>NW_027507718.1:235542091-236274591 GCF_037356315.1 Lithobates pipiens
AGATCAGTGTAACTGTTTCTAGGCAGAACAGGTAGATGCTTGTTTACTTTAGCATCTCCCCGTTCTTCCTCCCCATGATACGATCGCAGGTATCCCCACGACGATCAAGTCCACGGGACCCGCGATCGGACTCAAGGAGGTCCTAACCGGCACGCACGCGATGGCACAGCGGCAATTTTAAAGGGACGTACCTTGGACGTACCTGTACGCCCATTTGCCTGTCTGTGCCATTCCGCCAACGTACATCGGCGTGCGCCGGTCAGGAAAGGGTTAAAGTCAAGCCTGGGTGACCACCAAGGCTCTTTCCATAGATAATATGAAAAACTGAGACTGGCCATACATTATACAATTTTCTTTCTTTTAGATTTACCAAAACCATTTAATGAGGTTGACCCAAAACACTTTCGATATGTATGCAATCAAACAGGCTCTTGCACTACATTGAGGTAAACCTAGATAAAATTGAATAAGAAAATTTGTATAATGTATGGCAAGCTAAAGTGTAGACTAGAAGGGATAGAAAATTTTGTTCGCAAAGTTTTTAGGTGAAGCTAAGGCAGAAGCAAAGGATGCAAGTAAGGGGAGGGGGCTGTGATGTTCCCTAGGGTGCAAGTAAGGGGGGCTGTGATGTTCCCTGGGGTGCAAGTAAGGGGGGCTGTGATGTTCCCTTGCTCCAAGTAAGGGAGGGGGCTGTGATGTTCTCTGGGGTGCAAGTAAGGGGGGGGGGGGCTGTGATGTTCCCTGGGGTGCAAGTAAGGGAGGGGGCTTTGATCTCTGGGGTGCAAGTAAGGGGGGGGGGGCTGTGATGTTCCCTGGGGTGCAAGTAAGGGAGGGGACTGTGATGTTCCCTGGGGTGCAAGTAAGGGAGGGGACTGTGATGTTCCCTGGGGTGCAAGTAAGGGGAGGGGCTGTGATGTTCCCTGGGGTGCAAGTAAGGGGGAGGGGGCTGTGATCCCTGGGGTGCAAGTAAGGGGGAGGGGGCTGTGATCCCTGGGGTGCAAGTAAGGGGGAGGGGGCTGTGATCCCTGGGGTGCAAGTGAGGGGGGCTGTGATGTTCCCTGGGGTGCAAGTAAGGGGGGCTGTGATGTTGCCTGGGTTGAGAGTAAGGGGGGGGGCTGTGATGTTGCCTGGGTTGAGAGTAAGGGGGGGGGCTGTGATGTTGCCTGGGGTGAGAGTAAGGGGGGGCTGTGATGTTGCCTGGGGTGAGAGTAAGGGGGGCGGGGCTGTGATGTTGCCTGGGGTGAGAGTAAGGGGGGGGGGCTGTGATGTTGCCTGGGGTGAGAGTAAGGGGGGCGGGGCTGTGATGTTGCCTGGGGTGAGAGTAAGGGGGGGGGGCTGTGATGTTCCCTGGGGTGCAAGTAAGGGGGGGGGGGGGGGCTGTGATGTTCCCTGGGGTGCAAGTAAGGGGGGGGGGGCTGTGATGTTCCCTGGGGTGCAAGTAAGGGGGGGGGGCTGTAAAGTTCCCTGGGGTGCAAGTAAGGGGGGGGGGCTGTGATGTTCCCTGGGGTGCAAGTAAGGGGGGGGGGCTGTGATGTTCCCTGGGGTGCAAGTAAGGGGGGGGGCTGTGATGTTCCCTAGGGTGCAAGTAAGGGGGGCTGTGATGTTCCCTGGGGTGCAAGTAAGGGGGGCTGTGATGTTCCCTTGCTCCAAGTAAGGGAGGGGGCTGTGATGTTCTCTGGGGTGCAAGTAAGGGGGGGGGGGCTGTGATCCCTGGGGTGCAAGTAAGGGGGAGGGGGCTGTGATCCCTGGGGTGCAAGTAAGGGGGAGGGGGCTGTGATCCCTGGGGTGCAAGTGAGGGGGGCTGTGATGTTCCCTGGGGTGCAAGTAAGGGGGGCTGTGATGTTGCCTGGGTTGAGAGTAAGGGGGGGGGCTGTGATGTTGCCTGGGTTGAGAGTAAGGGGGGGGGCTGTGATGTTGCCTGGGGTGAGAGTAAGGGGGGGCTGTGATGTTGCCTGGGGTGAGAGTAAGGGGGGCGGGGCTGTGATGTTGCCTGGGGTGAGAGTAAGGGGGGGGGGCTGTGATGTTGCCTGGGGTGAGAGTAAGGGGGGCGGGGCTGTGATGTTGCCTGGGGTGAGAGTAAGGGGGGGGGGCTGTGATGTTCCCTGGGGTGCAAGTAAGGGGGGGGGGCTGTGATGTTCCCTGGGGTGCAAGTAAGGGGGGGGCTGTGATGTTCCCTAGGGTGCAAGTAAGGGGGGCTGTGATGTTCCCTGGGGTGCAAGTAAGGGGGGCTGTGATGTTCCCTTGCTCCAAGTAAGGGAGGGGGCTGTGATGTTCTCTGGGGTGCAAGTAAGGGGGGGGGGGGGCTGTGATCCCTGGGGTGCAAGTAAGGGGGAGGGGGCTGTGATCCCTGGGGTGCAAGTAAGGGGGAGGGGGCTGTGATCCCTGGGGTGCAAGTGAGGGGGGCTGTGATGTTCCCTGGGGTGCAAGTAAGGGGGGCTGTGATGTTGCCTGGGTTGAGAGTAAGGGGGGGGGGCTGTGATGTTGCCTGGGTTGAGAGTAAGGGGGGGGGCTGTGATGTTGCCTGGGGTGAGAGTAAGGGGGGGCTGTGATGTTGCCTGGGGTGAGAGTAAGGGGGGCGGGGCTGTGATGTTGCCTGGGGTGAGAGTAAGGGGGGGGGGCTGTGATGTTGCCTGGGTTGAGAGTAAGGGGGGGGGCTGTGATGTTGCCTGGGGTGAGAGTAAGGGGGGGCTGTGATGTTGCCTGGGGTGAGAGTAAGGGGGGCGGGGCTGTGATGTTGCCTGGGGTGAGAGTAAGGGGGGGGGGCTGTGATGTTGCCTGGGGTGAGAGTAAGGGGGGCGGGGCTGTGATGTTGCCTGGGGTGAGAGTAAGGGGGGGGGGGCTGTGATGTTCCCTGGGGTGCAAGTAAGGGGGGGGGGCTGTGATGTTCCCTGGGGTGCAAGTAAGGGGGGGGGCTGTGATGTTCCCTAGGGTGCAAGTAAGGGGGGCTGTGATGTTCCCTGGGGTGCAAGTAAGGGGGGCTGTGATGTTCCCTTGCTCCAAGTAAGGGAGGGGGCTGTGATGTTCTCTGGGGTGCAAGTAAGGGGGGGGGGGGCTGTGATCCCTGGGGTGCAAGTAAGGGGGAGGGGGCTGTGATCCCTGGGGTGCAAGTAAGGGGGAGGGGGCTGTGATCCCTGGGGTGCAAGTGAGGGGGGCTGTGATGTTCCCTGGGGTGCAAGTAAGGGGGGCTGTGATGTTGCCTGGGTTGAGAGTAAGGGGGGGGGGCTGTGATGTTGCCTGGGTTGAGAGTAAGGGGGGGGGCTGTGATGTTGCCTGGGGTGAGAGTAAGGGGGGGCTGTGATGTTGCCTGGGGTGAGAGTAAGGGGGGCGGGGCTGTGATGTTGCCTGGGGTGAGAGTAAGGGGGGGGGGCTGTGATGTTGCCTGGGGTGAGAGTAAGGGGGGCGGGGCTGTGATGTTGCCTGGGGTGAGAGTAAGGGGGGGGGGCTGTGATGTTCCCTGGGGTGCAAGTAAGGGGGGGGGGGGGCTGTGATGTTCCCTGGGGTGCAAGTAAGGGGGGGGGGGCTGTGATGTTCCCTGGGGTGCAAGTAAGGGGGGGGGGCTGTAAAGTTCCCTGGGGTGCAAGTAAGGGGGGGGGGCTGTGATGTTCCCTGGGGTGCAAGTAAGGGGGGGGGCTGTGATGTTCCCTAGGGTGCAAGTAAGGGGGGCTGTGATGTTCCCTGGGGTGCAAGTAAGGGGGGCTGTGATGTTCCCTTGCTCCAAGTAAGGGAGGGGGCTGTGATGTTCTCTGGGGTGCAAGTAAGGGGGGGGGCTGTGATGTTCCCTGGGGTGCAAGTAAGGGAGGGGGCTTTGATCTCTGGGGTGCAAGTAAGGGGGGGGCTGTGATGTTCCCTGGGGTGCAAGTAAGGGAGGGGACTGTGATGTTCCCTGGGGTGCAAGTAAGGGAGGGGACTGTGATGTTCCCTGGGGTGCAAGTAAGGGGAGGGGCTGTGATGTTCCCTGGGGTGCAAGTAAGGGGGAGGGGGCTGTGATCCCTGGGGTGCAAGTAAGGGGGAGGGGGCTGTGATCCCTGGGGTGCAAGTAAGGGGGAGGGGGCTGTGATCCCTGGGGTGCAAGTAAGGGGGGCTGTGATGTTCCCTGGGGTGCAAGTAAGGGGGGCTGTGATGTTGCCTGGGTTGAGAGTAAGGGGGGCGGGGCTGTGATGTTGCCTGGGGTGAGAGTAAGGGGGGGGGCTGTGATGTTGCCTGGGGTGAGAGTAAGGGGGGGGGCTGTGATGTTGCCTGGGGTGAGAGTAAGAGGGGGGGCTGTGATGTTCCCTGGGGTGCAAGTAAGGGGGGGGGGCTGTGATGTTCCCTGGGGTGCAAGTAAGGGGGGGGGGGCTGTGATGTTCCCTGGGGTGCAAGTAAGGGGGGGGGGGCTGTAAAGTTCCCTGGGGTGCAAGTAAGGGGGGGGGCTGTGATGTTCCCTGGGGTGCAAGTAAGGGGGGGGGGGCTGTGATGTTCCCTGGGGTGCAAGTGAAGGGGGAGCTGTGATGTTCCCTGGGGTGCAAGTGAAGGGGGAGCTGTGATGTTCCCTGGGGTGCAAGGGAAGGGGGGGCTGTCATATGGACTGGGGTGCAAAGGAAGGGGGTAGGGTTGCCACCTCATCCCTTTTTAAACCCAAACACACATGAATTGCACAGGTTCTGATGCTAATTAAATGCAGATAAGGCAATAAGTGAGTTTAATTACCACCTTAATCAGCCACAGAACCTTTGTAATTAATGTGTTCAGGTTTAAAGTGATGAGGTGGCTGATGTGAAGGATGGAGGTCTCTGATGTAAGGTGGGGGTCCTGTGATGTAAAGGGCAACAGAGGACATTTAAGTAAAGGAGGTGATGAGAAGCAGGGGCTGTATTCTAAATTGGTGCTTTATTGTAAAGGGAGGGAGGGGCACTGTAATGTATATGGGGGCTGTATTGTAAAGGGGGAGGGATCTGTGGTGTAAAGTGGAGATTCTGCAATGTAAAAGGGGGCGCTGTGGTGTAAAAAGGGGGGGGGGCTGTGAAGTAAAAGGAAGTACTGATGACACCTTTGTAAAAGGGGAAACTATAATAGTGTTTTAATTCAATGACCCTGAGAGCGCTTACCCCTCCAGTTTTGTCCCATTGCCTAAACCAGGGGTGGCCAACCTTTTAAAGAGCGAGGGCCACTTTAGCGACTTGGTAACCAGTCACAGGTCACAACAAGTGGAGCGAGCGGATGACAGGTCCGTGTCCACCCTGCATATGCAGAGCAGACACGGCTCGCTCTACTCTATGGGCCTTCTGATCTGATCTGCCATGATGGCTTTTTTTTTTCTTTTTTTTTTTTTTTAGTGGACTGGATTGGAAGTAGTTGGGTATATACGGCCATATACTGTACTGCAAGTGCAGTGTAGTACACCTGTGGCTTTCCTGTGGGTTAGCTGCACTTTGCCTTAGACTTCTATTATATCCTGCTGATGTGATGCACTTTCTAAAAGCTCACCACACCTGCAGGTAATAACAGAAGTCTATGGCTCAGTGCAGGTAACCCATAGGTGTTCTGCACTGCCCCTGCGGATCAGTTTGAAAGCAGCCCAGTAACCACTGCAGAAGAGATATGCCCATATATACACTGTGATTTTAGTAATAAATGTACCTTTAATAACAGTCTTCCATTCAGGTATCGTCGGCTGTTTGTCTCAGGCAGAGTGCATTTGGTATCACTCCGCCTGTACCAGGAGGTGGAGCTATACAGGAAGCATCAGTTTATGCAGCTCTGTAGCCACTTTTCTCTACTACCGGCTTCATTAATAACACTGATGCTCTGGGATGGCGGGTCAGCAACCCACAATCTGGGCTTGCCAACCCGCCATCGGAGAGCAGGAGGTCGAGGGCCACATCAGAGGGCTCCGTGGGCCACTGGTTGGGCACCCCTGGCCTAAACCCATACCTCACTGCTCCTGTTTTCTCCCGTTGCCTAAACCTATCCCTGTAGCACACAATGGGGGATTATTTTTCTAAAACTGGTGCGTTCAGAATCTGGTGCAGCTGTGCATAGTAACCAATCGTCTTCTAATGACGGCTTGTTCAATTAAGCTTTATATAAAACCCAGTTTCTGTGTGCGCTAGTTTTTACTAAATCTCCCCCAATTTTATTCTAGCTTTTTTGTTACTTTATTGTATCAGACATCAGCTTTGCTAATGTACAAACAACTATAATTATTTAGATGTCAGCGCACACCCTTGGGGATCGCTACAATCACTGCACCGCTCTCTCAATGCTTTACTTCAACATGCATACACAGAACAGTTGTAGTCTTAGTGATCACCCCTCCTATCCTTTACACAGAACTGTTCACTCAGATTCCTGTACTTGCAAAATAGTAATACCATCTATAGCTTTAGCAATCACCTCTTTTATGTTTCACAAATGTTCATGTTCCTGTTGACTACAAAGTTCTGTTATGTGATAGGAGGTGGCATGAGTTTGCAAGAACTGCAAATGTAACGCTTTAGCTTGCCTCCTGTGCCGAGGTCCCAGTGCCTTCTCCAAAGAGTAAATTTACTGATGTATATGCGCAGGATCTTACAAGCCAAAAGATCCTGAGTAAACCCAGTCATCTTCTAAATCCAATTGTAAGTGAAAGGATTGCTGCTACTCCCGACCAGCCCATGTAGATGAACAGAAAAGAATGGCCTCAGCCTATGAGTCTCTAATAGGGAAACATGTCAGTGGGCATGGTCTAACGTGTTTCGCCCCACCCACCATGGCTTCTCTAAGTTGCAGTAACTCAATTCAGTTGTATCTATAATATTCACAGGGGCAGAAAAAACACTGTTTTAGACGTGTACAAAAGAGTTTTGTACACACATTTGTGTTTGAAAATAATATAATCCTAGGGATTTCCTTGACACAAATGTTAATCCAGGGTGTTACAGAAAGATGGAAAGTAGAATCAATCCTAATTTTTTTAAAATTTATTTTTATCATATTTGGTTGGACAGTAATTGATTTCCTTTTGCGGTGAGCTTTGGTTATTGAGTCAATGAAGTGTGTTCTATTTTTTTTTGGCTGCAAAAGTTTCAAACAGAAAAACCTTAGTATAACCATTCAAGTTACGGTGATCTGTGATGCTTAACACGCAGACCTGTAGGGTCTAGTCCCACTTGGCAGCCCATTAGATCATTAAGGAACCCTACTAAGTTTTTCCAATATCCTTGGATTCATGGACAGGCCCAAATTAATTTTTTCAATACATTTCTACAGCAAGGTAAAGATGTTGGTATCCTCAAATGCACCTCCCACCCAAAGTTTGGTTAAAACACTGTTTAAAAAATGTATTTTAGAAAAACCGCTATAGTTCACACTAAATTCTTAAAGTGGAGCTTCACCCAAAAGGGGAAGTTCTGCTTTGAGGCTCCCCCTTTTTATAAAAAGGCACTTTTTTGAAGGGGGAGCAGGCACCTGGTTTTGACAGGTAATTTCTTCCGCTCAGATCATCTAGGTGATTTGAGCAGACGTTCTCTCGGAAATTCTATCTTTCATTGCTTGCTGTGTTTTGGTTGCATGTAAATGTTGCCCCTTGAGCATCAAACTAAGAAGTACTTCCATCTTCTAAGATGCTGGTTGCCTATTGTTTAGCAGTATGCAATTATATGCCAGACTAACCATTTGTAAAACAAATTTCTAGCAGGAAAAGCAATTTATTTTTTTTATATATTTTTTTTTTTAGCAATTAAAAATTTAATATTTCAAAAATTTTATTATGATTTTTTTTTTTTTTTAAACAGGTTGGTTCGAAGTTGATTCCTTGCCACAAACTTGTCTTGGCATGTGTGATACCCTATTTCCGTGCTATGTTCCTTTCTGATATGGCGGAGGCAAAACAAACGGTCATAGAGATCCGGGACTTTGATGGCGATGCCTTTGAAGATCTGGTGAAGTTTGCTTATTCATCCCGAGTGACCCTCACAGTTGATAACGTCCAGCCACTTCTTTATGCGGCCTGCATTCTCCAAGTGGAACTTGTCGCCAAGGCCTGTTGTGAATACATGAAACTGCATTTTCATCCCTCTAACTGCCTTGCTGTAAGGGCCTTTGCAGAGAGCCACAATAGAGTAGATTTGATGGACATGGCAGACCGCTTTGCTTGTGACCATTTTGCTGAAGTGGTAGAGTGTGATGACTTTGTCAGCATGTCTCCTCAGCATCTTTATAAGCTGCTGTCTTCTGATGATCTTCATATTGAGAATGAGAAGCAGGTCTACAATGCAGCCATAAAGTGGCTTCGTTCCAACCCCCAGCACCATGAAGCTTGGCTGAATGAAATCCTGTCCCAGGTACCCAATTGTTAAAATAACTAGTGTTTGTGAAGCTGATATCCCATGAAAGTGGAACACTTGCACTTTAGCTTATGATATAGCAACTGTTGGAATATTTTACATCTAAAAAATGCTATGAGAGGAGCTTTTGAACAGCTTTTATTTTTTAGTTTTTTATTGGACTCCTTTGGCCTCATGCACACAGGGCATTTTTCCTGCCGCTTATAGCGGTGTCAGGCATCCTTTTTTAAGCTTGGGGGGGGGGGGGCGGCACCTCTCAATGTTAGCCTGTGTGTCCATGCACACTTTGGCTTGCAGAGGCTTTTAGAGGCAGGAAAAAAAATACACTGCCAATGCGTCCAGGAGCAGCAGTGTTTGGGCAGAAAAAATGCTACTGGAAGCTGCTAAAAGCTAGTGCTTGAGCATTAATTAATTTCCATGGCCAGAATAAATTGATTATTCTGGCCAATAAAATGAATTACAACCCAAAAGCTTGATGCCTTTTAAAAGCTCCTGAAAGCTTTAGACCCTTTTACAAACCTCTGGATTTTTCTTCTGCCAAAACGCTGTTGCTGGGAGAATTTGCAAAACATTCTGTGTGCATGAGGCCTTAAAGTACACCTGCTTTCAGCCTATGAACATTCAAAAGCATATACAGGTGCATCTCATATAAATTAGAATTTCTTTATTGTACATCATGGGACACAGAGCACCATAGTAATCACTATGTGGCTATTTAGGCACCTTCAGGTGATGGACACTGGTATACCCAATACAGGAAGTTCACTCCCTATATAACCCCTCCTCCTCCCAGGAGTACCTCAGTTTTTTCGCCAGTGTCTAAGGTGTTGGTCACGAGTGAAGATGTGCTCTGAGGAGCTCCACTGGCTGGATTTAAATAGCCTCCACAGACCAGATCCATCCAAAGTGCATGAGACCAAGGTGGATGGTACCCGGGCCTTACATAAGAAGGATGTTTTGCCTGTAACGCCTCTCCTTGCAGGGCTGGACCCCGGGACCCAGGGCTTTGGTCATGCTTACATTACCTAAAGTTTTTTCCTGGCGGGGTGCTATTACAGGTCCAAGGGAGTGGAACCCCCGATAAGGGACCCAGTCCTTGAAGGTTTGCTAACGCAGGCCCACCGTGATAGGTGACGGCTGGATCTGTCTGTTCAGCAGAATTCTGCGGCAAAGATAAGGTAAGGGAAGAAGCCTAGAAACTATAAAAAGTCCACCTATGGTTTTCTTCTTTAGGGAAAAATGTTGTCATGCCTTAATTCTCTACTAGAGGGAGTATATGCACATTCCTTAATCTGTTGTCTTCACTTCAGCTCAGTGTGTTTGGCAGCTTGCACAGTGGGGATTCCTCTTGAGGTAAGAGATCTGCCATCCTGCATTTCTCCCCCCTGGAGGGACCAAGAGGGCTAGGGAATCAACAATTGTTGCTACCCCCCTGCAATACCCCCCTTGTGGGGGGTGCGGTGGTCCCGGGTTTCGGCTCCACATGTTCTTTCTATCCGGTGTCATTAGGCTCTGCCCCCCGTGTTGGGTCTGTGGCCCTGAAGGCCGCATGCACGAACATTTTTACATTTCAAACGAAAAAGGGGACGGGGCCTGGGCACGGCGCATGTGCAGGGTTAAGACATTGACTGGAGAAGTCTCTCCTCGGCTGTATAGCAAGAAGAAGCAAGATGGCTACACTTGGGACACAGGAGAGGTGCGGCACGTAAGGGCTGCAAATGGGCATACCTAATATGGAAAGGACATGTTTTTCCGGCGCTAGGCTGAACTTGTATTGGCGGCATTATACTGTGAGATTATTGTTCAGCGATTAGTGCATTTAAATGGTGCCTCTGCTTTTTGTGCTTAGGACTGTGCCTACCAAAAGACACCACAAAGTCCAAAAAGGTACCAAAGATTTCACCCCCAGGCGCTAGGAAGTCCAGTCGTGCCTATACACTGTCATCCTCGCCTGAATTACTAGATATGGCAATCCAGGGTTGATCATTGGAACAAATTTGTTGGTGCAGCTGCTTCCCACATCTCAGCCCCTGTATACGTGACCGAACATGCCTTTTCCTCCACCCTGCTGGGCCTAGAGGGAAGATTAGTTGCTTTAATTGCATCCTCCATCCAAAAGGATAAAAAGTGTGTTAGATCCCCCTCCCCCATCTTAGACCCTTTGCCAAGGGGACAGTGGGTAGATGAGGTGTTTTGCGTTCAGGGGGAAAGACAAACCGATTACTCCTCTGCAGAGGAAACAACGGTGGATGAACCATTTTCAGCCTCGCAATCTGAGAAATTGCTGGTACAGTCCCTTACGGAAATGGTTCGTTCCACTTTCAAGCTACCCCTAACGGAGTGAGCTGAAAGTTCGGTTTCTTCCTTGGGTTCCTTAAAACCTTCACAGACTTTGCATGCGTTTCCTGTCCATGCATTACTAAAACAGCTTATTTATGCTGAATGGGATCACCCGTTCTCTATCCCATGGAGGAGAAATACACCAATAAATGGAATGTACCAGCAGTTGATGCTGTGATTTCCAGTGTGATAAAAGCCTAACTTGTCCAGTAGACAATGCTTAAAGCGGAGGTCCACCCTAAAGTGGACCTTCCGCTCATCGGAACCCTCCCCCCCTCCGGCGCCACAATTGGCACCTTTCAGGGGGGAGGGGGTGCAGGTACCTGTACAGTACAGGTATCTGCACCCACTTCCGGGATAGCGCTCTGCAGAAAGGGGCGTAGATTACGCCCCTTTCCGAAAGTCCCCCGCTGCCTGCTGGGAAACACACAGATCCCAGAGGCAGCGGGTCCATCCTTATTGCGCAGCGCGACTCGCGCATGCGCAGTAGGGAACCAGGAAAAGACATCCTGATTCCACTTCCTGATTCCCATACCCAAGATGGCGGCGGCAGCACCCAAGAGACGATCGAGAGATCGGCTTCGGGTGCCGACATCGCGGGCGCGCTGGACAGGTAAGTGTCACTATTTTAAAAGTCAGCAGCTGCAGTATTTGTAGCTGCTGGCTTTAAAAAAAAAAAAAAAAAAAAACGCGGAGTCCCGGTGGACTCCCGCTTTAAGGATCCAACAGATAACGGAAAATTTATGTCAAATACTTACCGTAATTTTCCTTTCCTGATGGACTCCATGGCAGCCTACGTGTGGGTTTAGTCCCGCCTCCATTACCCTATAGGACGACACTCCCATAAATCTTTGCTCCCTGCCACAGGCCGTGTTCGGTAACTATCCTACTCCAGCCATTTGGGAGGGAACTCCTGCTGCCATGGAGTCCATCAGGAAAGGAAAATTACGGTAAGTATTTGACATAAATTTTCCGTTTTCCTTACAGACTCCATGGCAGCCTACGTGTGGGAAATAACTCGCCAAGACACACCCGGGTGGGCAAAAAATGCTGCTTAACAAAGATTTATTTGACACCGTCAACTGACAAAACTTTAACTCCAAAATCAACTGAGGATAAAGCCGCTGGCTCAACACAATAATGAGACATAAAGGTGTGAATGGAAGACCACGAGGCTGCCCTGCATATCACGTCAGGAGCCACATGGCGAGAAGCTGCCCACGAGGTAGAAAGACTTCTGGTCGAATGTGCCGTCACCGCCTGAGGAGGAGCCAAGCCCTTTTCTCTGTATGCCCACTGGATCGCTTGAACTATCCATGCTGCAATTGCCCTGACTGATGCTCTAGTGCCCTTGTTCTTTCCACAGAACAGAACGAACAGGAAGTCCGACTGCCGGAACGGAGCTGTAGCTTCCAAGTAGAGCTTTAAAGAGCGTCCAACGTCAAGAGGATGAATTTCTGAGGAATCCGAGGATCTAAATAAGGGTAGAGAGATTTCCTGATTATCATGAAAGACCGAAGTGACCTTCGGGTTTGACCCCAACATTGGAACTAGGACCACTCTGTCCGGAAAAAAGGTTAGGAAAGGCTCCTTGACTCCCAGAGCTTGAATTTCCGAAACTCGTTTCGCTGAGGTGACCGCCACCAGGAACGCGGTTTTCAAGGTAAGTTCTCGGATGGAGAGATCCTTACTGAGCAGAGAAAAGAAGTCCAGGACTAGAGGTAGATCCCATTTAGGGAATCTGGGTTTTCTTTGGGGTCTCAATCTTACAGCACCCTTAAAAAACTGCTGAATAAGAGCGTGGCTGGCCCACTGAACCCCTGTAAAAGCAGAAATAGCTGAAACTTGAACCCGAAGGGAGCTAACTGATAACGGTAAGTCCAAACCTGATTGCAGGAACCCCAACACATCTTGAACTGTGGGTGAAACATAGGAACTGGTTCTGGAGGACACATAATAAACGAACTTGGCCCAGATTCGTTCATACACTTTATTAGTGCTTCTTCTCCTTGCACTTAGGAGAGTGGGGATGGCTTCCTTAGGACACCCTAGAGCTTCCAGCCTTCCCCTCTCAAGAACCAGACCTTCAACCGGAGTTGAGCCGGACATGGATGGAGAACCGACCCTTGGGAGAGAAGGTCCCGCCTGGACGGAAGAGGAACCGGGTCCCGAAAGCTGAGCAGGGATAGGAGAGGAAACCAGGGCCTGTTGGGCCAGTACGGGATTATTGCCAATACTTCTACTCCTTCCCATCTGAGTCTCTTCAGGAATTGGAAGATGATTGGCGTTGGAGGGAAGGCATATGCCTTGTGGAATCACCATTGCTCTGTTAGGGCATCTATCCCGTAGGCCTGCGGATCCTTGAACCTTGAATAGAACCTTGTTAGCTTCTTGTTGAAACGAGAGGCGAATAGGTCCACTTCTGGAGACATCCCCAGGGATAGAACCCACTGGAACACTTCTTCGTGAAGGGTCCACTCGTTGTTGTCCAAGTGGACTCGTGATAGAAAGTCCACCTGGACATTGAGGACTCCGGGTACATAGGCTGCTGTTAGGTTGGACAGGTTCCTCTGGGCCCAACGCATTATTGGATCCACTTCCTTCAGCAAAGACCGACTTCTGGTGCCCCCTTGCTTCCTCACGTATGCGACCGCAGTCGTATTGTCCAGCCTGAGGACTACGGATGCACCCACTATCAGATGTGGAAATGCCAACAGCGCTAGGAAGGCTGCTCGTAGTTCCAACACATTCGACACTATTCCCCGAGAGGGAAAGTCCCAAATGCCCTGAGCCACTTCCGACAGACAATGTGCCCCCCAGCCTTTGTTGCTGGCATCTGACGTCACTGAGATCCATTTGATTGACAATTCAGTAGATTCTCCCGACAAAGCCACCAAAGGAGGGAACCTCTCATGGTCTGAGTAACTTCGATGGACTGGGCCTTCTCTCCCGACCATTGACGGAGAAACCCCACCTGAAAGGGGCGCATCTCCATTGTGCCCACTTCACCATCGGTATAGTAGACACCATGGTGCCAATGATCTTTAGGCAATGAAGAGCACTGAGACGAGATGAGGAGAGAGCTAGGTGGATCCTGTCTCGTATTACTGCAATCTTCTCCTCGGGTAGAGAGATGGTACCTCTTGCCGTGTTGAACAGGGCGCCGAGGAACACGAGAGACTGTGTAGGAACCAACTGGCTCTTCTCTAAATTCAGGAGCCAACCGAATTCTTTGAGGGTTGCAATGACTTGATCCCTGTGGCTCAAGAGACAATCCTTGTCCTGAGCGAGAAGAAGCAGATCGTCTAGATAATGATGAATCCGGATCTTTCTGACTCTCAACAAGGCTACAACTGCCAGAAGGACTTTCGAGAAAGTGCGAGGGGAGGTTGACAGTCCGAAAGGAAGGCAAGTAAACTGTAAATGGAACTGGTCAATGGAAAAACGAAGGAACTGTTGGAACTCTGTGGCCACTGGGACGTGAAAATGGGCGTCTTTGAGGTCTATTGAGACAAGCCAGTCCCCTGGCTGAACTGATTGTTGAATCGTGGACAGTGTTTCCATTTTGAACTTTTCCTTTTTTTATGTAGCGATTTAGATGCGTCAGGTCTATTACGGGTCTCCATGTACCGTTCTTCTTCTGGACCAGGAAAAGAGGTGACTACATTCCCCTGCCGTGCTGGACATCTGGAACAGGAATAGCGGCGCCTTGATCCAACAAAGATTTTATGTAAGCTAGAAGAATTTGTCTTTTTTTCTTCCGATTTTGGAATGGATGTGGGAACACATTTGATTTTGGGTACACTGCTGAACGTCCACGTGTGTCCGGAGGAAACCGTCTTGACGGTCCAAAAATCCTGGATCAAGGCCGCCCAAACGTGTCGAAAGTGGAACAAACGTGCTCCTACCCGGACCGCCTGGACGGGCTTGATCTCAAAAGGACTTAGTCGGCTCCTTCTCCCCCATTGAACTGCTTTTCGCAGACTTCTTGAGAGATGTCTGTCTGGACCTCCAAGATCTGGAAAATTCTCGTCCAGGCCTGTAAGTGCGTGCCTCCCTAGCACGATCTTGAACCTGCTTCCTAGGGAACGATCTTCTTTGACTCTGCAGGCGTCTATCCTGGGGAAGAAACCCCGACTTTCCCCCAGTGGCTCGAGTTATGGCACTATCCAGCTTATTGCCGAAAAGGGAAGAACCGTCAAAAGGAATACGACACCAAACCTGCTTAGAAGCAGGATCGGCCAACCAAGGACGGACCCAAAGGGCACAGATGAG
Organism: Lithobates pipiens; assembly: GCF_037356315.1. Classification (NCBI taxonomy): domain Eukaryota; kingdom Metazoa; phylum Chordata; class Amphibia; order Anura; family Ranidae; genus Lithobates; species Lithobates pipiens. The sequence continues at coordinate 235,557,010 of NW_027507718.1, forward strand.
AGCATAACTCGAGCCACCAGACGGATAATGTCGATCGAGGCTTCTCCCAGGAAAGCTGAAGCCAGTCTCATTTCCTGAATGGGAGAACTCCTGGCCAGATCTTCAGAAACATTCCTGAGTGAATCATCAACATTATTGGACCAAACCTCCATTGCTCTAGACAAAGCCGCTAAGGCCAAAGCCGGCTTACAGGCCATGCCAGCCGTAAGGTAGAACCGCTTTAGGTCAGAATCAATTCTCCTATCCAAAGCGTCCTTAAAAGAGACTGTGTCTTCCAGGGGAAGGGTCGCATGCCTGCCCAATCGCATTACCGCTGCGTCCACTAGAGGGGGAGACTCCAAATTCTTAACCTCTTCTTCCTTGAAAGGATAAAGTCTCTGAATCTTAGAAAGAAGAGAATTCTTTTTCTCTACCTTACTCCACTCATCTGAAATCACTTCTCCCAGTTCTGAGAGGAAGGGGAAGCTAATACGCTCTTTCCTCAATTGTTTGAAAAATTTTCTTTGTTTTGCCGAGGCCACTACCGGCTCTTCCCAGTTCAGTGTTTCCTTAATGGCTTTGACCAAGGGAGGGAGCAGGGCAAAGTCAAAACCTGAACCAGACTCTTCCTCCTCAGATTCACTTTCTGAAAGGACAGCAGATGGATGGCTAGGCAACGAGGAATCCCAAGTGTCCTGGGCCTGAGCCTCCCTCCCCGGAGACCTTGGAGACTCTATGGGAGACAACTGGGGGGCTTCAAACTTCTTAAGACTGTCCTTAACCAATCTTTCCACCATAGACCTTAGCTGTTGGTCAGAGTCACTCCTTTCACCCGTCGCTTTGATATAACAGTCATCACAAAGGGACTTGTCAGCAGGAACCTGCGTCTTGCACCCCCAGCATACACCTTCAGCTCCGTGACTTGGGCGAGCTGTTGAAGGGCGGGAAGATTCCCGGCTACGGAGACTGGTTCTCGCAGGAGAATCATGTCGTCTGGACCTGGAAGAGGAATGCCGGCGGTGGGACTTAGACAAATCACTTCCTCGGTGAGAACTTCGTCGTTGAGTAGACCTAGAAGGGCTGTAGAACAAACCAGCAGTGTTAGTGGAACATTCCCTAATGTTCCACTGCTTTCCCCCCCCCCGGCAGGTAACCCCAAAAGAAGTACCTTCTCCGAGGGGGCTGGCCACTAGCAGGCGGTGAGGCATCCACAGGATCCATCAGGGCTGGAGAAAAAACAGCCTAATTTAAATACAGAAAACAGCAAGGAGGCAGAGAAAAAACTGATCCCATAAAGACACATACCTTAAAACAGAAGAATCAAAGCTCAGGAATGATGCTGCAGGCTTCACAAACATCCCAGGGATACTACCAGCTGTTTTCCGTTTTTAAATTCGCCGCCATAATGACGTCACGATTTTCGTCACTAAAACGCTAGTGCGCATGCGCGAAGCCCGCATCGTGCATGCGCGAACCAAGCCTCGTCCTCGCTCCGGTCTCGCGCATGCGCAGAACGACCGAGCGACGAACGAGGAAGTAACTGGGCGGCTGGAACGCACGGAAACCAGCCACCCAATCAAGCCAGATAGACCGCACGGCGCTGTATGGGGAGATGAAAAAACGGGGGGACACTGCACAAAAAAAGCAGACAACAGACAAATACAGGCTGCCATGGAAAGAAAACGGCTCACCACTCCAGTAGACGGACACCAGCCGAGGTAGGTCCCCACACATGCCGGACTTCTGAGAGGGGGGGAGGTTGGGGGCGAACAGTCACCTGCTAGTAGCAAGGTTCACGACTTAAAACGCGGTTTCACCTGTCAGTGACCAGGCATACACCTCTTCAGCGCCTCTTCCATATGCCCCTTTTCCATATTCCGCTAGTAGCTAGAGCTTATTGGAAATTTGCGACTTCCAAGTCGCACGGCCGGTCCGTAACGCAGAAAAAAAAAGTAAGTCTTTAGGGTAAAAAGACACATGTTAAGTCCTATGGAGGAGGACAAAAAAAGAACACGGCCTGTGGCAGGGAGCAAAGATTTATGGGAGTGTCGTCCTATAGGGTAATGGAGGCGGGACTAAACCCACACGTAGGCTGCCATGGAGTCTGTCAGGAAAATAGGTTTTAATTCCTGTTAAAATCCTCTTCCTTTTTATTTATTTCTTTTTTTGTTTAGCAGGTGCTGTTACTCAGCTGCAATAGGCATCTGTCAATCCTTAACCACTTCAGATCCGCGCTATTGCCAAATGACGGCATTAGCGCGGACCTACATTTCCGGGACTACGTCTATTGACGTCGTCCCGGTTACGAGCGGCCTGCGCGCCCCCTGAGGGGCGCGCGCGGCGCGCTCTGTGATCGGCGAGTCCGTGAGACTCGCCTGATCACCGATCCGTGTAAGGGGTCGATCCCGACCCCTTATCACGTGATCAGCTGTCAGCCAATGACAGCTGATCATGTGATAGAACGGAGCCGGTAATCGGCTATTATTCCTCCTCGCGCTGACAGCGCGAGGAGAGAAAAAAAAAGCCGATCACCGGCGGCCGTGATCGGGACATCAGTCCCGATCACGGCCATCAATACAAGGGACCACCTGCCACCTGCCTGTGCCCACCTGCCTCCCGCAGTGCCATCCTGAAGTAAAATAAAAGCAAAAGTGCCCCCCGTCAGTGCCCACAGTGCCACCCCACAGTGCCACCCACAGTGCCACCCAATCTGCCTCAAAGGTGCTGCACCCCAGTGCCGCCCATCAGTGCCCAGCAGTGCCACCTATCAGAGCCACCTATCAGTGCCACCTATCAGTGCCCATCAGTCCCATCTATCTGTGGTACCTATCAGTGCCCATCCGTGCCACTTATCCGTGCCACCCATCCGTGCCATCTTATCTGTGCCCATCTTTGCCCATCAGTGCCGCCTTATCTGTGCCCATCGGTGCCGCCTTATCTGTGCCTATTAGTGCCGCCTTAACTATGCCTATCAGTGCCCACCAATGCAGCCCATCAGTGCCCACCAATGCAGCCCATCAGTGCCCACCAATGCAGCCCATCAGTGCCCACCAATGCAGCCCATCAGTGCCGCCTAATCAGCGCACTTCAATGAAGGAGAAAAATGACCCGTTTGCAAAATTTTATAACAAACTATTAAAACATGATTTTTTTTTTTTTGCATCTTTTTTTGTTTGTTTAGCAAAAAATAAAACTCCGAGCTGTAACTAAATACCACCAAAAGAAAGCTCTATTTGTGGGAAAAAAATGATAAAAATTTCATTTGGGTACAGTGTTGTATGACCGCGTAATTGTCACTCAAAGTGCATCAGCGCTGAAAGCTGAAAATTGGTCTGGGACTGAGGGGGGTTTAAGTGCCCAGTAAGCAAGTGGTTAAAGGACCAGTTTAGACGTGCCCTTAGGCTGGATTCACACCTATGCATTTTTTGTGTTTTTTTTTCTCATTTTGCAGATTTCACTACAGTGTAGTGCAAATCTGCAAAATGCAAAAAGCACTAAAAATGCATAGGTGTAAATCCAGCCTTAGAGGTTCCTGTACAGCAAGCCCGGGATTTGGTTGAACTATCAAGAGCATTATGTTTTGCCATAGACTCCATTAAAGATTCTATTCACCAGGCGTCCCACCTTGTGCTTGTGCACGTACACATGCGTAGAATCCTGTGGTTAAACTAGGCAGCTAAAGCACCATGCAAAAAGCTCCTGACTGGTTTTCCTTTTCATGGGGAATCGGCTATTTGGGGATGATTTGGATAAATACATCCAAACGATTTCAAGTGGGAAAAGTACTATTTTGCCAGTTAGGAGAAGGAATAAACGCCATTCATTTAAACTGACTCTCTCTCCTGCGCTAGGGGCATCCGCCTCTAGGCAGTGGCGACAGCCTCAGCCATCAGATTCAACAAGTCCTGGGGGCGGAAACCTGCAAAACCACAATTCTAAAGCCTCATCATGAAGGGGCGCTCCCCCCCCTCGCTAGAGTGGGGGGGGAAGACTTCTGCAATAATCAGAAGTCTGGCAAGAGGAAATTCAGAACATATGGGTCATCTCCACAGTGTCTCTAGGATACAAACTAGAATTTCAGGACTTTCCACCATCTCGTTTTCTGAGGTCAAACGTTCCCAAAGATCCTGGGAAAAGGCAATCTTTGTTTCGGGCACTAGACCGATTACTGGCTCGGGGTGATCATACAAATCCCCACAGAAGAGCACGTTTTGGGGTTTTATTCAAACCTCTTTACAGTACCAAAACCGAATGTAGACATCAGACCCATTCCAGATCTAAAGAATCTAAATCCATTCCTGAAAATCCGCTCTTTTCGCATTGAGTCTATCAGGTCAGTGGTTTCTATCCTACAAGGAGAACTTCTGGTGTTCTCGACATCAGGGATGCATATCTGCATGTCCCTATAATCAGCAGAAAATCTGATCGTGTTTATGGGGCATTAGCGTACCTAGATGATCTATTGCTAATAGACCAGTCAGTGGCTCGTTTGGAGCAAAGCGTTCTCATTACAATCAGTTACTTGGAAAGTCTAGGTTGGGTTCTCAACCTAGAGAAGTCTTCCTTAAAAAGGCTGGAGTACGTATAAAACCCCAGACTGCTTCATAGAATATTTTCGGCCCGTATCAGATCAATGTAAGGACAGGAAGTGAAGGACGTGTTGTCAGAAGCTCCGTTGAGTAGCGCCGACCAACCAGGCATCCTAGCCATCCAGGACCCAGCCATCCAGGACCCCTCCCCCCAGCAACAGCAGCTGCATTTAACTGGGACCCCCCTCCCTAGCGTCGAAGAACAATAACGGGACCCCCCTGGGCCCCACTCACCTAGCGTGCCTGCCGCCGACAGCCTTGTGGGGAGGCTCACAAGACACTCCGCGGCTCGGGCCTAGCTTCGGCCAATTGCCGGTCCGCAGCTTCACCTCCTCCACCAGCCTCCTTTGGCAGGCCGAGGCACCCACACCTAGGGGACCGTACCCTGCATCCTTGAACGGGACCGGAGCAGCACCGGGAACCCAAGACCATCACTCCGGCCTAGCCCGGCGACCATCTTGGTCCACCCAGGCACGACCACAGGACTTCACGGGCACCCGGAGCATACCGCCTGTACCCCCTAGCAGGTTGTACCGAGATCTGGTCCCATTCCTGACCCAAGCCCATGTGTGGGCACCATCCACAGCCACCGATGGCCACCTCTGCTCTAGCTAGCTAGCTAGACGAGGAAGACCTCGGCTGCGGCTGAGCTCCAGCTCACCCCCACCTCTATTCAGCAGGCCGGCCTGCCCTTCCCAGCTCAGAACACTGCTGCCTTAGCAACCAGACCACACCTCAGAGGCACCAGGTGACACAGCAAGCCAGGACTACCATACTCAGCCCTACCCCGTCGTCCTTCTTGCTCCACCCAGGCGCCGCCGCATCACTGGTAAGTAGTGGCTTAGCCCCCCAGCACACTCTTCTCCTTTCCTCAGCCCCCATCTCATCGCCTCTCCTCTTCTCTGATCAGGTAAGCTCCCGGGTCCCCAACCCCCCCCCCCCCCTGCCGGTTCATCCAGGGTCCTGTGGCCAACTGCCACCCCCGGGGGTCAGCAAGGAATTTTTTCCCCCGCTGGAGCAATTGACTGGCACCACTAGGCTTTTTTTTTTGCCTTCCTCTGGATCAACAGGAGAGCGGTAGGTCAGCAGGCCCCACGCGCCCCCCCCCCCATCACTGCTACTGGAACCTGTCGCACCATCGTCAGCGCCACTACACACCACAGCTGTCACCAGCAGTATTCTTCAGGTCCAGGACCTTTGCTACAAGCAGAGGTAGCTGGAACAATCAGTAATTCACGGCTCGACTACACAAACTCCTTCCACATAGGAAACCCTAAGATCATCCAGCCTCCATTCAAAAAATCCTACAAAAAGAACAACTACTAAAGACCGACCTACAATCAACCATCAAACACAGGAAGATACCAACTCAACCACAACAATTGGCATGCGCCATGATCAAGGTCATTGACAAGGTCTGCAGTCAAACACAGACTGGAAGTACACGATTTCATCACCCAAAACAACATAGATTGCCTCTTCATCACGGAAAGCTGGCTAACACCCGACTGCAACACCATCCAACCGAATTGGTGCCTGAGAACTACAGGATCCTAACTGAGCATAGGAAAGGGAAAAAAGCCAGAGGCCTAGCAGTGATTTTTAAATCTCACCTTGTGCTCACCAAACCAATTTTACAGAACTCGGTGCCTTTCATGGAGACACTGACTCAACATCTTCAATCAACACCCCAAGACACCATTCATATACTTCTGTGCTACAGGCCACCAGGACCAAAGGCTAATCTCCTTACACTCCTCACTGAATTCATTTCAATACACACCCTGAAAACCAAAAACGTTCTGGTACTTGGGGACTTTAACCTCTGGGCAAACGCTACCCAAGACCCTATTGCGACCGCCTGCACCAACCAACTGCAAGAACTGGGCCTCCAGCAACTGATAGACTCCCACACATGGCTCAGGTCACACCCTGGACCTCATCTTCAAACAAAATATATGGACATCAACATACTCCACAACATAACACTACCATGGACGAACCACCACGCCTTCAAATTTAAAATCTCCACTAACACCACCCTCCAAAAATGGAAACTTGCAACAACTACTCATTGGACCAGATCACCGCTCGACGGAACTAAAACTCAACTCCTTAAACATGGCATTACTACAAACAGCAGACTCAGTGGCTCCGAAACGCAGAACACTCATCCGGAGAAAAAACTTGGGATGGTTTAATGCCACTCTCATTCTACTCAAGCAAGAACGCAGAAGAGCTAAAAGAGCGTGGAGACGAAATCCTACCAAGGAAAACCACACAAACTATAAAGGACTCACGGAGAAATATCACAAAGCAATCTTCAAAGCTAAAAAAAGATTATTTCTCGAATACCATCTCATCGGCCTTAAACCGCCCTCGGTAGCTCCTCAAAATAGTCGCTCAGTCGACTATTTTCAGCAAACGAAACCCAAGATTTCATTAATGAGTTTCATTAATGAGTTATCAGATTTTTTTCATCAATAAAATCTACAACATCCGGAAAACAATTCACCAGAAAAAACAACAACCAACCTCATTCAACCAAAGCAAAAAGAAGATATCGACACGAACATCCCACAACCACCCAAGTTTTCTCTGACCCCCAATCACCACGGACACCACTAAAAACATCAAACCTCCAAGCCAGGACATCACCAATTGACATCCCCACAAAACTCCTGAAAGAATGTTCTGACATCCTTGGCTCCCACCTTAACTCACCTCATAAATCGGTCATTTAAAGAAGTTGTGGTTCCGGACGCCCTCAAACAAGGCATCGTCAAACCCCTGCTAAAGAAACCCAACCTCATCCTTCGGGTAAAAGATCTGGAGAAACCCATGTCTCAGATTTACGGGTCCCTACTGGTTGCTGCCGTCCCCGAGCTGTCCTCCCTCCGCAGGAGATGGGTGGTGGACATACCGGAGCTGGATGACGATGACTGGAGGGAGGTTTGGGATTTTCCATTCTCCCCTTTGGTTTCAGCCAGGGACAAATTGGTCCAATACAAAATTGTACACAGAGCCCACTACACACCCCACAGACTGCACCAGATGTCGCCGACGCATTCCCCGGAGTGCTGGCGCTGCTCTTATCGGCCAGGAGACTTCATTCACATTTTCTGGGCTTGTCCAGCGATTGTATGCTACTGAAAGGAGGTTCTCCTGGTGATAGTTAAGACTACTGAGATTAGTATTCCCTATGATCCTAAATATTGTTTGCTGGGGTTAGTGGAGCAAATGTCGATCCTCAGGGCTAGGAAAACACTCATATCCCTGTTGTTGTACTATGCACGCAAGGCCATCACCATGACCTGGAAACAACCATCTCCCCCCTCTATCAAGTTCTGGAAAAACCTGGTGAACGCTAAGTTGCCCCTCTATAGGGCCACATACATGAGCAGGGGTTGCCCAAAGAAATTTGAGAAGGTGTGGAACTGCTGGTTGGATGATAACACTACGGCAACGGATGTCGTGAATAACCCATAGTTTCTCGTTATGGTTATAGTATGATTATAGGCTGACCCAACTGCTCCTATGATACCTTATCCGATCATTATATTACTTAGCACTAATTCTCCTACAATACCCTCTCCCCGCATTGGGGTGTAGATAGACAAGGTTATGTTTGTGTTGACTTGCTCTGTTGCAGACGGTTGCTGCATCAGAAGTGGAATGTATGTTATGTGATGTGCCTTTTGTGGCCTGTTGCCACATTTAGAAGTTGGCCCCTGTGTGGGAAATGTTTGGCCCCTGCGTGGGCTATTCTGTATGCCAAAGAAAAACTCAATAAAAAAGATTTTACAAAAAAAAAAAAAAAGAAACCCAACCTCGACCCTCGGGACCCTAACCACCGCAGACCGATAAGAAGCCTTAACATCATCTCTGAGATTATGGAGAAAGCGGTAGTACAACAGCTACAAAGCCACCTGGACACGCACAAACTCCTGGACCCTCTGCGATCAGGCTTCCGCCCAGGCCATGGAACAGAAACGGCACTCCTCAAGATCTGGGATGACGCCCTTGAAGCAGCAGATGAAGGAGAATCATGTCTCCTGGTACTGTTGGACCTCAGTGCAGCATTCGATACAGTGGACCACAATACTCTACTCATCTGCCTCACAGAAGTAGCAGGAGTCACCGATTCAGATCTACAATGGTTCGCATCCTTCTTAGGAAATCGTTCTCAGACAGTGAAACTAGGAGCATTCACCTCTGAAACCCGAGCAATCCCTCAAGGATCACCCTTGTCACCAGTGCTCTTCAACATATACATCCGCCCACTCCTCAAAATCATCAGAATATCAGACCTCTGCTTCCACTCATACGCTGACTACATACAACTCTACTTTCATATCACTGGACAAAAAGTCCATCAGCAGCAGCTAGAAAAATGCCTCACTTTGATAGACGACTGGATGACCAGTAGCTACCTCAAACTCAACGAATCGAAAACAGAGCTTCTTATCCTACACGCAAACCAAGACCCCTTGGACACCACCCACTATATTTGGACAGACCATCTCAGCAAGGCCAAGAGTCTTGGAGTCATTTTCGACTCAGAAATGTCAATGGATGCACAAATAGGATCAGTAGTCAGCGGATCCCACCATCTCCTCCGCCTGCTATGTAGACTCATCCCCTTCATTTCAAAAGAGGACAAAGCAGCGGTAGTCGGAACAGTCATTTAATTCACGACTCGACTACGCAAACTCCCTCTACATAGGACCACCCCAATATCAACTTGCGCGCTTACAACTCATCCAAAATACGGTGGCAAGACTGATAAAAGGGGAAAAAAAAAAACCTGAGGAGCCTACATTGGCTAACCGTAAAGAATTATATCACATTCAAAACCCTCCTGCCTCACCCACAAATGCATCTATGGAGACGCTCCTCAATACCTACGTGAGAAAATAAAACACTATACACCCAATCGCAGCCTTCGATCATCTAACCAAAACCTTCTCCACATTCCCAAATCCTGTTACAAATCAAAGGGAGAAAGGAGATTCGCAGTCCAAGGACCACGGCTATGGAACACTCTACCGACTTACATCCGCATGGAAGAAAACCATCTGGCCTTCAGGAAAAAAACTCGAGACCCACCTCTTCTAAGCCCTTGTACACACGGTCGGACATTCTGACAACCAAATCCGTTGGATTTTGTGCGAAACTGTTGCATACACACGGTCGGACAAAGTTGTCGGAAAATCAGATTGTACATAACGTGATGACGTTATTTTGTTACGACGGGACTATGTTCAGGCTAGTAGCCAATAGCTTTGGTCTAGGAATTTGTTCTGAGCATGCGTGGCACTTTGTCCGTCGGAGTATGTCCGATCGGAGCATTTTGACGTAAAATTTTACGGACAAGTTGGAAAACAGTCCGATGGAGACCACACACAGTCGGATTTTGTATCCGACAAAACGCTCCGATAGGACACATTCCGTCGGAATCTCCGACCATGTGTACAAGGGCTAAGAAGCTTGACCACACAGGACGAATCCAGCGCCTTGAGGCGATTCAGTTCGGATTGTAGAGCTTTACAAGTTATTCATTCATTCATTCAATGTTGGAGATGTGAAAAGGAAACGGGCACCTTCCTCCATATATGGTGGACATGCACATTAATTCAGCCATACTGGAGGAAAGTACATGAGGTGACCACTACCATTTATTCACTACCTCTGGAATTCTCCCCAGTGCAATATCTCCTTCATCTATCTAAAATCCCCCAAAAGAAATGTTTTAAGTCGGTAACCTTGCATATGATCAATACTGCTAGCCTGTGTATTCCGGTACAGTGGAGATCCAACCACCCCCCTCAACCAAAAGTTGGGTACAGCATATTAAGCGTATAGAGACAATGGAGGAGCTGATACACATTTCATAGGATAGAATAGCTAGCTTTTTAGCCATCTGGGAGGCATGGCTCACTTTCAAAAAATCACAGCAGTATCAAGCATTGATACAGGGTGGCGACTGACCCTTGGCTTAGAGGCACTGTCACTGTGATTGACCCTCGGTCTAAAGACAGTGCGCCACTTGCTTCATCATCATATCTGGCAGGCTTGGAGTAGCTGGTAGCTCTGGTCCAGTATAATACTATGCTGAATGTAGATGAAGAGGGTAGCTGGTGGGACCCCTCACCCCCTTTCTGTCTGGTAGCTTGTCACTACGTCACCCCGCCCCCCCTCCCCTTTTCCTCTTCCCTTTACCCCTTTCTCTTTCTTGTTACCTCCTGTATCCCTATTCATCTCCTTCCTTATATCTTTCCACTTTATCTTACAAGATCTTTAATGTAAAATAGCAGTTGAGCAGAAAGAGGAACGGAACAGCTAACGCTGATATCGCCGAGACTCACAAAATGATTATATCTAGTCTAGCTATTATTGTCCAGTATCCTCGTTAGTCTCGGTAGACTTTCAAATAGACGATTCATCAAAAGGGAGAATAAAATCTATTTCAGTCCTTAGCAACAAGGCAGCTGTAAACATCCAGGCTATCTCAGAGGTAATGACTTATCATCTATATACCATTTAGTATGTTTACTTCCGTAGGCCTCTTATTCTACATGATTTGTTCTCCTCAAGAAATGTTAAATGTGTACTTAACTGTACAGCCACATGACATGTTGACTATTGAATGCTATTCTTAAACACTGTTTTTTGCATTTTTACCCTGTATGTTGTTTAAAACATACAATATAACCTTTTAAAGAAAAAAAAAAAGCCTGGGATACTTGGGTCTGATCATACACACAGCTCAGGAAAAGGTGTTGTTGCCTCAGGCAAAGATCAACTCCATAAGAGAGCTGGTGCAGATGGTCAGGTCGAAAGGAGATCTCTCCATTTGCCTTTGCATAAGGTGGTTAGGAAAGATGGTGGCTTCATTTTAAAGCGGTTCCCTATGCCCAGTTCCATTTGAGACTGTTGCAAAACAGTATCCTGTCTGCTTGGAACAAAATGAAAGGAAAATCCTTCAGACCAGTTATCTGTAAGGTGGTAACGAACGACGCCAGCCTTTCAGGCTGGGGAGCAGTGTTAGAAAATTCAACTGTCCAAGGACAGTGGTCAAGAACCGAAAGGACCTTGCCCATCAACATCCTAGAGATCTATTCAGGTTACGGGGTTGTCCTGTCAGGATCCAATCTGACAATGCCACAGCTGTGGCTTACACCAATCGCCAAGGGGGCACCAGGAGTCTCGCAGCACATAGGGAGGTGAACCATATCCCAACTTGGGCAGAAAGGAATGTTCCATGCCTATCAGCAGTTTTCATTCTGGGAGTAGAGAATTGGCAGGTGGATTACTTTAGTCACCAGCAGTTGCTCCCAGGGGAATGGTCTCTTCAAACCAACATTTTTTGGGCTGTTTGCCAGAAATGGGGGACTCCGGATGTAGATCTTCTGGCGTTCAGGTTCAACACGAAGTTGGTCAACTTTGTGTCCAGGATGAGGGATCCACTTGCTTGTGGAACAGATGCATTGGTGACCCCATGGGACCAGTTCTCACTGATTTATGCATTTCCCCCTATTCAGTTGCCACGGCTTCTTTGAAGGATCAAGTTGGCAAGAGAGCCAGTAATTCTGATATGCCATCCTACCTTTAAATTTAATGGCTTGGCTATTGAAACCCACATTCTGAAGAAACGCGGGCTTTCCGAGTCGGTTATCTCTATCTTGATTAATGCAAGGATGCCAGCTTCCAGAACTATATATTTATAGAGTCTGGAGGGCTTATATTTCCTGGTGTGAATCCAAAGGTTGGCACCCTCAGAGGTATATCATAGGCAGAATTCTTTAATTTCTAAAATTAGGGATAGAAATGAAGTTGGTTTTGAGTACTATTAAGGGCCAAGTCTCAGCTTTATTGGTCTTATTTCAAAGACCACTTGCTTGACATTCTTTAGTCCGGGGGGTTTTATGCAAGGTTTGATGCGGCTTAATCCACCAGTTAGATCATCTTTGAGAACCCTTGGGACTTGAACTTAGTTTTGTCAGTGTTACAAATATAGCCATTTGAACCGATACAGCATAATCCCTTAGTCCTTCTGACAAGGAAGTTAGTGTTCTTGGTTGCTATATCCTCAGAAAGGAGGGTTTCGGAATTGGCTGCTCTTTCTTGTAAAGAGCCATGCTTGATGATTCACGAGGACAGAGTGGTGTTGTAACCTTGTCCAGAGTGTATGCAAAAAGTGGTCTCAGGTTTTCACCTGAACCAAGATATTGTCCTGCCATTGTTTTTTCCAAAACCATGTTCCAGGGAAGAGAAGTCACTACATTGTCTTGATGTGATGAGAGTGGTCAAAGTTTATTTAAAGAGGACTGCTCAGATCCGGAAGACTGATGTCTTATTATACTGCCAGAAGGTCCTTAGAAAGGACAGGCAGCGTCAAAATCCACTGTTGCTAAGTAGATTCAGCAAGTTATAATTCAGGCTTATGATTTAAGGGGTAAGATTCCACCTTTTCAAGTCAAAGCGCACTCTACCAGGGCAGTTGGGGCTTCGTGGGCAGTGCATTACCAGGCCTCCATGGCTCAGATCTGTAAGGCTGCAACTTGGTCTTCAGTACATACATTCACCAAGTTTTATCATGTGGCTGTAAGAAGGCATGAGGATATTGCCTTTGAGCGCAGTGTGCTGCAGGCAGCAGTATAGGCCCTCAAGTCTGAGGGTGCCCTACAGGTTGTGTCTCCCTCCCCTCAAATAGCATTGCTATGGGACATCCCACATAGTGATTACTATGGTGCTCTGTGTCCCGTGATGTACAATAAAGAAAATAGGATTTTTATAACGGCTTACCTGTAAAATCCTTTTTCTTGGAGTACATCACGGGACACAGAGGTCCCTCCTCTCTTTCTGGATTTTGGGTATATTTCTTTGCTACAAATTTAGGGAGTGAACTTCCTGTATTTGGTATACCAGTGTCCATCACCTGAAGGTATCTATATACTTACATAGTGATTACTATGGTGCTCTGTGTCCCGTGATGTACTCCAAGAAAAGGATTTTACAGGTAAGCTGTTAAAATAACTTTTTGATGATAATAGGATTTTTATATTTCAGTAAATCAATTCAAAAAGTGAAACTCGTACAGTTTATATAGATATGTTACACAGGGTGACATATTTCAAGCATTTCTTACTTTTAATTTTAATGATTATGGCTTACAGCTAGTGAAAACTCATAATTCAGTATCTCAGAAAATTTAGACTATAACTTGAGCGCAATAAAGATTTTTAATACAGAAATTTACTGAAAAGAATATATTTTGTGATTTGTGCCACTGGCGCAAAACAAAAACGTGAAAACCCAAATTCAGAAAATGTATCAACATGGGGTGTGCTGCAGATACAATATACCACTAAGAGTAGTGGAAATAGTATAGGAATATGTAAATATGGGCAGCTGCGCTAACCCTTTTAATTATAACTCCACTTTATATATGTCAAAAAATATCCAACAATGTATTTAACCGGTTCCCTATCGGCTCACGCACATATACTGTGGCACAATGGCATTGCTGCACAAAATCCCATGCATATATGGGGTTATCTTTAAGACCCGCCAGAGGGCGTGTGTCCCTGCTGCATGGCGGGGGATCAGTGTGTGTGTGTGTGTGTGTGTGTGTGTGTGTGTGTGAACACACAAATCCCGGGGAGAGAAGACCTATTGTTTGTTCCTAGTAAGTAGGAACAACGATATATCTCCTCCCCTAGTCAGTCCTATCTCCATACAGTTAGAACACTTAACATTTATAGCACTGATCGCTATATAAATGTCAATGGTTCCAAAAATGTGTCAAGTTTTCAATTTGTCTGTCGCAGTACCTCTGAAAATTACTTGTAAAAAACAATAATAATAAAAATGCCATACATCTGCCATAAGTGTATGTGTGTGTGTATATATATATATATATATATATATATATATATATATATATATATATATATATATATATATATATATATATAACTACACACAGTGCCTTGCGAAAGTATTCGCCCCCCTTGAACTTTTCAACTTTTTGCCACATTTCAGGCTTCAAACATAAAGATATGAATCACCAAGAAGTGGGACACAATTGTGAAGTGGAACGAAATCTATTGGATTTTTGAAACTTTTTTTAAATAATAAAAAAATGAAATGTGGGGCATGAAAAATTATTCGGCCCCCTTGCGTTAATACTTTTTAGAGCCACCTTTTGCTGCGATTACAGCTGCAAGTCGCTTGGGGTATGTCTCTATCAGTTTTGCACATTGAGAGACTGAAATTCTTGCCCATTCTAATTTGCAAAACAGCTCGAGCTCAGTGAGGTTGGATGGAGAACAGCAGTTTTCCCGCTCTTTCCACAGATTTTCGATTGGATTCAGGTCTGGACTTTGACTTGGCCATTCTAACACCTGGATACGTTTTATTTGTGAACCATTCCTTTGTAGATTTTCCTGTATGTTTGGGATCATTGTCTTGTTGGAAGATAAATCTCCGTCCCAGTTTCAGGTCTTTTGCAGACTCCAATAGGTTTTCATCCAGAATGGTCCTGTATTTGGCTGCATCCATCTTCCCCTCAATTTTAACCATCTTCCCTGTCCCTGCTGAAGAAAAGCAGGCCCAAACCATGATGCTGCCACCACCATGTTTGACAGTGGGGATGGTGTGTTGAGGGTGATGAGCTGTGTTGCTTTTACGCCAAACATATCGTTTTGCATTGTGGGCAAAAAGTTCGATTTTGGTTTCATCTGACCAGAGCACCTTCTTCCACATGTTTGGTGTGTCTCCCAGGTGGCTTGTGGCAAACTTTAGACAAGACTTTTTATGGATATCTTTGAGAAATGGCTTTCTTCTTGCCACTCTTCCATAAAGGCCAGATTTGTGCAGTGTACGACTGATTGTTGTCCTATGGACAGACTCTCCCACCTCAGCTGTAGTTCTCTGCAGTTCATCCAGAGTGATCATGGGCCTCTTGGCTGAATCTCTGATCAGTCTTCTCCTGAAAGTTTAGAGGGACGGCCAGGTCTTGGTAGATTTGCAGTGGTCTGATACTCCCATTTGAAAATGATCGCTTTCACAGTGCTCCTTGGGATGTTTAAAGCTTGGGAAATCGTTTTGTATCCAAATCCAGCTTTAAACTTCTCAACAACAGTATTACGGACCTGCCTGGTGTGTTCCTTGGTCTTCATGATGCTCTCTGCGCTTTCAACAGAAGCCTGAGACTATCACAGAGCAGGTGCATTTATACAGACTTGATTACACACAGGTGGATTCTATTTATCACCATCAGTCATTTAGGACAACATTGGATCATTCAGAGATCCTCGCTGAACTTCTGGAGTGAGTTTGCTGCACTAAAAGTAAAGGGGGCGAATAATTTTGCACGCACCACTTTTCAGTTTTTTATTTCCTAAAAAAGATTAAATTATCCAATAGATTTCGTTCCACTTCACAATTGTTTGTGATTCTTCACAAAGATATAAAATTTTAATTTTTTATGTTTGAAGCCTGAAATGTGGCAAAAGGTTGAAAAGTTCAAGGGGGTCGAATACTTTCGCAAGGCACTGTATATGCGTGTGTGTATATGTGTGTGTGTGTGTGTGTGTGTGTATATGTATATGTGTATATATATATATATATATATATATATATATATATATATATATATATATATATATATATATATATATTTTTTTTTTTCTTTTTTTTCCCAAAAATATGTAGAACAATTTTATAAACTGAGGAAGAAATTTTGTTTTCAAAAACATTTTTGGGGATATTTATTATAGCAAAACAATTTTTTTTTTTCTCCAAAATGCATGCTTTTTTATTTTATTTATATATATATATATATATATATATATATATATATATATATATATATATATATATATATATATATATATTTGAGTACACCATTGCATGATCGCTCAGTTGTCAGTTAAAGCGACGCAGTGCCAAACTATAAAGTGTTCTGGTCAGGAAGGGGGTAAAATCTTCCGGGGCTGAAGAGGTTAAAGTAACAACCCCACTGCATACCTGCATACATAGATATTATAAAAATATTTGAAATGATAAAAGTTCCACTTTGGATCATTCATGTAATAGTCCCACTTTCCAAACGGATATTAATGTACTATCCAAAACACCTCGTGCTCTGTGATTCACCACCACCTTACACAATATGCACTCGCCAGACAATAGTAATAAAAAAAAAAAATATGTTAAACCTTAGCCCCTTTTGGTCTTTTAAATGGATGATCAGTAATATGCTCAGCAGATGCAGCAGTACTCTTTTGCATGTCTCCACCTTATATGGTTCTCAGGTACTCATGTAAAGTAAATTCCGCAAAAGAACACACATTTATTCCTTAAAAGCCATCAAAAAGTTCACACTTGCATCTAAGCCCTTGTACACATGGACATTCCGATAACAAAATTTCGTCCGAAACTGGTGTTGCATACACACGGTTGGACAAAGTTGTCGGAAAATCTGATCGTTCGTAATGTGATGTTATTTCGTTACGATGGGGCTACGTTCAGGCTAGTAGCCAATAGCTTTGGTCTAGGAATTTGATCTGAGCATGCGTGATTGGACCGCCAATCGTTCACAAGAGACACGGAGCAGCGGTGTGCCTATCTAAACGAAGCACACCACTGATCTGTCAGTGAAGAAAAGAGATCTTTTTCACATGATCTGTTTTCCTCAAGTGCAACACCCCCCCCCCCCCCCCAGTTAGAAAGAACCTCCCTAGGACACACTTAACCCCCCATGATCGCCTCCTAGTGTTGACTCCTTCCCCGCCAAGGTCATTTATACAGAGATCAGTGCATTTTTTTTATTTATTTTTTATTTTTTTAAAAGCACTGTATTGGTGACACTGGTCCCCAAAAACTGTCACTTAGGGTCAGATTTGTCCACCACAATGTCGCAGTCCCACTAAAAATTTCCGATTCCCTGCCATTACTAGTTTAAAAATAAAAAAGCCATCCATCGAACCCATAGCTTTGTAGACATGATGACTTTTGCACCAACCAAACACTTATTTACCAAAAATATGTAGCGGAATACATATTGACCGAAACTGATGAAGAAATGTGTGTGTTTATTTTTTTTTATTTTTTTATTTTTTATTTTTTGCGACTGTTTTATAGCAGAAAGTAAGGAATATTGTTTTTTTTTTTTTTTTTTTTTTTTTTTTAATAGTGCAAAAAATAAAAATAAAACAAATGGCACCAAAAGAAGGCTCCTATTTTTGTGGGGAAAAAAACTGTTAGTTAAACCAACCCAGCGCTGTATCGCAAAAAATGGCCTGGTCAGGAAGCCGGTAAAACCTAGTGGGGCTGAAGTGGTTAAAGCTGTAATTTTTCAGGGAAATCCAAACTAGACGAGAACTTTGGGAAGGTGACCATCAAAATCTCACTACGGAGGCGCAAGCAACCTTATATTTTCTCAGAAGATTTGATTTCATGAGATCTCTCAGTAAGTACTTGGCACAGATGAAGGCACTGGAAAAAAATGGGCAAAATATATAAAAAAAATAATAATAATAACATTATATATATATATATATATATATATATATATATATATATATATATATATATATATATATATATATATATATATATATATATATATATAATTTATTTTATTTTTTTTCTTACATTTTTTGACAGGGACGTGTAAGACTTTCAGGCTTTTATTGTGGTCTGTAACTCCGTTTGGGTGATGTACCTCTCTAATTGTCCTGGTGACCATTTGAAGATGGAACTGAAAATTTGTGGAAAATCGTGCATATTGAGTTGTTGCTGGAAAAACCATGGAGAAATGGGAACACTTGTTTTGGTGACAGCGGTCTGAGAGGATTTCCCTTATTTGGGGGGGGCGGATGCTATCTTGTTGAATAGCTTAGACAGTAAATGTAGGACAGTCTCCCTAATTGGATACTATTATCTATAGCCACATTTTAGCTGTAGGTATTCTGTATTTTTTGCTCCATGGGACGAACTTTTTTTCCGCCCTAAAAAATGTGGGGGGGGGAGGGGATGTCTGTGCGTCAGATGAAGCGAATATTGACCAGTCCTACTCCCCCACCAAACACACCCGCCCCGTCGCCGCTCACTCTGTACACACACACGCGGTAGACACAACTGGCTCGGGCCGCCCTCACTCACTCCAGCTAACCAGAAGCCGGCCATGCAGAGGCAATGCCACATTGCCTCTAATTGCGTCGCCACTAGCCCAACGTGGGGTTAGTGAGAGTCTGCTGTCACTAATCGTGCCCATCCCCATGTCGTTTCTGGGGGCATCTTCCTCCTGGGCTGCTGCAAGCCAATGGGGGCAGAGGGAAGTGGGGCCAGTAGAAAAGATGTAGCTGGATACTTCAGTTCCTGTTGCAAACAGAGCCAGCACCCTGTGGGATTGTGGAGACAGCTGTTTTGGGAGAAGTCATTACCTTAGAGCGGTAATTCTTTGGAAGTGGGGCCAGTGCCAGAATGAGTGGGATGGGTATTGAGATGGAGAAGTAGCTGCCTGGGTGTCAATCAAAATAATGAGGGGGGACAAGAGCGTCAAGGTGTGTGTGTGTGTGTGTGTGTGTGTGTGTGTGTGTGTGTGTTTATAATGCTGAAATATATACTCAAGTTTTTATGTGGAGACCATGCTGCGTGCTTAGATGAATAGAGGCATGTCTAACTACACTGCTTCTTGCCTTCTTTTCTTATCATTTCGATCTATTTGCTTGTATTATGACACTGGTCTGTGATAGGAACATGGGAGACATCCTGCTATAGATCTACACTGTATGGCCTTATAAGATCCAATTACTCGCTCATCAGATTATACTCACATAAACACTGGTGTATCTTTATTATAGGAATATATACCACTGGCTAACGAACAGTCCACTGGCTAATGTACGTTTTATTTGCCAGGGTTCTGTATGGGTCAGAATATTTTTTTTTCTTTTCCTCCTCTAAAACCTAGGTGCCTCTTATGGATCGAAAAATACTAACTTTTTTCAAGTGAGTGCCTATAAATGTAATCCTGCACTATGTATATGTACAGATGTAAAGGCACAGCGGGACCCCTGTGTTGTAGACTACAGGAAGAAGGCACCTGCAAATGCTTGCTAATATGTTACATGCATGCATACATACATACATACATACATACATACATACATACATACATGAAAATTGGTTGGTTCAGGTGTTAGGTTTTTGCAATTGTATGGCTAGAAATTACACAATGTAGTAAACCCTGGACATCCTGTGTGCAAATTTTTATTCATCAACTTTTATTTTTATTTTCTCCAGGTTCGATTGCCATTGTTACCCATTGAATTTTTGATGTCTGTTGTGGCCAAAGAGCAGATAATAAGAAAGGACTTGAAATGCAGAGATTTGCTGGATGAAGCAAGGAATTATCACCTGCACCTAAGCAGCCGGTCTGTCCCTGATTTCGAATTTACAATCCGCACTACACCAAGGAAACAGACTGCTGGTAAGAGGAATGTGTTTGATATGCTTTAAGTTTCCCCAGGTTAATGCATGACATTTTTATTGAATTGATATTAAGAGCCGGTTCACACAGGAGCAACACGACTTTCAAAACGACTTTTGGAGGCAACTTGGACACGACTTGGGGTGACTTACAACACGACTTTAAGTCACACCAGGCGACTTTTGCCGTGGCCAATCTCAGAGAATGAGCTCTCAAGGGGAAACTCCACGCCAAATTTATTTAAAAAAAATTGGCGTGGGTTCCCCCTCCGAGAGCATACCAGGCCCTTAGGTCTGGTATGGATTTGAAGGGGAACCCCCTACTCCGAAAAAACGGCATGGGGGTCCCCCCTAGATCCATACCAGACCCTTATCCATGCACCGTACCAGGCCGGCCAGGAAAGGAGGTGGGGGACGAGCGAGTGACCCCCCCCCCCCGAGCCGTACCAGGCCGCATGCCCTCAACATGGGGGGGGTGCCTTGGGGAAGGGGGCCCCCGGATCCCGGCCCCCCACCCTATGTGGATGAGTATGGGGTACAATGTACCCCTACCCATTCACCTGTGGAAAAAAAAAAAAGCAACACACAAGGGTTAAAATAGTTTATTGCACAGCTCCGGGGTCTTCTTCCGTCTTCGGGGGTCTTCTCGCCGGACTCCTCCGCTATCTTTTGCTCTTTTGCTAGCTCTTTTACTAGCGGAGGAGCCCGGCTTTCTTCTTCGCCGCCCTCTTCTTCCAACTTCGGGGGTCTTGTCCCCCTCTTCGGTTCTTCTTGCCGGGCCGGTGTTCTGTCGCCGCTGTCTTCTGTTCTGCTCTTCTGTTCTGGAGATGTTGCCTTGTCGCTGTCTCCGGTCACAATGAAAGGACACGCGGCGGAGACAGCGACAAGGCAACATCTCCAGAACAGAAGACAGCGGTGACAGAAGACCGGGCCACCGCTTGTAAAAGAGCTAGAAGAAGGCGCGGTGGCGCGGCAAGAAGAACCGAAGAGGGGGACAAGACTCCTGAAGTCGGAAGAAGAGGGCGGTAGCGAAGAAGAAAGCCGGGCTCCTTCGCTAGTAAAAGAGCTAGCAGAAGATAGCGGAGGAGTCTGGCGAGAAGACCCCCGAAGACGGAAGAAGGCCCTGGAGCTGTGCAATAAACTATTTTAACCCTTGTGTGTTGTGCTGTGTTGTGTTGTGCTGTGTTGTGTTGTGCTCAGGAGGGGGGGGGGGGGCGCTCGCTCGTCCCCACCCCTTTTCCTGGCCAGCCGGGTAGCGTGCTCGGATAAGGGTCTGGTATGCTCTCGGAGGGGGAACACACGCCAAATTTTTTTTTTTATATAAATTTGGCGTGGAGTTCCCTTTTTGAGAGCTGATAATTCTGTGAGAGTCGCCTCCGTATAGACGGAGATCCGACTTGGAGGCGACCTCCATTGAAATCAATGGGTACCAGTCACCTACAAGTTGGATAGAAGTAGTACAGGAACCTTTTCTGAAGTCGGAGCGACTTCAGTAATGTGCATTAAGACGGCTCTCATTCACTTACATTGATTTTTACATGTAGCGTGACTAGGGGCAACCTGAAGTCGGATCTGAGTCGCCCCTGTGTAAACCGGCTCTAAAGGCAGATTGTTATTTTATAAAAAAAACAAACAAAAATCATGTCATACTTACCTGCTCTGTGCAGTGGTTTTGCACAAAGCACCCCCGATCTGCTTCTTGGGTCCCCCCTGCCAATTCTCCTGGCTTCTGCCAAGGGGCCCCATAGCATGCAGCTTGCTATGGGGGCACCCGCTTTCTCCTGAGCCTCTGCCGTGTCCATTCACACATGGAGCATGACCTTGGCTCACTGGCTGTGATTGACAGTAATGGTAGTCGAGGAAGATACCTGGGAGAGCCATTGCTCTTGTGCACATTGCTGGATTGAGATGGGGCTCTGGTAAGTATTGGGGGCTGCTGCACACAGAAGGTCTTTTACCTTCATGCATAGAGTGCATGAAAGTAAAAAGAAAAAAAAAAAAGTTTGAGATTTTACCACCCTTTTAGGTTGCCTCTAGATTTTCAGTCTGCAAATTGTTTAATTTTATTGCCATTCTTTTTATCCTTCTTTAAGCTTTACTCCAGTGACTAGGGATGAGCTTCGAGTTCGAGTCGAAGCTTTTTTGTTTACTATAAAGGGCTCATTTTATTTATTTTTTAACCCCATGATGACGGGTGATAAAAAAAAAAAAAACCCCCAAAAAAAACATGCTGCTGCTGCTACTAAACGTTTTAGGCCTGGTTCACACTAAGAATGACCCGAACACCCCCCTGTTCAGTTCGCACCAGAACCTGCGAACAGACCTAAACTTCGTGTGAACTTTAGAACCCTATTAAAGTCTATGGGACTCGAACGTTCACAATCTAAAGTGATAATTTTAAAGGTTAATATGCAAGTTACTGTCCTAAAAAGTGTTTGGGGACCCGGGTCCTGCCCCAGGGGACATGGATCAATGCAAAAAAAAGTTTTAAAAAGGGCCGTTTTTTCAGGAGCAGTGATTTTTAATAATGATTAAAGTGAAACAAAAGTGTAATATTCCTTTAAATTTCGTACCTGGGGAGTGTCTATAGTATGCCTGTGAAGGGGTGCATGTTTCCCATGCTTAGAACTGTCCCTACACAAAGTGTCATTTCGCAAGGAAAACAAAGTATTTTAAAATCACTTTCCATTGTCGGCTCCCGTAAAACAGAACACTCAATGAGTGTCTCTGTATTAGCCGACAATTCATTCATTGATAAAAAATAAAAAAAATAAAAAGCGTGGGGGTTCCCCTAAATTCAATTACCAGGCCCTTCAGGTCTGGTATGGATATTAAGGGGATCCCCGTGTCAAAAAATAAAATAAAAAATTGACGTGGGGGTCACCCTAAATATCCATACCAGACCCTTTATCCGAGCACGCAACCTGACAGGCCGCAGGAAAAGAGGGGGGGGACGAGAGAGCGCCCCCCCTCCTGAACCGTACCAGGCCACATGCCCTCAACATTGGGAGGATGCTTTGGGGGTCTGTGACCCCTCAAAGCACCATGTCCCCATGTTTATGTGGACTCATCCCCACAACCCTGGCCGGTGGTTGTTGGGGGTCTGCGGGCGGGGGGGGCTTATCAGAATCTGGAAACCCCCTTTAACAAGGGGACCCCCAGATCCCGCCCCCCCCTGTCTGAAATGGTAAGGGGGTACTAATGTACCCCTACCATTTCACAAAGAAAGTGTAAAAATGGTTAAATAAGACCAACACACTTTTGAAAAATTCCTTTATTTAAAAAAAATAAATAAATAAAAAGATTCCAGCGGTGGTAATCCACTCTTGCTATCCATCGATGGATGATCATCTCTCCGGGGTCCAGCGATGGCTGATCTGATCCAGCGACAGGGGATCTCACACGGGGATCTCCCCTTTCACACGGGGCGGATCCGTAATGATCCGCCCCGTGATGATCCGCTCGCTCAGTGGGGATCGCTCCGTTGTCCCCGCTGAGCCGGCGGCGGACAGGGCGGTCTCCGAGAACTGTGCAGGGACCGCCCTGTCAGCTCTCCTCTATGGGGATCGGACGAGCACGGACCGTCTGTCCTTGTTCATCCGATCCGCTCTGCAGACGGATAGAAAAATAGGATTTTCCTCCGTCTGCAGAATCGGACCATAATGGAGGCGGACAATAGCGGGTGTCTGCGGATGTGCATCCGCAGACACCTGCTATCCCATAGGGATGCGTGTATGTATTTCATCCGCAAACGGATGGATGAAATACGGACATACTGTCCGCATGTGTGAAAGGGGCCTTTAAAAGACTTTTTTTCCTTGCGAAATGACACTTTGTGCAGGGAAAGTTCTAAGCACGGGAAACATGCGCCCCTTCACAGGCATACTATAGACACCCCCCAGGTACGAAATTTAAAGGAATATTACACTTTTATTGTTTCACTTTAATCATTATTAAAATCACTGCTCCTGAAAAAACTGCAGTTTTTAAAACTTTTTTTTGCATTGATCCTGGTCCCCAAACACTTTTTAGGACAGTAACTTGCATATTAGCCTTTAAAATTAGAATTTTAGATTTCTCCCATAGACTTGTACAGGGTGTTCTGGCTTTTCGAATTTGCTGCGAACAGCCCAAATTGTTCACTGTTCGCTGAACAGGCAATGTTCGACTCAAACTCAAACTCGAAGCTCATCCCTAGTTCACACCTATGCTTTTTTTTTTTTTTTTGGTGCTTTTTGCAGAAACTCACTACAGTTCATTTAACATGGTTTCCTATTGGACACGTTCACATTTATTCTTTCAGCCAATGCGTATTTGGAAAGGGTGTAGGACTTTATTCAATGCAAAACAGTACTTTTTTTGGTTCAGTAGACTTCAAATGGAGAAGCTGCAGAAAAGCATGTTGTGCGTTTTTTGCAACGATTTGCATTTTTTAATCTGCCCAACAACAAATTCGCCCAAAAGAAGCACTGTAGAAACGGATCAAAAACAAACTGCATAGGTGTGAACCGAGCCTTATGCTGGCCATACATGTATCGATTTTTGGACGAGAATATTCATACAAACAAATCTTTGTATGCATGCTGAATGAATGTAGTTTGGAAATTTCACTTGCTTTTAACATTCAGTTTAAAAATGAATTTAATTTCTGAACGAAAACCACATACATTGTCTGAAAATTCCTTTGACCAAGAAGTTTTCTGTTCTGCTCCTTCAAATTTTCCCATGACCGTGGTTGAAAAAAAATGTTAATTTGACTGCACTACTGATTAGAAAATTGAACGAACATTCTTAAAATTAAATTTTTTTGAAGACAGACGTTGTTTTTGTATGGCCAGCATATAATATATTAGTTTTGTCTGAAAATCAGTCTTTTAATTATATTATTTAAATTTTTTTCTTTAAATAAATTTTATCTGAGTCTGATTTTTACCAGATTCAACCTCCTAATAGTATGTACGGTATATATCTCTTCTGTTTGCTCTTCTCAGAGTGGATTAGAGATTTTGCTCCCTAACCATATAGTTTGGTTATTTATATTTACAACTGCATATAGATATTTAAAGAGGTTGTGTTTGTTTTTTATTATAACAAACATGATGTACTTGCCTCCACTATGCAGTTCGTTTTGCACAGAGTGGCCCAGATCCTCCTGTTCTGGGGTCCCTCGGTGGCTATTTCTGCTCATCCCCGCAATAGCTAACCCCCCTCAGGCTAGAGCTTCCCAGAGTTAGCTTGCGGACACACTCCCTGTCATACACGCTGCGTCCTTAGACACAGAGTGTATGACTCGGTCCCGCCCCCCCAGGCGGCCACATCATTAGATGTGATTGACAGCAGTGCAGTGTTTTTTCACCACTTTCAGACCGGACCATTTTGCTGGCTTAAGACCAGACCACTTTTTGCGATTTGGCACTGCGTCGCTTTAACTGACAATTGCGCGGTCGTGCAACGTGGCTCCCAAACAAAATTGATGTCCTTTTTTCCCACAAATAGAGATTCTTTTGGTGGTATTTGATCACCTCTGCGTTTTTTAATTTTTGCGCTATAAACAAAAATAGAGCGACAGTTTATTTTTTTACTTTTTGTTATAATAAAGATCCCCCAAAAATATATAAAAAAACATTTTTTTCCCTCCCTTTAGGCCGATACGTATTTTTTTACATATGTTTGGTTAAAAAAAATCGCAATAAGCGATTATTGGTTTGCGCAAAAGTTATAGCGTTTACAAAATAGGGGATAGTTTTATGGCATTTTCATTAATAATTTTTTTTTTTTTTACTAGTAATGGCGGCGATCAGCGATTTATTTATTTTTTATTTTTTTATTGTGACTGCGCCATTATGGCGGACACATCGGACATTTTTGACACATTGTCATTTATACAGCAATCACTTCTATACAAATGCAGTGATTCCTGTGTAAATGACACTGGCAGTGAAGGGGTTAACCAGTGGGTGGCAGTGTAGGGGTTAAGTGTTCCTAGGGGCGTGTTACTAACTGTGGGGGGCTGGGCTTTGTTTTAGTGAACACTGATCTCTGCTCCAATCACACGGAGCAGAGATCAGCGTCACATGTTGCTAGGCAGAACGGGGAGATGCTGTTTACAACAGACTGGACTCACGGGGGTCCCGACCGCCACGCGGGCGTGCCACCGCCGGCGCGCTCGCGATGGCAGGGCGGCATTTAAAACTGGACGTACCTGTATGCCAATATGCCTGCCCGTGCAATTCTGCCGATGTACATAGGCGTGCACCGGTCGGGAAGTCGTTAATGCATAGGATGCATTAAGGTGAAAAAACACGAATCTTTACAATCCCTTTTAAGAATAAATCTTCTATTTTATTTTCAAAAATAAAATAAAATCGTTAGTTGCAGCCCTGAGACTCTGTAATCTTGTACACACTGCTAGTTTTTTTTTTTTTTCTTTTCCATTCAACCAAGCAGCGGAAACAAAAGAAAACTGACAGCTTACATCAAAGGCGGTGTACTAATAATCTGAAGTTAGTACAGCAATCTCCCCTGCTGTTCTGTTGTGTTCTAGCAGGGGGGTGGCCCCCCACCAGAACACTCCGGTCAGACATTTTTCGGTTATGCCCCTACCATAGAAGCGCGTGTGTGTGTGTGTTTATTTTTTTTTGCTACAGCTATTGTCAAATTATATAATTAAATTGTGAGCTATCCTTGATCTTTTAGCACTGTATTTGCATAAGTTTAATTTGAAGGATATCGAAGGTCAGCACATGCACTTTTATTTTATAACTTCATATGGTAATGACAATACAAGCAATAGTTATATTTGACATCGCAGTACAAGCTCACTTGGAGAATCTTCTTTCATGTTGCAAGTGCTGCCTGAGTCCAGGCCATCCCTTTCCATAACTTCCTGAATTTCCTGCATGTATTGCACCTTCGCCTCTGCTGATTACGTTAATTTTCCAAGGACTACATATTACGTGGTACCTTATTGCCTGCTTGTACTGACTCTTCCTTCTTGAAAACCCTCCTCTCAGCACCTCTAATTCAGAAGGCAGGCTTTGTGAAGTGTGTGACACAGCAGTGCCTACTCACAGGGAACCTAGTGAATACATGTCACAGAATTCAAAGAAATGTGTGGTGATCTTCTCAAGGTAAGTTTACAAACTTCAAGATCGCTCAGATTAATAGGTATATGCTAGAAATAGAAAAAATAGAAAATACCACGCTCAAACACAAACTTAACTAGAATGAAGCAGCAGTTAATAATGTTAGATACACACATATACCATAAAGAAATAACTGTGCTAACGGTGAAACAAAACCAGTGGTAAACCAGTGCTAAATTGAAACCCAATAGTAAATAAACATATAAACACATATGTGACAAAAAAATGCAGTGGGTGCCAAAAGTATTCAAAAAAAAGTCCCAAAAGGTGTAATACAAAGTCCCAACAATGAGCGTTCGGTAAAATGTGTCAGATGGTGTCCATAAATTACATAATGCTGAACAAACAAATTGCATTGATTGAAATTAAGAGAAATCTGTGCAATCTTCCACCACCAATATGTGCCAAACACCAAATAAATTGCACGCTTACCAAAAGGCAAGCAACAAGGGACTTGTGGCTATACACCCAGCCGGGGCTTTTATCCACAGGAATCCGGGGCAGCAGCTCAGATGGCGTCAAACACAGGGAGCGATATGCAGCCAATGAACGAGTGGTATGATCCAAAGGGGGCTCACAAATTGATATCAAATATCACCCACTTAGACCAGTTCCACTTTGACAAAGTTCTTGCAGACTCAAAGATGAGCAGTCTGCAGGAACTCTGTCCAAGTGGGCATGTTCCTATGATCTTTCCAATAGCTCTCCAGATTGGTAACCGACAGAATGGTTAAATGAGGGGCAGGATGACTATACTCTCCTGTGTGGTATGGAAAGAAGGAAAAAGAGGGCCACACAGTGTAATTCCATTAAGAAAAAAGGAGTATTTTATTAAATAAAAGGAACACTCACATTTGTGAAGATAAAGCACTTTAGTCAAATTCACGCAATGGCATCAGCAGAGCCTGTCCGACACGTTTCATCTAATGAGACATCTGGGTTGCTAGTCCGTTGCAGTCATTGTGTTTAAATACAGTGATGTGTCCCTCATAACGAGATACAGACCTGCAGTGTTTCCTCATTTCCAATTGTTTGTAATCATACCTACTTCCTGTCCTGGCCAAAATGACATGGAAGTGTGCGGTTCAACCCTAATTCTGAAAGAATGGATGGCTTCAAGGCGTGTCAGAAATGACGCCATGGCATACAGTCCAAACCCCGCCGGGTGGATAACAATGCAAGCAACGTGCGTCGCTCAACGTCATGTTAAACCAAGCCTTGCTGCCAGATGCTGAGAGAGGGTCAAGCCTCATTTTCAGAAGGCAAGCCAAACCTCGTGTGAGGTGGTGCTGACCGCAACGGACCAATCCCCACATGAACTGGGAGCATTCAATAGTCTGTCCCTTTTCCTCCCGATCTCAAACACTAAGGATAAAGACAGGTGTAGCCTCTATGTAAACCCATGTCAGCAAAACCTATATCGGCGACGTCATATTCAGCCGGTTATCTTGCATAGTATCTTTCATTTATTTTATTAAAATAAAATATGAACCAAAAACAAAAAAAATAGGGGAATGTTAAGAAATAGGTCAGTGTATTATATTTTTGGCACACACCAAAGAGCTGGCACTCGATCTGGGGTCACAAAATACTACACAAACATAATGGCAATTAAAAAAATAAATTAAAATCAGAAAAAACGTATACCGTATTTTTCGCTCCATAAGATGCATCTGACCATAAGACACACCTAGGTTTTGGTTCAGGAAAAACGAGAAAAAATTCTGAACCAAATGATATACTAAAATATTTACCAGTGCCCATGAAATGCAGCTTGATTGCTCGGGCTGCTCTGTCTTCTGAGCAGGTGTCAGGCCAGGAGATCGCCCGATGCTCAGGGGGGCTTGGGATGTCTGCCTTCTGGGGACTAGCATTGTGGCAGGGGCGGTGCCTGTGGTATAATTCACAACATAAGACAGACATTTTACCCCATATTTTTTGGGGGGGAAAGTGCGTCTTGTGGTCCGGAAAATACGGTAGATATGCTCCGAAAAATGCCAACAAAGGATAATTAATATAGGCTCTGTTAATGAAGGTATTAATGTCCCGCTCTACATTCACGCCGAATGGATAGTGGGACTGTAACTCGAAAATCCAATACATCTCGAGACGCCAGACTCCTCTGATCATGACTCCCCCTCTCCATGGGGGGATATATCCATCAATGAGAAACTCTGTGCCTTTTAGGATCGCGATTGTTGTGTTTTCTATAGTGCCTTGGTACACTATGTTTAGTGTCTTTGTCATATGAATTTAGTAATACAAAAATAAATTTTTTAGACCTTGAAATTGAGATCCGTGCACATAATTTCAATTCCAAACTTACTTTAAATCAACTGACTGTAATGGCTTAATCCCTACAGTTACCACCACAGATCATGGCTTCGCTCGGTTCTGCGCAGTCAGTTTCTGTGGTTGCGCAGGTACTGTACTGATATCGAGATTTTCAAAACACAAGCTTCGACTCTGGCAGAGGTTCATGGATAAGAGCTATGATCCAGTAGAAGTTGATTCAGAGCTACAGAATACCCTAATGGTGAATATGTCACCAACTAGACAACATGCCTATTTGATAACCTGTCCTTGTAGCAAACAGTATGTCGATCGAACAAATTGTACATCTACAACTTGTGTAAATGAACACATTGCTAAAATTAAAAGTGGAGATATTAAACATAGTCTACCAAAGTACTATAGACAAGACCACAATGGCGATTCTAAAGGCACAGAGTTTCTCATTTATTGATGGGTGTATCCCCCTCTCCAAGGGAGAATATACCTATGACCAGAGGGGTCTGGCGCCTCGAGACGTATTGGTTTTTCAAGTTACAGTCCCACTCTCCATTCGGCACGAATGTAGAGTGGGACATTAATGCTTTCAGTAATAGAGCCTAGATTAATTATCCTTTGGTATTTTTCAGAATTTTTGGGTGCATATCTATATGGTTTTTCTGATTTGAATTCATATTTTTATTGCAATGTGTTTGTGTAGTATTTTGTGACCCCCCAGATCGAGTGCCAGCTCTGCGGTGTGTCAAAAATATAATAAACTAACCTATTTCTTAACCTTCCCCTATTTTTTTTTTTTTTTTTTGGGGGGGGGTCATATTTTATATTAATAGAATATATGGTAAGATAACCGTCCAAATATGAGGTTGCTGTTTTAGGTTTTGCTGACAGGATTTCCATAGAGGCTGCACCTGTGTTTATCCTTTGTTCGAGATTGGCGGAACAGGAATGGACTATTGAATGCTCCCAGTTCATGTGGGGGTTGGTCCGTCGCTGTCAGCACCACCTCACACAAGGTTTGGCTTGCCTTGTGAAAATGAGGCTAGACCCTCTTTCTTTCTCAGCATTGAAAGCGAGGCTTGGTTTAACATGACATTGAGCGGCGCTCGCTGCTTTCATTGTTATCCAGCCCCCAGGGTGGGGTTTGGACTGTATGCCACAGTCGTTTCTGCTGCGCCTTGAAACAGTGAGCCATGCACATGCAGCTTGCTGTACAAATCAGACAGCGGCCAACAATCGAGACCTATAAGCTAGCCACCCAAAGATGTCCGTATCCGGGTGGCAGGCTCTGGGATGCTGCATCGCTGGAGCTGATGCGAGTATAGTTCCGCTTTAACATTTAGTGGATAAGAGTACACAGAAAATCTTTGTTTTTAAAACTTAAAGTGATTGTAAACCTCAGACATGAAATATGAACAAAGCAAATCCCCCTATGGTGTTTGCTTGTCTTAAGAACACTGTGTCATGTCGTGTCTGCTGCTGCATTCCTCAGCTATCAGCATGAAACACTTCTGACACTTTTTCCTGACACCAAGAGAAAAAAGATGACGGGGGGGGGGGGGGGGGGCTCCAGCTGATTGACAGCCTCAGCTCTGTTCCTGTGTGCTATGTGAACAGGGGGTTATGGGAGGGGAACATAATGGAAGCCATTATAATTATTAACAAAGCGGCGCAGGGCACATGTTTAACTGCAAGGATTGCAATATGCCTATTAAGTGGATGGGAGTGTGCAAAAACACCATTTACTGGAAAGGATGCCAGATGCACACACAACTCTTCTTGCTATGGTGAGGTGATAAACCATCTCCCCCCTCTCTACATTCGGCCAGTGACAAAAAAAGACCTTAGCATGTGCTCACCAAGGGCAAAGGTCTCATTCCCTACAAAGACGATGGTAAAACAGGACCAGTTGTTTCAGGTATTGGACTGTTCTCTGACAAGCCCAGGCCATTTTCTTGCAGCAGCTGTCCAAATGAACAGTGAAAACTTATTAGAGTCAGAGCTGGTCAATGTAAGTGAAACAAGTTAGACATTTTTTATCATTAATAAAAATGGCTGCCACCAGCTTCAGCCTAATTATACATATGAGTTCCCCAAGTTTGCAGCACTTCCAGAAAACTGAAACTATGTTGGACTATTCTTCTGCCGTTGGTTTCTTGAAAGCGTATCCTTGAAGTGGATGTTAACCCAATTCATGAAATTTGAGCTGGGCACATAAATTTGCAGTGCTTTTTTTTTTATCTATTCCAAGCTCTAAGTTCTTTGGCTTTCTCCTGCTGGGTTTGTCTGTTATCAAACTGATAACTTCTGGCAAGTTCTCAGAGACAGGAGCCTGAAGTTAGTGTCAGGAAGGGTGCTATAAATGAGCTAAACTATTCACAGGCAAGCTCTGCATGTGTGCAATGTGTGCCTTTCCTCCGATCAACTGTTCCACCGTGTATAGCAAGAATCCACACCCACAGGTGAATCAGGAAAGAAAAGTCTAACAGGGCGTGCACTTTCTAAACAGTATCTAAAGCTGAAGAGAGCAGATATACATATAAAACTTGTGTAGGGAAATGTGTGTCATCTGAGGCTGTTTACTTCACTGGGTATATGTGAGGGTTTACATACACTTCAAGTAAAAAATGGGCTAACTTTACTGTTTTTATTTTATTTTTATTTTTTAAATAGTGTATTTTTTTTCCCAAAAAAATGCATTTGAAAGACCTCTGTGCAAATGCCGTGTGACATAAAATATTGCAACAACCGCTATTTTATGCCCTAGGATCTCTGCTAAAAAAATATATATCATTTTTGGGGGGGGTCTAAGTGATTTTCTGGCAGAAAATACAGGATTTTTACTTGTAAGCAACAAGTGTCAGAAAAGATTTAGTCTTTAAATGGTTAAACTGAGAATTTCTACACACAGAGATGACTTCATTCATTCAAGTGTAAACATTGTATCTTTCTGTTCTTTTCTTGGCAGCCTGCCCAGAGAGGAGGAAGACGTTTCTATGACGACTCAGGCAACTTACACTGACTTCTATTACAGAAGTCTTTCCAAGTCCCGCTGTAGTTCTAAATCGGCTTTTTATCAGCACAATCGGCCGATGCCGATTATTTAAAAAACGGCAAATATCGGCCGGCCGATATATCGGTCGACCTCTAGTCAGCATGGCTTCAGAAACTGGTGTTTCTTCCCCCGAAATCCAGGCAATTGCAACCGGGTCACCTGGTCTCTATGGACACCCTTACGGCGGTCCTCAATTCGTTCGTCGCCAAGATGGAGGCGGTAGGTGGGAAGAAAGGTGCTAAAAAGCAGCCCCTGCCCCCCGTCCTCTGGGGAGAGCTCTGACGCAGACTCGGGTCCTGCTGAGGCCGGTGACCCCTGCTCTGTCTTGTCAGATGACACTGACCAGGACCGTTCGGACAGTGAGGATGAGTCCCCGTCCTGGTCCGGGCGTGACAAAACGCTATTTGCAGCACTTATCACAGCTGTGCATAATACCCTGAAGAGTCAGGAGCCAGCGGATCCCTCTGCGATGTCCCGGTCCCTTTTGGGTCCCGCAAGCCAGCACGTTCACCTAAGGTGTTCCCATATCTGGCTTATTTTGATAAGTTCATTTACAAGGAATGGGGTTGCCCCCAAAACGGACCTTTGCGGTCCCCAAATACATGGCGGAGCATTACCCCTTTGAGTAAAGCCTTCTCAAGAAATGGTCTGCTCCTCCGGTCGTGGACCCCCCCCCCCAGTATCCAGGTTAAACAAAGTAACCACAATCCTGGTTGTGGGGACTCCTTTGTTCAAGGATCCCACGGACAGGAAGGTTGAGGCGGTGGCTTGTTCCTTGTTTACGGTTGTAGGGTCAGCCGCGCGACCAGTACTGGCACCCGCACTTGTGTCACAGACACTGAGTGGGCAAAACTTTTGCACCGCGAATTGGGAGAGCAACAGGCCTCCCCTGTCTGCATGGAACTAGCAGACCAACTAGTGCAGGGCCTTAAGTACGTCTGTGACGCGGCCCTGGATACTCTCCCTCTGTTATCCAGGGCTTCAGTGTCAGCTGTGGGGCTGAGGCACCGGATTTGGCTAAAATGCTGGTCTGCTGACCAGGCATCCAAGAAAGCCCTGACGGATCTTCCTTTCCTTGGCGACCAGCTCTTTGGAGCCTCGTTAGATGACATTATTAAAGATGCCACTGGTGGTAAGAGTACTCTACTCCCACAGGCCAGGAAGGCTAAGGAGCCACGCCGCAGGCAAGAGCCCTCTTTTTCCGCTCACAATCGGCTTTTTCGTCCGCCCGGTGCTTCGAAAAAACGTTCCCAGCCTGACAGGACGCCCACAGACCGTCAAAAATGTCCCTGGAACCGCAAGCCTAACAAGCCTGTGAACAAAAGTGTTACCACATGAAGGTTTGCCCCCACACATGTCTCGGGTGGGGGGTATCCTTCGGGAGTTTGCAGTCCGGTGGTCCTCCCGGTTATCCGACCAATGGGTCTGCGATCTGATTTCCACAGGCTACAAGATAGAGTTCCTCTCTTGGCCGCCAAACAGATTCTTCCCCTCCAGCATACCCATATCCCTGGTTCACCGGGAGGCCCTGTTGGTGGCCGTAAGTGACTTGCTGAATCGCGGGGTGATTGTACCAGTTCCGGAATCAGAACGCTTCCAGGGATTCTACTCAAATCTGTGGTTCCCAAGAAGGAAGGGGTACGTCCGATCTTGGATTTGAAAGCCCTCAATCACTTTGTAAAAGTGCAGAGGTTCCGAATGGAATCAGTTCGCTCAGTAGTCGCTGCACTCCATCAAGGGAACTCCCTGGAGTCCTTAGACATCCAGGATGCGTACCTGCACATACCCATATGCCTTCAGCATGAAAAGTTTCGGCGTTTTGCAGTTGGGGAAGCTCATTACCAATTTGCGGCTCTTCCTTTTGGTCTGGCATCAGCCCCCCGAGTCTTTACCAAGGTACTGGCTCCAGTATTGGCGTTGCGGAGACAACGCAGGATCGCGGGCTCCCTGGACGATCGCCTCCTGAGAGCATCTTCCGCCTTGGAATTAGAGGAGTATATGGCGATCACCATGCAGACTCTGCAAGAATTTGGGTGGCTGTTGAACCTAAAGAAGTCGGTGATTGTGCCGACCCAGCGTCTGGAGTAGCTAGGTTTACTGTTGGACTCCAGGGAAGCGAGAGTTTTTCTCCCTTCAGACAAATTGCAGACTCTCAGGTCCGCGGTAAAACTGCTGATGAACTGCAAGTGGTCGTCGCTCCAGTTTTGCATGCGAGTACTGGGACTCATGGTAGCCTCCTTCGAGGCAGTACCTTACGCCCAATTCCACACCAGAGTACTGCAGATGGAGATCTTGTTAAAAGGGGACAAGTCTCAGTTGTCCCTAGATCAACAGATCCAGGTGAGCCAACCAGTCAGGGACTCTCTGATCTGGTGGTTGTGGTCCCCGGTGATTCGGTCCGGAAAATCGTTCCTTCCTCTGAAATGGATGGTGATCACTATGGATGCCAGTCTATCCGGCTGGGGTGGAGTGATGGGGGTTCAGTCTGCTCTGTCTCTGGTCGACGGAAGAATCAATCGATCAATCTGCTCGAATTTAGAGTGATCAGGCTGTGTCTCCACACATGGTTGGTGAGTCTTCAGGGGCTTCCGATCAGGATACAGTCGGACAGCGCCACGGCAGTGGCATACATAAATCACCAAGGGGGAACAAGAAGCTCAGCTGCTGCTCGGGAGGTCGCTCACATACTTCGGTGGGCAGAGCGACACGTACCGACTCTGTCGGCCATTTACATCCCGGGATTGAAAAACTGGCAGGCGGATTATCTGAGTCGACAGATGCTGGACCCAGGAGAATGGGCATTGCATCTGGAGACATTCAGGCTATTGTGCCTGAAGTGGGGCACACCAGATGTGGATCTACTGGCCTCCCGTCTCAATCGGAAGGTGCCCAGATTTGTGTCCAGGACAAGAGATCCGTGGGCAGACGCGTCAGATGCACTGGTGGCTCCGTGGGATCAGTACAAGCTAATCTATGCCTGTCCTCCACTGAAATTGTTGCCACGCCTGCTTTGCAGAGTGGAAGCCGAGGGGATTCCAGTAATACTGGTTGCCCCAGATTGGCCTCAGCGTCCCTGGTACGCAGATCTGGTGCGTCTGGTGGCAGACGCTCCCTGGCGACTGCCGTTGCGAGAGGACCTCCTGTCTCAAGGTCCAATCTTTCATCCTGTTTTACCATCGCTGGCTTTAACGTCATGGCTATTTAGAGCCAGGTGTTGAGGAACCGGGGTCTGTCGGACGGCCTACATCTCCATGTGTGACGAGAAAGGTTGGCATCCGCATTCCTTTTCGATAGTGAGGATCCTGCTGTTTCTCCAGCAAGGGGTAGACCAGAGATTGGCTTTGAGCACCATCAAGGGGCAAATCTCAGCCTTGGCTGTCTTTTTTTTTTTTTTTCCAACGACCCCTGGCATCACATTCTTTAGTGGGTACCTTCGTTCAGGGGGTACGACATGTAGTCCCTCCGGTGCGTCCACTGTTGCCTCCATGGGATTTTAACCTGGTGTTTTCGGCGCTTCAAAAACCACCGTTTGAACATTTTAGGGGGATTCCCCTGTTGACTCTTTCTCAGAAAGTGGTCTTTCTAGTGGCCATCATATCGGCCTGGAGGGTTTCGGAATTGGCGGCCTTGTCTTTCAAGTCGCCCTATCTAGTCATCCACAGGGATAAGGTGGTCTCGGCTTTTCATATCAATGAGGACATTGTATTACCATCACTGTGTCCTAAGCCAAAGCACCCCAACGCTCTAGATGTGGTTAGGGCCCTGAAGGTGTATTTGGCTGCCACGGCTCCCTTTCAGAAGTCAGACTCACTGTTTGTTACGGTGGCTGGTCCAAAGAAGGGTATGGCGGTCTCGTCGGCCACCATTTCCAGGTGGATCAGACAGCTTGTAGTACAAGCCTACGCCTTGAAGGGGCAGGTGCCCCCCTTTTCCGATTACTGCCCACTCCACAAGGGCAATCGGAACGTCTTGGGCCTTCCGACACCAAACGTCGGTCGCTCAGGTGTGAAAGGCGGCGACCTGGTCATCTGTCCATACGTTTACCAAGTTCTACAAGGTAGACGTCAGTGCATCGGCTAATGCCTGTTTTGGCCGCAGAGTTTTGCAGGCTGCCATGTAGTTGCAATTAAATATGCCAGCTTTGTTTTTTCCTGGTTTTTCGATAAAAACGCAGTACTGTTGTGTTAATGCACTGTTGCATTACTTCCGCAATGGTTGCGGTCTTGGGGTTCACTCCTGTTGAGGATACCCGGTTATATGGTGGTGTTCCACACACTGCTGTCTTTCTGTGGGTTTAGTTTCACTAGTTTCCACTTTCCATGGTGGGTGAAGTTTTTTTATGCTGTTTTCCCACCCCTCATTTGGCACTGCTTGGGGACGTCCCATTTTGTTAGAGAGGAGCTGTGTCGGTCGGTGAATATAAAAGAAAATAGGATTTTTGTACTCGCCATAAAATCCCTTTCTCTGTAATTCACCGACCAACACAGCACCCGCCCCTCCTTTTCTCTTTACGTTATACTGCTTTTGACGTACTAAGTCTGCTAGGGCAGGCTGTGGGGGTTGTAGCCTAGGGACTGCCCCCTGGGCGGAACTAAAAGTTCTGAAGTGTTGTATTACAACTTTGCCTAGTAATCTCCGGTGGTAGAGATGACAACCCATTTTGTTACAGAGAGGAGCTGTGTCGGTTGGTGAATTACAGAGAAAAGGATTTTACGGTGAGTACAAAAATCCTATTTTTAGGTTTTGCAGTTAAATTGTGTAACATCAAAGACTGCTACAAAAAGCACCTAAATGCAAGAAAAAGGGGGGTGGTTCAGAAGCTAGAGCAAACTCGGCAACAAGAATTACAGGCCGGTAAAATTACCAACTGCTGGAGATGCTGACAGCAATGCAATCAAACCAGTGCATAGAACAATTTTTTGCTAACCGCCTGGATTGTGACATATGATGGCTGGAATTTTGCAGTACAAATTTTTATCCCCCTGACCAATATCTCGTGTGCACTTCATGTTCACCTGTTCCTCTCCCCATTGCTGGGGCATATGTCACCCACCCAACCCAACCTATTTAATTTTCTCATCAACAGCCTTACTACCAGACCTCCACATTCCCACCCTCCTACACATATTCCACTCACCATACACCAAACTGTTCACCTTTCCACTCCCAGCACACCTATGCACCAGCAGCCTACACTAGAAGCACAACAACTTCCCACCCCACATTTATTACCAGGAAGGGCCACATCCCATTTCCATCCATTAACACCAGCGCATCATATTCCATAGGAAGGACTAAAGAACATGAGCCCTCCCAGGAGAAATACACCTATCAAAGCCTATAATTAAGCCATTCTCCACCAGGGTTCCTTCTGAGATTACTAAAGGTTCCTTTAGCTGTGGCTGATCCCATTGGTTTCTTGTATTGATTGTTCCTTAGACAACGCCACTTGAGTAATTGCATTGTTCCTTTGCAGTGCCACTTGAGTCGTGGCATTCGAGTGCCTTTTTAAAATACAAATTGCTGGAAAAACAAAAACGTACGAATGCTCAGAAAAGGCAAATAGACTGTGCACTTTGCAAGTGTAATTGCTCCATAGCTGCTGATTGAGCAACTGCACACACAAAGTGCACAGCCTTTGTAAATCCACTCCATTGTGATTTACAGTATTAGCCTTTCAACCGGCAAAATCCTATTCTATTCTGAAGCACATCATCTTCTGTAGCTCCAGCTTGCTGGAGAGTAAACAAGACTGTAGCAGTACCTGGATGCTGCAACAAAACATGCCATATCTGCCATGACAGATCAAAGCACTTCCACGCACACCAAATTAAACAGGAAGCAGAAACTGTAAAAAAATACATGCAAGACCACACCCTATGAAATCACAACACACATGGCTCGCCATTGGTCAAAACCTCATGAATCGTAATAGCTTAATTAAAAATGCACGTGAAAGCAAGCAAAAATGCATCAGCACCACGTGCACAAGTGTGTACCTAGCCTAAGACCAATGATCTATCTAAGCAAGGGCTGTACAAAGTTATGGAGGCGTACCAGTCAAAACTAATTCATATAATCTTATGTGTACGTTTGGGGTTTGACGTTTGAAATCTTTATGCAAGGTGGCTTTAAATTGCTTTACTGTGAATTTTTGGCAACTAAGCTTTACATTGTGTAATTCTCTCTCTATCGTTCTTACTGTTCTTGTTATTATTACTTTTATTTTTTTCACCAGTGGTGTTTTAAAGAGCTTAAAGTGGGATTAAACACCCTTCTCTGACTTTTACCTATAGGTAAGCCTATAATAATGCTTCTCTATAGTCCCTGTAAATATCTTCTAAACGTGCACAGTTTAGGAGATATTTACTGTACATGGATCCGTTGGCGTTGCCGGCGCATGTTGGGTGGCTGTCCCTTCAGAGTCCAGTGCCGTATGCCCTTGCTCCCGTGTGCATGCACTGGAGTGACCTTATCGAGGCTCCAACCACTTACAGCCCAGAACAGAGAAGCAAGACTGGGTGAAGTGGAAGCCCTCTCAGCAGTGACAGCGCAGCGCTGGAGGGCCTGGTTTTCAGGTAAGTCTCACATAATGTGCTAGTATGTGATG
This sequence comes from Lithobates pipiens, assembly GCF_037356315.1. Lineage (NCBI taxonomy): Eukaryota > Metazoa > Chordata > Amphibia > Anura > Ranidae > Lithobates > Lithobates pipiens. The sequence goes on from NW_027507718.1 coordinate 235,596,181, forward strand.
CATATTATAGCTTTACCTTGCAAAAAAATAAAAAATAAATACACAGGGGTTTACTATTGCTTTTAACCTGTTCAGTTTTAACTCCCGAGTCTAGAAACTTCAGAGCTGTGCAACACTACAGAAAAAAATGTTCTTGCTGCCAATAGTAGAAACTGCTACCATGAAAAGTGATTAGCTCAGTAGTTTTAGAAAACAGACTTGTTTTTTGTTAAAAGCTGATTTATTTATTTTTTTTCCATTTGGGATTGGTGTCACACTGACCTTCTAAGAGAATTGGTCTTTTCACTATGAAAAAACAATGCTTTACTAAGCTTTGAGAAGAAAAGGGATTCTTAAGTAGTTGCTAAATATAGACACAACCAATGTGGGACTCCACAGAGTACAATTCAGTTATGATCAATGTTGTCTAATGCATTAAAGCCCATGAGTTCTCAAAAAGAAAAAGTCTGTTGGGCTTGTGGATCTGTCAACCCCTTACTTTAAATCTCTGGATGATCTGATGCCAGAGGAATATACAGGACATTTGGCAATGCTCCAAGATAATTATGCGAGCCTCCACATGGGGAAAAAATAAAATAAAATGGTTGCTTGGCTCCATTCATTTTGCAAGTTATTGTTCTGCAGCAAGTATGCAGATTGGGACCCCTGAGTTAATTTTCTGCGTACCGTACTTGTTTTGAATCAGTGACTTAACAAATTGACAGCCAGTCAACTCTGTATGTAATATGTAAATATGTATATGTGTGTGTAATAAAAAAAAAAAAATATATATATATAATATAATATTAAAAATGTTTAAGCCTTGAATTAACATTGAAACCACTTTATAGCTTATTTATGCTAAATGCTGTCACTTGTATTTTCCGCCAGGAACAAAGTAGATGACTGCTTTGGCACATAGAAAACAGTGAGCACAATTCACAAAGCAATATTTTACAGCATCAGAGTATGTGGTAAAATAACGCACAGCGTTTTGAAAAACAAATTCACAAAAACTCTCCTTTAAAATCTTGCATACATTTATATTTCCAAATTATGCTTTAAATATGAAAACGTGTGGTAAGTTTATCGCAAGCATTTCGAAAATAGATATGGCCTAACACCACCCCGTTTAAAGTGGTTGTAAACCCTTACAACACACTTTGACCTACAGGTAAGCCTAGATTAAGGCTTACCTGTAGGTCCAAAAAAAATCTCCTAAACCTACACGGTTTAGGAGATATTTGCCGAAAGACAGGCACCGCTGTCTACGGCGCATTCGCACTGAGCGCGCCGCAGTCAATGGCGATGTTCCACGCATGGCGGGTCCCATGCGCATGCGCGGGAGTGACGTCATTGCTGCTTCGCCGAATGACAGTGGCGCAGCTGCGAAACCCACTGAGAAGATGGATGCGCCGGACTACAGGGGACAGCGGTGACAGGTAAGTGACAAATAATGGACTACTATGCGATGCATAGTAGTCCATTATGCTTTACCTTTGCAGGGAATGAAAGAGGAAGTAAACTCATCAGGGTTTACTTCCTCTTTAACAGCATGGATAGAGCAGCAAACATTTCTAAAAAGTAAAAAAAAACAGTAAAATCCATTTAAAATGAATCACAGTTTCAATTGTCAGCACCTGGCTATTGAGAAATAACTTAAAAAAGAAATGGTATGGGGCCCCCCCACCCCAGACCAGATGCTTATCCGAGCATGCAACCTGATAGGATGGGGGGGGGAGCAAGCCCTCCACCCTCCTGAACCATACCAGGCTACAAGCCCTCAAGATGGTCCCCTCTGCCCCAAAGCACCTTGTCCCCATGTTGATGGGGACAAAAGCCTTATCCCCACAACCCTGGTCGGTGGTTGAGTGGGTATGCGGCGATTCACCAAAATAGTGTAAAAGTGAATAAAGACAAGAGGCAGTTTGACAATTTCTTTAGTAAGAAAGAGGTCTGCTTCTGATGAATGCTACCCGTGGTCTACCTGCTCTGCCATGTGACAGTTCTATAGGGAAGAGATGGGGCCAACATGTCGGGGGGGGGGGGGGGGGATTTCTAAAAATTGAATCTGAGGTGGAAAAAGGATTCACCCCCTTGTGTCAGCATTTTGTTGGACCACATTTTCCTTTAATTACAGTCTAGTCTGTTGGGATATGTCTCTACTAACATTGCACATCTAGACTTTGCAATATTTGCCCACTCTTCTTTGCAGAACTGCTAAAGTTCAGTTAAATTTGATGGTGACCGTTTGTAGACTACAGTTTTCAAGTCATTCCACAGATTTTCAATGGGGTTTAAGCCTGGGCTCTGACTAAGCCATGCAAGAACATTCACCCTTTTCTCCTTCAACCACTGTGGTCATTTCTGCTGTGTGCTTTGGGTCATTGTCATGTTGGAAGGTAACCTTCCCATTGACAAATTTCTGGCAGAGGGCAACAGATTTTCTTCCAGAGATTGATTGTATTTTGCCCCCATAGTTTTTCTTCTATCCTGACAAGTGCTCATGTCCCTCCTGCAGAGGAACACCCCCATATAAGGATATTACCACCTCCGTGATTTACTGTAGGAATGGTGTTATTTAGATGGTGAGCTGTATTGGATTTCTGCCAGACATATCCTTTGGTGTTGAGGCTAAATTATTAAATTTTTTTTGTCTCCTCTGACCATAACACCATTTCCCATGTGGCCTTCGAATCTTCAAGGTGCGTTTTTTTTTTTTTTTTTAAGGTGGTCAGAGGAGACTAAAATGTCATTATTTGACCTCGGCACCCAATGATATGTCTGGTGGAAATCCAATACAGCTTACAATCCAAATATCACCATTCCTGCAGTAAAGCATGGAGGGGGTAACATCCTATAATGGGGGCATTTCTCTGCACCAGGGACTGGAGCACTTGTCAGGATAGAAGGAAAAATGGATGGGGCAAAATACTATCAAATTCTTGAGGAAAATCTGCTTCCCTCTGCCAGAAAGTTGATAATGAGAAGGTTTACGTTCCAACGTGACACTGACCCAAAGCACACAGAAAAAGTGATCACATAGTGGTTGAAGGAGAAAAAGGTGAATATCCTTGCATGGCCTGCCCAGTCAGAAGGCCAGACTTAAACCCCATTGAAAATCTGTGGAATGACTTGAAGACTGCAGTCTACAAATGGTCACCATCAAATTTAACTGAACTTAAGCAGTTCTGCAAAGAAGAGCGTGCAAATGTTGCAAAAATTATATTTAAAAGTCCAGCAGCTACAAATACTTTTAAAATAAGGACACTCACATGTCCCAGGGTCCAGCGATGTCTTTACCCGAGGCCGAACCATCCCTCCTACCTCGGATGCTGCCGCCACCATCTTCGGTAAGGGAGTCAGGAAATGAAGCCTTGTGGCTTCACTTCTCGGTTCCCTGCTGTGCATGCGCGAGTCACGCAGCACAATCCGAATGGTCCCTGCTGTCTCTGGGACCTGTGTGTGTCCCAGCAGACAGTGCGGCAGGACAGGAAGAGGCATAGATTCCCATGGGAGTCTATGCCCGGAAGTGGGTGCAAATACCTGTTTTAGACAGGTATCTGCACCCCCTCCCCCCTGAAAGGTGCCAAATGTGACACTGGAAGGGGGGGGGGTTTGAAAAGCAGAGGTTCAATTTTTGTGTGAACCTCCACTTTAAGCAGTTCTGTAAAGCAGAGTGGGCAAATATTGCAAAGTCTAGATGTGAAAAGTTAGTAGAGATATATCCCAAGAGACTAAGGGCTGTAATTAAAGCAAAAGGGGTTCAACAAAATGCTAACATAAGGTTGATCCTTTTTCCAACTCAGTTTTTTTACGACATTGCTGCTTTATAACTTTTTTTTACTTGGCTGTTATAAGTTGTACTAGTAAATACAGCGGGATAAAACAAAAAACTGTCAGTCTTCATTTCAAGCTGGAAAGCAACAAAATATGATTATTTTTAAAGGGGGGGATTCTTTTCTATACCCACTGTACCCACATTCCGTTTATGCTCTTATTAGCTGATGCCTGTTATTTTTTTTTTTATAATCTGGTGGCCTAGAGTTTGTAATTCTGGTTCTTCCTTTTTTTTTTTCCTCAGGTGTATTGTTCTGTGTGGGAGGAAGAGGAGGCTCAGGGGACCCGTTTCGTAGTATTGAATGTTACTCTGTATGCAAGAACAGCTGGTTCTTTGGGCCAGAAATGAACAGCCGAAGAAGACATGTGGGTGTTATCTCTGTGGGAGGTCAGTAGAAAATCTTTCAATGTACCTCATTCACAATGAAACGGTTAACCTGTATAATATTACTTGTTTCCTACACAGTCGCATACAATATATAATTGTAAAGATAAATCCTATGTCTATTAAGGCACATTCACACTTTGTAATATCATAAAATGATGCACTGCCAGTGAATATATTCTCTCACACACACACACTCACACTCACACACACACACTCACACACACACACTCACACACACACACTCACACACACACACTCACACACACACACTCACACACACACACTCACACACACACACTCACACACACACACACACACACACACACACACACACACACACTTAGAGTGTGTATGTATATATATCTATCATCGAGATTCCGATAAGCACCCGCCCGCAGGCCCCCACAACCACCGAGCAAGGGTTGTGGGGATGAGGACATGGTGCTTTGAGGGGTCACAGACCCCCAAAGCATCCTCCTCATGTAGAGGGCATGTGGCCTGGTACGTTTCGGGGGGGGGGGGGTGCACTCGGATAGGTATCTAGATTCTAATGTCACACCGAATATCTTAGAGGTTTTTCTTTTCCTTTTTTTTTTCCCCCCTTTTTTTCACGTGGAGATAGAAACTGTGGACATAACGAATTTCTATAGAAAAACCCTGAATGAGGAGTTATATATTCAACATTAGATTTACACAGTTATCTTTTATTTTCCATTTTATTATATTTCTTTATATGTTTTTTATCTGATTATGCTATTTAGATTAATCTGCACTTTACAGTTCCCCCTCTAGTGTTTACAATTACGTACCACATCCCATTGGTCCAAAATATCCCATCATTAAGTAATGCTCTCTATTAATAGGGTGTATGTAGAGAACGCAGAATAATTGATATATAGTTTTTGTGTGTAATATAATATATTAGGGATGCACCAAAATGTTGAAACATATTGGCCAAAAATGGCCTTTTCTGCAATTTGCCAAAAGAGAAATCATGCCGATGATGGCGCCAAAAAAGGAGCGAGCTCCTCCTCCCCCATCGCTGAGGGGGCTGTCCGTGCTTGCAGTGACGTTGTCTCCTGCCTGCTGTAATCTGTTCTCCCATCTGTTTTTATGCACCGTAATGGAGTGGAGGGGGGTTAATTTGTCCTGGGAGGGTCTGTACTAATGGAGGGGGTGGTTTGTCCTGAGGGCCGATTGGCCATTATCTACTAACTTCCATAGGAACTGCAGTCTCTGACCATCTCCTGTACCATGTCCCCAGCCTCTGACCATCTCCTGTATAAAAATATTTTTTTTAAAACAGTAATTTTTGGTATCGGTTTTCAGTATCTGTTTCGGGACCAAAAACCCATTCAGTATATGTATGTATGTGATATATATCTATCTCTATTTCAAAAACGTACCTGGGATCTTAAATGGGTTGTAAAGGGAATTTTTTTTTTTTTTTTTTAATAAAAAACATGTTATACTTACCTCCACTGTGCAGCTTGTTTTGCACAGAGTGGCCCCGAACCTGGTCTTCTGGGGTCCCTCGGCGGCTGTCTCAGCTTCCCCCCCCACAAGTACTTCTCGGGAGCGCCGCATCATTGGATGTGATTGACAGCAGCGCAAGCCAATGGCTGTGCTGCTTTAAATCCATCCACTCTAGCCAATCAACGGGCAGGCTGAATGGCGAAGAGGATTTCAGAGGCGAGCGCGGGACTTTCGAGGGGTCAGGTAAGTAAAATGGGGGGGGGGGGCCTGTCAGATGTTTTTTCACCTTTAATGTAAAGAATACCCCCCCCCCCTCAAAATCACGTTTTTGTTTATCCAGTGAAATATCTGATCAACATGGCAATTGCATATGAGTGAAGGGAACCCATCAGTCAGGTTCACACCACTAATTGAAGCCTAAAACAGGGTACATATATGGTTCTGTGCCCATCACTTGGTTTACAAGGATAAGTGGAGAAGGAAGAGATTGAGAAAAGAAAAAAGGGAAAGGGGGGTATAACCGCCAGTGAGCCAGGATCAGTAGCCCTAGACATTCAATAGAGATCCCAGACGGTGGTTCCTAACGTGTATTGGAGGAATTCACCAGAGAAGCGGAAGAGATCCCAGTGAAACCATCTGGACTTGTGTTCCTCTGCATGAAGGAGATGTTTGAGAAGGGATTTATGATAATGTTTTCTTTATAAAGGGGTGAGGTTAAGTAGGACTGCTGCTGGGTTTTCTTGTAAGAAAATATCTGGAATTTAGGTATGAGCTTAAGCACCGGTTGCCAAAAAGTTTGGAGCACAGGGCAATCCCAGAAAATATGTAGGAGGATGCCTGAGTGTATGCTGCAGCGCCAACAATGATCAGTTTGTTGAAATAGCTTAGCCAGAACAGAAGGGGTTCTATACCAACGCGTCTTTATTTTATAGGTAATCTCTTGGTATTTGCTACATAAAGATTTCTGTACGCAAAAAGGTATGCAATTTTTTGGGGGTTTGGTGAAGGTAACTTGCAAGTCCCTTTCCCATTTTTCAAAGAATGGGTGGTCCTCCGTGGTGTGGAGATCTAGTAGGAATTTGTAGGAGATTGAGGAGCTTTGCCTAGGAGAGGGTCCGACCCGGAGGTCCCGTTTAAAGGAGTGGAGCTTTTGTGTAAAGAGGGCTGGTTTGGGCAGTGAGCCAAAAAATGTGACAGTTGATTAATCCTCCAGCGATCTAATATGAGAGGAGCTCATCCAGAGAGCAAGTTCTCCATTGGTGTCCAACTGGAGGAGCCTAGGGACAAAGAGGCCCTTATGAGTCCCTGTTGGGCTTGCAAGAGAAATGACGGGTCAGTGAGACCAGGTATAAAGTCTGGATGACCAGCAAGTGGCATCATTGAGGATGGCAAACTTTTCAGTGAGGATAAATGGAAAAACCTATTCGGGTACGTAAGAGTAGGGCCAATCAGCAAATGTGTAGTCAAGTGGGTGAGATTTCCCTACCCAAGGTAGACCAGCGAGTGGGGCCTGGGAAGCCTCTTGTTCCAACAATACCTAGAGTTTCAGGTCGCTATGTCGGCACCAGTCCACAACCCTGGTCATATGTGCCACGGTGTAATACAGGGCTGGGTCCGGAGACCACCCTTAATCTTTGGTCATAGTAATAGTGCTCTGCTGAGGCGTGGGTGTTTACTGCGCCAGATGAATCTGATGAATATTGAATGCACGGCGTGAAAAAATGTCTAGGTTATTTTGACCGGCAGTGCTTGCAAGAAGTACAAAAGTCTGAGCATTCATTTTGAGTATATTACAACGGCCGAACCGGGAAAGGGCCAAAGAGTCCCACCTTTTTAAGATCAGTGGTGAGGGTAGATAAGAGAGGCTGGTAGTTGAGCCAGCATTTCAGCTCCTGTAGCAGGGAGGGTAAAGAGGTAAGCGACTCAATAATATAAATTAAAAGGTCATCGGCGTAGGCTGCCACTTTGTTTGGCTGGATCGGATGCCTCTAATTGACTGATTACTTCTTTCCCTGTCTTTTTTACACCACATAAGAATGAATAGCAATGGGGACAGGGGGGCAGCCCTGTCACTGGAGATCTTTTGACAATGCCTTGCCACTTATAGTTGATTGTAAGAACTGAAATGCTCCAGGAAAGCTCTTTTCATGCTGAGGTAATCAAAATGACCATAGCTGATCACAGATGAAAGTCAGGTGGCTTTGTGTGCCATTGAGAAGGTGATTAGCTACACCTGAGTGCGTTTTTTTCCAAGTAATTTTTAGGAGGGGGGGGGGGGTGATCCCTTTTCCAACTCAGGGATTCTGTGTTTGTTTTTTGACATGCCAATATTATCTTTTACTTGGATGTTATAAGTTGCACTGAATAAATACAGCTGGATAAAACAAAAACTGTGTCTGTCTTCATTCCAGGCTGGAAAGCAACAAAATTGTATTATTTTAAAGGGGGTGAGGTGATTCCTTTCTATGCCCACTGTGTGTGCGTGTGTGTGTGTTTATTACAAGCAGTTGATTTTTAACAATTGTGACAGACCCAACCAGGACAGGGACTTTTGGAGGGGACTGTAGGCTAGCCTTAGGCCGCGTACACACGGGCGGACTGTTCGCCCAACTTTGTCCGCTGAACAGTGTTTGGGCGGACAGTCCGCTCGTGTGTGGGCTTTCAGCGGACAGTTTCAGCGGACAGTTTGACGAACAAGGTTTTTCGGAAATTCCGTAAAACTGTCCGCTGAAACCTTGTTTGAGCGAACAGTCCGCCCGTGTGTAGGCTTGTTCGACAAACTAAGTTCCGCGCATGCTCAGAAAGGCTTAACACGCCGAAAGTTATAATGCAGTGTATAGGACGTTGTATTTTTCGTCCCGTCGTACGTGCCGTTCACGTCATCGCGCACGGTTTCAGCAAACTGTTCGTCCGTCGTGTGTGGCCATGTCCGTCCATGCTAAGTTTGAGCGGACTGTTTGCCGAAACTGTTTGACGGACAAAGTTGGGCGAACAGTCCCCGCGTGTGTACGCGGCCTTACAGATTATGGGCCCTGGTGTTGGGGGCCTCTATTTTTTTGGAAAGTGTATGCCTGGGCGACCTTTTTGGAGCAGTTTTACTTCAGATTTAAGTCCATGTCTCCCAAAACACTCTGAGAACTGGAGTAAAGTGATTCCTTTTGGTTTTATCTCAACATCGTGTCTATACAATGCTTTGGGTAAGGGGCTGGTATTTGTTATCCTTCTGCTAGAAGGGTTTGCCTTTCTATTTCTTGTGAGGAAAAGTACTTTTGTAAGCTCTGGTTCTTTTCAGGTTGGGAGATGAGGACTCTCTCCCCAGTACCATGTGATGGCACCAGGCCAACATTAGAGGTATAGGTACCCCCTTCCTAGAGAGGTGTAGTAGTTCTTCCTTCTTCTTGTCAGGAGAAAGTAAGATGCATCACCCCACAAGCAAAGATATTCCTCTTCCAGTGCAAACCTCTACCCTCAATCACTGACTAGACTTTAGTTGTCCTCCCAAGTCTCCTCTCGGCTATGTCATATCCCAGCCTAGAACTAAGACTTTTTTTCAACTCTACATTCAAAAACGCAGCACGGCAGGATTAATCACAATGTTGTCTGCCTGCAATTGAAGGGTTGTCGACTCCTGCATTAGACAGGGAGTGAACCTCGTGATCCTACCCTAGAAGTACCAGGTGTTTCTTAGAGGTAAATTGCTTCTGTAGGGAGAAAAAAAGGTGAGCATATGCAGGGGGTTGAGCAGGCACTAAAGAAAGTAAACCAGTCGCTTTGCCCTGCATGGGAAAAACACCAGTTTATTTTAAATCCTTCCATGAAACTTGACATTTTCTATAGATTTAAGATTCCCATCTGTTAACTAATTTTGTGGCCCTCCATAAAAATTGGCAAAACGATTGTTAATTTTCTTTAACAAGGGGACATTTACAGCAGATCCAGGTAACCTGTCGGCAAAAACAGAATTCACCAGTTTCTGAAAGCTGCTTGTTTGTGCATGTGTGTTATTTGTCTTTTATTTGTATTTTTGTTTATATTTTTTTTTTTTTTTTTTTTTTAGGAAAGGTCTATGCAGTTGGTGGCCATGATGGCAATGAACATTTGGGTAGTATGGAGGTGTTTGATCCACTTACAAATAAATGGATGATGAAGGCATCAATGAATAAAAAAAGGTACTGCAAAACATTACTTTCCCCAAGATGCTGTCACTTTCCCTTATTTCAGATAATCTGTTGCTATCCATGATACCATTTTGGCGTGAGTTCAGCACTGAAGATCTTTGGGGCAGATTTACGAAAACTGCTGCAGCTATGCATAGAAACCAATCGGCTTCCAGGTGTTGTTGTCAAAGCTTAGTTTCACAAGCTGATATTAGAAACTCATTGGCTACCGTGAACAGCTGCACCAGATTCGGAGTTCTCCAGTTTTAGTAAATCTCCCCCCCTTTTTTTTTTTTTTTTTATTTTGTTGTAAGGTTAGGTTTTAGGGTTTTTCTTTTTTTTTGCGTTGTAATGACAATCCCTATTCCACAGAACCTATGGGTTGTTGATTTGAAGCCAATTTTGACTTTGTACTCATTTTACAGTATTCAGACACAGTGTGCAATTTCATACAATGTCATGCTACCTCGTCCACGTTGATTAGAAGTCTGTCCCCAGTGTGAATGAAGGGATTGGCAAGAATATCTAAAGATGAATTGTTGTGAATGTCTTTAAAAACTGATTTGGGGAGGGCGGAGGATTTGAAGGGTATCCCCCACCACCACCACTTGATAAAACTGTTTCTCAACCCTTTTTTCAGTCCAAGGCACCCCTTGCAAATTATGGACAGTCTCGATGCACCCCATTCTAAAATGTAAAAAACAAAACTAATAGTTTTACATAACACAGCAACATCTAAACACACAGGACGCCTAGCGTTATTCTTTCAAAGCAAATACACCTTTACACACTGGTAATGACTAGTATGCCAATATTTCTCTTCTGCTTCAGTTTTTTTTTAACTCACTCAGCTAATGACCCCGGCGCTGACACTGAGGGGGAGGGGCAAATGAGGCTGCTGTGCAGGTGTCTGACGTCCTTTATTAACCCATGACGTCATTGGTCGTTAAGACGCCAGAGGCTGGAAGGTTGTTACTGTGCACAATGAAACTTGTGGCTGTGTGTAAATAAAAGGCAGTGATCCACATGTTGGCTTTAAAAAAAATGCACCCTGGTTGGAAAAGGCTGCTGTAATAAACTGTGTGGCTAGTTGGCTTTGCTGCTGCTTCAGTACACCATAATTTATTTTTGGTAAATCCACTAGGGGGTGTGTGATTTCAGTTTTTCAAACCTGTCTGTTACAGAACAGCAGAAATTACCTAGGAAGATTTACAAATCCTGCTTGCAAATAACTGCCTCCAAAGGCAACCCTTTTAGGGGCTTATTTACTAAATAACTTGAAGTGAATATTCACTTCAATTATCTAATCAAAATTCCCATTATTTCTCCTGCACCTTGTATGGTTGCAATTGATATTCTCACAATTATATGAACATTCTCAACTCCTTTAGTAAATTGGTCATTTAGAATGCAAAGTATGCTATCACTGGAGTACATGTTTTCTGTTTTCATGATGGTGCTACTAATACTTTATGCACTTAATCTGCAGTACATAATATATCTTCTGACTTTTTTTAATAGGAGGGGGATTGCATTGTCGTCTCTTGGTGGCCCAATATATGCCATAGGTGGGTTGGATGACAACACATGCTTCAATAATGTAGAGCGCTATGATGTGGAATGTGATCGATGGACTGCTGTCGCTCCAATGAATACACCTCGAGGTGGTGTTGGATCGGTTGCTCTTATGGTATGCAAACAGGCATAAGACCTAATATAGTAAGAGAGAAGTATTTTTAGTCAGCATGTAGGAAGTGTGTGTGTGTGTTTTTTGTGTTTTCTATATTCATTGTTGACCAGATATTATTTTTTTGCAAGAATCTTCTGCTACAAGACCAAGGACACCCCTAGCCTTGGGCACCAAAGGCACTTTGAGTCTCATGGCAGGTGCCCTGGATCCTGGGTTGAGGGTGGTCCTGGGTGGAGGATGGGGTGGTACGTGATCTGACTGTTGCACCAAATCAGGGATGGAAAGTTGCAGACAGGTAATATAGTTGTGAGGCATTAGTTGCTCCCTTTTTTTTTTTCAGTATGTACTGTAAAAAGTTGCAGGAATTGAGTGTCTGCAGTCAACCCAGGCTAGGCAAAAACAAAAGGTTGCTTCTCTGCACAGCTTTGCAAGTATGTTACGATAGCAGGGGACTCTTTCTACATTACAGTATATTTTCAAGTGTTCCTGAACTATACCCTTCAGTTAGACTAAACACACTACAACTTTTCTCCATAATGACTGGCTATTGGTATGCCAAGTCTTCGTAATATCACTACATAGGATACTGCATTTTCATATTCTGCTTCCAATTTCCCAAAGCCTGCCCAGCATCGAAGGAAGCTACGGTCTCTGACCCAGCTGCACCCCGTACACACAGCAATGCTGTACATGATGCAGCTTATCCTTGTGACTAGTCATATCACTGCCAGTGTAACATGAGACTCCTTGGCCCGCTAGAGTTATAGCTTAACTGGAAGATGGTCAAGTTTTTTTTTCTGTGGGTTGTGCTCCTTTGGAAATAATGCTTAAATAGAATACTGCCACTACTGCAGGTGTGTGACCCTCTGCAAAATTCTGGAGCCCCAGAAATGGTCCCCAATTGTTGCACACTCCAATGGGGAATCATATCTGATCAAGATCTGAACAAATGAATGGGTTGGGCAACTACATGGCACATAAGGTTCAATGTAATATAATGCATTTAGATGGCAAAAATATGAATGCAATCTAAACACGGGGGGGGGGGGGGGAGAGGGGAGAACCTCTGGGGGAATCTAGGATGGAAAAGGACCTGAGGGTCCTAGTAGATTATGGGCTCAGCAATGGCATGCAATGCCGAGCTGCTGCTAACAAAGCAAACAAGATATTGGCATGCATTAAAAAGGGAATTAATTCCAGAGATAAAAACGATAATTCTCCCGCTCTACAAGACTCTGGTCCAGCCTAGAGTATGCTGTCCAGGACTGGGCACCAGTCCTGAGGAAGGATGTATTGGAAATGGAGCGAGTACAAAGAAGGGCAACAAAGCTAATAAAGGGACTGGAGGAAATTAGTTATGAGGAAAGGTTGCGAGCACTGAACTTATTCTCGATGGAGAAGAGACGCTTGAGAGGGGATATGATTTCAATATACAAATACCATACTTTTTCGCAGAAGGGAGTTTAACAAGACTTGTGGCCACTCAATAAAATTAGAAGAAAAGAGGTTTAACTTTAAACTACGTAGAGGGTACTTTACTGTAAGAACGGCAAGGATGTTGAATTCCCTTCCACAGGTGGTGGTCTCAGCGGGGGGGGGGGGGGGGGGGGCATTGATAGTTTCAAGAAACTATTAGATAAGCACCTGAACAACCACAACATACAGGGATATACAATGTAATACTGAAATATAATATAATCACACACATAGGTTGGACTTGTCTTTTTTTCAACCTCATCTACTATATGTAACTATATAGAAATGTTAGCAATTTCTGATTTGAGGGGGCATATTAAACTATAGGGCTTTGTTTTCCACAAACATTACCTCCAAGCCCAGCCTTAACTTTGATTTGCAGTTTGAGTGCAGAGAGCTATTGTGCCCAGACATACACCCACTTGAGAATTCACATGATGGTTTTTCCAGCTGAATGCAGTATTTTTAACTTTCCAGAAGGAATGAGTATAAGTGGCACATGCCACATCACAAGTATAGGTTTGTGAAAATGAAATGGATATAAACATGTGTTTCCATACTTTTGTAAGGCTGTGTTGGTAGTGTGATGGCTGTGGTTACAGACAACATTTCAGACATCTTCATTTCTTTACATAGCTGTACATATAGCTATGATGACAAACCTGGGAAGTTGTATATGCAGAGCTATTTAGAAAATACTGCATCAATATTCTATAGGTCACGTATTTGGACAAGAGCAACCAAACTTCATCAGATTTATTTTTATTTATTTTTTATATATCATTTTTTTTTTATATAAATAAATATAAATAAATAAATATATATATATATATATATATATATATATATATATATATATATATATATATATATATATATATATATATATATATATATATATATATATATATATATATAATGTACAGACCAAAAGTTTGGACACACCTTCTCATTCAAAGAGTTTTCTTTATTTTTATGACTATGAAAATTGTAGATTCACACTGAAGGCATCAAAACTATGAATTAACACATGTGGAATTATATACTGAACAAAAAAGTGTGAAACACCTGAAAATATGTCTTATATTCTCGGTTCTTCAAAGTAGCCACCTTTTGCTTTGATTACTGCTCCGCACACTCTTGGCATTCTTTTGATGAGCTTCAAGAGGTAGTCGCCTGAAATGGTTTTCACTTCATAGGTGTGCCCTGTCAGGTATAATAAGTGGGATTTCAAGCCTTATAAATGGGGTTGGGACCATCAGTTGCGTTGTGCAGGAGGTGGATACAGTACACAGCTGATAGTCCTACTGAATAGACTGTTAGAATTTGTATTATGGCAAGAAAAAAGCAGCTAAGTAAAGAAAAACGAGTGGCCATCATTACTTTAAGAAATGAAGGTCAGTCAGTCCGAACAATTGGGAAAACTTTGAAAGTGTCCCCAAGTGCAGTGGCAAAAACCATCAAGCACTACAAAGAAACTGGCTCACATGAGGACCGCCCCAGGAAAGGAAGACCAAGAGTCACCTCTGCTGCGGACGATAAGTTCATCCGAGTCACCAGCCTCAGAAATCGTAGGTTAACAGCAGCTCAGATTAGTGAACAGGTCACACAGAGTTCTAGCAGCAGACACATCTCTAGAACAACTGTTAAGAGGAGACTGTGTGATTCAGGCCTTCATGGTAAAATAGCTGCTAGGAAACCACTGCTGAGGACAGGCAACAAGCAGAAGAGACTTGTTTGGGCTAAAGAACACAAGGAATGGACATTAGACCAGTGGAAATCTGTGCTTTGGTCTGATGAGTCCAAGTTTGAGATCTTTGGCTCCAACCACCGTGTCTTTGTGCGACGCAGAAGAGGTGAACGGATGGACTCTGCATGCCTGGTTCCCACCGTGAAGCATGGAGGAGGAGTGTGATGGTGTGGGGGTGCTTTTTTTTAACATAAAGTTTATTTAACTATAAAAACACACAAGAAGTACAATCCAGAATCATTACAGTTTAGCCAGACAATGTTGCACAATCAGTAACCCTGTTCTTAATCAAATACATACATAGACAATCGGGGTATTGTTGTGGTGTGGGGGTGCTTTGCTGGTGACACTGTTGGGGATTTATTCAAAATTTAAGGCATACTGAACCAGCATGGCTACCACAGCATCTTGCAGTGGCATGCTATTCCATCCGGTTTGTGTTTAGTTGGACCATCATTTATTTTTCAACAGAACAATGACCCCAAACACACCTCCAGGCTGTGTAAGGGCTATTTAACCAAGAAGCAGAGTGATGGGGTGCTACGCCAGATGACCTGGCCTCCACAGTCACCGGACCTGAACCCAATCGAGATGGTTTGGGGTGAGCTGGACTGCAGAGTGAAGGTAAAAGGGCCAACAGGTGCTAAGAATCTCTGGGAACTCCTTCAAGACTGTTGGAAAGCCATTTCAGGCGACTACCTCTTGAAGCTCATTAACAGAATGCCAAGAGTATGCGGAGCAGTAATCAAAGCAAAAGGTGGCTAATTTGAAGAACCTAAAATATAAGACATATTTTCAGTTGTTTCACACTTTTTTGTTTAGTATATAATTCCACATGTGTTAATTCATAGTTTTGATGCCTTCAGTGTGAATCTACAATTTTCATAGTCATGAAAATAAAGAAAACTCTTTGAATGAGGTGGTGTGTCCAAACTTTTGGTCTGTACTGTGTGTGTGTGTGTGTGTGTGTGTGTGTATATATATATATATATATATATATTTGTAATCGGAGTCTTCAAGTGGGAAATGCAATATTACTTAAGAAACAAGGCCTGAGGTGTGCCATGGCCTGTATGGTCAGTATGCCTGAAAAGAGGGCATACCCTGAATGTAAGAATAAGAAAAAATACTATGAGTAAATAACCTGGGGGAAACGGGTGGGTGGGCACCTAGAAAACCCCAGCCCTGGCCCTGACAGAGGAGGAGGGTTATATAGCCTCAGACTCCTCCCACAAATACAGGCTGGCCTACGGCCAGCCTTCCCACTTGTAATCGGAGTCTTCAAGTGGGAAATGCAATATTACTTAAGAAACAAGGCCTGAGGTGTGCCATGGCCTGTATGGTCAGTATGCCTGAAAAGAGGGCAAAAATACACAAGTTTAGGTGGGAGAGGGAAGGTAAAGATCCCATCCATAAAATGACGTATGCCCAAACGCCAACCGTAAGTAACCGGTAAGTATCCGCTGTGAGAGTAGAACCCACCGACTCCTGACCTGGAGATGAGAAGGAACCTCCTTGGAGCCTGCAAGCTACGCAAACCCAATTGAACGTCCCGTGAAGGATAGGATGAGCCTGATGCCCAAGGTAACCCGGACATGCGAATGAACTGCTATGAATGAGAGGATACGTGGGGACAAGAGAGCAAGGGCTGACCCGAGGAGCCCCTACAACAGACACCAGAAGAAGCACCGTGAAACACCCCTTCCCATGCCTGGTGAGAGGGTGAGTACCAAAAATACCAGTGATAGGAGAGGAAACCTGGCTGCCCGATGGATGTGATGGAGTAGGTGCCATGGCAATGAGCATCATCAACATGGCGACACCAAGACAGACTGGTCCCACCGGATGCGAACAGGTCAT
This sequence comes from Lithobates pipiens, assembly GCF_037356315.1. Lineage (NCBI taxonomy): Eukaryota > Metazoa > Chordata > Amphibia > Anura > Ranidae > Lithobates > Lithobates pipiens. The sequence continues at coordinate 235,612,797 of NW_027507718.1, forward strand.
GCTACTGCCCGAGACCTACCAACCGAGACCGAATCCTGAACCGAAGGAGAAACAGACTCCAACCCAGGGGAATAAGTCCCATAGCATGATCCAGCCATGCCCGAAGTGACTAAAGCACCCCCTCCCCACCTGGAACAAACCGGGGAGGAGCAAAGATGACTGGACCGACGTCCCTGAGCAGTACTCCAGGCAACCTCCTAGACAAGAGATCGGAGCTGAGAGTGGAATCCAGAATGGTGACGACGTCACCCAACCTACCACCTAAGGACCGTGGCTTGGACACACCCTGAGAGTATGAATCCCAGGGCGGTAACCAGGGCCTCTATGCAACAGGATGTCAACTAAGAAATTTGACGTCTGCTTCCAACCCGAGGGTGCGCCCAGTGGCGAAATGACATTTGTAAGTGAGTGCAGGCATGGTTGATATTGGTATGGATGCCAAGACGGCCCAACCTGAAAACGCAACTAGAAGGAAAGACAGACAACCAGACATGAGAACAACAACGCCCCTCTGCCTACCTAAGAATGAGAACATGGCAGAAAAGTCAAGACCACAGCGCATGAATGAAACCTAATGATGAACCCCCCCCCCCCCCCCCCCGTGTGTGAGTTGTGAATGGTGAGTTAACCCGAGAAACCTGCAGCGCAGAGACAGGTAATTAACAGAAACTCAGGCCTAGAGTACCCACAGACCGTGGTGGGTAGACGTACAGGTGTGGTGAATGAACATGCATCGTATGATGTATGGTAGGTATACAGGCGAGAAGATTGTGGTCAACAATCATTAATAACGAAACCTCAGCCCGTATGGATCTGTAGACGTGACAGATCCCGATGTGCGAGCCCAAGCTAACTGACCCCGGTACAAACATGAACACAGATACGATGAGACATGACAATGAATGCAGACAACCTAACCAGAATATGTCATAAGTGAACGCCCTTCTGCAAACTCTGAAGCCAAACACAGAGGTTGAAACACCATGACAGAAACACTGAACAGAAACGCTATGACAGAAATACTGACAGAAAAATGTCACGACAATGCCATGACAGAAATGCTAAAAGTTAACCTAGGTAGAACGATGACTGAAATCCCGGGGCAGAACGCTATGACGGACATGCTGGCAGAACGCTATGACAGAACTCCAGGGGCAGAACACTGACAGATAACCTGGGGCGGAACGCTATGACAGACATGCCGGGCAGAATGATATGACAGGAACCCAGGGGCAAACCACTATGACCGCCATGCTGGACAGAGCGCTATGACGGAAATGCTGGACAGAGCGCTATGACGGAAATACTGGACCGAACGCTATGACGGAAATAGTGGACTAAATGCTGTGACCGAACCTGGACAGAACGCTATGACAGGAAAGCTAGAAAGAATGCTATGACCGAGAATGCTGGACCAATCGCTATGACAGAATTGCTGGGCCGAACGTTATGACAGAAAATGCTGGGCCGAACGTTATGACAGAAAATGCTGGGCCGAACGTATGACAGAAAATGCTGGGTCGAACGTATGACAGAAAATGCTGGGCCGAACGTATGACAGAAAATGCTGGGCCGAACGTATGACAGAAAATGCTGGGCCGAACGTATGACAGAAAATGCTGGGCCGAACGTAAAGACAGAAAATGCTGGGCCGAACGTAAAGACAGAAAATGCTGGGCCGAACGTAAAGACAGAAAATGCTGGGCCGAACGTAAAGACAGAAAATGCTGGGCCGAACGTAAAGACAGAAAATGCTGGGCCGAACGTAAAGACAGAAAATGCTGGGCCGAACGTAAAGACAGAAATGCTGGGCCGAACGTAATGACAGAAAATTGGACTAATGCTATAACCAAAACCTGGACAGAACGCTATTACAGGAAAGCTAGATCGAATGCTGTGACAGAAATGCTGGACCGAACGCTGTGACAGAAATGCTGGGCAGAACGCTGTGACAGAAAACTGGACTAATGCTATAACCAAAACCTGGACAGAACGCTATTACAGGAAAGCTAGATCGAATGCTGTGACAGAAATGCTGGGCAGAACGCTGTGACAGAAATGCTGGGCAGAACGCTGTGACAGAAATGCTGGGCAGAACGCTGTGACAGAAATGCTGGGCAGAACGCTGTGACAGAAATGCTGGGCAGAACGCTGTGACAGAAAATGCTGGGCAGAACGCTGTGACAGAAAATGCTGAACAGAACGCTGTGACAGAAAAACTGGACTGAATGCTAACCGAAACCTGGACAGAACGCTGTGACAGAAATGCTGGACAGAACGCTATGACAGGAAAGCTAGATGGAACGCTATGACAGAAATGCTGGGCCGAACGCTATGACAGAAAATGCTGAACAGAACGCTGTGACAAAAAACTGGACTGAATGCTATGACCGAAACCTGGACAGAACGCTGTGACAGAAATGCTGGACAGAACGCTATGACAGGAATGCTGGGCCGAACGTTGTGACAGAAAATGCTGGGCCGAATGTTATGACAGAAAATGCTGGGCCGAACGCTGTGACAGAAAAATGCTGGGCCGAACGCTGTGACAGAAAAATGCTGGGCCGAACGCTGTGACAGAAAAATGCTGGGCCGAACGCTGTGACAGAAAAATGCTGGGCCGAACGCTGTGGCAGAAAAATGCTGGGCAGAACGCTGTGACAGAAAAATGCTGGGCAGAACGCTGTGACAGAAAAATGCTGGGCAGAACGCTGTGACAGAAAAATGCTGGGCAGAACGCTGTGACAGAAAAATGCTGGGCAGAACGCTGTGACAGAAAAATGCTGGGCAGAACGCTGTGACAGAAAAATGCTGGGCAGAACGCTGTGACAGAAAAATGCTGGGCAGAACGCTGTGACAGAAAAATGCTGGGCAGAACGCTGTGACAGAAAAATGCTGGGCAGAACGCTGTGACAGAAATGCTGGGCAGAACGCTGTGACAGAAATGCTGGACAGAACGCTGTGACAGAAATGCTGGACAGAACGTTGTGACGGAAAATCGCAGACGGAACGTTGTGACGGAAAATCGCAGGCGGAACGCTGTGACCGAAAATCGCAGGCGGAACGCTGTGACGGAAAATCGCAGGCGGAACGCTGTGACGGAAAATCGCAGGCAGAACGCTGTGACGGAAAATCGCAGGCAGAACGCTGTGACGGAAAAAAACCAGGCAGAACGCTGTGACGGAAAATCGCAGGCAGAACGCTGTGACGGAAAATCGCAGGCAGAACGCTGTGACGGAAAATCGCAGGCAGAACGCTGTGACGGAAAATCGCAGGCAGAACGCTGTGACAGAAAACGCTGGCAGAACGCTATGACAGAAAACGCTGGCAAAACACTATAACAGAACGCTATGACAGAAAATTGCTGATGGAAGCTACCACAGACACCAGGGCTGACCCCAATATAACACCAACCAAAGAAACCACCAACAAGTAAAGCAGCAACCTGGGTGGACTGAGATCCTCCATCACTGCAGCAGAGATGCCAGTCTGCGCTGTGGGGAGGAAAGGAGCAACAGGTGGGTGACAGCCCATCCCCCTTACAAGCACCAGGACCCACCGCTCACTTGGCAGCCAGCCGATACCACCCCCCCCCCCCCCACATGAGCAAGGGGAGAGAGGATCCAGCAGCTGACCGATCACCAGGCGGGTTCTCGGCAGCTCTGGCGACGGACATGCAGGGGGAGCGGAGCCAGCGGGGGCCGACCCCCCCCTCACCCCCCCACCATGCGAGCAAAGGGAGAGAGGAGCCAGCGGGCGGCCGACCACCCCCCGCCATGTGAGCAATGAGAGAGAAGCCAGCGGGCGGCCGACCACCCCCCCCCCCCCCCCCCCGCCGCCATGCGAGCAAGGGGAGAGAGGATCCAGCGGGCGGCCGATCACAAGGCGGGCTCCCAGCAGCCCCGCCGATCACACCCTCCCCCCAGGGAGAATCAGCCGAGCGGCCGCCACGTGGAGCCCCCCCCCCCCGGACGAATCGGCAGCACAACACACATGGGGAGAGAGAGAGGGGCTGGGGCGGCCGATCCCCCTCCCCTCCCCACACTGGAAGAAACGGCGGGTGGGTGGACAGAGCAAACGTGTGGGGAGAGAGAGGAGCTGGGGCGGCCGATCACCCCCCCCCCACTCCCCATACTGGCAGAAACGGCGGGCGGGTGGACAGAGCAAACGTGTGGGGGGAGAGAGAGGAGCTGGGGCGGCCGATCGCCCCCCCTCTCCCCACGCTGGCAGAAACGGCGGGCGGATGGACAGAGCAAACGTGTGGGGAGAGAGAGAGAGGATCACCACCCCCTCTCCTCACACTGGAACATGACAGGAAAACGCACCCCGCTTCCCCACCAGCATGAATGCAGAGCAGAGAGTGGTGGGGGATAGCTGGACAGCCCTTCCCCCATGAGCTACCTAGAAAACCCCAGCTCTGGCCCTGACAGAGGAGGAGGGTTATATAGCCTCAGACTCCTCCCACAAATACAGGCTGGCCTACGGCCAGCCTTCCCACATATATATATATATATATATATATATATATATATATATATATATATATATATTTATTATTATTATTATTATTATTATTATTATTATTATTATTATTATTATTACATTTTTTATTTTTGTTTTTAGTGATCTGTACAAAATCTGGTATTCCATTGCATCAAATTCACCTCTTTAATCCAGCTAAGGCAAACGGAAAGCTAGCTGGTTATTTGACTTTGCATATCTCTTTCAAAACTGAATAAACACACATTTCTACTAAAAAAGCTAAAATGTATGTTTCATGCATAACTCAGATTTACCACTAGGATGTATGTTCGACTCGAACATCGGCTGTTCGCCCGTTCTGCGAATTCCGAACATTATGGGCCGTTCGCGCCAAATTCGTGTGGCGCTCACAGCCCATAATCCACTGCGATGGCGCAGTGCATTGCTGGCTCATGATTGGCCAAGCATGCACTGTGACCCCGCATGCTTGGCCAATCACAGCACCGGCAGCGAGGAGAGCCATGATTGGCCACAGGCTGGATGCCTGTGGCCAATCATAGCTCAGGCTGTGTAGTACACGCCCCACACTATGTAAGACCGCCAGAGTGGCGGCCTTGTGTAGTGTGTTGGCATCTGAAGGAGCTAGTGGGTGTTCTGTGTACCTTCAACACAGTATAAACCGATCGTTATCGGCCGATTTTTCGATCTTGCTCTTCTGTAGTGGTTGTTGTCTGCGTGCCCTGACCGCAGTATACACCACTATATTCACCTCACCTATATAGCTAGCGATATATCTATCTTTTATAATAGAGCTTGCAGTCAGTGTTAGGAGCTTGTGCGTGCTGTCTGCGTGCTCTGTACCCAGTACACACCGCTATATCCACCTACATAGCTCTTCTCTATTTGAGCCATCTGCCATCTGCAGGAGTTATTGGAAGTTGTGTGTGCCTCCAGCACAGCACAGTATACATCTGTATTTACCCTTTATTGCTGGTGTTCTATAATAAAGGCATCTGCAGGAGTTAGTGGGTGTTGTGTGCCTCCAGCACAATATACACTACCCAATTGCTGTTTTACCCAACTCCCTTCAGGCCATTACCATGTCTAGAAGGCCAGCAAGGAGAGGCAGACAGGCGCGAGCCGATAAAAGAGGGCATGCAGGCTCTGTGTCTAGAGACAACAGTGCTGGTCGTGGACGCGGTGCATCGTCATCGGCACGTGGCCATGGGACACGCTTGTCCTTCTTTTCGGCAGCTGGACATGTTGAGCCGCAACGTGCCAACGACTTGGTAGAGTGGATGACCAAGCCCTCTTCATCCTCCTCATCCTCTCTCACCCATTCTCAGGGTACTAGCAAAGCAGCTGCCAACGCATCGTCTTCCCTCGTCTCAATGTCATCATCAGTGACTCCTTCCCTAGACCCACCACGTCCTCCTGAGGAGTCTCCTGAACTCTTTGAGCACAGTGTTGGGTACATGCTCCAGGAGGATGCCCAGTGTTTTGTAGGCTCTGATGATGACACTCAGCTAGAGGAAGGCAGTAGTGTGAATGCAGAGAGAGGGGATGCTCAAGAAGGACAGCAATCTGGCAATCATGTTCCACAAGCTGCAGCATACTGCCAGGTTTGCTACAGCGATGAAGAGGGAGGGGATGATGAGGGCACTGACTCCACGTGGGTGCCTGGTATGAGAGAGGAGGAGGAGGCACATGTCCAACGAGGCAGGATGCCCTCCAGGGGCCAGCTTATGGGCAGCACACCGACTGAATCACACCGCAGAGCTCCGCCTGTGCAGGGCGCTGCCTGTGCGTGTTATTCTAAAAGGTCTTTGGTGTGGGCCTTTTTTGAGACGAGTGCATCAGATCGCACCGCTGCTATTTGCAACATATGTCTCAAGCGTATCTCGCGTGGCCAAAACATCAGCCGCTTGGGCACCACATGCTTGACCAGACATATGTTGACCTGCCATGCTGCTCGTTGGCAAGCGTACCTCAAAGACCCACACCAAAGAACAAAGCGGACCTCTCCTTGCTCCTCATCAGCTGGTATCTCCAACCCCACTAGACCTTCAGTCCTCTCTGAAACCTGCTCTGAGAGGAATGAAGGTGTAGAATTAGGTGTGTCACAGCCAAGTGCTTCCGGGCACTCTGCTAGCAGTACACCCACGTCCGATTATAGCAGGCAAACGTCCCTGCCCCAGCTGCTGGACCGGCGAAAGAAGTTCACTCCCAGCCATCCACATGCCCAGCGGTTGAATGCTAGCTTGGCTAAATTGCTAGCACTTCAACTGCTGCCTTTTCGGTTGGTTGACTCTGCCCCCTTCCGTGAGTTTGTACAATGTGCGGTTCCTCAGTGGCAGGTCCCCAAACGCCACTTTTTCTCACGGAAGGCGATTCCGGCTCTCTACCGGCATGTGGAAGGCAATGTCCTTGCCTCGCTGGACAGGGCAGTCAGTGGTAAGGTGCATATTACCGCTGACTCATGGTCCAGCAGGCAGTGACAGGGACGTTACCTGTCTTTCACGGCCCATTGGGTCACTCTTCTGGCAGCTGGGAAGGATGCAGGACAAGGTGCAGTAGTGTTGGAGGTTGTTCTGCCACCACGCCTCCAAAATGCTACTATTGGTTGTGACACACCTCTCTCCTCCACCCCCTCCTTCTTCCTCCATGGCCTCTTCCAGTGCTCTGTCCTCAGAACCAGCGGTGCTCCGTAGGCGTTCCAGGGGCTACACAAGTACGCAGGCAAAACGATGCCATGCCGTGCTTGCGCTGGTTTGTTTGGGGGACAGGAGCCACACTGGGGCGGATGTTTTGTCAGCTCTGCAGGGGCAGGCCGAGAGGTGGTTGACGCCACGTCAGCTTAAGCCAGGAATGGTGGTTTGCAACAATGGCACCAACCTCCTCTTCGCCCTTCGACAGGGACAACTGACAAGTGTGCCCTGTGTAGCTCACGTCCTTAAAGAGGAAGTAAACCCTGATGGGTTTACTTCCTCTTTTTTTCCCTGCAAAGGTAAAGCATAATGGACTACTATGCATCGCATAGTAGCTCATTATGTGTCACTTACCTGACACAGGAGCCAGCGAAGTCACCGCTGTCCTCTGTAGTCCGCCGCATCCATCTTGCTGGTGGCGTCTCGCAGCTCCGACGAATGACAGCGGCGAAGCCGCGATGACGTCACTCCCGCGCATGCGCACGGGAGTCGCGTCTTGCAGCTCCGCCGCTGCCATTCGGCGAAGCCGCGTTGACGTCACTCCTGCGCATGCGCACGGGAGTCGACAAATTAGGCAAATCCATTCTTGGACTTGCTGCATTTAGTGCGCCTGCGCGCCGCTGTCTACGGCGCATGCGCCGTAGACAGCGGTGCCCATTTTCGGGCAAATATCTCCTAAACCATATAGGTTTAGGAGATATTGCTTGGACCTACAGGTAAGCCTTAATCTAGGCTTACCTGTAGGTCAAAGTGGTTTGAAAGGGTTTACTTCCTCTTTAACCTGGTGGTGCAGCGGTTCTTGGGCAGGTACCCGGGCTTACAGGATGTCCTGAAGCAGGCCAGGAAAGTCTGTGCATTTCCGCCGATCATTTAATGCCTGTGCTCGGCTGGCTGAGCTCCAAAAGGAGTTGAACCTGCCCAAGAACCTCCTTATATGTGACATGCCCACCAGGTGGAACTCAACGTTGGCCATGCTGCAGCGGCTGCACACGCAGCAGAGGGCCATCAATGAGTACCTGTGCGACTACGGCACCAGGACAGGGTCAGGGGAGCTTGGTTTTTTCTCACCACGCCAGTGGGGCATGATCAGGGATGCATGCACTGTCCTGTCACCGTTTGAGGAGGCCACAAGGATGGTGAGCAGTGACAGTGCATGCATCAGTGACACTGTACCTCTTGTCCACCTCTTGGAGCATACGCTGCGTGGAATAATGGACAGGGCACTTGAGGCAGAACAGAGGCAGGAAGAGGAGGACTTCCTTGCCTCTCAAGGCCCCCTTTATCCAGACAGTGTTCCTGCTATGCCACCCATCACACAGGAAGAGGATGAGGAGGAGGATGATTGTGTCATTATGGAGGTGGAGGCTGGCACTTAGCATCAGCAGCAGCAGCAGTCTTGTAGAGATGATTTACAGTCCCAAGAAACCCGTGGACTTGTACGTGGCTGGGAGGAGGTAGATGCGGATCATGTTGTCCTTAGTGACCCAGAGGACTCCGGACCGAATGCCTCAGCTAACCTACGCTGCATGGCCTCCCTGATCCTGCAAAGCCTGCGGAAGGATCCTCGTATTCTTCGGATCAAGGAGAGGGACCATTACTGGCTGGCCACTCTCCTTGATCCACGGTACAAGGGTAAGGTTGCCGACCTTATCTTGTCATCGCAGAGGGAGCAGAGGATGAGACATCTCCGGGAGGCCTTGCAGAAAGGTCTGTGCAACGCGTTCCCAGAGACTGGGAGGTTACAAACTCCTGGTCCTGGACAACGTGTTGCTGAGGCATCGGTCAGAATGAGCGGTGGAGAAGGTGGCCATCTGACTGATGCTTTCAGACAATTTTTTAGTCCGCAGCCCCAAGGTATAATCGGTTCCAGCAACCATCGCCAGCGTCTGATTTACATGGTGCAGGAATACCTAGGGGCAAGGTCAGACTTGGACACCTTTCCCACGGAAAATCCTCTGGCTTACTGGGTCTTGAGGATGGATCACTGGCCAGAGCTTGCACAGTATGCAATTGAGCTACTGGCCTGTCCTGCATCCAGCGTTCTTTCGGAACGCACCTTCAGTGCTGCTAGTGGCTTTGTTACCGATCACAGGGTGCGCCTGTCCACCGAATCAGTTGATCGACTGACCTTCATCAAGATGAATCAGTCTTGGATAACCCACAGCTACCAAGTACCTGAAGCTGATGTAACCGAATAATTTTTTTTTAAATATCACATCCCTTCGACTGCCTATGCTGATGCTGAGTGACTGTCCTGTTATGTTGATTGTCTATCCTCTTCCTCCTCCGCTGATATGTTGGAAGAACATTTCTGGTTCTGGGTGATGCCATCAGCCCAATTTTTCTGCCCCTGTTTAACAGGGGCGTTTAATTACAATTTTTGATGCAATGCTTTGCAGCAGGGCTAATTCCTGCAATAAAACTAGAGTATATGGGAGAGGTTGCAGTGCCGTGGCACCAGCACCAGTGCCTAAGGCCCAATCTTTCTGCCCCTGTTTAACACGGGCATTTAATTACAATTTTTGATATAATATTTCACAGGAGGGCCCGTTCCTGTGCCCACCCAGAGTAACTGTGAGGACTTATAGTGTTGTGGCACCAGCACCACAACCACCAAAGGTCGATTTTTCTACCACTGTTCAACAATGGCATGTAATTACAATTCTTGATATAATCGTTCACAGCAGGGCGCTCCAGCGCCCACCAAGAGTCACTTTGAGGGCTTACAATGTTGTGGCAAAACCAACACCTTGTTCCGCCATTTCTGCAGAGCATATAGGGCAGGCCCCTACTTTCAAACATCCAACTTACAAACATCTCCTACTTGCAAACGGAAGGAGACAACAGCAAGTGAGATGAAAAAAGATGTACGACAAAACAAATTGTACAGGGGTGATAACCCTTCCCTATGTTTTCCAAAAAGCTTAAAAATAGTTTTTTTGACTGGAGCTACACTTTAAAAATGTACCAGTTGAAAATTACAAACAGATTCAACTTAACACAACAAACCTACACAGTCCCTGTCTTGTTTGCACCGCCTGTATACTGCTGTTCTGAGTATATAGGGCCTGGGGGCCACACACATTTCCTTTTTTTAATATGGTTACAGGGTTCCCCTTAATATGCATACAAGACCCAAAGGGGCTGGTAATGGGCAGGGAGGCCTACCCATGCCATTTTTCTCAGTGATTTTCAACCATATTGCAGGAACCAGATATAACATTAAAACCGCAAGCAGTTTTAAATGATGTTATTTCCGTTTAATGTCATTTTGTGCAGGGACTGTTCTAAACACGGGAAACACGTGGTACTTCACAGGCATACTACAGACAGGCACGATATTTAAAGGAATATTTCACTTTTTTTTTTCATTTTAATCGTCATTAACCACTTTCAGACCGGACCATTTTGCTGGTAAATGACCAGAGGTCTTTTTACACTTTGGCACTGCGCTGCTTTAACTGGTAATTGCGCGGTCATGCAATGTTGTACCCAAACAAAATTTGCGTCCTTTTCTTCCCACAAATAGAGCTTTCTTTTGATGGTATTTGATTGCCTCTGCGATTTTTATTTTTTGCGATATAAACGTAAAAAGACCGCAAATTTTGAAAAAAAATGATATTTTCTACTTTTTGTTATTAGAAAAATCCAATAAACTCAATTTTAGTCATACATTTAGGCCAAAATGTATTCAGCCACATGTCTTTGGTAAAAAAAAAGTCAATAATTGTATATTTATTGGTTTGCGCAAAAGTTGTCACATCTACAAACTAAGGTACGTTTTCTGGAATTTACGCAGCTTTTAGTTTACGACTGCCTATCTCATTTCTTGAGGTGCTAAAATGGCAGGGCAGTACAAAACCCCCCCAAATGACCCCATTTTGGAAAGTAGACCCCCTAAGGAAATTGATAAGAGGCATGTTGAGCCCATTGAATATTTTATTTTTTTGCCTCAAGCGATTGAATAATGACAAAAAAAAATTTTTTTTTTTTTTTTTTTTTTACACAAAGTTGTCACTAAATGATATATTGCTCACACATGCTATGGGCGTATGTGAAATGACACCCCAAAATAAATTCTGCTGCTTCTCCTGAGTACGGGGATACCACATATGTGGGACTTTTTGGGAGCCTAGCCGCGTACGGGGCCCCGAAAACCAAGCACCGCCTTCAGGCTTTCTAAGGGCGTAAATTTTTGAGTTCACTTCTCACTACCTATTACAGTTTTGAAGGCCATAAAATGCCAAGATGGCACAAAACCCCCACAAATGACCCCATTTTAGAAAGTAGACACCCCAAGCTATTTGCTGAGAGGCATGTTGAGTTCATGGAATATTTTATATTTTGCCACAAGTTGCGGGAAAATTACAAACTTTTTTTTTTTTTTTTTTTTTCACAAAGTTGTCACTAAATGATATATTGCTCACACATGCCATGGGCATATGTGAAATGACACCCCAAAATAAATTCTGCTGCTTCTCCTGAGTACGGGGATACCACATATGTGGGACTTTTTGGGAGCCTAGCCGCGTACGGGGCCCCGAAAACCAAGCACCGTCTTCAGGCTTTCTAAGGGCGTAAATTTTTGAGTTCACTTCTCACTACCTATTACAGTTTTGAAGGCCATAAAATGCCAAGATGGCACAAAACCCCCACAAATGACCCCATTTTAGAAAGTAGACACCCCAAGCTATTTGCTGAGAGGCATGTTGAGTCCATGGAATATTTTATATTTTGCCACAAGTTGCGGGAAAATTACAAACTTTTTTTTTTTTCACAAAGTTGTCACTAAATGATATATTGCTCACGCATGCCATGGGCATATGTGAAATGACACCCCAAAATAAATTCTGCTGCTTCTCCTGAGTACGGGGATACCACATATGTGGGACTTTTTGGGAGCCTAGCCGCGTACGGGGCCCCGAAAACCAAGCACCGCCTTCAGGCTTTCTAAGGGCGTTACAGTTTTGAAGGCCATAAAATGCCAAGATGGCACAAACCCCCCCCCAAATGACCCCATTTTGGAAAGTAGACACCCCTAAATTTAGGGGTACACTAGTGAGACTAGGTAATAAATGGCGGGTGCCCTGAAACTATAAAAAAATAACTAACCAACCAGCGTCACCTGTAACAGTTATATGGTGATCACTGGTGAAAGGGTTAACTAGGGGGCAATCAGGGGGCTTTATGCGGTAGTATATGGGGGTCCCTGGCGCTATAAAAAGCTGCGGCGAACCTAAATATCTACCTGCCTAACTAGCGTCACCTGTGACACTAATACAGCGATCAGAAAAACGATCGCTTATTAGGCTGGGTTCACACTGGAGCGATGCGGGAACGCCACGAATGCGCGGCGGGTTCCCGCATCGCATGCCTCCCGGCGGCAGTTCACACTGCCCTATGCGAACTGCTGGGAGTGTCAGTGAAATGTTACTGACACCCCCAGATCAGTTCGCATATCGCAGTGCGATCTGCAAACTCGGATCGCATGGTGTGAACACCCATGCGATCCGATTCTGCTGCGGGCCAAAAAAAGGGTCCCGTGCGAATTTGCGGCGGGTGCGGCGAATGGCTGAACTCGAATCGCACAGAGATCGGATGTGATTTGCACTGCAGTGCGGTGCGAATCACATTCGTTCTCATAAACCGCTGCAATGTGAACCCAGCCTTAGTGACACTGGCGACGGGGGGTGATCACGGGGTTAAACCTTTATTGGGGGGGTTAGGGGGGTACATTAGAACTAAAGGGGGCTAACTCTAACTGCCCTAACAGTTATTACAGTAACAAATGACACCAATGCAAAAAAAAAAAATGACATTGGTGTCACTGTGACTGGGGGGCAGGGGTAATTGGGGGGGTGATCGGGGGGTAAAGGGGGGGTGTGAGTGTGCCTGGCATGTTCTACTGTGTGTGTAGAGTGTTGGTGCAACTCACCGATCCGCTCTCCTCCGTGTCGGAACGAAAAATACCGACACAGAGGAGAGAATACATCACTTCCTCTCCTGTGTTTACATTACAGGAGAGGAAGTGATGTCACGGGGGATTTCCATTCGTCGAGAGCGATCGCGAGGGGGTGGCCATGAATGAATGGCCGCCCCCTCATCCCGGATCGCTCTCGAAGGAATGCCGACCGCCGCAGGCACCGGGGGGGGGCCCGATCGGGCCCCCCACCCGCGGGCAGGCAGGGACTTATATATACGCCCATATGCCTGCCCGTGCCATTCTGCCGACGTATATCGTCGTGCGGCGGTCGGCAAGTGGTTAAAATCAGTGCTCCCGCCAAAACGGCCATTTTTAAAAACATTTTAGACATTGACCCATGTCCCCTGGGGCCAGGTCCCCAAACCCTTTTTAGGACAGTATCTTGCATATTAGCCGTTAAAATTAGCACTTTTAATTTCAAACGTTCGAGTCCCATAGACTTCAATGGGGTTCTAAAGTTCGTATGAATTTGGGGTCCGTTCGAAAGTTCTGGTGCGAACTGAACCGAGGGGTGTTCGGCTCATCCCTATTTACCACCACGCCTTTTTATTTATTTATTTTTCTTTGTTTCTGTAGCAAAGCTTGAAAAATGTTTGTAGGGCCAGCTGCTGGAGCTCTGGTCCTATTGATGTAGGCAGCCCCAACATAACTAAATCTCAAAAAAAAAAAAAAAACTTTCTATTTACAGTGTATGAGCTGGCTTGTGGGAATCCAGGCCAGCAGCATTGTTCTTTTTTTTGGGGGGGGGGGGGGGGGGGGGAAATTATGTATGGAAATGTTGGAGGGTGAGGGAAAAGGTGAAGGCATGTAGTCCAGCAGGCAGAGCTGACGACTATGATCCTGATTTCAATGCAGCAGAGAGACTGTGTTGTCCACCCAAACAGGATGTTAAGAGCACACTAGATTTCTGGCACATCAATGGGTGTTTTTCTGTATTTGCAGTATTTTTAAAGGCATACCATGTGGGAAATTTGATGCATTGAATAGGATGTGTGTGCGCACACGCAACTGTGAATTTTATTATGCATATTTATGTACCATATTTTAACTGCGTTTATAACTTTTAGAACCATGTATATGCTGTTGGAGGGAATGATGGCGTTGCTTCCCTCTCAAGTGTGGAGAGGTATGACCCTCATCTAGATAAATGGGTGGACATTAAAGAGATGGGCCAAAGAAGAGCAGGCACTGGAGTGAGCGAATTGCATGGATGTCTCTATGTTGTAGGTGAGTGTTGGAACTGGGCAGTGACTTTGGAAGGCCAAAATGATTTAATGTTGCACATGACCATAATAGTAGATCAGATGGGGACTATATGTTTGTGCATAGCACAATTACAAAAACCTTTAACTGAGCACTGCATAATAAATAGGGCACTGCATCCAAACAAGAGAATGTGTTTTTTGATGGAAATTTTTGAATAAATACGCAGACCATAAAAGTAGCCTAGGTACTGTCTGTGGTGCAAATCTATCAGATATTCAGCAAATCAGTGCAATACATTCTGTGCTCACATCTATCTTTTTCTTACCTTGATGCACTGGTATTGTTAATATGGCAACTTAGTGTCACCAAATTCCAGGCCATTATGAACAGCAAAGTATACCATATCCTAACCATGCTGAAGTTTGGCTGCCTTTTCCTGCTCATTCTTATGGGCCCGTGAGGCTGCCCTTCATATTCATGAAAGGGAGAATCCTAGCGACAAGTTTTGACATTACCCAAAATTATCAGAGCTTTGTTTACTACCATCTGATACAGGAATGTTTGGGGAGCTGCAGTTATATCCTTCTAGTCACTTTAACATTAATAACAATAATAGGAAAATCGTGTTATTTTGCAAGTGCATATTTATTCTATACAGGTTTTGTAAATGTCGATGCGAGTTTGTTTTCCTTACTTGCTCATGTATGAGCCCCTCCTTCCCTAAATACTTGTCTGATCTTGATCCAGCGCTGTGCCCAAGGACAGCAACACTGCGCTCTCCCCCCTCCCTGGCTCATTAAGAACTGCACTGTGTGTGTCAATAGACACACACAGTATGGCTCGGGATCGAGCCCTCACAAATGGCGCCCCCACCCACCCAGAATAGTAGGAGAGGGGGCTGCTCTGTGCAAAACCATTGCACAAAGCAGGTAAGTATAGCATGTTTGTTTAAAAAAATAAAATAATAAAAGACCCTTTTGCAATCCATTTTTTGTTAGCTTGCATTTCAAAAAGGAATAGTAAAGCATTGAGTATTGCTGCAAAGCAGGATGCCAAAGCCTGTGCATGTAAAAGCAATATATTGTAGATGTACAGTGAGGTAAAGTATTTGATCCCCTGCTGATTTTGTAAGTTTGTCCTCTGACAGGGGAATGATCAGTCTATAATTTTAGGTTCATTTTACCAGTGAAACATAGAATAGCAACAAAAATATACAGAAAAACGCATTTCAGAAAAGTTAGAAATTGATTTGCATTTTAATGAGTCAAATAAATATTTGATCCCCTATCAATCAGCAAGATTTCTGGCTTCCAGGTTTCTTCTATACAGGTAATGAGCTGAGATTAGGAGTACTCTTAGGGAGGGAATGCGCCTAATCTCTGCTTGTTACCTGTATAAAAGACACCTGTCCACAGAAGCAATGAGATTCTAATCTCTCCACCATGGCCAAGACCAAAGAGCTGTCCAAGGATGCCAGGGACAAGATTCTAGACCTACACAAGGCTGGAATAGGCTACAAGATTATCGCCAAGCAGCTTGGTGACAGGGTGACAACAGTTGATGCGGTTATTTGCAAATGGAAGAAACTCAAAATAACTCAATCTCCCTCAGTCTCATGCAAGATCTCACCTCCTGGAGTTTCAATTTTCATGAGAACGGTGAGGAATCCACCCTGAACTACATGGGAGAATCTTGTCAATAATCTTAAGGCAGCTGGGACCATAGGCGCGAAAAAAAAAAAATGGGTAACGCACTACGCCATGAAGGACTGAAGTCCTGCAGCACCCACAAGGTCCCCCTGCTCAAGAAAGCACATGTATAGGCCTGTCCTGAAGTTTGCGAATGAACATCTGAATGATTCAGAGGAGAACTGGGTGAAAGTGTTGTGCACAGATGAGACCAAAATAGAGGTCTTTTGCATCAACTCAGCTCGTCCCAAAAGCACAATCCCCACCGTAAAATCTGGAGGCAGAAACATTATGCTTTGGGGGGGTGCCTTTCTGCTAAGGAGACAGGACAAATCTTGGGTGATAACCTCCTTACCTCAGGTAGTGCATTGAAAATGGGTCATGGATGGGTATTCCAGCATGACAATGACCCAAAACACACGTCCAAAGCAACAAAGGAGTATCTCAAGAAGAAGCACATTAGGGTCCTGGAGTGGCCCAGCCAGTCTCCAGACCTTAATCCCATAGAAAATATATGGAGAGAGCTGAAGGTTTGAGTTACCAAATGTCCTCCTCGAAACCTAAATGACTTAGAGAGTATCTGCCAAGAGGAGTGGGACAAAATCCCTCCTGAGATGTGTGCAAACCTGGTGGCCAACTACAAGAAACGTCTGACCTGTGATTGCCAACAAGAGTTTTGCCACCAAGACTAAGTCAAATACTTTTCACTCTCTAAAATGCAATTTTTAATGTGTTTTTCTGGTTATTTTTGTTCTGTCTCTTGTTGTTAAAATAAACCTACGTTTAAAATTATAGACTGATCATTTTTGTCAGTGGGCAAACATACAAAATCAGCATGAGATCAAATACTTTTTTCCCTCATTGTACATATATAACTGCAAATTTACAAGGCATTTAAAAACATTACTACACATGATATCAAATTGATATATTATATAAGAAAATTGAAAACCATTTCTATTGTCCATTGAGGGTCACAGGAAGTCATGTTGTTGGATTATATTGCCGCATATCGCAGAAACGGAAAGTGGCAAACAAATTGTAGGCCAGCCCAGGAAAACCCCGCCTGCTTCATTTTTTTTTTTGCTAGTCACCTAGGAGGATGGATATCTTTTCTAAAGTTCTGCTAACAAGTCTAAACTTTTTTGCATAGTTTTTCACCTTGAAGTTGTTTTGTGAATATTCCTACCACATCGCTGCTTGAGATGGTCTCTACATGGCAACTGACTAAGCCTAGCCCGGCAACCAGCTCTGTAATTTCAGTATGTTAAATTGCAGTTATTTGAACTAGGGCAATGAACAACCAACATGACTCTGTTTTCCAGGACTGGGCTTTAAGAGAGCAATTCAGCAAGTACCTTTTTTGGGTTTGACTACTTTGCCTGTGCCCTGAATTGACTTTCCTGTAAATTCCATATATTGGAGTAGAGGACACAGGTCACTCTCCCTACAAAACTGAGGAATCGGAGTGGAGTAGGGTTATTGGGGAGGCACCCGGGGGGGTGTCTTCAAAATCTTTGCCAGTGTTAAACTACCTGAAGGTACAAGCCTATAACTTGGGGTCTCTGAATACTTTTGTGTCTTGTACTGTACCGTATTTTTCGGACTATAAGGCGCACTTAAAAGCCTAAATTTTCTCACAAAAACGGCCGTGCGCCTTATAATCCGGTGCGCCTTATATATGACCTGTTGACATCGCTGGAGTTCTTTGGTTAATGCACCCGGAATGATGGCAAGCACCGAATTAGTTTTCTTCACTTGGGCTTTAACAGTATCTGTCAGATGGGCGCGCATGGAGTCACAGATCAATAGGGATGGAGATTCGTGGAAAAAGCCACCCGGTCTCTTACCGTAAACCGACGTACCGTAAACCTCTCTCAGGTTGTTCTACTGCGTGACTGATAGCGATGAGTTTGAAATCCGCTTCGTAAGCATGTCTCTTAACAGGAGCCATTTTTGGGGCAGCGGGTATACCGTAGAAAATGAACGAATGAATGCGCACACCTCCTGACTAAGATGGCCGTAATGCCCAATCCAAGCAGTGCAGCTTCGTGGGATTACCAAAGCTAGGAAGCTGCACTGCTTGGATTGGGCATTACGGCCATCTTAGTCAGGAGGTGTGCGCATTCATTCGTTAATTTTCTACGGTATACCCGCTGCCCCAAAAATGGCTCCTGTTAAGAGACATGCTTATGATGCGGATTTCAAACTGAAGGCTATCAGTCATGCAGTAGAGCATGGAAATAGAGTAGCTGCGAGAGAATTCAACATTAATGAATCAATGGTACGGAAGTGGAGGAAGCAAGAAGATGCCCTGCGCCAGGTAAAGAAGACCAAACTGAGTTTCCGAGGAAACAAAGCAAGATGGCCACAGTTGGAGGACAAAATTGAACAGTGGGTTATTGAACAGAGAACCGCAGTTAGAAGTGTCTCTACTGTCTCTATTCGACTCAAAGCAACAGCGATCGCACGCGACATGGAGATCAACGACTTTCGAGGAGGTCCCTCTTGGTGCTTCCGTTTCATGAAAAGGCGGAATCTCTCTATCCGCACAAGAACCACTATGTCACAGCAACTGCCAAAGGATTACGAAGAAAAGCTGGCCATTTTCCATACCTACTGCAAGAACAAGATCAATGAACAGAAGATCCGGCCAGAGCACATCACCAACATGGACGAGGTCCCCCTTACCTTTGATATCCCTGTAAACCGTACTGTCAAGAGAACAGGGACCAGTACGGTATCTATACGCACTACAGGAAACGAGAAGTCATCCTTCACTGTAGTTCTCGGTTGCCAGGCTAATGGCCAGAAACTACCACCCATGGTAATTTTCAAGAGGAAGACTCTGCCAAAAGAAAAGTTTCCGGTTGGCATCATCATCAAGGCTAACCCGAAGGGCTGGATGGACGAGGAGAAGATGAGTGAGTGGCTGAGAGAGGTTTACGTCAAGAGACCGGGTGGCTTTTTCCACGAATCTCCATCCCTATTGGTCTGTGACTCCATGCGCGCCCATCTGACAGATACTGTCAAAGCCCAAGTGAAGAAAACTAATTCGGTGCTTGCCATCATTCCGGGTGGATTAACCAAAAAACTGCAGCCACTAGATATAGGTGTCAACAGGTCATTTAAAGTTAAATTGCGAGCTGCGTGGGAGCATTGGATGACAGAAGGCGAACACACATTCACCAACACAGGGAGGCAACGCCGGGCGAGTTACGCCACTATCTGCCAGTGGATCGTGGATGCCTGGGCGAAGGTATCAGTCACCAGTGTAATCCGAGCTTTCAAGAAGTCCGGAATTATCACTGAACAGCTAAGTACCGGTACCGATGACAGCAACGAGACTGACTCGGATACTGATGAGAATGATGAGAGGGATACGGGCGTGCTTGATGCCGAAATCGCCCAATTGTTAAACTCAGACACTGAAGATGAAGAATTTGATGGATTTGCGGGAGAAGAATAAAGTGAAAAAGTGAGTGTCTGGTTTTGTATTTAACTGAACAGTGTTAAGAGTTATTGTTATAGACCATTTTATGGTTATTGCTAAAGAGTTGAATAAAATTTGACTTACAGTACCGCATCAGAGTTTTGTTTCATTAAATGCGCCTTATAATCCAGTGCGCCTTATAGTCCGGTGCGCCTTATATATGGAAATATCCCATTTTATCAGCCGGTCGTTGCTAGTGCGCCTTATAATCCGGTGCGCCTTATAGTCCGAAAAATACGGTACTCCAAGATATGGAATGTAGCCAATCTGGGATATTCCACTTTCCACTGCATTCTTGCCCATAATGTAGCATTTCTTCTTGCTATAATGTCTGCAGGTTGAGATTTGAGCTGATGGGTCATATCTTGTAAAGAGCCCTCTCTAATCTTGCACATGGCTAAGGTGGCGTTTGAGGTCCAGGACTTGCTTCATTTTGTCTTTCAACAACCTCTTGCAACCATGCCTTTCTTTAGAAAGATGGACTCTTCCTGTAGTTCAGAGACCACCTTATTCAAGCATATGGTCTCAAAAATAAGGTGCCACCCTTTCCTGCAGGGTGTAAGCTACTAGATCTGTAAGTGCTTCATGGGCCCTTTGATATCAATCTACTGTTTCTCAGAATTACAAGGCTGCCACCTGGCTTTCTGTTAACATTTCGTAGCAAGGTCCTTTAAGCAGCTCTGAGTTGCTGGCAGTCCCCATTGCTGGGATTATTTTTGTGGGCCTGTTAGCATTTCGTTCTCTTGCCCACCCCACAGTTGGACTGATTTTCCAAAGTTATGACTTCCTGCGCCCTTGCGTGATCATGCTCTTGATACTGCTTGTTACAAAACTTTAAAGTAAAATAAAAGTATGCTGGGCGCAAGAGGGGTTATCCAGGACTGCCCTTTTTGTTTTGCCAGTGTCCAATCCTATACCATAACCCAACTGTGTACAAGAAAAAAGAAATTGGTGGTTCTAAAGGCTCAAGGTTTTTTTTACATTCATACCAACATACAAGAAAGTAAAAAATCTGTGTGCAGCAGCCCCTCTAATACTTGCCTAAGCCCCATCCAGCGATGTGCACAAGAGTCTAGGCTCTCCGGGGACTCACGTTTCATTGTCTGACCACAGCCAGTGAGCCAATCGGTAGGGGGCGGGGCCGAGCCATGGCTCTGTGTGTGAATGGACATGCAGAGCTGCAGCTTGGGAACGAGCCTGCTTAGGTGCCACCACAGCAAGTTGCTTGCTCTGGGGGCACTCGGCTGGAGGAAGGGCTCAGGAGCGCTGACACGGGAACTGAGAGGAGGAATCGGGCTGCTCTGTTCAAAACCACTTCACAGAACAGGTAAGTAAAACGTGGCTGTTGTGGGTTTTGTTTACAAAAATCCTATTCACTTTTTAGGAACCCAATTGTCAATTCACAGTAATGCATCCTTTTTTTGTGTGTGTGTGAAGATTTATGTTCTGTGTGCAGTAACGTATTCACAATGTACAATGTTTTCTGAAGGTGGATTTGATGACAATGCCCCTCTGAGTTCTGTAGAGAAATATGATCCTCATACCAACAGATGGGAGTATGTTGCAGAACTCACTACCCCAAGAGGAGGGGTCGGCATAGCAGCACTAATGGGAAAAATATATGCAGTTGGAGGTCATAATGGAAATTCATATCTGAACACTGTGGAGTGCTATGACCCAATTATGAACAGGTGATTTTGCATAAGTGTAACTGAGACTGTGTATTTAGCATTTCAAATTTTCCATTGCTAGCACTAGGACTTGACAAAACCAGATACCACTTTTTACTGTGATGTCCATGTAGAGTGAATATTAAAGGTCTTTAAATGCTCTTACCAGTTTGCATATGCAGCAGAGTAATCTGCCTGGGCTCTGGTCCCATGTGTTGGAGGTGATGATGGGAAGTAAAGCAGCAACTGATATAGAGGTAGATGGTGCCTAACGGTTAATGTTTCAAAAGCCTTTTTTATCCAATCTTGGCCTTTTTTAGTTTTTTTTTTTTTTTTTTTTTTTAATAGGCCAGTATTTAAAGGGCAAGTTCACCTATATTTTTTTCACTTTTTTGGTTTCTCTTTCTTCTAAATTCCATCTCCCTTATGTACCAATATAGCATTAATGTACTACTTTTGCAGAAAGCTTTCCTTTTTTTACACATAACTCATAGCTGATTAAAAACCCTTCTCCATTACTTCTGCCTTACTTCATGGACAGACTAAGGTCTGGCCTCATTAACACACACCCAGCATCTAATCATCTACCCTCCTACCCACCTCCAGGTGCATGTTTGTTAAATGAAATGCAATCCATCTGTGATCACTATATATATATATATATATATATATATATATATATATATATATATATATATATATATATATATATATATATATATACACACTCAGCACAGGGCTCAGTCCAAATACTGTGTCTCATCCTGACAATGGGAATCTGGATCCGCTAGGACTGACACCCCGCTCAGCCTCTCCAATGAGTAAGGATGGAGAAGAGCAGAGAGCTGTGACAATGTTCGATCACCTAGTTCCCAGTGCAGAGGCGCCGGGGGACAGAAGCAGCATCAAACCGATGCTGCATCCACCGAGCCAAGTATGAATCTAAAAAGAAAAAAAGGACTTCCCTTTTAATTCTGAACATGACTACATCCCCAACTATGAGGGTGCGCAACCACATTCTTTTAGTGTGTGTGTGTGTGTGTGTTTATATGTATTATTATTATTATTATTCAGGATTTATATAGCGCCAACAGTTTGCGCAGCGCTTTACAATATGAGGGCAGACAGTACACTTACAATACGAATCGATACAGGAGGGATCAGAGGGCCCTGCTCGTTAGAGCTTACAATCTTGTATATATGTGTGTGTGTGTGTGTGTGTGTGTGTGTGTGTGTATATATATATATATATATATATATATATATATATATATATATACAATGTATGTGTGTATGTATTACATTTATTCCCTGCTATACAAATGCAGTGATTCCTGTGTAAATGACACTGGCAGTGAAGGGGTTAACCAGTGGGTGGCAGTGTAGGGGTTAAGTGTTCCTAGGGGTGTGTTACTAACTGTGGGGGGCTGGGCTTTCTTTTAGTGAACACTGATCTCTGCTCCAAACACATGGAGCAGAGATCAGCATCACTTGTTGCTAGGTAGAACGGGGAGATGCTGTTTACAACGGCATCTCCCAGTGCAGCCGCCCGTGAGACGGCGCGCTCGCGATGGCAGGGCGGCATTTAAGATTGGACGTACCTGTACGCCAGTATGCCTGCCCGTGCCATTCTGCCGACGTACATCAGTGTGCGCCGGTCGGGAAGTGGATAAAGTTGGCCATACACTATGCAAATTGATTGTACAAACTCTCTGTACAATTTTCCTTTTTAGATTTACCAAAACTATGGAATAGGACCCACCTATCGATCCATTCACTTTGTATCCAATCAGGCAGGCCCTTGTACTACATACTGTACTTGATGGTAGTTCTAAAGGAGGTTGTACATATTGTCTAGTGTATGGTGAGCTTTACAGAAACCAAGACATACGTTTTGTTTGTTTTTAAAAGTACTACAGCTCTATCCCCATAAGCTATTATCTGCTCACTCGGCACACTCTGCCAAATGAATGATCTATGCAAGATGAAAGTTTAAAGAGGAAGTAAACCCTGATGGGTTTTACTTCCTCTTTGTTTGCCTGCAAAGGCAAAGCATAATGGGCTACTATGCATTGCAGTGATGTCACCACTGTCCCCTCTTCCATGAAGCGTCCATCTTCCTTCTGGGTATCATGGCTCCGGCGCTGTGATTGGCCAGAGCCACGATGATGTCATTCCCGTGCATGCGTGCAGGAGCCGCCACTAACGGCATGATTGCAGTTAGCAGCGGAACACTCAGTGCGCCTGCGCGCCACTGTTTACGGCGCATGTCCCTTAGACAGCGGTGCCTGTCTTTTGCGAAAAGAGATATTTCTTGCACCTACAGGTAAGCATTAATCTACCTGTAGATAAAAGTGGTCTGTAAGGGTTTACAACCACTTTAAGGTAGAAAAAAAATCAATGCCTTTTGTATTTAGTGAGAACAGTGATCACCGATTGATTGCATTTCATTTAAAAAAATGTGCACTTGGAAGTGGCTGGGTAGGTAGAAGAGTAGATGATGTGTGTGTGTGTGTGTGTGTGTGTGTATGTGTATTAATAAGGTCAGCTGGTTAACTCCTTCCTGTGTCATGATCTAAAGTCAATATCCAGGAAGTAAGACAGAAGTAAAGGAGAAGTTTTTTAATCCGCTATGAGGACAGTGAGGTGAGTGTGTAGAATAAATGGAAAGCTTTAGTTCAGATCCAGCCCACAGCGCTGCTCAGTGCCCATAAACTGCCGTACTCGGCAGCAATAATATCCTATACTCTGCTGCAATACTCTGCCAGCACTCTGCTGCAATACTCTGCCAGCACTCTGCTGCAATACTCTGCCAGCACTCTGCTGCAATACTCTGCCAGCACTCTGCAATACATTTTAACAGAAACAAATAATTTTTTTACAGACTTTTCAGTGTTTATTTGATTTGTAGCGCAAAAAAAAAAAAAACCCAGTGGTGATTAAATAGCACCAAAAGAAAGCTCTGTTGAGAGCACCAAACGCTGAAAATTGATCTGGTTAGGAAGGGGGTTTAAGCGCCCAGTGGGTAAGTGGTTAAACATCATGCGTTTTCTCATAATTTACGACATCCCTGGTATTGCATATTTCACCAAATTGCTTGTTGTCCTGATAGTGCATCCTCTTTTAGTAATTCTTATTTTTATTTTTTTTGTCAATAGGTGGGAGCTGGTTGGCTCTGTGGCTCACTGCAGGGCTGGTGCAGGAGTGGCTGTCTGTTCCTGTCTGTGTACTCAGATTCGGGACATTGGTCTTGGATCAAATAATGTGGTGGACTGCATGTAAACACTCCTTATGGATTGGAATTAACATTTAATAACAAGACTGATCTCTCTGGATTCTTTTAAATCGCTGCTCCAGGCAATTAGACCTGAGTGCCAGCAGACCGATTATAAAGTATAGAAATGTACTTTGGGTTTGGCACAATGTGATGAAATGAAGGTTGCACTGAAGCTACACTTGTGCTTTTGTGACAATTTGTGGCTGTTACGTGTAGTAACTTGGCAATTCTTTTTAACTGTATTCCTTTTCAAAGTCTTGATACATATGCCTAGGTTTAGTAAGTATTACACCTAGTAAGTTATTTTGTTGAGGTGCCAAATGGTATTTGCATACAAATCTGCACATTTTCTGCGAAAAAAAATATTTTTGTGTCCTGTGTAAATAATATGCATTGTTTTGAAATTTAAATATGTGTATATATAGAAGTCTATTTATTAAATATTTTTGTTCACTGTGGAATGGCATTACACTAGTAGTGATGTTCGATTTGCAAAATTATTCTAAAATTAAAGTTGCCTTTATACATTTTTGTAAACAGTGTCATAATGTAGATCTTCTATTGCTGCAACCATATGTTCAAAAATGTTACTGTTCCTTCCCAAGGCCATATTTCTTTGGATGCAAAAATATTCAGTTGTTGTGTCATAAATTTGATCTGGTTCATATGCTCAGGGCCTACAGTCTGACCTTTTTTAGGCAAGACAACCCAAGTGGCATTTAAATATAATTTGTCCAAAAAATTTACCTGCCTTATTTTTAGCGCACCATGCAACGCTTGCAATAAAGAACACATGCATGCCTTTCTCTGAACAGCAGGTGTGCCTTGGCCATGGGGTACCATTGAACACCTATACACTGGGTGTTAACCAGGGTGGATTTGATTTAAATCACGTCGATTTAAATCACAAGTAAAAAGACTTCATTTGAATCAACTTGATTTTAAATCATAATTTGTTATCTGTACATATCTGCATTCCAACTATCTATTTATTTATATATTTTAATTTTAACTTTTAATATATATTATTTTTTTCCACCCTCATTTCCATGTGTATGATATAATTATATTCTTATATATTTTTTATTATTTATATGAATATATTTTCTTGCATCTATTATCTCCCAAACACTTTATCAGTGCACAGCTTTGTGCATGCAAAAAGGGGATCAACTCCAGAGATAAAACAATAATTCTCCTTGCTCTACAAGACTCTGGTCCGGCCGCACCTAAAGTAGGCCACCAGTCCTCAGGAAGGATGTACTGGAAATGGAGCGAGTACAAAGAAGGACAACAAAGCTAATAAAGGAAATTAAGCTGGTTCGAATTTTGACCAGTGTGTGCCAGTCCGCACTCAACAAAAGTTGAGCGTTTGATCGACTTGTTCTGTCAAAGGGGTATTTGGAAAAATGTTGTGGATCAGTGCCTGCAGCCACTGATCAGTGTATACAGACAGCAGCAGGGTGTTAGCATTCAATGTACTGGAGAGGAAGATTCCTCCATCCACTTTTTATTTATTTTTTATTTATACATTTTTTTTTTTTTTTTTAGTCGTCTTGACTGCTTGGTGCTACTGTAAAACATTTTAATCGTATAGCAGAAATGACCTATTACTCAGCTAATGGTGACTGTTGGTTATCCAATAGCTTCAAAACTTGCTAAGAATTAATGCAAAAATTCTTGTGCTTTGACTGCAGG
Organism: Lithobates pipiens; assembly: GCF_037356315.1. Taxonomy (NCBI): domain Eukaryota; kingdom Metazoa; phylum Chordata; class Amphibia; order Anura; family Ranidae; genus Lithobates; species Lithobates pipiens. Next base: position 235,639,002 of record NW_027507718.1, read on the forward strand.
TGCAGGAAAGCATGCAACTTGCATGCCACACCAGCAACAGTGTGTAAATCGCTTTCCTGCACCCGCAGCCAAATGCATTGCTGTTTTTGCATTAATTCTTAGCAAGTTTTGAAGCCATTGGGTAACCGTGCACCGTGTATCATTTTCAGAGAGAATTCAGCAGTGACAGGCTTTGTTTGATGGGTTTGGTAGTTCTATTTACAGTTTCTTTTTTTTCCTTTTTTCTTTTTATATCTATTATGGATAAAGACTTTGAGTAAAAATGTTACAGCATTGCTTGGACAAGAATTGTCATTTTGGTGCATTACTAAAAAAAAAAAAAAAAAAATGCAACTTGTGCAGTGCTTATGATTTATGTATGCATATTGCACATGAAAAGTAACATTGTGTATTCATGTAATGTAAGGAAAGAATCCCATTTGGATTTGCACCAGTAAAGGAAACTAGGCATTTTCCAATTAATAATTTGAAAGAATACTTCATGTAAAGCACTTGCTGTCCACTAGGTGGTAGTGACTACTTACAGATATATAAACTTACATAAGAGGTAGCCATCAAGCTTGTGATATGCCACTAGTAACCTCCTCAAAATGCTAGTTGTTTGGCTGTCATGTTGGAGACCTAGAATACATGCATCTATAGTTTGTCAAGTTTCCTTATTTTCAGCCACTGTTTCTTTCAAGGACAAGCAACCAGGTTTAACAGAATTATTACTGTGGCTCATAGACAGGTGATTCTCAGGGCAACGTGCTGTGAAATATTTAAAGGGGAGGGCCAGCTGATTATTTTTTTATTTTTTTTTAAAGTCAGCAGCTAGAAACACTGTAGCTGCTGACTTTTAATAAGCGCACTTACCTGTCCAGGGTGCCCGCGATGTCAGCCGCCCGAGGCTGACTCGGGTCCAGGCGCCGCCATTCTATATATGGGAAACAGGCAGTGGAGCCTTGCAGCTTCACTGCCCGTTTCCTACTGCGCATGCGCGAGTCACGCATCGCTTTGTGAAGGGGGCGTGCTGTGTTCTGGGACACACACAGTTCCCAGAACACGCTGCACCCCATTCCCCAGAAGACAACGTGCGTAGGAGAAGACCGAAGATCACCGCAGAGTAGGAAGAGGCAGATTAGGACGATCTGCTTAGCAACAGGCATTTCTGGTAAGTTAAAAACTTTTTTTTTTTTTCTTTAATATTTTTTGGAACATTTTAATGTAGTTTGTTTTTTAGGGTGGTCCTCCACTTTAAGCAATAGGCTCATAGACACTGCCCTTGCATTGCTCTTAATCTGAGTAACTGTCTAGAACAGGGTTTCTCAACCTTTTTTCAGTCAAGGCATCCTTTAACATTATGCAATCTCATGACCCATGACCTAAAATGTAAAAACAAATAGTTTTACATAACTCGGGGGCATCAACACACGAAAGACACTCAACATTAGAGTTTATTTTATAGGCCTTTGCACACTAGTACTGATTAGTATTCCAGCGTTTCCCCTCTCTGTTTCCCTCCCTTATTTAGCTAGTCTGACCCCAGTGCAGATGGAGTAGGGCAAACAAGGACATCCTCGTGGCAGGGACAGATCTCCAGAGAGAGTGATGTCCCTGCAAGGCATGCTACTACGAGGGCTGGGCCAAATAATAGAGGGATAGACACCCCTGAACCCTGCACTCTGTGCATAGCACACCCAAGATGCAACCGGCCCTTTGAGGACACCCATACTGCTGATGCGGCCCACAATGAAATTGAGTTTGACACCCCTTGTGGTAGAATGAGTAATTCTGGAATTCGGTTTCCTGTCTTGTTGTAGAATCAAAGAGTAAGACAGAGGGCAACGTCTGCCCAGGTTTGATCCCGGACAGCAGGACTCTGCTTGTTGTCCATTAGCTACAGTCTAGCAAACAAAAATAGCAGCAATAGCCAGGTGCAGAGCAGGGCCTGCAAGGTTAAAGAGTCTTTTTAAGTGTCTCAAATTTTCTGTCAGCAGAATTTTTAAATGAGTGTTTTGGGAAGGATCCTTAGAGGGGTGAACATATACTTTCAGGGTTAACACAATCATCATAAATTGCCCATTCGGGGGCGTGGCTTGGCGCATGAAGGAGACGGCAGCTTGAGAACTCAGCTCCCGCTCCACAGCACAGAATGGCGCACAGCACAGCCGATACACACCGCTCCGACTTTTCCCATGAGCAGGAGGGGGACCAGAGACACCCCCCCCGCACCTCGGGGAACCACAAAACTGGGGAAATCTGCAACTATTTTGCGACGAAGGGGCCTTCACACAGGACCACACCTGCCTCCAAGATGGCGGCAACCCGCGCGGCGGCAGCACAGGCAGCCCTCACTGCCTCTCAGGTACTGGCCTCGCAACCTGCACCCTCACTGCAATCCCCTGGCCCGGGAAATCGGAGCCCCCAGAGCCCAGTGCAACCCAGGAGCCCCTCACCTCAGCCACACAGCCAGCATGGGACATGGAGAGCTACATTAAAGCTCTTCCTACTAAGGGGGACATTGAGGCCTACATCAATAGACTGGAACGTTCATACAAAAGGGAGATCACTGACCTGCGTCATGATATAGGTCAGCACTTTGACGATATTGAAGCCACTGTTGAGGAGTCAGTGACCAGGATTATAGAACATGATAACATCTTGCAGGAGCACACAAATCAGATTCAACAGTTGTTCTATGGTCTCGACGACCAAGAGAATAGAAGTCGCCGCAACAGTATTCGCATCCGTGGGGTCCCAGAATTGGTTGAGAACAAGGATCTAGCTAAGGCGGCCACAGCAATGTTTAATCAACTGCTGAATAAACCTAAAGAAGATCATCTGGAAATAGACAGAATTCATAGATCGCTGGGCCCTCGCAACCCAAATCCAGCTTACCCCAGAGACATTATCTGTCGCATACATTTCTTCCACACTAAAACTGAGATAATGCAGGCAGCCCATACCCAAGACTCCATCTTGTACACCTATTATGCTCCTGACGGACCTATCCCGGCAGACCTTGCTCATGAGGAAAGCTCTGAAGCCACTCATGGATGCCCTACACTCCAAGCAAATTAGATACAGGTGAGGCTTCCCCTTCCACCTGTTTGCATCCCACGATGGCAAATCGGCTACCTTCCGCACCCTTGGAGACCTGCTTAACTTCTTGGGAGTATTTGAACTGCCCCAGATTAGAATCCCAGATTGCCCATTGGAAGGCGGCAACCCCAGGTTTCCCTAAAGCTCCCAGATGGGAAAAGCAGTCCAGGAAGAAAAGGTCCCGGTCCCAAACATCTATATCCCCTCTGGGATGACTTTCTGGCCCTTTTTTTGGGGGGGAACCCCCTTTTCTCTATTTCTTCTTATTTTGCTGCCCTCGTCCATCTTTTGTTGTGCTTGCTGATGGATATTTGACCCGTCTCCTTCCAACGGCGCCACCTGCTCTGATTTAGAGTGCTCGCACCGAAATGGCCTACCGAGGGCTCTGTCCCTTTCCAAGACTGACTCTCCATTTATTTTGCCTAACTTTTTGTCATCTTTCAAGAGTCGTGAGCCTCTGTTTTGGCCCCTCTGGCAGCCAACATGAACATGGACGAGCGCTTGAACTTGATACAAACCTGTGATGTTTCTCAGTTACCTGTATAACTCATTTTGCACTGCTAACCATTAGTTCTTGCTCTTCTATTGCACTGTGCTGTGCGCCTCAGGCGAGCATGTTTTAGTAGTTTCACTATGTTGGTGCGGCGCCCTTGAGGTTTTCCCTGCCACGTTCCCCACGTTAGGGTGTGCAGAGTCTTTACTGCCTCTGTTTTTGATCTATTCTTAGGTTTATTGTGTAGTGTTCACCTCTCCCTTTCCCTCTGGACACTAGAGGGTGTAGCCTCCCTAGGCCCTGCCTACCTCAACTAAGAGTTAAGTATACTACAACACTGACACAGGATTGTCGGGATTCTCTTGAGGGTGTCGGTGCTCCCGTGTGTCCCAATTGGATGATCGTCTTATGCCCTTTCCTTGGGGCTGATAACCCTCCATCTCCCCTGTGCCATCCCTTTCTCTGTGCCTTACCCTCCTCCTACCTGTAGCCCAGCTTCAAAGCTGGAGTCTGCCTCTTCCAGCTCCCTAGACAGGAACCCTAGTGTCCCTCAGTCGCCCCCTTCCACCATGTCTTCCCTGCCGATCAAAATATCCTCTCTTAATTGTAGAGGCTTTAATACACCGGAAAAACGTAGACAGATCTTACAGCATTTTCACAAAGCTAAAATGCAAATCTTGTTACTACAAGAAACTCACTTCCGGTCAGATAAAATACCCTCCATCTCCGATAAACGTTTCACGACCTGGTTCCACAGTACTAACCCCGAAACCAGGACGAAAGATGCCTCAGTGGACTTTCATAGCTCCTTCAACCCTGTAGTGCTTGACCAAGAAATAGACCCCAAGGGTAGATATGTATTTTTGAAACTGCAATTTCAGCAAACTGTTTTAACCATTGCTAATGTTTACTTTTCAAACCAGAACCAGTATCGATTCCTTTCCTCCGTGACGACCCACCTAAATAACTTTGGAACTCACAACCTGATTCTTGGAGGGGACCTGAACGTACCACTTGTACCAAGACTGGACCTGTCCACTGGTAAGTCGCATATACCACCATCCACACTGACTAACATACGCACCACTTTGAAAGACATGTCCCTAGTGGATGTATGGCGGGTGCTGCATCCGTCTGAGAAAGATTATACCTACTACTCTCCCGCTCACAACTCTTACAGTAGGATTGACTACATCCTCCTCTCCCAACCACTTTTAGACTGTGACCCTGTTAGCGAGATTGGCCTGAAAATATGGTCTGATCATGCTCCGGTACATATGACTCTTGGGAGACCCCCACACCTTTCCAGACGTAACTCCTGGAGACTGAATGACAATCTGTTACACGACCCTGTGTGTAGCACAGCGATAGCTGCAGCAATTGTAGACTTTAACCTGACCCACACTCAAGATGATAGCTATAATTTAATCAAATGGGAGACACTGAAATGCGTGTTACGGGGAATTTTCATACAGCATGGCTCCAGACTGAAAAAAGCCCGTACAGCAGATGTCAGTCGTCTATTCAAGCAGATATCTGCTCTCGAAGATTCCCATAAAAGTCCCCTGGATTCAAGGACACTGGCAGAACTCTAACACACGTAGGGATCTCAAGCAGATATTTACCGAGCGCTTGGTGACTGCCTGCACTAAAGGGCGACACATCTATTATGCACACGCGAATAAATGTGGTAGACATCTCGCTCGAACTATACACCCTCAACAACGTAGACAAAATATTTCACACCTCATGTCCCCCTCCCACGTGAAGCGTTCCAAGAACTCCGAAATAGTATCAGATTTCCAGGACTTCTATTCATCTCTGTATAACCTGCCCTTACCTGCCAGCCCCAGTCGCTCCTCAAACTCGGACCTTCTACAATACATACAAGATACAGCCTTGCCAAGAATCTCGCCGCAGGCAGTGGAAGACTTGGAACAGCCGTTGACCTCCTCTGACTTCTTAATCTCTATCAAGGGTCTTAAAAATGGTAAGAGTACTGGCCAAGATGGCTACACTCCCCTATTTTTTAAACTATTTGCGCAACAACTAGCACCGATAATGACGAAAGCATTTGAGGAGGTGGATGAGCACCACCCATTGTCTCTTTCACTTTTGCAGGCTCAGATAGTGGTGATCCCTAAACCCCGGGAAAGACCAAGCACAATGTAGTAATTGTCGCCCCATATCTTTGCTGAACATTGATCTGAAGCTTTAGTCTAAAATATTGGCTACACGCTTAGCCCCCTTCTTCCCTCTATAGTTCACAGTGACCAAGTGGGGTTTGTCCCGGGTCGTGAGGTCAGGGACAACACCATAAAAACGCTCCACCTAATCTCCTACGCTAAAGATCATAACATCCCAACTTGCCTCTTGGCCTGTGATGCTGAAAAAGCATTTGATAGGGTAAGTTGGCCGTTCCTAAAAGCATCCCTACAACAAATAGGTTTAGGCCCTAAACTGCGTTTTCGAAAATCATGGCCCTGTATTCCCATCCCACTGCAAGGGTTACAGCTAATGGGGAATCATCCGAACCGTTTACTATTAGTAACGGCAAGAGACAAGGCTGCCCTCTTTCGCCACTGTTGTTCGCAATAACGGTGGAACACCTGGCACAAGCCATATGTAACAATGCCTCTATCCATGGGATTCCCACTCCATCGGCTGTCACTATATGCCGACGACTTACTTCTATATGTCACCCAACCCCGTACTAGCATTCCACTCATTTTAACGGAGCTGGATCGCTTTGGAAGCTATAGCAATTTTAAACTAAACATCACGAAAACAGAAGCCCTAAACATCTCATTACCCCAGCAGGAGCTGACTTCAAGAAAAATTCACGTTTCGGTGGCAATCACACTCAGTTAAATATCTAGGGACTGAAATCCCTAGAGACATACAAGACGTTTACCCTTTAAACTTTAGCCCGTTGCTGACCAATATTAGACGCTCACTGGAGACATGGCATAAACTGAAGCTTACCTGGTGGGGGAGGATGAACGTCATTAAGATGGATATATTACCTAAAGCCTTGTATTTATTTCAGATGTTACCCATACTTCTCCCTAGGGCTTTCTTCCTCTCCCTCCGCTCCATGATAATTTAATTTATCTGGCAACACCACCCTTCTAGGCTAAAGCATGAAGCCCTATGTGCCCCTCAACACAAAGGTGGCACCGGCCTACCAGACTATCAATTATATCACACTGCGTCGTTACTCTCCAGGCTGCTGGAATGGTTTCAGAGACCCTTGATCAAACCCTCAGTTACTATCGAACAAGATATGGTCCCAGTTGACCTGAGAGCCTTTCTGTGAGGATACCACGCAGATTTTGCACATTCCGACAGATTTCCCTGCTGACGACAGCGGTCCTCTCCAAATGGTATGACATATCGTGTAAACTCGGCCTGTCCACGGACCCCAGCCCTCTCTCCTCCCTCTTTGACAATGCACACCTGCCCACCTACCTCTCTGGAACACGTGTCGGGACATACAAAAGAGAGGAATGGCCTACGGCTAATCAATTTATTCACCCCTCCACTGGACAACTGAGAACGCCTTTAACCCCACTGTCCTCGGCCACCTTGGATTGGCTTTCCATGATATCCCTGAATCTATTTTGTAGGTCATTGCACATCTCAGGTTCCATTCACAGACCGCTCACTACATTTGAGGAACTCTGCAACCTTCCGCATACCCCTGAACACACCCTATCTCTTCTATACAAAGACATTCAAGCCAACCTCTACACCACTCTCCCGACATGCACTCACAAATGGTCTTGTGACATTGGTGTGGAAATAACCCCAATACAATGGCATACAGCCTTCATACTCACCCACCAATCGTCCAGGTCAGGTTTCACACAAGAGAAGAATTATAAATTGATCTCAAGGTGGTATAGAGTTCCAGTCTTGGTGCACAGGATGTTCCCCAATACAACAGATACCTGCTGGAGATGTCACGGAGGAAGAGGAACATTTCTTCATATATGGTGGGAATGTATTAAAGTTCGTCCTTTTTGGGATAAAGTTTTTGAAACATATAATGCTATGTACCAGACCTCTGTCCCCTTCGTCTTTGGTTGCTCTGTTATCCATCATGTCGGGCTCAATTAAGTCGCACAAAAATTGCCTCCTCATTCCTTCTCTCTGCTGCCCGCCATAATATTACACTTTACTAGAAAAAGGACAACACCCCCTCTGTATCAGGGTGGGTTGACATCCTTAATGATATGATGGTCATGGAGGAGCTACAGGCGAAGGTAGACGACTGATACGACAAATTTGTCGCACTATGGTCCCTCTGGCGCCACCTCGGAACGTTTTTTGGGTGGTCTGCGGTCTTGAAGCACATGGCGGTGGTTTATATTATACAGTCCAAGGTCTTGAGCAGACAAGCCGGTTGGCTTCCTCTGCCCTTACATGCTAGAAACTCTACCATGTATTCCCCCCTACCCACCTGTTACCCCCTAACCGATGATGGAGCACTGTTGGGTGGTCGACACCTGGGGCGGGGACCAAACAGTGGTAGCGCGCCACATGGCGTCTGATATATGTTGTGCTTGCTGATCAGGGATTATGGGCCTAGAGGTTGTTGTCATCACGTGCAGTTAAATTATGAAGCAGGGCGACTGGACCTCTGCATTATTTGCCCTTCCTGGTGTTTCTGTCTACCTCTATTAATTCTCTCCCCCCACCCCCTCCCCGATCTCCCATTCAGCCTACCTCATCCCACTATCAGGCTATGTGTTATTATGTGATGTTATGCATATGGCTTGGACATACTTTTGTATTTTTGTGTTTTATTGTTCTTTAAAATGAATAAAATATATATTCAACCTATAAATTGCCCATTCTATGTGTTCATGAATGGGCAATGTCTTTTTGACTTTGAAGATCTTGGTGCCCAAGGAGGCTTGGCAAGACGGGGGAGAATTAAGTGCCACAACATTGAGGCTTTTACACATAGCATAAGTGACCATAGCCACTCTGGCAAGCATATTGCATGAAACCATCATATCGGGTGTCTTCAGTGGCCTGCTTTAAAACTGCCTCTGGGCCCTCTTCCTTCCCCTCAATTTCTGAGCTCCCCTAGAGGAAGCATTTCACTTTCTGACTACGACAGATGGCAAGGGATGAAGGAGCTTAGTGCTCTTGCGCTCTGAACAGTGATGGCTTTACTAAAGCCATTAATTGTTCAAGACAAACTGACATAGTTGCAGAAAAATGTGCCTTGGTCACATAGGCTGCTTGTTGTGTGCTTGTGCCAGATCTAGAATCAGAAGTCTGAGACTTCCGAGGTGGTAAAATAGGGTATTGCTTCTGTGTAAGGGAAGCATCATCACTCTGACTGGTTTGAGTGTTGTGCAGGCCTTTGGCAGGGCAAATGTTTCCCTGAATTTTTGTCACCGCTCCCTTGCACATGGTTTCCACCATTGCTATCAATGAGGGTGTTCCCCTATGGTGTACTCGTAGAATAGGGTGCAGAAATGGGTTAAGCGTGTCAATAACGGAGTATGCAGCAACCCAGGTGTCGACCATCCTGTAACAAAGTCCTCATAGTAAAAGAGCAGTAGGAAGTGCCTGAGTACCTTTTTTTTTAATTTTTTTATTTTTTTTATAAGGGCTCTGGTCGAAGTGGTGGTAAAAGTGCATCCTGTAATGTGATGCAACACCTGGTCATCCACCTGACACAAAGCTCTGAATGGTGGGCTTTTACTGCCAAGTTAGACAATTTTAATGCTGAATAATTCTCAAACACACTTCCTGGTAGTTTTACCATAGAACAAATACAGTACTATTCAGGAAACCTGTAATAAATGAGGCTACAGGGTGAGCCTGTCTTCCTATCAATGCCAAATAAGTAGCACCTTCTTTTTTATTCTACTGGTCATGTGCTTTCAGAAAATATATTTGGTTTGGGGGTTCTTTTACAAACTCCAAAAGCTATAAGGGAAAAATAAAAAGGTATAGGAAAAATTGCAAAAATAGTCTGGCCAGCTAAGCTTAAAAGGGGAGCACAGGGCCTGGCAGTGCAAGGGTTAAAGGGCAACTTCACGTTTAATAAAAATAAAAAAATGTGCCTTTTTATTTTTTTGCATTTCCACCTTCAAAGCATTGCAACAGCGTTGTTAGTTTTCTAAAAATATTCGTTTTCTTGCAGCTTCAGGTCCATAGTGAAGAAGATGGGACTTGAACATAATAAGTAAGATTGAATAAAGACACCAGTCCATCCAGTTCAACCTGAGCGAGTGTCTACAATTGTCCCTATCCCTGTATATTGCACACTCACATCGGTCCCTACCCTCAAAGAGGCCACAATCCAAGGTTGTAGCTTTTATTTTATTTTTATTTTTTTTCTTTCAATTTACAGATTCCCGAGAGTGAATTACACAGCTGTGTACACAGGGCTATTTCAAATTCAAATGACAACAGCCAGGAGGGAGAATGACCGCAGGGTTCTGTAGGGGGTTAAAGGGTTTGCTGTGGACTATACCCATTGTTTCATGTTACACCCAAAATATGAGAGTTCCCAAAAACAGGCATGATTTTTTTTTTTTCTTCCATTTTGGGTACCTCTCTGGTTAGAGATAATTTTCTTCACTTGTTTTCAAATTGTTTTTGCATTTTCCATAAAATACAATTATGGGGCCTGTTTTACTGCTATTCTATACACCATTCAGTAATTTTTCCACGCTAGTCCTCGTATCTCCTTCCAGATGCCTTCAGTCAATCATTTTCAAGTAAAATAATCCTGTACATAAGTGGACACTTCAATCTGAGATTAGTAATAGTTTCCCCTCTGTAGTGTTCTTGAGACTCAAGGGTGTGAAGTCATGTAATCTAGTAAATGATTGTTTCTTTGTACGGTTTTTATTCTATACTAATACTTTGCTTTACTTTCTGCAAAACTTTCAGAGCAGCTAATAAATTAAATCAAGCTGTGCATGATAAGGTGCTATCCCCAAACTCAAATTGCCCCAATTATACATAAAATGCTGGCAACAAGCCACAGACAGTAAAAGAATGATGAATTCCCCCAACTATATGCAAACACTGCGTAAAATGCAAATATACAAGTGCTGCGCTACCTAAAGTAAATAATGTCAATCAAATCATAAATACATTGTTAAAAACATATAATGCAAATTATAATTGGTGCTAATCTATATTAAACAACAACAATAATAATAAAGTTTTTAATCAATCTCAAATATCTGTTAACAGTCCATGAATATTCTGTGATGGTGTGAAACAAACTTTAGCTTAATTCACGTAAGATTTGCATCTGCTCCCACCATGCTCACCTAATTGAATTGACCTATGAAGGTCAATAAACGCATGTTTTTCTCCAGGCAGGGGGGCTCCTATATATTCAGTTTTGGTGTACATGCCTCCTGTCCTCTAGGGTGTCTCAATCTTCAATAGGGCACACCTAGGAAAAGTGGGTGTTGGTCCCTTTAAGGCAGCTTCATATACACACGTATTGAACACATCACCATTTTTCTAGGTAAATATACACTATATTACCAAAAGTATTGGGACGCCTGCCTTTAAACACACATGATCTTTAATGGCATCCCAGTCTTAGTCCGTAGGGTTCAATATTGCGTTGGCCCAGCCTTTGCAGCTAAAACAGCTTCAACTCTTCTAGGAAGGCTGTCCACAAGGTTTAGGAATGTGTCTATGGGAATGTTTGACCATTCTTCTAGAAGCGCATTTCAGAGGTCAGGCACTGATGTTGGACTAGAAGGCCTGGCTCACAGTCTCCGCTTTAATTCATCCCAAAGGTGTTCTATCCCATTGAGGTCGGGACTCTGTGCAGGCCAGTCAAGTTCTGCCACCCAAACTCGCTCATCCATGTCTTTATGGACTGTATGAATTGCAAGTCGATGTGTTGCACCCTCTGTTGTGTGAATTGCTAATTACTGATTGCTGCATAAAGACAAGAAATATAAAAACCATAGCACCTATAATAAAAAGATGCTGGTGTGTTACACCCTCAGCACGATGTATCTCCAAACAGTATGTAAGTGTTACACCCTCTGCACAGTGTATCTCCAGACAATGTGATTACCTGTATTATTATTCCAATGGATTGCTAGTGGGAAAATCGATGTGTATGGCTAATCCTTCTCACCGGCAGAGGGTATAACGCACCACTTTTTGGTAGTAAAGTGGAAATATGTACTATGGTAGGTGACCCTAATGAATAATAAAAGCTTCCTCCTGAATTAAATGTTTCACTGCTCCCAAAAAAATATTATAAAGGTATTGCACCTTAAAATGAGTATAAAGTGCTAAAAAGCAAAAACAAAAAAAAAAATAATATATATAAAAATTGTGACTTTAATTGGGTTGTGAATAAGTGCTGGTGCGGTTGTGGATCCAGATGTGACCCTAAATAATGTGCTATGCCCTCTGACAGGTGCGTGCACACAAATGTGTTGTACCCTCTGGCAGATGCGTGCTCAAAAAATATCACTTAGTCAAGTCCAACTATCTATAAAACGAATAGACCCAGGCACGTGAAAGAAATTAAATACAATTCATACATTTGCTATTAACTTTGTGCCAAAAATTTATAAATCATAAGTTAAAAAACAGAGTAAAAAAAATATATAAACAATGACAAACTCTTCTTATGCAAAACAATATGAAACAAAGTGACTTGTGCTCAAAAAAAGTGTCCAGTGCTTTGCTGAAAACATGTATTATCAATATGTTTTCAGAATCTTCTCATATATGTGACAGCTGGTGTTTGGTGATTCTTATCCATGCTCCTATTGCAAATGCACTCACCAAAACCAAGAAGAACCTTCTTTTTTGGTCTGCTCCAGGCCACCTGTTGATTGCAGTGGTTTTTATATTTCTTATCTTTATGCAGCATTCAGTTTAAAGATCTATGCTGCACCACACAAAGGGTGCAACACATTAATTAGCAATTCATGCACCAGAGGGTGCAACACATCGACTAACAATTTCTACACCAAAAAGGAGTGCACATCTGCCACACTGCTCTTCTGTCCCACTGCTGAACCCCCTTCTCATCTCTTCCACCACTGTACCCCCTGCACATCTGCCCCCACACTGCTGAACCCCCTTCTCATCTCTTCCACCACTGTACCCCCTGCACATCTGCCCCCACACTGCTGAACCCCCTTCTCATCTCTTCCACCACTGTACCCCCTCCACATCTGCCCCCACACTGCTGAACCCCCTTCTCATCTCTTCCACCACTGTACCCCCTCCACATCTGCCCCACACTGCTGAACCCCCTTCTCATCTCTTTCACCAATGTACCCCCTGCACATCTGCTGAACCCTCTTCTCATCTCTTCCACCACTGTACCCCCTGCACATCTGCCACACTGCTGTTTTTTTATACTTTGCATAGGATTTCACTCTGCTAACCATTTAAACAATATACAGTGCCTTGCAAAAGTATTCGGCCCCCTTGAACTTTTCAACCTTTTGCCACATTTCAGGCTTCAAACATAAAGATATAACATTTTAATTTTTTGTGAAGAATCACCAACAAGTGGGACACAATTGTGAAGTGGAACGAAATCTATTGGATAATTTAAACTTTTTTAGCAAATAAAAAACTGAAAAGTGGTGCATGCAAAATTATTCGGCCCCTTTACTTTCAGTGCAGCAAACTCACTCCAGAAGTTCAGCGAGGATCTCTGAATGATCCAATGTTGTCCTAAATGACTGATGGTGATAAATAGAATCCACCTGTGTGTAATCAAATCTCTGTATAAATGCACCTGCTCTGTGATAGTCTCAGGGTTCTGTTGAAAGCGCAGAGAGCATCATGAAGACCAAGGAACACACCAGGCAGGTTCGTAATACTGTTGTGGAGAAGTTTATAGCCGGATTTGGATACAAAAAGATTTACCAAGTTTTAAAAATCCCAAGGAGCACTGTGCAAGCGATCATTTTGAAATGAAAGGAGTATCAGATCACTGCAAATCTACCAAGACCTGGCCGTCCCTCTAAACTTTCAGCTCAGACAAGGAGAAGACTGATCAGAGATGCAGCCAAGAGGCCCATGATCACTCTGGATGAACTGCAGAGAACTACAACTGAGGTGGGAGAGTCTGTCCATAGGACAACAATCAGTCGTACACTGCACAAATCTGGCCTTTATGGAAGAGTGGCAAGAAGAAAGCCATTTCTCAAAGATATCCATAAAAAGTCTCGTCTAAAGTTTGCCACAAGCCACCTGGGAGACACACCAAACATGTGGAAGAAGGTGCTCTGGTCAGATGAAACCAAAATCGAACTTTTTGCCCACAATGCAAAACGATATGTTTAGCGTAAAAGCAACACAGCTCATCACCCTCAACACACCATCCCCACTGTCAAACATGTTGGTGGCAGCATCATGGTTTGGGCCTGCTTTTCTTCAGCAGGGACAGGGAAGATGGTTAAAATTGAGGGGAAGATGGATGCAGCCAAATACAGGACCATTCTGGATGAAAACCTGTTGGAGTCTGCAAAAGACCTGAAACTGGGACGGAGATTTGTCTTGCAACAAGACAATGATCCCAAACATACAGCAAAATCTACAAAGGAATGGTTCACAAATAAACGTATCCAGGTGTTAGAATGGCCAAGTCAAAGTCCAGACCTGAATCCAATCAAGAATCTGTGGAAAGAGCTGAAAACTGCTGTTCACAAACGCTCTCCATCCAACCTCACTGAGCTCGAGCTGTTTTGCAAGGAAGAATGGGCAAGAATTTCAGTCTCTCGATGTGCAAAACTGATAGAGACATACCCCAAGCGACTTGCAGCTGTAATCGCAGCAAAAGGTGGCTCTACAAAGTATTAATGCAAGGGGGCCGAATAATTTTGCACGCCCCACTTTTTCATTAGTTAAAAAAGTTTCAAAAATCCAATAGATTTTGTTCCACTTCACAATTGTGTCCCAATTGTTGGTGATTCTTCACAAAAAATTTTTATTTTATATCTTTGTTTGAAGCCTGAAATGGGGCAAAAGGTTGAAAAGTTCAAGGGGGCCGAATACTTTCGCAAGGCACTGTATATATAACCACATGTGCATTTTCAGAAACAGTTGATGGACTCTCCAATGATGTGTCAAACTTTTCAGACGATGGAGCTTCAACGTCTTTCAGCAGCACCATTACTATTTCATCAAGCCAACCACAGAATACGCCCAATGCACCCCAGCACACTGGTAACACATGATGATAATAGTGAAAGTTGTAATTGTGCATTTTCTTAAAATAAATCAGCAGTGGGGCAGATGTGCAGGGGGTACAGTGGTGGAAGAGATGAGAAAGGGGTTCAGCAGTGTGGCAGATGTGCAGGGGATACAGTGGTGGAAGAGATGAGAAGGGGGTTCAGCAGTGTGGCAGATGTGCAGGGGATACAGTGGTGGAAGAGATGAGAGGGGGGTTCAGCAGTGTGGCAGATGTGCAGGAGGTACAGTGGTGGAAGAGATGAGAAGGGGATTTAGCAGTAGAACAGAAGAGCAGTGTGGCAGATGTGAAAGGAGGTGTATTGGTGGGGCAGATAACCAGGTGGAACAAAAGTGGGGCAGGAGAGCAGGGGGGTACAGTCTGGTGGGGCAGATGAGAAAGGGGGTTACAGTGGTGGGACTGATGCTGCCAAAAACACAATTCTGGTCTTTTGTATATTACAGGTGAAAGGAGACGGTTGCTGCTGGATCTATGCACAGTCATGGAGGATATGGGGGCAGCAGGGGAAAGGATTGAGAATCTTTCTGAGAGGCTGTTTTAGGCACTACGTCAGGATGTAAAGGAAGCTATGCACCAGGAGGTAAAAATCGCCCGGCAGCAGATGGAGCAGTTGGCTACCTTCAACCAGGCCTTCCTTGGTGTCCTGGGTCAGTTTGTTCAACTGCTTGGAGCCAGTTGTGATCTCAGGTCACCACCCAGACAGTAGTGCCTTCGCCTTTCATGCAGCACAGGACCTATAGATTTGTTTTTGTTAACAAATTGTTATGCTTTTGTAAAAAAAAAAAAAATTGGTAATCTATTTTTACTTTCAAGAATATATAGAAAGATTCGTTTTTTTTGTAATAAAAAAAACATGAGACTTTTTGGAGTACAGTGGGGATGGAAAGTATTCAGACCCCCTTACATTTTCCACTCTTTCTTATATTGCAGCCATTTTCCAAAATCAAGTTAATGTTTTTCCTCATTAATGTACACACAGCACCCCATATGGACAGAAAAACATGGAATTGTTGACATTTTTGCAGATTTATTAAAAAAGAAAACTCATGAATTTTACTCAGGTGCTGTCCATTTCTTCTGATCATCCTTGAGATGTTTCTACACCTTCATTTGAGACCAGCTGTATTTGATTATAGTGATTGGACTTGATTAGGAAAGCCACACACCTGTCTATATAAGACCTTACAGCTCACAGTGCATGTCAGAGCAAATGAGAATCATGAGGTCAAAGGAACTGCCTGAAGAGCTCAGAGACAGAATTGTGGCAAGGCACAGATCTGGCCAAGGTTACAAAATAATTTCTGCTGCACTTAAGGTTCCTAAGAGCACAGTGGCCTCCATAATCCTTAAATGGAAAACGTTTGGGACAACCAGAACCCTTCCTAGAGCTGGCCGTCTGGCCAAACTGAGCTATCATCATCTGTCCAATACAGTCCCAACAGAGAAGCATGGTAGTGGCAGCATCATGCTGTGGGGGTGTTTTTAAGCTGCAGGGACAGGACGACTGGTTGCAATCGAGGGAAAGATGAATGCGGCCAAGTACAGATATATCCTGGATGAAAACCTTCTCCAGAATGCTCAGGACCTAAGACTGGGCTGAAGGTTTACCTTCCAACAAGACAATGACCCTAAGCACACAGCTAAAATAACAAAGGAGTGGCTTCACAACTCCGTGACTGTTCTTGAATGGCCCAGCCAGAGCCCTGACTTAAACCCAATTGAGCATCCCTGGAGAGACCTAAAAATGGCTGTCCACCAACATTTACCATCCAACCTGACAGAACTGGAGAGAATCTGCAAGGAGGAATGGCAGAGGATCCCCAAATCCAGGTGTGAAAAACGTTGCATCTTTCTCAAAAAGACTCATGGCTGTATTAGATCAAAAGGGTGCTTCTACTAAATACTGAGCAAAGGGTCTGAATATTTAGGACCATGTGATATTTCAGTTTTTCTTTTTTACTAAATCTGCAAAAATGTCAACAATTCTGTGTTTTTCTGTCAATATGGGGTGCTGTGTGTACATTAATGAGGAAAAAAATTAACTTAAATGATTTTAGCAAATGGATGCAATATAACAAAGAGTGAAAAATTTAAGGGGATCGGAATACTTTCCATCCCCACTGTATGTCTGATTTAATGTAACACTTTATTAAAAGTATAGTAATTAGGGTTGCACGGATACCACTTTTTTAAGACTGAGTACAAGTACCGATACTTTCTTTTAAGTACTCGCTGATACCGATTACCGATACTTTTTTTAATGTCAAGTGACAGTTTTCAAAGCACAATACAGACTAACGATATCTTCTTTATATTTATGAAGAACTGTAAGTCAAGAGATTATGAAAGAATAAAACAGTTTTATTTGCTTGTCACAAATTTGTAAAAAACTCAAAGAATTTTCATGGATGGACACTCATATGCAGCAATGTTGGCTGGCACTGATAGGTGGCACCGACTGATGAGCACTGATGGCTGGCACTTATGGGCTCTGATAGGTGGCACCAATATGTGGCACGCCACTGACTGATGGACACTGATTTGCAGCACTGATGGCTGGAATTTATGGGCACTGATAGGTGTCACTGATATGCAGAACTGACAGGTGGCACTAACTGATGGACACTCATATGCGGCAATGATGGCTTGCACTTACTGATGGGCACTGATACGCGGCACTGATAGGTGGCACTTACTGATGGGCACTGATAAGCGGCACTGATGGCAATTGGGCACTAATAGGTGGCATGATGATCATGATACAATAAAATCAACAAGTGATAAGAGCCCATCTTGATACACCTTGCATTCATCCTCAGTAAGTGAACTATATGGGCTGGGTGTAACAAGATGTTGGCTACTGCCTTGTGACTGCAGGCTACTGAGGCTAGTTCAGGGTGTACCAAGATGGGTTTTGCCATGTACAGCCTCTGACGGAGACTCGGGCCGTCCCTTCCATTAACGATTCTGATGGCCCAGTCACCAATGCACATGGCTGCTCCCGCCTGTGAGTGACCCACACCCCTGCCAGGCTTACACGGGCTGCAAGGCTCACCTTCAAAGCTCCACTGCACTCTGACTGTGCCGCGCTCCTCTCCGGCTTTTCCCACCCACTCTACCCGCGCACTGACTTCCGGTATCAGGTAAGGCATCAGGAGCATTTGCCTGAGTACAAGTACTTGGACAAATATTCGGTATCGGCGCTGATATCGATACTAGTATCGGTGCAACCCTAATAGTAATACTTTAGTACAAATTTAAAAAATGCATGGTAAGAAATTAAACGAGGTGCCGCATCAGAGCCTGATGTATTTCACTGCACTCGTCTTCGATATTCTGTGCTGCTATTGCTAGTACTGGCTCTTCTGCAGATGTATTCCAAACCTAGTAGAGGTCTTCTCCATGACTTTCACAAACATTGTGAAGAGCACAGCAACTAAGGACCATGGATTTGACAAGTTTAATGTCACTGTCATTCCTCTTCATAAGACACCACCATCTACCCTTAAATCTACCGAAAGCATTTTCCACTACAACCGTGTCCTGGGTATTTTCTTGTTGTAGGTTTGTTCTGGTGTCAGGCGGCCATTGTAAGGAAATGGTTTCAGGATCCAGTTTTGTAAAGGGTATGCAGAGTCCCCGAGAACATAATAGCCAACATTCACCCCACAAATGTTCTTAGTGCAAACAGCATACAGGCGTCCCTGGCCAACCCAATCCCAAAATGTGGACAATCGTAGAACCCAAGCATCATGCAAACTCCCAGGCTTTCCCACTCTCACATTCCAGAATGGTCCTTTTCCATCCACTACTCCCTGGGGGATGATGGAATGCCAGCCTTTTCTGTTGAAGTAGTCAGTGTGGTATTCTTGGTATGTGTGAGCCATCAATAGCACCAACACACTGTGGAAGGCCCCACCTGTTCTCAAAGTAGTCAGCCATGTCTTTAAGCTTTTTCCCGTCTGGAAAATTAACAATTTCTGGAGCTAGCAATGTGCAGACAGCCTTACAGAAGTCCTGCACACACCGGCACACTGATGATTTACTGACACCAAAAAGATGACCTATACTTCTGTATTCACTGTTGGTAGCCAGCTTCCACAGTGCAATGGCAACTCATTTTCTCACAGGCAAACTGGCTCTGAAGTTGGTGTTTTGCTTCTCCATCGCTGGACGTAGCTTTGCACAAAGGTATGAGAAGATTTCCTCAGACATTCTGAAATTGTGCACCCACTGTGTGTGAGAATCCCGGGACAGTCACATCCCACCACTCATTGGTGCGGGGGAGAGCGCAAATGACTGGTCGGTGGTGCTGCTTTGACAAAAGGAGAAGCATCTTAAAAAAAAAAATAACACAGATGGTAACATATCACAAAAAATACAACATATATAATATTAGATTTAGGTCAGTGTGTGTGTGTGTGTGTGTCAGGTAGGTGGGTTAGTGTGTGTGTCAGGAAGGTAGGTCAGTGTGTGCGTGTGTGGGTGTGTGTCAGGTAGGTGGGTCAGTGTGTGCGTGTGTCAGGTAGGTGGGTCAGTGTGTGTGCATGTGTCAGGTAGGTGGGTCAGTGTGTGTGCATGTGTCAGGTAGGTGGGTCAGTGTGTGTGCATGTGTCAGGTAGGTGGGTCAGTGTGTGTGTGTGCGTGTCAGGTAGGTGGGTCAGAGTGTGTGCGTGTCAGGTAGGTGGGTCAGTGTGTGTGTGTGTGTGTGTGGTAGTTGGGTCAGCTTACCCTATAGCGCTGTCTTTGCCGCACAAAGGTGTACTTCTCCAAGTATCCAAGCTAGGCAACTAGAGAAAAGACATGCCGCTGGTTGACCTCCAGGGGGATAAAAATGCCTGCTGATGAGCCTTTTTTCAGGGTGTTGGTGTATTTAGTGTGAGTGAGGGACAGGAGAAAACCGGTTAGTGTAGTGTACTCTCAGTATCATGCTATATACAGTACACAGTGCTGTATATAATACTACAGTGTCTTGAAAAAGTATTCATACATTTTCCACATTTTGTCATGTTACAACCAAAAACATAAATGTATTTTATTGGGATTTTATGTGGAATGGTTTAGATCAAAGCATATTCATGTGTTAGGCCGCGTACACACGGGCGGATTGTCTGCCCAACTAAGTTCGTCAGACAATCCGACAGACAGTCCGTCCAACTTTTAAATGAACGGACTTGACCACACACGATGAACAGACAGTCCGCTAAAAGCTTGCGCGATGACGTGTACAGCACGTACGACGGGACTAGAAATACGACGTCCAATACACTGCAATGCAACCTTCGGCGTGTAAATCCTTTCTGAGCATGCGCCATACTTAGTCCGTCCAACTTGCCTACACACGAGCGGACTGTCCGCTGAAACCAAGTTTGGACGGACAAAATTACGGAAATTCCGAAAGACTGAGTCCGTCAGACTGTCCGCTGAAAAAGTCCGCTGAAGCCCACACACGAGCGGATTGTCTGCTGAAACACGTTTCAGCGGACTAAGTTGGGCAGACAATCCGCCCGTGTGTACGCGGCCTTAGAATGACCCAGTCAAAGTCCAGACCTAAATCCAATTGAGAATCTGTGGCAAGACTGGAATATTGTTGTTCACATCCATCCAATCTGACAGAGGTTGAGCCATTTTGCAAAGAAGAATGGGCAAAAAATGTCACTCTCTAGATGTGCAAATCTGGTAGAGACATCCCCAAAAAGACTTGCAGCTGTAATTGCAGTGAAAAGATGGTTCTACAAAGTATTGACTCCCCCCGAATACACTAAATACAAATGCACGCTACACACTTTCCAGGTATCGATTTGTAAAATTTTGAAAACCATTCATCATTTTCCTTACACTTCACAGTTATGTTCTGCTTTGTGTTGGTCTATCGCATAAAATCCCAATAAAATAATTTATGTTTTTGGTTGTAACATGACAAAAATGTGGAAAATGTCAAGGAGTATGAATACTTTTTCATGGCACTGTATATTGTGTGCAGTATATTTTCTTTCTTTTATATTTTGAGTTTTTGTGGCTCGGAAGAGTGGAGTTAGTCCACCTGCAATCGCTGCCATTTAAACAGATCCAAAAGTCCTTTTTATTTCTGCTGTAAAAACTGGAAACTGTATGACTAAGCCACCATCAGTGGCAGCTGATGCTCCATTTCAGGTCACCCAATCCAGGTCACAGCTTCCCCGGCTAACCCGGTCTTAAGATATGCCTCCTGTCCTGATTGGCCGGGAGGAGAAGCCTTAAGACAATAGCGAATATTGATTCGCTAGTGTTACAAGTGGGTTGATTTGGGTGCAGAGCACTGTCTTTTTGAAGTCAATTAGAGCCTCAGGTTCTAATCATGTGCTTCAAAAAAAAAAAACCTCATAGAAACCTGTGAGTCTGGTGACCTGCGTGAAGATTAGGGGGGGGGGCACCCCTGCCCCCGTTATGGACTGGCCGCCGCTGGCCACCATACAGTCAGTGTGTAAGAAAGACAGTTAGGGAGTAGCATTTGATAATAGTGACTGCAGAGCCCAATGGCCATCCGCATTCCTTGGCCACAGAGCAGAAGACAATAGAATGTAAGTGAGGCAACACGTGCAAGAGAAATTCAAGGACCAACTGCAGAGCAGAAAGGGATTAAAGGCCATTGAAGACTAAGTCACCACAGGCTTGCAATGCAATGCAAAACTGCTCCAGCAAGGTATACTCTTGGATCGACTGCAGATCATAGGAGTCAAAGAGCATTTTTGCCATAGACCACTAAACAGTATGCAAGTAGGCCAATACCTGCAAGGGTACTTAGTCACAGGCTGACTACAGAGCAGTGAGAGAAATGATGGCCTTCTGGTCAAAGTCACCATAGACTGCTGTACAGGCAGTAGACAGTGAAAGAGTACAAACAAGGGCATACTCAAACCCACTGCAAAGGCAGTAGGGGTTAACGGCCATGCATGACAAGGTCACCACAGGGATCAGAAGTGCATCACGCTCAGAATGCAGGGAGCAGGAGTGAATTATTCTGAGAATGCAGATATCAAAAGTGCCCTGTGCTCAGAATGCAGGGATCAGGAGTGCGTCATGCACAGAATTCAGGGATCAGCAGTGCGTCATGCACAGAATTCAGGGATCAGGAGTGCGTTACGCTCAGAATGCAGGGACCAGGAGTGCGCGGTGCTCAGAATGCAGGGATCAGTAGTGCATTATGCTCAGAATGCAGGGATTGGTTGGGGGGGATGTGTTAGGGTGATGTGAAGGGTGGTAGAGGACACTGCTATACGGATGGGCACTGCTATGGGGGTGGCCCTGTCCATAGCAGTATCCACTGCCTCTTCACACCACCACCCCCCTCTCCCCCACACATAGTCGTTTCTTCTCCCCTTCTTCCTTCCCATTGTATCCTACCTGCGCACACAAGAGACTGAGAGGCAGCATAGTCCTGGACAGGGGGCCGGAGTAGGAGCTGGCAGAGGGGATTTTCATATTAACAAGCTGGTGATTGATTGAAATGATATGGACATTTATTTTAGTGTTTCAGCATATGTTTTTTTATATGTATATTTGAGTATTTAGAGCGCCGTATGATATTTATTTGATTTCTTTAACCGCATGCAGACCAGCCGCCGCAGTTATACTGCGGCAACATGGCTCGGCTGCGTGAATCACCGTCATGGTACATCGGTACCATAGATAGCCACTAGAGGACGAGCGTGCGCCCCCTGCTCGCCCAAGGAGCCGATGTGATGTGCTCCTGCGATCGCTCGGGTCACGCGGAGAAACTAGATCTGTGTGTGTAAACAGTTTCCGGTTCTCTAAGGGGCTAACAGACAGGTCGTCTGTTACGGAGTATGAACAATGACCTGTTATCTCCCCTGCACGTTCCCATCCCCCCTTCAGTTAGAACACACTTAACCCACTTCACTGCCCCCTAGTGGTTAACTCCTTCACTGCCGGTGACATTTTTACAGTAATCAATGCAATTTTATAGCACTGATCACTGTAAAAATTACAATGGTCCCATAAAGGTGTCAAAATTGTCCGACGTGTCTGCCATAATGTTGCAGTCCTGATAAAAATCGCAGATCGCCACCATTACTAGTAAAAAAAAAAAAAAAAGAATAAAAAAGCCATAAAACTATCCCCTATTTTGTAGATGATATAACTTTTGCGCAAACCAATCAACATACCGTTATTGTGATTTTTTTTTTTTTTACCAAAAATATGTAGGAGAATACATATCAGCCTAAACCGAGGAAAAAAAATGTTTTTTATATATATTTGGGGATATTTATTATAGCAAAAAGTAAAAAATATATCTATTTTTTTTTTTAATTGACGCACTTTTTTGTTTATAGCGCAAAAAATAAAAATCGCAGAGGTGATCAAATACCACCAAAAGTAAGCTCTATTTGTGGGGAAAAAAAAGGACATAAATTTTGTTTGGGAGCCACATCGCACGACCGCGCAATTGTCAGTTAAAGCGATGCAGTGGCGAATCGCAAAAAGTGCTCTGGTCTTTGGGCAGCCAAATGGTCCAGAGCTGAAGTTGTTAAGTACTCAAATATAAATCATGAGTGAAATTCATAAGAAACATATGCTGAAACACTAAAAAAAGCCCATATCATTTCAATCACCAGCTTGTTAATATGAAAAGTGCCATGCCATGCATCTGAGTGGATCTTTCCCCACCCTGGACCGGCTGGGTGAGCCCCAGCCCGCTGTCAGGAACGAACTGCACTCCTGTGATCCATAGTAGAAGTACAGTCAAAAAAAGCTCCTTTAACCACTTAAGGACCGCCGCATGCCAATGTACGTCATCACAATGGCATGTACGTGCTTGCCTTCCAGCGGGTGGGGGGTCCGATCGGACCCCCTCCCGCTGGATGCGGCGGTCCGTTTCGCTGCAGGAGCGATCCGGGATGAAGGGATGGCCGTTGGTTTCTGGCCATCCCCTCTCGATCGCTCCTGGCGAATGAGAAGCTTCCTCCCACTGTGTATAGTAAACGCAGGCAGGGAGGAAGTGATGTCATTCTCCTCTGGGCGGTCTTATTGACCGGACTACGAGGAGAGGGCACAGTAAGTGTGCACCAACACTACACTAACACATAGGCACACACAGGCACACAACCCCCCCCCCCCCTCCCGATTTTTTTTTGTGTCATTATTTAATCACTTGGGACAAAAATAAATAAATTCAATGGGCTCAACATGCCCCTCAGCAATTTCCTTGGGGTGTCTACTTTCCAAAATGGGGTCATGGGGGGGGGGTTGTACTGCCCAGCCATTTTAGCACCTCAAGAAATGAGATAGGCAGTCGTAAATTAAAAGCTGTGTAAATTCCAGAAAATGTACTCTAGTTTGTAGACGCTATAACTTTTGCGCAAACCAATAAATATACGCTTATTGACATTTTTTTTTACTAAAGACATGTGGCTGAATAAATTTTGCCCTAAATGTATGACTAAAATTGAGTTTATTCGATTTTTCTTATAACAAAAATTTCTTTTTTTCTCAAAATTTTCGGTCTTTTTCCATTTATATCGCAAAAAATAAAAATCGCAGAGGCAATCAAATACCATCAAAAGAAAGCTCTATTTGTGGGAAGAAAAGGACGCAAATTTCGTTTAGGTACAAAATTGCATGACCGCGCAATTACCAGTTAAAGCAGTGCAGTGCGAAATTGTAAAAAAGACCTGAGGCTGAAAATTGGTCCGGGGCTGAAGTGGTTAAGGACATTCAGCAAGAATTCCTCCTTTTGAATGTCCTGGAATGCATTGCTTTAGCCATCAGTAGCCAAGGTCATGCACCTGACCTCTGGGTCAAGTGCAAGATTTTTTATAGTGTGTGAGCTGCAAATTTACTGGCCAAAGCTTGCTTCCCTAGTAGATTTTTTTCGGTGTGTTGATGGATGTAGTGTGAGTGAGGGGCAACTAACTTTTTTTTAACCACTTGAAGGATGGCATGTTAACACTCCCCCCCCAACGTCCAAGCCATTTTTCAGCACTATTCATTTCACAGCCATTAATGTCTAAACGCCTGGCAACAAGAATACGCTCCTAAGTGGAAATGTCAAAATTGAGCCCAATTAACATTTTCCCTCCCCGGTGTCATGTGACTCGTTAGTGTTACAAGGTCTGAGGTGTGCTCTCACTCTCTCATACTGGTCACTGGAAGTTCAACATGGCACCTCATGGCACTTAACTCTCTGGGGATCTGAAAAAAATAATTGTTGCTCTACATAAAGATGACCTAGGCCAGTGATGGCGAACCTTGGCACCCCAGATGTTTTGGAACTACATTTCCCATGATGCTCTTGCACTCTGCAGTGTAATTGAGCACCATGGGAAATGTAGTTCCAAAACATCTGGGGTGCCAAGGTTCGCCATCGCTGGCCTAGGCTATAAGAATATTGCCAAGACCCTGAAACTGAGCTACAGCACGGTGGCCAAGACCAAACAGCTGTTTAACAGGACAGGTTCCACTCAGAACAGGCCTCACCATGGTTGAGTGCATGTTCTCAGCACCATATCCAGAGGTTGTCTTTGGGAAATAGACATATAAGTGTTGTCAACATTGCTGCAGGGTTTGAAGGGGTGGGGGATCAGCCTGTCAGTGCTCAAACCATACACCGCACAGTGCATCAAATTGATCTGCATGGCTGTCATCCCAGAAGGAAGCCTCTTCTAAAGATGATGCACAAGAAAGCCCGCAAACAGTTTGCTGAAGACAAGCAGACTAAGAACATGGATTACTGGAACCATGTCCTGTGGTCTGATGAGACCAAGATAAAGCGTGTGTGGCGGCAACCAGGCAAGGAGTACAAAGACAAGTGTTTCTTGCCTACAGCCAAGCATCGTGGTGGGAGTGTCATGGTCTAGGGATGCATGAGTACTGCCGCACTGGGGAGCTACAGTTCATTGAAGAAACCATGAATGCCAAGATGTACTGTGACATACTGAACCAGAGCATGATCCCCCTCCCTTTGGAGACTGGGCCGCAGGGCAGTATTCCAACATGATAACCACCCCAAACACACCTCCAAGATGACCACTTCCTTGCTAAAGAAGCTGAGGGTGAAGATGATTGGACTGGCCAAGCATGTCTCTAGACCTAAACCATATTGAGCATCTGTGGGTCATCCTCAAATGGAAGGTGGAGGAGCACAAGTTCTCTATAATCCACCAGCTCCGTGATGTTGTCATGGAGGAGTAGAAGAGTACTCCAGTGGCAACCCGTGAAGCTCTGGTGAACTCCATGCCTAAAGGGTTAAACTCACTTTTGTGAGATACTGTATGAGTAACCTGTAGATTTGTCACAAAGTTTATATAAGCTTTTTATAAAATCCCACATCCAACACGTTTACTGGGGAGTCGTTTGATGCACAGTCTGCTTGTAAAATATATGAAGCACTCATCAACGCAGATATTTTTATTGGGAATAAAAATGTCAGAAAAGTCTAATTTTGTAAAGCCTGTCATAGTCATGGTGACTCCAGAGAGGGCACAGGGAACTGTCATCAAAATGCAGGAATCTCATAATCAATTCATAGTGTGTACTGGTCACAACTGAAGAATACAATGGCATATGTGCTGTGGTCCACACACCAATGGGGTGTGTTGACCAATAGTAGTGAGAGAGAGAGAGGCGCCACTCTAAATGCAGCATTTGGGTTAAAACATAGCATTTAACTGCCAATAGAAGTATAATTTTTTTTGTGAATGTTATGTTTAAAGGTAAGGCCAAGAAAGATTTTAAATTCATCATCTGTGTTTGGCTTCCACTCAGATGGTCAAGCATAAGAGGAATTGGGATTTTTGGCTATGTGCGCTTGGGTATACAGATTACATTGGTCTACAACTGAATTGAATAAGTCGGTGAAAAACAAATAAAGAAACTGCAGGGGTTTAAAAAAAAATTCTGAATGCCCGGTTGGGCTGTAAATGGAGGGATTATAAGTGATGCTGAAGTAGACAGGAACCACAAATGTACATGTGACACAAGTATAATCCTTCATGACAGATGACACCCCACTATGTGCACTTGCCATTTCATCATGACGTGCTGCAAGACTGGTGCTTGCCACTTCACTAGGATCATGTACTGCACTACTGGTGCTTGCTGCTGCAGTTTCATAGGATGTTCAGTACACCTGACTCTTTTAGTAGGGACCCTTTCATCCTCTGAATCAGAGATGGCCATTATTGAATGGCTGCTTGCCACAGGTTTTTATTTTAAATCAGAATCTGAAGCATAGCTGTAAAATTCACAGATCGCTGACAATGGGCTCTACCCTCTGTGTGAGGAAACTTAACTGATGGCTGCTTTGTATACTTTTGTGATCACTGTGATTGGACACAAAGAACACATGATACAGGGACAAATTAATTTACCCTGTACCTGGCCCTGTTATCTGCTTTGTTTAAAGGACACAGTAATCACAGGGTGCCTGCAGAAGAGGTGAGCCGTGTGTCCTCCCACATCCAGGAAGCCACCGTCTGGCTGTTTATTTACGTTGGCCGGATGGGAGAACAGGTTAGTGTAATGTGCTTTCACTATCGTGCTGTATACACAGCGCTATCTATAATGCTATATTGTGTGCTGTATAATTAATTACTATTGCTACCTTGTAGTGATTTGCAGTTTGTATGGCTAGTGGAGAGTGGAGTGGCAGGGTCTGTTGCTGTGTCGTTGCTTTCCCTTTTTTTTTTTGTTTAATTTGGGGTGTTTCTTATCTTTTTGTTACTAGAAGGTAATTTTAGCTTTTTTGTTTTTTTTCATTAGGAGTTAACAGTGGCAACACCAGCATGAATCTTTTGGGTGTCACCACCGCATATCCTCGCTGCATGGTTTGCTTTGGTACTTGGGTGTACTAAACTGCCTCTGTGTCCACAAAGTCAAACTGGTGGTTGTGGGCACGGTCCACCATCTACAGGCAGGGTACATTTGCTCTTTTTTTTGGGTGCAGGACGTTCTATACCACCACAGCATGGGGATGAGGTGGTGTAGCCAAGCCATTCTCATCCTTGTCTTCCTCTGTCACTAAGGGCCCAGACTAGCTCGAGGTCCACTGTAGCTGCATCTACTCCTGCCATTGCCCTGCACAACCCTCAGTTGTGTGAGCCTTTTTCAGCACGATCGCAGCAAACCGCACTATTGTTATTTTCCATTTCTTTTCATGTACGTGGTACCCCGATTGCTGATGCCATTACCTTGCTTGATCCATTCAATGCAGACATCTGACCATGCAGCTCATTGGGGACAGTACCAGAAACCTATGTCAGGAAAACAACCTCATTCCTCTTTCCAATTTCTCATTGCTGCCTTTCCAGCTGATGGATTCTGTGCTCTTTCTGGAATCTGTTGTACTTCAGTAGCAGGTTCTCAGACACTTTCTTTGCCCTTAAGGCAATCCCTGCCCTTCGTCATCTCATAGAAGGCAATGTTTACATGCTGCTGGGTTATCTTTCATGACTTACTGGATGACTCTGATGGCAGCTAGGAAGGATGCAGAACAGTGCTCTACGCTGGAGCTGTTTCTGCTGTCCCACTTTCGTACAGATAGTGGTGAGGATGCCAAAGTTGTCCGCTCCACCTCCTCCTTAATATCCTCCTCTGCTTAGCCACCCTCTAATGTACCAGACTCAGGCTAAAATATTCCAAAAAGTGCTGCAGCTGGTTGGCCTAGGGATCAGGAGCCCCAATGGGGCAGAGATTCTTACAACTCTGCATTAGCAGGTTCAGACGTGGTTAACCCCATGGCAACTTAAGCCATAAATTGTGGTATGAGACAAGGGAAATTTGCAACACATGCCATGTCTGGCACATGTAAACCAAGATGCCTGTTCAGTTACTGCTGCACCAGCAAATTGGGGACAAGATCTTCTAGGGCATGTTGATCAAATTTGTAGCCATTTCAAGCGGTTCTATCCAGCCAATGTTTAGCTGGGTGAAATTTAGAGGGTATTTCACCTGCTCACGACTAGACTTTGCTGCATGTGCAGCCTCTGCATCATGCCCAGAGAGCCATCAACAAGTACCTATGTGAGTATGGCACAAAGACAGGCTTAGGGTAGCTTGGCTTATTTTCCCCATGACAGGGGCTGCTGATGCAGGATGCACACACTGTATTGTTATCCTTTAAAGAATATTGCGCTGTGCAATGCATGCATCAGTAACATAGTATCAGTTTTGTTCCTGCTGGAAAATACAATGCGTGGCATCATAAAAAGAGCACTCAAGGCAAAGCAGTGTGAGGAAGAGCATTTTCTCAGGGTCTGCTCTATATATACACCATCTATGTGAGGAGGAGCAGCAGCAGTATGGTTGCCATAAGGGCATTGAGGGTAACATGGGACAGGCTTTCAGGACTGTGTTTCATGCCTCCCAAACCTTGGGAGTGTTACGTGTCTGAAGGGGGCAGCTCAGGACATTGTTGTCCTCAGCAACCTGAGAACATTTCTCTGTCTCCACTAATTCTCAGCACATGTGCTCCCTTATGCACCAGAAGCAGCAAAAGGACCCTAGGATTCATAGCATCAAGGAGAGGTATGATTAATGATCGCCAACTCTCCTTGATCCATGTTACAAGGGGAAATTCACAAAGCTCATCCTGCTCACACAGGAGTAAAGAATAAAAAAAAAATCTAGAGGACTCACTATGGAGAAACAGAGGCTGTGTCAGGAAATGTTCCATCCACTGATAATATCTGTCTTTTGGCGTGCAGTACTGAGGTCCACCAGCAGGTGTCTCCTGGCAGTTTCGGACTGTCAGGAGAGCTTTTCCCTGCTGGTGTTGTCTTCTTTGGGCTGCAGTACTGGCGTCCACCAGCAGATGGATCCTGGCAGTGTGGAGCAGACAGCACCTCCTGCAATCAGGTGTAACTTGAGGCCAATCACAGGCCTATAAATAGCTGGCAAGCATTCACATGTTTGCCTTGGTATTGTCCTTGTGCCCTGACCTGCTGAGCCTCGAACCTGTGACCCGTGTTTCTGATCCTGTTTCCCTGTCCTGGTCCCTACCCTGTCCCACCTGTTACCATCATCCCTGCCCTGCAGTCTGATCCGTCCATCCTCTCCCTGTCCTGTGTTCCTTACTCTATCTGCTGATCTCCCCATGTATGACCTTGGCCTGGCTTGTGTCTCTGATTCTGGACTGCCCTGTGTTTATCTACTGATCCTCTGTGCATGACCCTGGCCTGCCTATCGTTTATGATCCTGGTATTTCCCATTTATTGTACATATCTGTCTGTTGTTATTTGGGGGTCTCTGTTGGTTGATTTATTGCACTGTGTGGTTGTATTTATATTATTCACTTTCCTTAATAAATCATTATATTTCACTTATACACATTTGGGTTTCCTCTGTTGCAGTCCACACAGTTCTGGTCTTATCTGATACATGACAGAATACCAAGGCCATCCCTGACCAGAAGTGGCTACACAGAGGAACCATCTTGGTTCAGGTTGCTTACTGAAATGAATTTAGAGGTCATTCGTTATTATGCTTTGCTGGTGTCTGAGAGTAGTGACTATCTCCGCCACACACTGAAAGAGTGGACCAGTGATCAGCTATTGGAAACCATTCGTTTAGCTCACTCCTGGGTTGATCAGGGCTGTATGCTGTTTGGGGATGTTCAGCCGTTAATTCAAATCTGCACAGAGCTGGCCCTGCCCTGCATCCCGGGGGGCCATGATGATTTTTCTCCCCCTTTCAGTATTAATCAAGTCACATCACTGGTATGGCTTCTGGAAGATGATTCCCCTTACTTTTTTGAGCATTACACAGCCTGTTCCCAACAGATGATAATAGAATGTATTGATTCCGTGCAATCCCTTGTCAGACAGGCAGTATGTACAACCATTACTTTTAGCATGGTCTGGTATTTTACAATCAGCCACAGCCAGCCCACAACAAACCATCTCTGCTACCAAACACCTGCCGGCCCAAGAGTCTCTTCCTCCATCACCTATGGCAACCTCAGTTTCAGCCCAATATACTCTACTCCCCACCAAATATGAATACCCTCTTTCTTCCTGCTGCACATACCCTACCTTTAATCCAACTGCCTCTTTCCCGTTGCCTACTACCCCTCAAGAACTTCCCCCAGCCACTGTTACCTCTTCCCTGCCATATCCCAGCCCTTCGTTTCAGTATGCCTCACCTCCTACCTACAGTCCTACAGCCACCTACAGATCTCCTTCAGTTAAGCCAAAGAAGAAACGAAAGCTCTTCCCCACTCACACGATCCTGCCAGAAACCCAACTTGCTTCCACACCAACCAACCTGCTCCAGTCTGATGCCTTCCAGTCTGATGTCTCGGCCTTCCAGTCTGATGTCCCGGCCTTCCAGTCTGAGGCCTTCCAGTCTGATGTCCCGGCCTTCCAGTCTGATGTCCCAGCCTTCCAGTCTGATGCCTTCCAGTCTGATGTCCCGGCCTTCCAGTCTGATGTCCCAGCCTTCCAGTCTGATGTCCCAGCCTTCCAGTCTGATGCCTTCCAGTCTGATGTCCCGGCCTTCTAGTCTGAGGCCTTCCAGTCTGATGCCTTCCAGTCTGATGTCCCAGCCTTCCAGTCTGATGCCTTCCAGTCTGATGTCCCGGCCTTCCAGTCTGATGTCCTTGCCTTCCAGTCTGAGGCCTTCCAGTCTGATGTCCCGGCCTTCCAGTCTGATGCCTTCCAGTCTGATGTCCCGGCCTTCCAGTCTGGGGCCTTCCAGTCTGATGTCCGGGCCTTCCAGTCTGAGGCCTTCCAGTCTGATGTCCCAGCCTTCCAGTCTGATGCAGTCTGATGTCCCGGCCTTCTAGTCTGAGGCCTTCCAGTCTGATGCCTTCCAGTCTGATGCCTTCCAGTCTGATGTCCCGGCCTTCCAGTCTGGGGCCTTCCAGTCTGATGTCCTGGCCTTCCAGTCTGAGGCCTTCCAGTCTGATGTCCCGGTCTTCCAGTCTGATGCCTTCCAGTCTGATGTCCCGGCCTTCTAGTCTGAGGCCTTCCAGTTTGATGTCCCGGCCTTCCAGTCTGATGCCTTCCAGTCTGATGTCCCGATGCCTTCCAGTCTGATGTCCCGGCCTTCCAGTCTGATGCCTTCCAGTCTGATGTCCCGGCCTTCCAGTCCGATGCCTTCCAGTCTGATGTCCCGGCCTTCCAGTCTGATGCCATCCAGTCTGATGTGCCTGATGTTCCAGTGCCTGCCGTCCAGCCTGACGTGCCCCTGCCTGCCTTCCAGTCCGATGTGCCAGCTTCCCGGTCCGATGTGTTCCTGTCTGCTGTTCAGCCTGAGGTGTTCCTGTCTGCTGCCTAGCCTGAGGTGCCAGTGCCTGCTTCCCAGCCTGAGGTGCCCGCTGCTCAGTCTGAAGTGCCCGCTGCTCAGCCTGAAGTGCCCGCTGTCCAGCTTGAAGCGCCTGTGCCCTATGCCCAGCTTGATGTGCCCACTGTCCAGCTTGAAGTGCCCGTGCCCGCTGCTCAGCCTGAAGTGCCCGCTGTCCAGCTTGAAGCGCCTGTGCCCTATGCCCAGCTTGATGTTCCCGCTGTCCAGCTTGAGGTGCCCTCTGTCCAGCTTGATGTACCCGCTGCCCTGCTTGATGTGCCTGTGCCGGCTGCCCAGCCTGATGTGCCTGTTGCCCAGTTCAAGGTGACTGCTGCCCAGTCCGACAACCCGGACCCAACCCAATGACCCGAAGCCTGCTGCCCAGTTCGATGTGCCTGCTGCTAAGCCTGTTATGTCTTCACCTGCTGTCCAGCTTGAGATGCCCATCGTCTGGTTTAATATTTTAGACTGTCTTCATAGCCAGTTTAATGTGACCCTGCCTGCTGCCCAGCTTGATGCCATGGACTTGTCTCAGCAGCAGCTAGTTGGAGCATCCGGAGGCCGCTCCTTTGAGGGGGGGGGGGGGTACTGTCAGGAAATGTTCCATCCGCTGATAATATCTGTCTTTTGGCGTGCAGTACTGAGGTCCACCAGCAGGTGTCTCCTGGTAGTTTCGAACTGTCAGGAGAGCTTTTCTCTGCTGGTGTTGTCATCTTTGGGCTGCAGTACTGGCGTCCACCAGCGGATGGATCCTGGCAGTGTGGAGCAGACAGCACCTCCTGCAATCAGGCGTCACTTGAGGCCAATCACAGGCCTATAAATAGCTGGCAAGCATTCACGTTTGCCTTCGTATTGTCCTTGTGCCCTGACCTGCTGCGCCTGAGCCCTGAACCTGTGACCCATGTTTCTGATCCTGTTTCCCTGTCCTGGTCCCTACCCTGTCCCACCTGTTACCATCATCCCTGCCCTGCAGTCTGATCCGTCCATCCTCTCCCTGTCCTGTGTTCCTACCCCATCTGCTGATCTCCCCGTGTATGACCTTGGCCTGGCTTGTGTCTCTGATTCTGGACTGCCCTGTGTTTATCTACTGATCCTCTGTGCATGACCCTGGCCTGCCTATCGTTTACGATCCTGGTATTTCCCATTTATTGTACATATCTGTCTGTTGTTATTTGGGGGTCTCTGTTGGTTGATTTATTGCACTGTGTGGTTGTATTTATATTATTCACTTTCCTTAATAAATCATTATATTTCACTTATACACGTTTGGCTTCCTCTGTTGCAGTCCACACAGTTCTGGTCTTATCTGATACATGACAGGCTGGCACGTTAAAGTGGGAGTCCGCCGGGAGTCTGCCTCTTTTTTTTTAAAAGACAGCAGCTACAAATACTGCAGCTGCTGACTTTTAAAATAATGACACTTACCCACCCAGCGTGCCCGCAATGTCGGCACCCCGAAGCCGATCTCTCGATCGTCTCTCGAGTGCTGCCGCCGCCATCTTGGGTATGGGAATCAGGAAGTGGAGCCTTTCGGCTTCATTTCCCAGTTCCCTATTGCGCGAGTCGCGCTGCGCAATAAGGATGGTCCCCACTGTCTCTGGGATCCGTGTGTTTCCCAGCAGGCAGCGGGGGACCTTCGGAAAGGGGCGTACCTTCTGCAGAATCTACGCCGGAAGTGGGTGCAGATACCTGTACTGTACAGGTACCTGCACCCCCCTCCCCCCTGAAAGGTGCCAATTGTGGCACCGGAGGGGGGGGGGGTTCCAATGAGCGGAAGGTCCACTTTAGGGTGGACCTCCGCTTTAATGTACCTTAGAGAAGCTATCACTGAGCCTCTTGTCAGTTAGAGGTAGAGTAGTGGAGAAGGGGGCCACCTAAGAGCCCAGGACTGTCTGCTGTAACTACCTATTGGCAGGATTTGCATCACATGGTGGGCGATTATCTAGGATCCAAAGTGGAATGTAGAAAGCCTCTAAATTGATGACCCCTGGACACAAGTGTGGACCACTTCCCAGTAAGCAATTCAGCTGCTGGGCTGCTCTACAGCCATCATGTTCTCTAAACATGCAGTTAGTGCTGCAGGAGGATGACATTTTAAAAAATGAATCGGTCTGGATTAGAAACAGCTACCAAAGGCACATGCTGCTGTTTAAATTTGTGGGGGATCCTGCCACCCTCACAGATTTTTGTTTCTGCTGCAGCCCAAGCTTTCTCCTTTAAAAAAAAAAAAAAAAATCAGATACTGCTACCATTGACATGTCTGGTCCACATCTGTACTCCCAACCACTGTAAGCATATCTTTCTACATGGCACTGCTAACAGCAGCTATGGCCCCATAATTTTTCAAGGTAGTGGTAACAGGCATACAGCAGTGGCATTGAGACATTATTAGCAAAAAGCTATTTTATGTGGCAGCACAAATCTTTCTACAGCTAATAGTTACAAAGGCTGTTTTTTTTCACAGGGGTCTATCCTGTGCTCTGCGGGAAGAATTTTGTCAGGTTATGGTGTTTAGACACCAACACTCAAGGTCCAATATTTCTGCAAAGGTGTGATGGTTGCGGATATGTTGAATTTTGTTAGAGCACTGTCCATTGTTTGCTCTGCTTGAATAATTCTGCCTGGTTATGGTGTTTGGGCCACCAACACCCAAGACAAACTTTTTCTGCAGCTGTATAAAAATTGCGCAAAATATAATTTTTTTTTCCCAGGATGGAGCCTCTCCTGTGCAAGAATTTTTGTGTTTGATTACTTGCTACTATTTATACCTGAAACCCAAGTTTAACAAAGCATGTTTTATGGGTGTAAAAATTGTTCTATTTGTTGGGGCTATGTAAACACTGCATTGGACATTGTTTTGGTGAATTGCAGTGTATTATTACAAAAGGTCATTAGTTTATCCCTCAGTTGCGAACATTAAACAGTAGTGTGGCCTAACAGTGATTACTTACAAATGGACTGGTTAAAGATGGAGTCGGCCTGCTCTCTCTCCCGAATACAGTAGTGTGGCCCAACAGTGATTCTGGTTAAAAATGAAGCCTGCCTGCTCTCTCTCTCCCGAATCGCCTCTAATGAGCATGGAATTTACAATCTTTCATTCTATAGAGTTATAGATAATGTGTCAGAAAAAGAGCATCTCTTCCATTAATAATGATATTCTCTGCCTGAAATATTTATATTATAATTGTGCATATACACAGTCAAATCTAAACATTTCAAGTTGAGGCCGATTAAAAAGGCATGCATCAAATTTGTCCTTCCTCACTCTATGAAAAAGGAAGCCCATTTTTGGGGGCAAATTACAGCCTTAATAATGAAGGCTTCAAAATTGTGCTGCAAAGATGTATGCTGTTTTCATCTTTAGTGTCCAAAAAAAAAAAAAATGTACGAATATACAATTTCCTGGTGTAAAATGCCTGCCTGCTCTCCCTCCAAAATTGGAACTGTCCACACTGGTTTGTTAGTTGTGTAGCTAAGCTTTTTCCATTCTCAATAAGCAAAAAACACATTTCCTGATGCTACACGCCTGCTCAGCCTCAAAAATTGCAGCCTGTCCATACAGACTTAATAAATGTGCACCAAAGACTTAAAAGGTGGCCTTCAAAACTAGCGCTATTTTCTAAGACTGAAAATGGGACAATTTTTTTATATTTTTTTTAAATGTGTAATCTGCCTGCTCATGCTCTCTGGACTACTGGAATATCAAAAAGGCTTCAAGAAGTCTGCATAATTATTTTTTTTTTAATTGCGTAGGTATATGGTCTGAGAAAGAAAAAAAAAAAAAAAGACATTGTGATTTGTGTATCCCAGATCAAGTCTACCAGACCTTCCCTTGTACACAGAATCTTAGCTAATAAAAAGGTACATACTGACCAGCTCCTAATCAGTTAAAATGTTCTTGCTTGTCAGTCTGAAAACGCACACTCTAGTTTACATTTTAGGAGGATCAAGCCTGTTTTAGCTTTCGGTCTTCCATTGCAGCCTGGTAAAAATACTTAGCCTAGGTTCACACTTTTGTCATGCAGGGCACCGCATGTGATTTGGATAGAAAAAGGAACCGCATTCCTATTCAAATTACATGCAATTCTTTGTAATGCGATTTGTGCCCATTCATTTTGTTTGGGCTCAATTCATACTGGACCAAAAAGGTGCAGGCTTTTCTTTTTGCCGCACTGGAATCAGATTGCACGAGTTTTGACACCCATGCGATCCGCTTCTTGCAATCACACTGCATTTTATGACCTGTTTTGGGGTGTCATTAATTTAACAACGGTGGCAGATCGCATGATTTTTATGCGGTGCGGGAAACTCTCAGAATTTGCTGCATTTCCGTATATATGAACCAGGCCTTACTGTACATGTACGTACAATATTTGCTTATGACTGACATAATAAACTTTTTTTTCTAAATAAAATATGCCTCATCTCTTTCTCTGACAACGTGATCAAGTAAATATTCTTGTTTAATGCGCAACAAGACTCTACAATATTTAGGGCTGCAGTGTTTGTAACATCATTCCCAAATAGTTTTTTTTTTGGGGGGAAATTGACTGATCTTTCCCTTTTTATATTGCTTTCATTTTGTCTCTAAACTACAGCATTGTGATTTTAAATTTTTTTGTCCGACTTAACTGTCCTAGCTCTGCAATATGGGTTTGTGGATTGTAGTTTGTACACAATACAGTGTGTTACTGAGTAGAAGATCACAAGTTTTGCTCTGTGACTTGTTTTTCCATTGTTTGGCAAGGCTAGGATAGATAAACTAGTCGAGGCTCCATGTTCGTCGTCACTTCCGGTTCCGTCTGACCAAAATTTATGGTCTATGGAACACACACCCATCTCATGCTAGTGGAGCAGCGTAGCCGAGTAATTAATATACAGGCTGTTCATATTGGTGCCATATCTGGGTACAAATACGAGTGTGCACTTTTTATTTGTTTTACCATTTCAGCCCCCTTAACAACCAGGCCATTTATTGCAATACGGCACTGCGTCGCTTTAACTGACAATTGCGTGGTCATGCAATGCTGTACCCAGAGCTTTTTGGTGGTATTTGAAAACCTCTGCGGTTTTTATTTTTTTGCGCTATAAACAAAGAGTGACAATTTTGAAAATAAAACAATTTTTTACTTTCTGCTATAAAACATTTCCCAATTTAAAAAAAAAATAAAAACACATTTATTCATCACACAGCCATTAATCTCTAAACCACTGGCAACAAGAATACACCCATGAGTGGAAATGTCAAAATTGGGCCCAATTAACATTTTCCCTCCCCGGTGTCGTGACTCGTTAGTGTTACAAGGTCTGAGGTGTGAATGAGGAGCAGGTGTGTTAAATTTGGTGCCATTGCTCTCACTCTCATACTTGTCACCAGAAGTTTAACATGGCACCTCATGGCAAAGAACTGTGAGGATCTAAAAAAAAAAAAAAATTGTTGCTCCACATTTATTTATTTCAGGTACTTATATAGTGCTGTCAATTTACTCAGCACTTTACACATACATTGTACATTCACATCTACATAAAGATGGCCTAGGCTATAAGAAGATTGCCAAGACCCTGGAACTCAGCTGCAGCACAGTGGTCAGGACCATACAGAGGTTTAACAGGACAGGTTCCACTCAGAACAGGCCTTGCCATGGTCGACCAAAGAAGTTTAGTGCACATGCTCAGCGTCACATCCAGAGGTTTCCTTTGGGAAACAGACATATGAGTGCTGCCAGCATTGCTGCAGAGACTGAAGGGGTGGGGGTCAGCCTGTCAGAGCTCAGACCATAGGCTGCACATGGCATCAAATTGGCCTGCATGGCTGTCGTCCCAGAAGGAAGCCTCTTCTAAAGATGATGCACAAGAAAGCCCGCAGTTTGCTGAAGAAAAGCAGACTAAGGACATGGATTACTGCAACCATGTCTTGTTGTATGATGAGACCAAGATAAACCCATTTAGTTCAGATGGTGTCAAGCATGTGTGGTGGCAACCAGGTGAAGAGTACAAAGACAAGTGTGTCTTGCCTACAGTCAAGCATGGTGGTGGGAGTGTCATAGTCTGGGGCTGCATGAGTGCTGCCGGCACTGGGGAGCTACAGTTCATTGAGGCAACCATGAATGCCAACATGTACTTTGAAATACTGAAGCAGAGCATGATCCCCTCCCTTCGAAGACTGGGGCGCATGGAGTATTCCAACATGATAACGACCCCAAACACAGCTGCAAGACGACCACTGACTTGCTTAAGAAGCTGAGAGTAAAGGCGATGGACTGGCCAAGCATGTCTCCAGACCAAAACCATATTGAGCATCTGTGAGGCATCCTCAAATGGAAGGTGAAGGAACACAAGGCCTCTAACATCCACCAGCTCTGTGATGTCGTCATGGAGGAGTTGAAGAGGACTCCAGTGCAACCTTTGGTGAACTCCATGCCCGAGAGGGTTAAGGCAGTGCTGGGAAATAATGGTGGTCACACAAAATATTGACACTTTGGGCCCAATTTGTAAATTTTCACTTAGCGGTGTACTCGCTTTTGTTGCCAGTGGTTTAGACATTAATGGCAGTGTATGGAGTTATTTTGATGGGACAGAAAATTTACACTGTTATACAAGATGTACTCTCACTACTTTACATTGTAGCAAAGTGTCATTTCTTCAATGTTGTCACATTAAAAGATATAAGAAAATAGTTACAAAAATGTGAGGGGTGTACTCACTTCTGTGAGATACTGTACCTTCTAAAATTTTCTGGCTGTATTGCCTCCTGCTTTCAATGCACAAATACTATGTCTACACAAAAAAAATTTTTTTTGACAAAAACTACTTATCCCACATTTCTTTTGGGGTGGAAATCAATTATGGGGGGGGGGGATTTGCTAAAACTGGTGCGCACAGAATCTGATGCAGCTGTACATATTAAGCAATCAATTTCTAGGTTTTATTGTCAAAGCTTAATTGAACAAGCTGAAGTTAAATGCCGACTGGATACCTTGCACAACTGCACCAGTTTTAGTAACTGTCCCCCATTGTGTTGCTGCTGGTAAATGTAAGCCAAGCAATTATGTAAACTTAAAGTAAACAAATACACATGCAATTTGTGTGATGCCAGATTATGGTGCCACTAACATTGTTCCTATGGGCCAAAACACTCTGTAATTCCATGTCCCCCAAGCATGTTATTTACAGGAATTTCAATTTTTTTTATGTTGCTGCTTCAGTTACTCCAAAATGGACTCTCCCTTTTGTACCAAAGGAAAAAAAGTTAGCATTCATGTCCCTCAGGCCTGCCCCCCCCATGCCCTCCTTGTTAATCCTTCACTTTTATCTCACAAAAATGTCCACTACCGAAAACCAGCATTCAGCTTCCATTGATTTCAGTAGGCTGGGTTTCCAGATCTGAACTTTGATAACGTTCACAGAACCAAATATGGGTATGTTTAGCTCATCTGCAATAGCGTTACTCTGCTTTGCCAGTTTCCAATCACCTGTAGGTAGCAGCCGATAACCCAAAGTCTACGAATATGCAGCCTGTGACCTGTACTGTACGATTAAGATATACAAATCCTTTAACAAGTAAAAGCTCCCATGTATTAACTGTGTATTTAGAGGTTTGTACCAAAATGAAACTGCATCCACTAGGCTTACAGCTCAACTCCAAGCATTACTACACTGAATGTACGATTTGTGCACCCTGCTCGGTTATGCTTCACATACAGTCTACATACCCATGCCATACACGGAGAATGCAGTAGACTATAGTTTGTGGTCTATCTGTACAAACCCAAATAATATTCAGGTTGAGCATCGGATCTCATGCTGTGTTGGCACAAAGCAAATTTCATACTGTTGTAAAAGAATGCAATAAAGAAAACCATTCATAAAAATGTATTTGATATTTTATTTACAGCTTAATTCAGACATTTCTCTTGCCAAAAGAAAGAATAAATCATTTAAGTTCCTCTGTTCTTTACAGCAAATTATCCTCATCGTCAACAATATAATTAACAAAATATGAGTGGCACAGCTTCTTTGGAAAGAGATTTAGCATAGACTTTCTTCTTTAAATAAAAGATAAACAAAATCACATCTGTTTAGTCTCTCTGTTTCTAAAGAACTGTACAAGGCAGCTACATAATATTCACAGAAGCCCCAGAATGCAGATTTATTCCAGAAGAGTTAAAATACAATTACTTTTATTATTGTTTCCTTTGCACATTTTCCCATTGCACATAGCATTATGATATGTAATCAAGGAGTGGGCTGTCCTGATTTGAAAATTCATTTGGGGATCAGTCGCTTAATATTTGCCATCAAGTTAGATTTTAGCACAGAACTA
The DNA here is from genome assembly GCF_037356315.1 of Lithobates pipiens. Taxonomy (NCBI): domain Eukaryota; kingdom Metazoa; phylum Chordata; class Amphibia; order Anura; family Ranidae; genus Lithobates; species Lithobates pipiens. The sequence continues at coordinate 235,679,418 of NW_027507718.1, forward strand.
TGAAATGGTGTAAATCATATGAAGTAGTTTTAGAACACGTGGCACTACAGCCCCTGACTAAAGCATTATGGGACGAGTAGTTTGACAACAACCCTAGGGCATAAAACTTCCATGCCCCGAACCGTAAACCCATGTTCTAGCCTCTGGCTGACCGTTACTAGAATTGGCAGCAAATCCGCATAGTAGTTAAAGCAAAAAAAAAAATAATGAAATGTATAAGGCACCGCAAAAGCTAGAAATACAACTTAAACTACTGAAAAAGGATTTTAGTCCTTGAGTATATTTTATTAGAAAAATATATTACCCTCATTAGAAGGGAATGTTTCGCTTTTTTTTATTGTGTATTCCCACCTAGATGTGGTTGTTGCAAAGTGACCACACTGTAAATTGCATAATAGTGACCACATATGTAGTATATTTTATATGGGCTTTGTGTTTTCCCTGTTTATGCATAATCAGCATGTATTTTACAGTGAGGCTAGCATGAAGTGCTTGGTAAATGCAAGGTATTGATCATATAAGCGTTCCAATTGCTGCAGAATACTTTTCGCCATCCTTGGCAAAGGAAACAATGACCTTTGCAGGCTACATATAGAAGTGTGGAAAAGAGTGTTGAAATATAGGTATTTCATAATACTGGTTTAACCCAAACATAACTGAGATTTCAGTATGGGTATGTGTATGAAAAACACACACAATTAGTTTATTTGTATAAGGAAACATGTTATAATTAAAATGATTGCAACTGAATATAGCCAATTTTATTTGCAATAGTAAGACCACCACAAAACTAAATAAATGTGATTTACAAAAGTTTCACTGCTTCTGGAGCATTATCAACTTCAACCATGTAAACCTTTTCCATACTTTTGATTCTTGACACTGGCTTGGACAGCTGTATTCCCAATACTGGAAATATATTCAGTCAGAACTATTATAGTTCATAAATAGGGAAATGAGCAGCAGGATAGCACATCATGTGATGGTGCCATGTACGTCAACTGCTCCAGAACTGGAGTGGGCAATAAACGTGCCTGGCAAAAGGCACAAGAAAAACGTATTCCTATACAAGAGATGAAAGTTAATCGTCAATGATTCACAACAGCTAATGTTAACACTTAAAAATGTGAGAATATACCGACTGGTCAAGTGGGTTTACATATAAATGTGTCAGTTAATAAATCTGATCTCTAGTGCTGACTGAAAAGTGACAGCAGGAATTCTTTGCAAAAGATATGTAAACTGGGAGGAGAAACTTGGAGTTCCCCCAAGAAATGCAGTGCTAATTATGAGCAAGCAACCTCAGTGGTTCGTCTCTTGTTCTAATAGAAGAAGCTGGCGTGATCAGTTTTCTGACTACCTAAAGGTTTTGTATAGGGGTAAATTCACTTTTAGTAGTAAAAAAACAAAAAAATCAACAATGTCCTCTATTAAAGTGGTTGTAAACCCCATAATAAGTAATGTTAAAAGACATGCACCTTGTTGTGTTTTGTCTCCTAAGAATCTAAATCGCATTATCCATACCTTTCTGTTGTAATCTCTGCACCCATCACAGCCCTGTGAATGTCTCTGGTCCATGACTGTGTACATGGGCTCGAGGGCAGGTCGTCATCAAGGACTCCCCTCCCACCTGTACACTCCTCACTATCACAGTCGCGCAGCTTAGCAGCGTCACTCCTGATGTGTGTGCACGCCCCAAGCAATGGGCGCATGTCAAAGTTACCTGACCAATAGGACATACAGGAGGGCGACACCTGACTTCATGTTGACCAACTATGCTCCAGCGAGGACAATCCAATCATAGGGGAGCCGGAGGAGGTAGGGTGAGTGATCTAGGTGGATGTGATGTGCGCGGCTGCGGGACACATGCCCAATGCTTGTGCATGAAACGGCTTAGTATTCGTGAATCACAGGTGAGGGGTGTGGCCACTTTTTTTTTATGTGTCTTTTTTTTTTAATGTAGGAAAGAGCCTGCTTGGTAGGTGAAACTAGGGACAGTTGCTTTCTTATGTTATTAAAGTGTGAGGTACGTGTCAGTTTATTTGTGATTTTTTGGGTTTACAACCACTTTAAGTCCTTCTGAAAAACTGAGCTGTTGTTTTTAGTGACCAAACATATATGTTGCTGTTTTTTCTCACGGTATATAAAAAAAAAATTAAACCCGATTAGTCACTAAGGGCAACAGCTCGGTCCCCCCATCGTCATTTCTGCAGCTTTATAAGTTTCTCATGGAGTGTAGTTCCCCAAGTTTCATTCAAGGTCTTCTGCAATCACTACCAACAGCTTAGTCCCGTTTCTTTAATTAGGGACAGTAAATGACCGAAAACCGTACCAAAATGTTTTCAAAGTAGAACACACTTGGCCAGACAGACGATTATAATAAAAAACAAAAAAACAAAAAAGAGATTAGTTGTTATTTCTCTAGGACAAGTTATTTTCTTGAGCTTCTTTTCTTCTGAAAGTTACGTAATTACATGTCTAACCAACAACTTTGAACATTTTATAGTATTAAGTTAATTAATGTTTCTCCTAAAAAGTGAATAGACAGAGATAATTTTACTATAATTAAACTGTTATACTGCAGATTAACTAGTCTGCATAAAGAGCTTTGGTTTTGTTCTATAGGTGTGTTATTTAATTCCTACCATAACCTAGCCAGCAAACTACATAAATCTCTATAGCAGGGATATACAATTAGCGGACCTCCAGCTGTTGCAGAACTACAAAGCCCATGAGGCATAGCAAGACTCTGACAGCCACAAGCATGACACCCAAAGGCAGAGGCATGATGGGACTTGTAGTTTTGCAACAGCTGGAGGTCCACTAATTGCAGATCCCTGCTCTATAGGATAACTTTTTACTTAGAAAATGACATGATACTTGTGGACTTGATGAAGTACTACTCCTGCCTGTTTCAGCGGTATAGTATTTACTTATGCACAAACCCACGTAGATGATAGCTTGAACAATCAAAACTACAAATTCATAGTACATGCTCAATTTTGTCAGGTACAACAATTGGTATTTGCCATAACAATATTTTTTTCAGCTCTGTGACTCATTATTTTCAGTAATGAGAGCTAATTAGAGTGGAAAATACCAAACGCCTGTGTTATAGCTTAGTGAAATGAGCCTATTGACTGCAGGATCAGTGGTTACAAATATCCCTAATGTACGATTTGTAACCTGTCCAGTCTGATTTTTAAGCATAAAAAGACCGCATTCTAGCAGCATAATATTAAAATAAAAAGAAAAGTATGTTTATTTCCGGCCGGTCACAGCACATTAGTGTACAGTCCATTCAGTAGCAACCCTCTTAACCACCTTTTTTAAATGCATGGCAAAACCTGGCCAAGAATGTAAAAGATAAAGCTAGGTTTCATTTTTACCAAACAGATCTTAAGAAACACAGTAATACTCTGTTTTCCTCCATGGACACTTATTATGCCTATTCTGGAACCCATATCATAAAGGGATGTAAGCATAAACATTCAAAATTTGGATCCATAGATAATTGCTTAGGCTGTCGAAATGCATCTTGGGAAACTGATGCAAATTAGGCTCCCATCCGCTAATCTGTTCAGCCCTAAATTGCTTGGACAGATTATAGGGATGGAGTCTGATGGCTTTAGATGCATCTTGGATCCTTCTGATTGGGAAACAAAAGCTATATATTTTCACAATAAATAAAAAAAAAAAATGCGTAGAACCGATTGCATATAGCGATCAAGTTGTGAGGCCGACCATGAAACTATGCTTGTTTACTTTTAAGCTTTAGGTCCACTTATGCTTAGCCACTAAAGCTGCACCGAGTTGTGAAGGAGAAGCTGTTAAGACAGATAAATGGAACTTGTTTTTGAAGAAGCATATCATTCTTTTTTTTTTTTTTGCATTGCTACGTTATGAGTCACTAATCAATAAGCAAGTGTTTTTGAGGTGTTTCAACACATTACTGACAGCACAGTTGTTCCAGGACAGCAACTCAAAGAAGGTGAAGGTGTTCTGTTGTGGTTAATCTTTTTCCTCGATTCTCTACTATGTCATGTACTCAGAGCAAACATATGTAATCAGATGCTTGATAAGTACATGTATGTCTGGGGCACACTCGTCAAAGTGTGTCAAGTATGAGAACCCTAGCCCATTTAAACACAAGATAGCAATAGTGGCTCCCGTATTCCCAACAGGAGCCATCTAATGTCCATCCAATGTGTCTGTTCTGAGTATTATTATACTGGTATGTATAGAAAATGGCTCACACAACAGTAGATACTGAATCTGATTACACTGAAAAAAAAAATTGAACACCCTGCTGCTTTACACTTACAAATTACTGGCCCTGTTAAAACATGTTTCACTAACTAGGGTTCATCAGGTTCTCTTTCAGGGCTGCTGCTATATGCTGGTAGTGGGCCCGGATATTGCTGCAATCACCTGAAAAAGTCAAAGGTGATGCCACATAATATACTGTACTTTTGGTTTGACATAAACTTTTTAAAAGTCCTAAAGTACCTCTGAATTATGATGCCAACTGACATTGATGGCTTGTTCTTGAATGTACAGGTTCTGGGGCCAATTCTTATTCTTGATTAACTACTTGGTGAGTAACTGACCTAGAAAAATTGCATGTTTACCAGTTGTCCCATTACTCAACTGCTAAACATAAGTTAAATCGGGTGGTAAAAGCAGGGGTAAGAAAGACAGCCCAGGAGTCAGCACTGTATAAAGAAAAAAAAAAAAGTCAGCAATGACAGCCCCCACATTTCTATCCTGACAGGGTCCCTTTATTTTGCAAAGTGGACAAATGTCTGCATTTACTCATTCATGGACAACTGCATATCCTAGGTTCTATTTCATAACATTTAAAGTGACCCTACAGGCCATATTATTGACAATCATTTACATATTAGCAAACAGTAAATGAGCTTTTAGGCCTCATTCACATTAGGCATGAGCGAAGGCAGATTTCAGAGGCAGTATTTTTGAACATTTTGTTCTGTAAGTTGTAGTACAGGAATAGAATCGTCCATTTTCAGCCCCTTAGACCTTTAAAACGGAGCACCTGATATGCGTACAAACACATGCTTTTCAGGCCTTCCAATAAGTTATATGGGGCTGCAAATGCACAAATCTACCCCAAAACAAACTTGTGTACTATTTCAGACTTCAGTGATAGGCAACACAGTGCTCAGGTGTGAACAGGCCCATTAAGAATAGTGGGATTCTTCCAACTTGAGCATTGTCTTGCTTTGAGAATTGAGCAAAGCGCTCAGGTGTAAATGGGGCCTTAAACAAGCCTCGACTTACATCTGTAGTTTCACTGAGTAATGCATCCTAACGGTTTACAACAGGGGCACAGAAGTCATAGCTTGTGATCTCTTGTTCTGCAGCTTGGTAACCTTCCAGGGTGCTGCAAGTTGGTAGGTAACTGACTGCAACCCGACTTCAAATTCTCAGTTGTGATCTTTGAGGATGGCTTGTTTTACAGTGCCTGCAGCTACAGAGGTCAGTGATGGCATATTTTAAAGCTCATTTACGGAGTTAAGAATATCATATACACACACTTTATTGTCCATTGTCTGGCCATAGGTTCACCTTAAAGCCAAAATAGCCTAAAATATGAGCCACCCTTGCCAAACATGATTATATTCTTGGAACAAAAATATTTGTTGGAACAAAAATATTTATATCCAAGCACTAATGGGCAGTGCAGCCAAACACCTTACATACAATTATTCTGAATTCATGTTTAACTTATCTAGAAATCAATCAAGTTAAACCTCAAAAAAAATAAATAAAATAAAGTATTGAGATAATATCTGAATAAATGCCACAAAACAACCATTATATATACAATCACTCTAAATGTGGCATATTTAGAGCATGGTGTACATATTATGACACTTTACTAGCCCAAGAAGTATCACTAGTTGGAAAAGGTTTACATGGGATCATTTTTGGAGTCTAAAGCAGTCAACTGAAAGACTGTATGTTCTGCTATTGTAGTAAGTGCTATACGTTGACATAACAGTCTTCTGGAATTCATAACTGAGTCTTTGTTCTCAAGAAAGCTAGGAATAGTGTGCTTTAGTAGGGAATGATAGTGTACCTTGGTTTTTGTTAAAAATTATTCACGGTTTACCATTACAGAAACATGGGTTCAGGGGATGCAAGGTCAAGAAATATTTAAAAAAATATGTGGTAAAAATTGCAAGTTTTTGTATGATGAAGGAAGTCTACCAATTAACAGGAGAACCCCAAACGATGGATTGACAAATCACGAAAAGCCATGGAACTGAATGGCTAATCCTGGTTTGGAAGCGCGGCAGTGAATTTAGAGGCTTATCAATCGTAACTGATGGCAGTGTTCAACTGTACCCCCAAAACACATTTCAATCATCCCTTTATGGCTATTACAGAATGCTTTCTATATGCTGATTGTTTAGAAAACAGTATCAGAACCACCAGATATAAGATGCAGTGTTGCCCTCTGCTCCAGATCATAGAGGTCTCACAAGACATAACTTTCCATTAAGCTTCTGCTGAAGAATAACATATGACAGGAACTACTGAATAGTTGAAAGTTGAATTAAGGCACAAAGTTCTGAATTTAGAAATTAAACAAAATCTGCAAAACTTCTAAGGTCATATGTTATTCCCCTTATGGCAATATGTGTACAAATGTGTGTGATTTTGGGCATATCCCTTCCACGTATTTCCATACAATTTGTGAGGACAGGAAAGGGTCAACCTATTTAACAAGCCTAGTATACTTTCAGTTGGTTGATCTGATAAGAATTGCTGGGTAGGTTGTTGTTCTCAACCTGATACCTAAAAAAAAAAAAACACGTGAACCTCTCCCATGCTGGTTTTGATTAGAAATGTTTAAAGACCACTAACTTGACTGACCCCTCCAACACCACACTAAACTTCTTAAAGGCCTCATTTGATTGTGAAGTCTCCTTCATCTTCACACCTGGCAATATAGGCAGGGTTCAGCAGGCTTCCAGTCATACCAGATCCCAGGAGCCAATTTTTCTTCTTCTTCCTAGAACTCACGAGCCCAATTGCAAACTCTAGGCGTACAAAGTGCAAATCAGTTCAAAAAGTAAGTGTCCTCGAGCACAGTTTAAGTCACATTTGATTCCAGTCTCAGCCACTGTAAACCCTGTCTAGTGTAGTGTACCAGTTCAGTCATAGTGCTATTAAGAGCAAGGGGGCAAACCATTGCACTGAGGTCTGCAAAAAATTCTGAAACAGAAAAAAGGCCACAAGAAAACATGTTATCAAATTGCATTATTAATATATATTCTCATAAATTCACAGAATATAGATCTTTGTTCAGATTAATACAGAGACAAAAACTAAAGCTACTTTATAAACAAAAAATACCCACTGACTAGTATAGTGGATTACACTTGAAACTACTAGTCTGCAATCTCTGCATTTACAGTGGGGAAATTATTTGATCCTCTGCAGATTTTGTAAGTTTACCCACTTACAAAGAAATGAAGGGTCTATAATTGTTAGCATAGGCGTATTTTAAATGTAAATGATAGAGAAAGAATATCAACCAAAAATCCAGGAAAAAAAAAAAAAAAAAAAACATATGATAGAAATGCTATAGTGAGTGAGTTGCAGTTCAGTGAGTAAAAATATGATTTTTTGTCTTACCTGTAAAATCCTTTGAGTACATCATGGGACACAAAGTGAGGCTAATATTAATTACCTACTGGGTTATACTTGATCTCCGGGTGAATGGACACTTGTACACCAAAGGTCTTTAGACAGGAAGTGATCCCCTATATAACCCCTCCCATACAGGAAGCACTTCAGTTTTGTAGCAAGCACTGAATCCTCAAAAGAGGGGCGGGATCTCTGTGTCCCATGATGTACTCAAAGAAAAGGCTTTTACAGGCAAGTATGATGAAAAAATACTATTTTCTTTTTCGTACATCATGGGACACAAAGTCAAACATTCATTACCTGCTAGGAAGCCCCAGCGCAATAGCCTTGAGGGGAGGGAGACACCCTGCCAAACAATAGCCATTAGAACTTATATGGCAGCCCGCAGTAAACTGCGGCCGAAAGCCGAATCCTCGGCTACTCATTCACTTGATAAAACTGAGCCACAGATATCTGATGGTGAAAAGCCCAGGAGGTTCCTACACCCCTGGTAGAATGAGCGCTCATCCTAAAGGGAGGCGCTTTACGTTTGAGTTCGTAGGCCTGATTGACCAATTGACGGACTAAATTGGCAATGGGAGCTTGGAGGCTGCCTGCCCTTACTTGGGTCCTCTTGGTAAAACAAAAAATGAGTCTGATCCTCGGATCTTCACAGATCTAGACAAATAAACCTTGACTGCCTGGACAATGTCCAAGGAGCGCAGTCATCTCTCTTGACTTAATGGGGGGAAGCAAGCCAGTTTCCCCTGCATAAAGGTTTGGACCAGTGAATGGGAGGCTAAAGGCCTTTGGAAGAATACTTCTAGGGCCGAAACTTGACCTCTGATTGTACTCAAGGCCAATTTGATTTTCACAGCTGACTGTAGAAAAGAGAATTCCCCCAATCACATTTCCAAGGATGCAATTTTTTTGGCTTCACAACAAGCAATACAAGTCATCCAGACCTTATGATAGATCTTCCTAGTGACAGCTTTTCTAGCATTCACTAGGGTAGACACCACTGGCCCCAAGATGCCATGGTCCTTTAACATGCTGGCTTCAATAGCCATGCCTTCAAATTTAGAGACTGTAAATTGGGGTAGAATATAGGACCTAGTAGTAGACAGTAGATCAGGGAACCATGGAAGCGTCCATGGCCTATATATTGTCAGTCTCACAATTATAGGGAACCAGGGCCTTCTGGGCCAGGCTGGTGCCACCAGAATGACTGGAACGCCCTCTATCCGAATCCTGCACAACAAATGTAGAAGGAGAGGGATCAGAGGAAAAGCATAAACCAGGGAGTACTGGCTCCATGGAACTACCAAAGCATCTGCTCAGATTGCCAGAAGATCTATTGTTCAGGACACAAACTGCTGTAGCTTGTTGATGAACCTGGATGCCAGTAGGTCGACCTCTGGCCATCCCAAACTTTGGCAAATTTCCTGGAACACACCTGCGTGTAGGTACCATTCCCCTGGGCAGGTCTGCTAGTGGCCGAGATAATCTGCCTTCCAATTCTCTACTCCCAGGATATGGACTGCCGATAGAATCGGCACATGTCCCTCTGTCCAGGCTAGTATGTGGTTCACTTCCATCAGAGCTGAGCGACTCCTGGTACTGCCTTGGTGGTTTATATAGGCCAATGCAGTGGCATTGTCAGACTGAACCCTGATAGGGCAGTCCTGAAGCTCCACCGTCCATGACCGTAGGGCCAGTTGTATTGCCCGTAATTCCAGAACGTTGATGGGCAGGATCTGTTCTGTCCTTGATCATTTCCCTTGAGCTGTGAGCCCCACTAGGGTTGCTCCCCAGCCTGAGAGACTAGCATCTGTAGTCAATACTCTCCAAGTTACCGAGAGGAAGGCTCTTCCCTTTCGCAGGTTCTGATCCTGGGACCACCAGTTTAGGCTTAAGCGTGCCTGAGGAGATGAGGACATTGGATAATCCAGGGCTTGTCCTCTCCTGTTCCAAGCCAACAAGATATCTTGTTGTGGAGGCCTGGAATGGAACTGGGCATAGGGCACCGCCTCGACGGAGGATACCATCCTCCCTATAAGACTCCTACAGAGCCGAATGGGAGGGTTGTCTGGTGCCCCTTAACTGACGCACCTGACTTTTCAGGGCACAGATCCTTGTGGGTGGCAAGAATACTCTTACTTGGACCGTATCTAGGATCAGACCTAAATACTTTATACCTTGCGCTGGTTTCAAGGCTGACATTTCGGTATTTCTGATCCAGCCTACGTTTTTCAAATACAGCACTGTGCATGTTATGCTCTGTTCTAGAGCCTGTAATGAGTGATCTCCGAGTAGGAGGTTGTCCAGAAACCCAAGCACCAGGGTCCCTTGGGCCCTTAAAAGACCCAATACTGGTGCTAGGACCTTTGTGAACACCCGGAGAGCTGTAGCAAATAGCAGGAACCTCTAATGAGGCTGAAAAACATGTCCGTGTAAATACGCGTCCTTTATATCGATGAAGGCTAAAGTCTAAGTCTTCCATCTGGGGCGAGGCTAGAACTAAGCAGACAGACTCCATCCAAAAGGATTGGATTAGTAGTTACTGGTTCAGGGATCCTAGGTCCAAAACTGGGCCCTGTGACCCTGTTGGGTTTTTAAACCGTAAAACAGGTTCGCTCCGGATACAGGAACCTGTACAATCACTCCTTGATGGACTAAATGATGTAGTGCCTGAAGCAATAAGTCTCTTTTTGGAGGATCCAAGGGAACGCTGGATCCTAAAAATCTCTGGAAGGGGAACCCCCCAAAACTCCAGCTTGTAACTGCGGGATATAATTGAGACAACCCACTCGTCCTGAATTATTGTTCTCCAAATGTCTGCAAACTGCAGCAGCCTTTCCCTCACCTGATAGAGTGAGGGAAAGGCGTCTCCTCAAGAGGAGTTGGTTTACAAGAATTTCGGACCTAGGGCTTTTTCTGGCCCTGGCCTTGCAGCTTGCCCTAGCCCCATGTTGGCGACAGCTGAGACATTTGAGGAAGCAGTCCCTAAAGTTTTAAACAAGGGATGCCTGGTGCTTTTCTTCAGAGGAAGTAGAGAACTCTTCCCTCTGGAAATCTTTTGGATGTATTCGTCCAAATGATCACCAATAAACGTTCCCCATGAAAAGGGAAACCTGCCAATAACTTTTCCCAAAGATGCTCGGCTGACCAGTTCTTAAGCCACAAAAGTCTGTGCATATGTACAGACAAGAGAGCCAAACGAGAAACCTGCTGTATTGAATCCTTTTAAGGCATCAACAGCAAAACACAGCAGTCGAGGAATATCTATTATTTTCAAGCAGATCATCCTCCCGGTTAGGCCTATCAGGCCGTTTGACCTGATCCTTTATGGACTGGTAGATTCCAATTTCTGCAACAGCTGGCTGAATAGGTGAACTAGGAAGGAAACCTTTAATGACTCCAATTTCTTGTCAACAGGGTCTTTCAAATCCTGTGCCTTATCTACCTGGACAAGTTTTTTTTTTTTTTTTTTTTTAAGGAAGAGACTGCTGCATCTATGGCTGGTATGTTCGCCTTTTTAAACAAACTTTTCATCCATGGGATATAAAAAAGGAAAACCTCTTAAGAGGAACAAAATCCTATCAGGATTTTCCCAATCGGCATACATCACCTATTCCAGCAGGGGGTGTAGGGGTATGCCTGTGTGACCTGAATAGGCCTCAGGGATCCCAAGAGGACCAGGGGGACTCCGTCACCTCTGCTTTTTTAAGAGGCAACTTAAAGGCAGAATGAACCATTTTGGTCAAAATCAGGATGAAAGCCTCTGCAACTGAGGTGCAGACATCAACTGGATATCTTTTTGTTCAGATTGCTCGAAAGCAGGCTCCTCCGCTAGGACCTCCCCTCTTCCCCATTCTCATCCCATTCCTTCTCCAAACTAGGAGGCTCCACGGAGGGGGATCTGTCACGCTTCTTGCCCCCCCCCCCCCCCCGCGGAATGGAGGCAATCATGCCAGCAATCCTGTGTTCTAACCCGGCTAGGGCTGAGGACAGTTCATCCTTAGTGATAAAGGGTGAAGCAGTAGCAGTGACTGTAGGCACAATCCCAGATAGGCGCAGTGGCCCAGATTGCCCAGAAGACTCTGGTCCTTCAGGGGATACAACACTAGGGATATCACTAGGTTCATCAGGAACTACTGTTGACATAGGTGTGCCCTTCCCTGTAGTGTTAGTCCCGCTCTTTTTTGAAGACATTTACTAGCCACAAAAAGAGCACCTGGGTGCAGTATTAAAACACCTCAAAAGGGAGACATTTTAATAGGGCTCACCAAGCCCCTATCCAAGAATCCTGCTAAGCGCCTTAGCCTGCCAAGTGACACTTTGTGACTCACGTGACCCGGGTAAGGAGAGATGAACCGCTGCAAGTGCCTGTTCAGAGTCTGCTCTGTGTCCCACAGCTGCCTTCTGGAAGCACGTGTGCTTGGCATATACAGCCTAAGTAAGCTGGCTGTGCACCGGAACGTTCTGTGGTCCCAGCGAACGGGCGTGGCTGTATTCACACGAATCTTCGTGAGCCCAGATAAAGGCTACTGCGCATGTGCGGCGAAGCCATGTGCTCCATGGCCACTAAACTACTAAGTCCAGGGGCGCTTTTGCGAATGCATGTGCGCCATGGCCGCCAAACTGCTGCCGAGTACAGCGGCACTCTTGCAAATGCTTGTGCGCCATGGTAAACCAAGTCGAAATGGCGCACCATTGTGTCCCATCATACAGGTAAAGAAATACCCAGACACAAGTAAAAAAAAGATACACTTTGCAAACACCCACAGCTAGTCCAAAACTCCCCCGTAGGGTCACCGCACACAGGTGTCCAGCCTCTAGCTTGCTTGACTGATTGTTACAATCACTGGGACACCCCACAATATTAAAATAAAGGGGTTTCCCTTACCCGTCCAAACGCAGGGCAGCTTAGAAAAGAAGAGCTCAAACTTCACCCATCACGGCGGGTTCATGTCACTTCAGGACCTTCAAGGACTGGGTACCCTTTTCATGTTTAGGGTCCACTCCCTTGGACCTGTACAGCACCCTGCAGAAATGCCTTAGTGCTGTAATATCCACTTCGCAGGGTCCAGTGCCCAGAGACCACATTACACGCAAACCTCACAGGATCTCGAGTCTTCCTTGCAAGGCTCGGGCACCATTTATCCAAGCATATAAAGCCTGTGATATACGATTGCGGCGTCCTACAGTTTAGCTGCTCCGTGTCATCTTCTTAGAACATTTCGACAGACTCAATCTTAATTATTTTGGATTTTCGGTCAAATGCATTTAAGGAAACAAAATAAAAAAGAATTTCGGGAGTAACTAAATAAATTAATTTTTCGGACGAAAACGAAATTCCGAAACAAAATATTTCACTGTGTACATGTCTATTTTTTAGTGAACATTTGTGTTCGATTAACATCTGGCATCAAAAATTTCTACTTCCGCTATTTTATTCTCTTGCATCTGTGCTTTAACAAAAAAAAAAGTACTGTTTGGGGGGGGGGGGGGGGTTTAACCACTTTCAGACCGGACCAATTTGCTGGTCAAAGACCAGACCACTTTTTGCGATTCGGCACTGCGTCGCTTTAACTGACATTTGCGCGGTCGTGCGACGTGGCTCCCAAACAAAATTGATGTCCTTTTTTTCCCACAAATAGAGCTTTCTTTTGGTGGTATTTGATCACCCCTGCGGTTTTTATTTTTTGCGCTATAAACAAAAATAGAGCGACAATTTTGAAAAAAAAACGCATTATTTTTTACTTTTTGTTATAATAAATATCCCCCAAAAATATATAAAAAAACATTTTTTTCCCTCAGTTTAGGCCGATACGTATTCTTCTACATATTTTTGGTAAAAAAAAAAAATCGCAATAAGCGATTATTGATTGGTTTGCGCAAAAGTTATAGCGTTTACAAAATAGGGGTAGTTTTATAGCATTTTTATTAATAAAAAAAAAATTTTTTTTTTTTTACTAGTAATGGCGGTGATCAGCGATTTTTATTGTGACTGCGACATTGTGGGGAACCCATCGGACATTTTTGACACATTTTTGGGACCATTGTCATTTATACAGTAATCACTGCTATATAAATGCAGTGATTCCTGTGTAAATGACACTGGCAGTGAAGGGGTTAACCAGGGGGTGGCAGTGTAGGGGTTAAGTGTTCCTAGGGGTGTGTTACTAACTGTGGGGGGGGTTGGGCTTTCATTTAGTGAACACTGATCTCTGCTTCAATCACATGGAGCAGAGATCAGCGTCACTAGTTTCTAGGCAGAATGGAGAAATGCTGTTTACTCGGCATTTCCTCCATTCGGCCGCTCCGTGAGACGATCGCGGGGATGCCCGCGGCGATTGAGTCCGCGGGTCCCGCGACCGGACTCACGGGGGTCCCGACCAGCGCGGGTGCGCGCCGCCGGCGGCACGCTCCCGATGGCAGGGCGGCATTGAATATTGGACATACCTGTACGCCAATATGCCTGCCCGTGCCATTCTGTCGACGTACATCGCCGTGCGCTGGTCGGGAAGTGGTTAACTAACCTTTAGTCCAAAAATGTGCATTTAACATGTGCAAACACATGAAAAATGTCTCTGGTAGTTGAACAGTGACAGTTGAACAATTAACATGCAACACTGATTACAGCTTCTGGGCAATTAGTCTTTTAAAGAGGAAGTAAACCCAGATGGGTTTACTTCCTCTGATTCCCTGCAAAGGTAAAGAATAATGGACTACTATGCATCGCATAATAGTCCATTATGTGTCACTTACCTGACACAGGAGCCAGCGAAGTCACAGCTGCCCCCTGTCACGCGCACGGGAGCCGTCACACGCGGCATATCGCCGCGATCTGCGGCTTGCCCAGTGCCCCTGCCTTCAGGTAAATATCTCCTAAACTATAGGTTTAGGAGATATTTCTTGGACCTACAGGTAAGCCTTAATCTAGGCTTACCTGTAGGTCAAAGTGGTTTGTAAGGGTTTACAACCACTTTAAGAGTGTCTTTCACCTCAAGTCAACAAAAAGTTTGATGTACTTGCATACTGCAGCTCTGTTGGATGCTTGGATAAAATGACATATTATTATGTTCTAGTGTACATAGATTTGCAATGAAAACATTTAACAGGTCTATAACTTTAAATTTCCAAAACAGGTTTTTGATTTAGAATCCCAGAAGTTTACAAGAGAATTACGGTGTAGTAAACAGATGTAACATGTAACCATAGAGATTTTGTCATCTATATACAGACATTAAAATCTATGACAAACCTTTGTTTTTCTTTGCTAGCAAATCAGCTTGTTCCCATATGTCATAAGCATAGAGGATGTAGGAGGTGATGTTGACATAAGATGATGCTATGTGATGTATCATCTGAGGGATGGTAACTGAGTTGCTCTGGCTCCCACTGTTGTTGGATCCTGGCTGAGATCCTCCAGAGCTGGCAGGAGAAGGTGTCGGGGACATTGGAGACGGTGTACCAGAACTTCTAGCACAAATGAGATATTGTAGAGCCCATTAATCAACAGCTTAAAACACAGTATAAAACAAAACCCCCACCCAACGAGCAGTGATCATTGGAAATAGATGTATAATAACTTTAGGACCTGCTGTACTACTGCTACCATTCACTTGTGTGATAATTTCACACCAAGCATTACCACAGCCAGCTCACAGTGCAGGCAGGGCTGAAAGTGTTAATGTTTCAGGACACAGGACTTTTAAACTAGCCAAAATGGAAAAAGGATAAGCAAAATTCACCACTCTTCCACTTTATACTTTGTTAAAGAGCTCCAAAGCTGCAGCAATGTTGGATGATAATACATGAGTGACACAGCAAAGAAGATGGTTGTAGCTCAGTCATCACTGCAATCTTATCCATCTCAATTTTATTAAAATAGAAAAATGTAATGCAACCCATATAAGTTCTGTATTGTGCTCACAGCAGTGCAAATGCAGAATTATTGGTCTAGTAAGCTTAGCAAGCTGACTGAATGTCCACAGGTGGGCTATTATGCCTCCTATGCAAGAGCTGTTTTAAGCCTAAATGCAGAATGGCTAGATCCAATATTCACTATACCTGTGAAAATCTGAAATCTGCTATACACTGCTCCATCAGTTTTTGTGTTCCTATTACTTCAAATTCAAGATCACAGATGACCAAAGAAATTGGAAATTTCTCTTTTTCCAGTAGTCAATGATCCCACAGATATTTGCTTATTGTTTTACATGATATAATTAATGAGGTGCAACAGGCCTGAAATATCCAGTGCATAATAACTAAATGTAAAATGTAAACGTGAGATTACATCTATTACATTAGGTGAATAAAGGGAACAGTATAAATCGAGAGGTTAGGACCTCTCACACGTACATGCATTCTTGATGTACATTACTGCAGGCATGTATGTTTAAAGATGCATTCATGTGCTTTGAAACATATAGTATAAAGATTCGGTGTAAATGTTTTAAAATGTGTATTTACCATTAATGTAAAGTAAGCCATATAATGTGCATAAATGGACAAAAATGCTACCTGTCCTATTTAAAGTGGTAGTAAAGTCTTTTTACTTAGTTGTACCAACGGGTAAGGCTATAATAAGGCTTACCTGTAGGTACAATGAATATTTCCTAAACATGCAGTTTAGGAGATAGTCCCACCGGATGCAGCCAGGGACATCATATATGTCACAAATGAGGTTTCTACTTGACCACACTGCTGGCAATATGGACATGTGTTTTTGTTTACTGTAGCATTTGGTATTTTTTAAATTTACATTTTGATAAATAAAAAATGAAGCTCACCTAGCAACACACGGAGACGGTGCTTGAGCAGCTCTGGATGAACTCTGGTGGGGAAAAAACACTGCAATTAGTTAGGTCTGTGGCAAGTCTCACAATTTTAACACAATACTCTAATAATTCTAATAATTCCAAGCACACACACACACGTCAATTTAATACTATAGGTCACATAGAGGGATTAGCGCAGGTGTATTGAGATCCTACTCCGAACCCAGTTTTGCATACGCGTGGCGGTGGGTAATGCCTCGGCAGCTAATGATTGGAGGTATGCAGTGACAGCTTTCTGATGGGGTGGCTCAGAACAGGATCCGAACATGCCTGAACTAATCACATTATTCAAATGGATGAAATTGAAATAAGAAAAGATCTCATCACGTAAAACTGTTTAGAATTTATTCGATAAAACACCACGACACGTCTGCCCACACAATTTCCAAGAACCAAGCCGAACCACGAGTGGCGGTATTCAGCAGATTGTGGGCAGAGTTCCCTGTTTACAAAGAACATACCGTACACACCAGGTGCCAGGATTATTAGACACCATTACATGTGAGTGTAATTCTTATTTGTTTTATCCAATAAATTCTAAACAGTTTTAAGCGATGAGATCTTCTCTTGTTATTTCCATTTCATCCATGTGAGGACATATCCAGCATTTGAGCTTTTTTGCTGCCAAAGGATTTTATCCAGGGGTTTCCCCACCTGCACATTTGACCCACTAGAGATAGTTGGTTAACACCTAGGGGTGAGTGTACATCTATATGGGGCACCTGGTCTGAGCACAAGTCACATGGAGCACTTGTTATTTACCTTGAGCACAAGCACTTGTGAACACCAAAAATGTTGGAACTGTAATGCCGTGTACACACGATCAGACTATCCGGCGGACTTAGTCTGGCAGACAAACCACCATAAAGTCCGCCGGACTGTCCGAACGAGCAAACTTTTCCGGCAGACTAGGGATAAGTCGCCGCATGCCGTGTGCCTGTCGCTGGCCAGAGACAGCGATGAGTCAACAGCTCAAGAAGAGAAGACGAGAAGAACAGAAGGCGGCGAAGACAGCGGGGATAGAAGACCGGGCCACCGCTTGTAAAAGAGCTAGAAGGCACGGAGGCCCGGCAAGAAGAACCGAAGAGGGGGACAAGACCCCCGAAGTCGGAAGAAGAAGGCGACGCCGAAGAAGAAAGCCGGGATCCTCCGCTAGTAAAAGAGCTTGCAGAAGATAGCGGAGGAGTCCGGCGAGAAGACCCCCGAAGCTGTGCAATAAACTATTTTTAACCCTTGGGTTGTGTTTTTTTTTACATTTTTTTCACAGGTGAATGGGTAGGGGTACATTGTACCCCATACTCATTCACATAGGGTGGGGGGGCCGGGACCCAGGGGCCCCCTTATTAAAGGGGTTTCCGATAAGCCCCCCGCAGACCCCGACAACCAATGGCCAGGGTTGTCGGGAAGAGACCATTGTCCTCATCAACATGGGGACAAGGTGCTTTGGGTGGGGGGCCGCGTGGCTCCCCCTTCCCCAAAGCACTCCCACATGTTGAGGGCATTCGGCCTGGTACGGCTCAGGAGGGGGGGGGGGGTGCGCTCGCTCGTCCCCACCCCCTTTCCTGACCGGCCGGGTTGCGTGCTTGGATAAGGGTCTGATATGGACCTGGGGGGGACCCCCATGCCGTTTTTTCGGCGTAGGGCTTCCCATTTAAGTCCATACCAGGTACCACGGGGGCCAGCGACGCTTCATTCGCTGGTCCCGGCTACCTGGAGCCGCGCTCAAAATGAAAGGACTTTTCTCCGTGCGGGAAAAGTCCGTTCATTTCAAAAGTACGGCGGACTAGCACACACGCGGCCATATTGTCCGGCGGACATATTTTGGTGCAAAAATACTTTCTCAGTCTGCCGGACTTTTGGGTAAAAAAAAAAAAAAAAAAAAAAGTCCACCGGAGCCCACACACGGGGGGATTTTGTCTGCCAGACTTTTCCACCGGATTGTTTGATCGTGTGTACGCGGCATAAAGGACTCGTATGTTTTTTTTAAAGATCAGTATTGTCAGCACCTAGCGCGATGATATTATATATATATATTTATTTATATGGCCTTTTGGTGTAAGATAACCTTCTCTTTGTAAAGTATGAGGAAGGGCACAAGAGAACCGCCAACTCAAGGCACCTCTAACGACCTCATCGCAACCAAAAGGCTACTTTGCAGGAGAAGTCAACCTGGTACACACTGGCCAGATATCAGCCAGTTCAACAAAAACTGGACTACATGCAGCCAGTGTGTGCAGCAGCCTGGCTTCTGTTGAAAGGGTGTGCTGGAAAACCAGCAGCTGACTTGCATCCAATCAGCGCTCGCAGCTATTGGTTGTGACCGCTGGTGTTCTGGTGGGGCAGAGGAATTGTGACATAAATGGCAAAAATTCTGCTTTTGTTAGGTAGGCTGCTTGCTGCACCAGAATCAGATGCAGAGACTGGTGTTAAGAGTCTGATCCTGCTCCAGTGCAAAGGGTACATAACTCTAATGCCGCGTACACACGAGCGAACCTCGTCGGACTGAACTCCGAAGGACTTTTTGATGGAGTTCCGACGGAGTTCTGCCGAAACGGACTTGCCTACAAATGATCACACCAAAGCCCGATCGTTTAGAATGTGATGATGTATGACAGGACTAGAAAAAGGAAGTTCAATAGCCAGTAGCCAATAGCTGCCCTCGCATTGTTTTTGGTCCATCGGAACAGCATAAAGACGAGCGGTTTTCTCAATAGGAACTGGTTCCAGTGTAAAAATTTGAAACATGTTCTATTTCTAGGTCGGTCAAAATTTTAGAAAGAAAAAGTCAGATGAAGCCCACACACAATCGGAATGTCCGACAGAATGATTCCGTCTGACCTTTTCTGCCGGAAAGTCCGGTCGTGTGTACAGGGCATGAGATTGAGTGCTGTGCAGGCCTTCAGCAGAGGGAATATTAGCCCGTGGTTTTACAAAAGGCTCCCTTTTGCCTGGCCTCCGCCATAGCTATGTGTGAAGGTATTCAGGAAGTAGGGTGCGAAATAGAAGGTAAACGTCTCCAGAAGGAGAATGCAGCAACCCAGTAAATGGCCCTGTAATGAATCCTTGTGGTGAAAAGGGTGGGAGGACATGCCCAAGTACCATAGAAGGGCTCTAGGCGGAAGTAGTGGTAAAATGTGCGACCTATAGTGTGATGTAGCACCTGCCCATCTACTTGAGACTAAACTCTGAATGGTGATTTTAAGTGCCAAATGTGAAAAGTTTGCACTGTAATTAATACAATTCAAATATAACCCCAGACTTAACATAAGTGGTCAAAAGCATACAGGGTGACCCTGTCTTACCTAGACATATAAAGTCCAGGCTTTGCCTTTATCAGTGGGCATACTCCCAAAGGGGTCTTCAGGGACTTTGTACCATAGGGGTGGACCACGGCCCTATACTGGTATAGCCCCCTGCAGTTGACTACTACTAAAGGCCTGTACCATTCACAGCAAGCTTTGTATTTTATGAACGAATACAGATCTTCCATTGACTGCATGAGGCAGAGATGACATTGTCTGCCTGCCTCAGCCAGAGGAAGCTTTGTATTCATTCATAGATTACAAAGCTTGTTTTTAATCCCTGAGCAGCGCTCAGGCCAACTCAATTTTGTTCTTGGATTCTAATTTGATTGTTTAGGAGTCTAAAGTCCACATAAATTGCGAGACCTGATAATTTATACATGGGAGACTGATTGTGATTTCTTCCTTAAATACTAATAGACTATAACAAACTATAATAAGAACCCCTGAGATCAGGATGGCTTAAGTGTATTTGAAATACTCTACTGGCAGATGTTTTGTCAAAAAGCACTTTTTTTCACAGTCAAAAAAAACTTTTGAGCTTTTACAGGTATTACAGCAAGGAACAATCATCAATGTTCATCACAATACGCATTGTATCCCATCACGTCAATTGCCTCGTCAATGATACAACTAAAAACAAATAACACAGTATTGTTCATACATACTACAAGATTCAGTGCATCTGCTTGTGAATGGTACTGTATAGGTAAGAAGTACATACGGTAATGAAAATAAAGACAGGCACAGTGTGTAGCCATATGCTTTATAAAAGTTCAACCATTTTCTCCTGTACATGTTTATGATTGTGCTAAACATCTGCCACACACTTTGTTGTATTTGATGGGGCATCAAAATGCACTTTTAGCAATCTATATAGCTTGTGAAAAAATTGTCATCCAAAAGAGTAGAAGTATAGCCAACAAAATGCTATTAGGTTTTCATGGCTAGAGCTATAAAGAAAAAAACCATTAGCCATAACATGTATAGGTGTTTTACCTTGAAGTGCTCCCCAAGAGTGCGGGAATACTTTAATGCAGTATCTTTTTTGTAGCGAAACATCGCCATGTAGAGAACGGACTGGCAACGCATACTAGGGGTAACAGAAAAATAATTTAAGCAAGTTTAAAGGAAATCAGACTAGTCTGGTATGACATGCAGGGAAAAATGTTCATAATCATCAAAAAGTAGACATCATTGCTTGTCAGCCACTTACCATATAACTGCAAAAGCTTTTTCATGTGCGGGTGCTGAACTATCTGAGAAGTTCTTCAACTTCATAATAAACCTGTGAAGTATAAAGGAAAATTAAAGAGACTTCTAGGGGTGTTATGTAGTCATATTGAAAAAAGAACAAGCCTATTGCCCTTTTTCCATTGACTGTATTTTTGCAAGTATTTTTGCTGTAACTGCTTAGCTGGAGTTCAGCTTCCTTATGTTAGTCAAGTCCATCTAATTAGTCTAAAAACGACCCACTCAGCCATTAACCCAAGTTCTACCTAATCTTTTGAATGCAGCTAAGCGTTTGATCCCTGTTCACTGGAAAACAGCTCATGTTCCTGTGCGAGTTGAATGAATCTGCTTAGTAGGCATTATGGTTGCGGAGAAGTGGATGGCAACGTGTAAGGGCCGACATGAAAAGTTCTATGGGATTTGGGCCACCTGGATACATTACACTTCCAGTGCCTAAAAGACCCCACAGCCACTGGCCTCCGGGTCCTCTACATCTCTATAGTCGGGAAACAACTTTATCTTAGTTTTATTAAATATTGGGGCAGACTTGCTCAGAGCCATGGAATATTTATGAAATTATAATTTATTCTCTCAGTTATAGCGCTGTTAGTTTAGATTTTTGTTTTTGTTGTGGTACTTATTTATTTACGTATTATTTATTTTTGTTCCTTTATTACTGTTATGTTTGCTCTGCTCCCCCTTTTCTTCTTCTCTCCCTTCTCTTTTCTTCCCCTACCCCCTCGTCTACCCTTGCCCTTCCTTGTCCTCATTCATGTTCTGGTTTTACAAATTGGCTCATAGATCTTGATTGGTAATACAAAGGTATATGAGTGTACATAAATATGTATATTTGTGGATGGATGTACCGATAAGCTTTAATTGCCAGTTTCAAGTTTTTTGTTTTCTTTGTAATTTTTGAACTTATGCCCATTTTGGCTTTCTTTTTCTGTTCTTTACAAGCTAAAGGTTTGTGAAAATCAAAATAAAGACTACTTAAAACTACCCTCTCCCCAGACAGGCAATACTGCTGTCCAAAGGGGTCTTTACTACTTCATTCAGAATTCAGACACCGCAAGACAGGAAGTGTGGCTGGCTGGGTCAAAGAGTGAAATAAAGGGGTAAAAGCCCAAAAAAGAAAACTACTCCTGTATAACCTCCAACATTGTTGGGGTACAAATATTACCCAATCTCGCGCTCCGCTTACCACAGTTAGGCCTAAAGTGATTGCCTCTCAACTTTAGAATCATCCTTATTCATCTATTTCTAGAAGACAAGTTGGTTATCCTTAGGGTATGGAACTCACCCATATCTCCTAGTCTGGTAGATACTGTTAATACATTGAACTATCAGTACAAAATGGAAATAATTTTTTCATGCACAAACGTATCCTCAGAAAATACTGTTTGGCCTGGACCGTTTGCTTGCAAAACCTTAAAGTGATTATAAACCTTTGTTTAAAAAAAAACAAAAAAAACACAACATATTATACTTACCTCCACTGTGCAGTTCGTTTTGCAGTGTGGCCCCAAACCTCGTCTTCTGGGGTCCCCCAGCAGCGCTTACGGCATCTCCTCACATCAGTAAACCCCCTGGGAGAAATGCTCTCCCTGGGGATTACCTTGTGGGTGTGCTTCCTGGTCTAGCATTTGCGTGCATAGACAAAGAATGCCGGAATTGGCCCCGCCCCTGCAACATTGGATCTGAGTGGCAGCAGTGGGAGCCAATGGCTGCGCTAACAATCTATCCAATCAAGAGCCGAGAACCCCGAGCAGAGGTGGTGAGCACGTCTCTGCCGAAGGAACGAACGGCTCAGGTGCATAAAACGCGGGGGCTGGGGGGCCAGTCACTGTCAGAAGTTTTTTCACCTTAATGCATAGGATGCATTAAGGTGAAAAAACACAAGGGTTTACAACCCCTTTGACTGTACTGTTACTATTTAACATTTGATGATGACATCGTTCCCCCAGTGTACCTTTGATACTTATATGACTGGCCCTGACTGGAGCTCTACTCACTCTATACCCCCACTCCAACTTTCATCCTCTTCCCTCCCTTTACGTCACGTTTTCACCCTCCACTCCTTTTGTTATTTCTCCTGCTTCTACGCTTTCTTATATTTGCTAGTGAACATGAAACATTAGAATTCTATACGTTAATCTCTGACCGTTATAAGTAAATATCTCCCTCATGTTTCTCTTTCATAAAAAGCAAATCCTTGGGCTCAGGTGCTGTTAGTCATTTTCATATGAACCTCCATATTACCCTGTATCCTTAATATCCTCTTTTAACAAAGAAATATTAAACTTAAAAAGGAAAAGGAACGTAGCCACCACATCTAAGCACTGGTAAGCTGCAACACATTACAATTTTGTTTTGGGGTTTAACAGCATTTTAAGATACATGTAATGGCCCTTTTTTCCCCAGAGGTCACTTAAACCTAGATGTCCAGGCCTGGTTTAGCAGTGTATGCATCTGCTAATATGACTTTGAATAAATCAGTTGATACAATTATAACATTAAAAAAAAAAAAAAAAAAAAAGGAACATTTTCTTAGACCATTACAGTAGGTGATGGTCTAGGAGTACACTGCAATTTAAAAGGTTGTGGTTGCAGCTGCAAAAAACATTTTTTCCTCAATGAAGCTGTCAGCTTGTGTGTGACATTGAGAACCATTTAGCGTGGCTCCTGATGCCGTTTTCACCACTGTTATTAGGGACTAAAGCGATCACACTATTGAGATGTGATCTTTGGGATGATTTTTAGTGCAATTATGTAGTGCGACTTTGGATGTGGTTAGCATATTCTTTGAAGCCAAATCACACTAAAGTAGCACAAGTACCCTTTTCCAAATCGCAGCACACAGAGTTGCATTAATATGAATGGGCATTATTAAAAATGTGATCTCCCTTAACATGCGATTCTATGTAACTCACGTTGCATCAGAAAATCCCACCAGTGTGAATCAGCATTCATTGACAGCTGGTAGCCACACAAAATTGTCAAAAGTGAACTTTCAGTTGGGAGAAGGTAGGACAGCACAGGCATAACGAACCATAGTTCAGGGTTACTTACTTAATAAGATCAACTGTTTCAGCAAACATCGTGTAGGCAGGCTTTGGTGCATTAACATCAGCTTCCATTGCAATCCCGCACTCAATGAAAAACATGGCTGCATCTAGGTAATTGAACGACTTTCCAATCTTGTCCGACTAAAGCACAAGCATAGAAAAGATAAATCAATTACATTAAAATTAGGTCCTGTGTGTTGACAAAGTGTAATCTCAAGTGAAAGTACCCCATTTTAACTTTGATTCTCTTTCCTTTGCCCAGGGGTGGTGGGGGTAGGCAACCTTCCCAGATGGCAAAACACGATTACTGCTGGTGGCTACAGTCGCTAGCAGCAATCACATGGCAAAAATCTGACAGGCTGGTTGTACCCAAGTCGACCAATGGTCAATCAGCCTGCCCAAACATGGATCAAAAGTCTGATGTAGAAGTGAGGGTAAAAAAAAGTATTTGAGCCCCTGCTGACTTTGTACGTTTGTCCACTGACATATAAATGATCAGTCTATAATTTTAATGGTAGGTTTATTTTAACAGTGAGACAGAATAACAAAAATTTTTTTTTCCAGAAAAACGCCTTTAAAAAAAAAAAAAAAAAGTTATAAAAAGTTATAAATTGATTTGCATTTTAATGAGTGAAAAAAGTATTTGACCCCTTCGCAAAACAGGACTTAGTACTTGGTGGCAAAACCCTTGTTAGCAATCACAGAGGTCAGACGTTTCTTGTAGTTGACCACCGGGTTTGTACACATCTTAGGAGGTATTTTGTCCCACTCCTCTTTGCAGATCCTCTCCAAGTCATTAAAGTGGAATACCCATCCACGACCCATTTTCAATGCTCTGGCTGAGGGAAGGAGGGTCTCACCCAAGATTTGACGGTACATGGCCCCCCTGTCTATTATCCTTTGTTGTGGTGAAGTTGTCCTGTCCCCTTAGTAGAAAAACACACCCAAAGCATAATGTTTCCGCCTCCATGTTTGACGGTGGGGGTGTTGTTCTGGGGGTCATAGGCAACATTCCGCCTCCTCCAAACATGGCGAGTTGAGGCCAAAGAGCTTGATTTTGGTCTTTTTGGTCCACAACACTTTCACCCAGTTCTCCTTTGAATCATTCAGATGTTCAATCGCAAACTTCAGGACAGGCCTGTACATGTTTTTTCTTGAGCAGGGGGACCTTGCGGATGCTGCAGGATTTCAGTCCTTCACAGCCTAGTGCGTTACCAATTGTTTTCTTTGAGACTATGGTCCCAGCTGTCTTGAGAACATTGACAAGATTCTCCTGTGTAGTTCTGGGCTGATTCCTCCCCGTTCTCATGATTATTGAAACTCCACGAGGTGAGATCTTGCATGGATCCCCAGACCGAGGGAGATTGACAGCTATTTTGTGTTTCTTCCATTTGCTAATAATCATGCCAACTGTTGTCACTCTCTCAACAAGCTGCTTGCCAATAGTCTTGTAGCCCATTCCAGCCTTGTATAGGTCTACAATCTTGTCCCAGACATCCTTGGATAGCTCTTTGGTCTTGGCCATGGTGGAGAGATTTATCCGATTGCTTGCTTCTGTGGACAGATGTCTTATACAGGTAACATGCTGAGACAAGGCACACTCCCTTTGAGAGTGCTCCTACTCTCAGCTCATTACCTGTATAGAAGACACCTGAGAGCCAGATATCTTGCTGATTGAAAGGGCATCATATACTAATTTCACTCATTCAAATTCTATCTATTGAAAATGACAGCCTGTGATGATCCAGAGCAAGTTTACAGCACAAATATTTACGATATCATTTACAATACTGACTGGCTCAAAGCACTGCAGTAGGAAAACGGATGATGCGACAACTATGCCCTGCTCAGCTTACTACAAAGTATAAAGAGAGGGCAAGGGTGCAAAGACATTTTTTTGCTGGTCTTTGTAACACTGTATGATTCTGAGGAAATGCCAATTGTTCTATGACAACCTTCTAGCAGCATGGCTTGATTTAGAAAAATATTTTCATTGAAATATTCTATTCTTATTTAGTAACTTGCATTCACTCTGGTTAATCCATCTGATAACACTGCACTATTTTAGTAGCATAGCTCTCATCCCATATCTCCCATTGCTGCATGGCATCAAATATGGTAGGTTGAAATTACCTACCAACATTACAGTGCTCCAATAGCACACCATCACTCTGATAACAAATGCGAGACTCCGCTAGCATAGGTTGAACGGGACACTTCTTTATTTATGGAATGATGCTGATAGAAAAGGATTTCAGAATTCACCCAACTTTATCTTTTTGCGCAGGGCCCCTATTTTATTTATTTTTTTCAAATACACTCAGTCTAGTCCTTAGAGCCAAGTACAGTACCGAAAATGCCCATACACTGCGACGTGAGCATAAGTTTGTGAAGTGGTTATAAATCATCACTGGCATATTAACGTATAGCTAGGAGTTTCTGCAGGGGAGTGGTTATTCATTCTCACTGGAATGCAAACAGTAAAAACCAGCAGCCTGCCAGGAAACATTGGCAAAACCCATGTATGTAACACAACAGCTTTGAGAAGGAAAACAGGAAGAAATATGAGTGGATGGCTTGCTCAGTGTACTGTAAAGGGAAATTTTCAATTCACATTTTAACACATTGGCCTTGTCCAACAATTCAACTGACTAAGGTACTACAAGATAAACATGTTTAATCCATGAGTTACTCAATTTTTTTCACTATTCTGCATTTCAAACAATTATTTTTGTATATGTAGTATCCCCAGCCAGCCACCCCCCTTCAATCCTGCACCCTAACATTTGCCAGCAAAGCTACAAAATGCATCTCTTTACGTCCTTTAACCTTGAAGTTAAAAGAAAGACATACAGTACATCCAGAAAATATTCATAACGTTTCACTTTTTCCACATTTCACGTTACAGCCTAATTCCAAAATGGATTCAATTGATTATTTTCATCAAAATTCTACAAGCAATACCCCATAATGATAACGTGAAAGACGTTTGTTTGAAATCTTTGCAAATTTATTAAAAATAAAAAGTGAAAAGATCCCATGCACATTAAGTATTCACAGCCTTTGCTCAATACTTTGGTGAAGCACCGTTGGCACCAATCACAGCCTCAAGTCTGAGTGTGATGCTACAAGCTTGGCACACCTGTTTTTGGGCAGTTTCTCCCATTCTTCTTTGCAGGACCTCTCAAGCTCCATCAGGTTGGATGGGGATCATCGGTGCACAGCTATTTTCCGATCTCACCAGAGATGGTCAATCGGTTTTAAGTCTGGGCCACTCAAGGACATTCACAGAATTGTCCTGTTGCAACTACCCTGTTACCTTGGCTGTGTGCTTAGGGTCGTTGTCCTGTTGGAAGATGAACCTTCGCCCAGTCTGAGGTCCAGAGAGCTCTGAAGCAGGATTTCATAAGGGTGGTCTCTGTACATTGCTGCATTCATCTTTCCCTCGATTCTGACTTGTCTCCCAGTTCCTGCTGCTGAAAAACATCCCCATAGCATGATGCTGCCACCACCAAGCTTCACTGTAGGGATAGTATTGGCTAGGTGATGAGCGGTGCCTGGTTTCCTCCAGGCATGACACTTGCCATTCAGGCCAAAGAGTTCAATCTTTGTTTCATCAGACCAGAGAATTTTGTTTCTCATGGCCTGACAGTCCTTCAGCTGCTTTTTTGGCAAACTCCAGGCGGGCTGTGATGTGCCTTTTACTGAGGCGTAGATTCCGTCTGGCCACTCCACCATACAGGCCTGATTGATGAAGTGCTGCTGAGATGGTTGTTCTTCTGGAAGGTTCTCCTCTCTGACAGAGCTCCAGCATTTCTCTGTGGAGAGTGACCATTGGGTCCTTGGCCACCTCCCTAAGGCCCTTTCTCCCCCGATCACGCAGCTTGGCCGGGCGGCCCGCTATAGGAAGAGTCCTGGTGGTTCCAAACTTCTTCCATTTACAGATGATGGAGGCCACTGTGCGCATTGGGACCTTCAATGCTTCAGAAATTTTTCTGTACCCTTTCCCAGATCTGTGCCTTGATACAATCCTGTCTCAGTGGTCTACAGACAATTCCTTGGACTTCATGGCTTGGTTTGTGCTCAGACATGCACTGTGCCTTTCCAAATCATGTCCAATCAACTGAATTTACCACAGGTGGACTCCAGTCAAGTTGCAGAAACATCTTAAGGATGAGCAGTGGAAATAGGATGCACCTGAGCTCAATTTTGAGTGTCCTGGCAAAGGCTGTGAATGCTTATGTACATGTGATTATTATTTTTTTCCTTTTTTTATTTTTTATGAAATTTGCAAAGATTTCAAAAAACTTTTTTCATGTTGTCATTATGGGGTAATGTTTGTAAAAATGTGAGTAAAATCATTTAATCACTTTTGGAATGAGGCTGTAACATGACAAAATATGGTAAAAGTGAAGCGCTGTGAAAACTTTCCGGATGCACTGTACATCCATAATAAAACGTACCATGACATCAGCTTTATGTTTTAGCTTCTTGGCCTCCTTCATGTAATGTTCTGGTGAATGTAACCTAAAGTGAAAAACAGATATTTAATGATGGACACCTCTCACCCGCTCCAGGATTCAGACAAGAAATACAGGTAGGCATATAGTGCAGCCAGAAAGTATTCACAGCGCTTCACTTTTTTCCCATTTTGTTAAGTTACAGCCTTATTCCAAAAGTGATTATTTTCCTCAAAATTCTACAAACAATACCCCATAATGACAATGTGAAAGAAGTTTATTTATTACATTTATTAAATCTTTGCAAAGATTTCAAACAAACTTCTTTCTCATTGTCATTATGGGGTATTGTTTGTAGAATTTTGAGGAACATTTTGAATTTAATCCATTTTGGAATAAAGCTGTAACATAACAAAATGTGGAAAAAGTGAAGCGCTGTGGATACTTTCTGGGTGCACTGTATATAAGCTAAGCATATTGAGAAATACAATAGACGTACTTTTCTTCAAACTTCAGCTGAGGTCTGGTTGGCTTGGCAGTACCATTTGGCAAAGAAGGCACTGGGAAAGGATTTGCGTTATTTTCTGTAGAACCCTGGAAATTTTTATTAAAAAAATAAATAAATTTAGCCCATAACTGATATGTAAAATATACTAAAACTAACAGCTATACAGTAATTTGTGCATAACTGTAGAAAATAAAGCCCAATTTAAAAATGTAAATATATTTAATAAAAATACTAATGTGGAACTTTAGCTCTTAAAACATTTACACTACCATAATTATTTTATGCTAAAAACTTTACATCCCTTCTTTACAATGATAGATACTCTGGAAGCATAACCATGCTTGTCTATCAATGTTTTTTTTTTTGTTTTGTTTTTATTTAGAACCAGAATAGATACCTATTGGTGCCTTATTCATTTCTAGTACGGTATTACCCATGTAGAAATATACACAATTGCATATTAAAACTTGTAAAACTTACAAGCCAGTAAATACAATAAGGCAATCCTCTACAGCAGCCATTACCATGAAACTTGCATCATTTTGCAAAAGTAAGCATGGCGCTGCACTATGGCACTTTCTGCCACACTGAGATGTGCTGGGTTGATAAAGGCAACACATTTTCCCTCACTGCTGATAGAGTAGAGGCAATTTACTAAGACTAAGTTTACACATGTCTGGTGCAAATTTCCCCTCAGTTGTCACTGCAAATTTCCAAAGCAGCTGAACGGCGTTTTAGATGCGGTTCAGATGTGGATTTTTGAGCTCCCCGGTGCCTTTGACATTAGCTGGTTGTTAGATAGCGGGCTGGGAAGTCATCCTCAACAATGGATCACTCATTGGCTGTCAGCAAGGTTCCCGAATTTAAAAAAAAGATAAAAAATGACTAGCAATAAAAATAAATTGTGAAAAAAAAAATGGCCTGGGGGTCCTTTTAGGTCTGGTGTGGATTTGGAGTGGAACCCCGCACACCAAAATTAGCCAAGCCTTTTACTTTATTTTTTTCGGTCGGCTGAGGCCACGGGTGTCATGATTGACGATGGATCTACACCAGGGACATTGTTTTTGTTTTTTTAAATAAAGGAATTGTCAAAAACTGTCTGTTTTTATTTCTTTTTGAAACTTTTTTTGGTGAATGAGTGCAGGCATCATTCCAGTATAAACACTTAATGTCCATCAACGTACTGTTATGTCGCTGGCCATCAAGTGGTTAAAACTAAAGTGTACATTTAGACCCCTTCTCACACTAAAAAAAAAAGCACCTGAAAACCTCACGAAAACCTATTTCAATTAAAATCAATGGACGCTTTCACACTAGGGCAGTGCACTGGCAGGACAGTGAAAAAACACCCCTCTCCATTGAAATGAATGGAAAGATTTTAAAAGCGCCTGAAAAGCTCTTCGAAAGCACTCAGTGTTTTACTGGCAGTTTAGAAGTGCTCAATGTGACACAGCGACTCACAGCAGGGGTCTAGAGCATCTCCATTCACCATTTCAAACCAACATCCAGTTCGCACTGGTGTGAACCCAGCCTAAAGCTAAATTAAACCCTCCCTACCTTTACTGTGCATTTTAAATCAGCAGTGACTAAAGAGAGTAGGGAAAACAACCACCTAAGAGAAGTCAAACCCCTCATGTCTGAGAGCACAATCAGGAGCTGGTCAGACTTTTTCGTCATGACCCTTTGACAGAAGCCGGCAGAATGGCTATGGGGTACTCCCCATGCAGTTCAATTTAACCACACATCAGAAGGGTGTAACTATAACAGTTTTCAAGTAACAGAGCTTGCATGAACTTTATATTGGGATGGTTGGGCTGTTGTACAGTGTGTCACTGTGAATAAGTTACAAAATATAGTAGTCATAAGCAGAAGGAACTTTTCTGTTTTGCTGATAATTGAAAAATAGAAGTTCACTTTTTCCACTAACTATACATTCCATGTAGAGAGGCCAGTTAAAAACTAACACATGTAAAAAATAGTGCTAATTTAGCATATAAAATAAAAAAACTCTTTGACATACATAAACATTTGCGTTGAAACCCTTACTGGTAAAAATCTAACCTCAGTGCATGCCTTTTTATAGAAGTTACGTAACTGAGCTGGAAAAAAAAAATTAACACATTGTACTAATTTACATTGTTCAATTTTGACCTTACCACAGATAATGCTCCATGTTTCTGCACCCAGGAAGAATTAATAATAGTTTTGCTAAGCGCAGCAGATCACGCACTCAGTCATCCAAGCTTTACAGAACAATCCACTCAAACTATTTTGAACATTTATACAGAGACCAAAGCAACGCAGCATTTTGTCCTGTCATCCACAGATGTACATTTCTTTCTGCCAACATCAGCAGAAATAGGTTAGATGGTATTTGCTGCTGCAGAGAACCACACTGTTGGCTGAGGGAGATAGAGATGACCAACATCAATCAGTGAACCAACCTTGCTGCTTTTTGGGCGTTCGATACTGGTTTCCTCCACCTTTCTTTGTTTGGGAGTAGTATGTTCTTTGCTACTGCTTTTGTTGCTGCTTGTGGTGGATTGCTGCCTGCCGGGGCTGCTCTCACTAGGATGTCTCTTGTGTGACATTTTCTCAGGTTTTTTGGGCTGCGTGGGAGATATGAGTTTCTGATGTCGGTGTTCCTTATGAGAGTCCTCAGCAGAGATTTTAGGCACTCTGGATGAAAAAAAACAAAAAAAAAAACAATACAACATATTGACTTCATGCAACTTTCAAAACCTTTTTGTCTTTTACTGGATAGGCACACAGTTAACCCTTTAATCACCCTAGATGTTTTGCCCCTTCCCAGCCAGTCATTAGTGCAGTGACAGAGCCTATTTTTAGCACTGATCACTGTATTAGTGTCACTGGTTCCCACAGTGTCAAAATGCCCGCCATTACTAGTATAAACATTTTTTTTTTAAGAAATTAGATTTTTTTTCAATTACTAAATACATTTTAAAAATGATTGGATAAGTTTTATAGCAGAAAGTAAAAAAACATTGTTTTTTGCTTGTTTATAGCGCAAAAAAATAAAAAAATCCTGTGGAGATCAAACAACACCAAAGAGAAAAACTACAAATTTTATTTGGGTACAGCGTTGCATGACTGCGCAATTGTCAGTTAAAGTAACGCAGTGCCATATCGCAGAAAATGGCCTGGTCATAAAGGGGGGGGCGATTTTGTGGAGGGCAAGTGGTTAACCGGTACCACAATAAACTGGATGAAAGGAAAAATGTATATTATAGATACAGCAAATATTTCTCTAGATGGCAGAAAGATATCTGGAGACATATATATATTATATATATATATATATATATATATATATATACACACATACAGGGCCGCTGATGGGGGGGGGGGGACCACCGGTCCTCTTGTAGGGGGCCCAAGCACACAGGGTGGGGGGGGGGAGATTAGTGATGGGGGACAATTGACGATCTCTTCATCCAGCAGCTGAAAGCTGGTCTCTCCTCCTCTCCCTGCTGCCAGCTTTTATCTGCTGAGAAAGACAGTCATCCCACAGTAATCACCCTTCTCTTGTAAGGGGGCACCCCCCAGGACTGGTTCTAATGTTAGCACTGCTAGGTGAGTATGTTACCTCTAACTTTGTTTCACTCCCTGCCGTTCCTCCCTTCTCATCGTCCCTTTCTGATCCCAGAGCTCCAACTGCTCATCTTGTATATTTTTTTCATCTCATCTTCATTTTTATTTATTAACTCAGTTTTATCCTTTCGATTTAGCATAAATTATGTGAGAGCTATGTTGTATTTGTGTCTGCCAATAATGACTGTATTGTATTTTTAGCGGAATATAGCTTTAAATATCTTCGGGGGGGGGGGCATTTTCAGGTAGTCTATACGAGGCCCCGCAATTTCTACCAGCGGGCCTGCATACATACATACACATACCCCAATACATACACGCACACTCAAGTAAGGTTTCTTTAGAAATCCCCACTATATGTTTGTTATGGGCTCCCATTCACACAGCTTACTTTAAAATAATTCTTGAAAAAGGTTTCTTGCCTTTATAGCTGACTATTTTGGAGCAGGTTTATACATAGAAATTGCAAACTGCCTATAGAGTGCCAGGTATAAACCTGCCCCAAAGGGGTGACAACTCCTCTAAAAAGTTATCTGGAGTGAGTTTTTCAGAGGCATTTGAGCAGTGGCTTGGAGGTGGTGTTAACAATTGAAAATCCACTGCACCACACAACAACCATGTGAAATACACAAAGTTGCAGTGTGCTTCCATTCACTTGAATAGGTTGCATTTATCTGTTGGTAAGGGCAGCTGAACGTGACCTGTGGTATGACTTTTGGAGCATCGCGACTGCTGCAATGGGTATAAACTGGACTGTTGGGGATGTCAACTTGCCGATGGGTGGGTCAGAGGTGAAAAAAAAAACCTATGTTAGACTTACTGGTAACAATATTTCTACAAATCTTCCAGGACAGCACACCTGAGAGATGAGGGGCTCCTCCCTACAGGAAATCAATCAATTGACAGCTTGTTATAAGTCCCCCACCCTTCCCCTTGCTCCTCAGTTTGTAATAAAGTACTCCTGAAACCAGTTCACAAGGGAAATCATTCCTCCTAGGTACTCGCCATCTATCGTTCAGCAATTTTCCCTCCACCAATGGACAAAAAGTAGGCCTGCTGTCCTGGAAGGTTCGTAGAAATACCTTTACCGGTAAGTCTAACATAGGTTATCACCTTCCAGGACGTCACACCACAGAGGATAATAAAGTAACCACAGGCCTACCTTAGGGTGGTACCCCTCTCTGCCTGCAAGGCCTTTCTGACAAATGCCAGGATTTGAACTGAGTTTTACCTCCACTTCATAGTGCATGATGAAGGTATCCTAGCTGGATCATGTAATTAATCTGTAGGTCTGTTCCACCAATGTCCCTGCCTTCTCTTCGGATGCAGGATATAGGTGGAATAGGCTCTTAAAGATGGAATCTGAGAGCCTGTGAATTTTGTAAGTTAGGATTGACTGTGTCAAACTTCTAGCAATCGTGGTCTATCATGCCTGTAACTGCTGCTTAGGACCACTAAAAAGAATAATCAGAGGCTTGTTCTGTGAAACAAGGAACTACTTTGGTCAACAAAGAGGATCTGGTTTTAAACCACTTGTCTGTTTAGGAGAATAATTTAGAAAAATCTCCCTGACAGACAATTCTTGTGGGTCCTCTTATTTGCCATAGCCACAGTCAAAAGGAAAAATCCACTTAAAGATAATAAATTAAGGTAAGCTTATTTACATGGGCTCAGAGGACTGGACAGGTATGTGTACCCAAACATACCCAACTTCTGGTTTTCCTCCCATCTGAATGCTGACATGTCAGATGTTAAAGTATTCTATAGCCTCAGGCTCCTTTTACCCCTGCAAGTAGAAGCATTAAATAAAGCAGAAAGGAGCCTGGAAAGAACCAATAGTAGCTATTCCATAAATATCAGTTGTCCGAGACCATAATCCACTGCAAACACCAATGGGTGCCTCTTGGTACCAATGAGTGTTAAATTAAGCAGATCCCTACATCCCTACTACAGGGGATTAAGTCTATAGTATGAGTAGAAGACAAGTATTGGCTAGCTACATCAAGTTTGTCCAAGGTGGTGACATGAAGGATACCTGCTGAGCCGTAAACCTATCATGTCGGGTAAACAGGTCAGATAAGTTCTGTTGCTGCATCTTCAAGCCATGATACTCCTATAAAACATAACTCCTAAGTTCTTACTAAAAAAATCATGATAGGTGATTTTATGACATTCTTCCAGTGTCCTATAACCCCTACTGCAGGGATATGCAATTAGCGGACCTTCAGCTGTTGCAAAACTACAAGTCCCATCATGCCTCTGGCTGTCAGAATCTTGCTATGCCTCATCAGCTGGAGGTCCGCTAATTGAATATTCCTGTCCTACTGGGTTCAAGCCTAGGGAATGCCTCTGGCATGCCTGAATGTAAGGGACTGAATTTTTTGACATCTGGAGTTTTTTGCACTCAAAACTCCCGTTCCTTCCATGTGCATGGAAAATAAAGTCTGAAACAAAAGTGACAAATATATACAGAGTCCGTACATTTTGCATTTCTCAAGTGCAGCAAGCTCAAGCTTTACAAGGAATACAAAACAGGAAGACACACCCAGCCTTCACTGTTGCATTTTTTGAGGAACAGAACAGAGAAGACAGAAACAAAACTTAAAATGTTGGTATCTTAATATGCATTAGAAATACACATCATATAACCTAAGCAAAGAGAAAGGACACAAACTTCAAATGTGTGCTTCTGATGCTCAACAAGGTATGGCCATACGTTCAACAGAAAGGACACTAACAAACATCAATGTGTTTTTCTGAGCAATATGAAAACAGAGAAGACACACTTCACTGTTGTGTTTTTCTGATGTACAGCAAAATAAGGTAATAGATGTAAGACAGAAGGACAAGAACCACTTCATTGTTGTGTATTCCTGATACCAAATGCAGAACGGTCATATAACCAACAGAAATGACACTAGCAAAAATTCAATGTTGTGGATTTCTGATTAGCAACCGTGTACAGTAATATAACAGAAGTGTCACTAACAATTCGATGTTGTGCGTTTCTGATAAGCAACCATGTACACTCACATAACCCACAGAAATGTCACTAATAATTCAATGCTGTGCATTTCTAGTGAGCCATAAGATAGTTATATAACAAATAAGACACAAAAACTTCCAATGTTTTGTATTTCTGATGCTCAACCAGGCACAGTCAAGCAGAAAAAAAAGGACACAGATAACTTATTTTTGTGTATTTCAGATGAACAGTAAAAACAACCAGAAAAGACAAACTTCCACGTTGTGAGTTTCTGATGTGCGGTCAGACAAGCTTAATCTATCCTAAGCATAGCCTGAACTCCAGATACCAACTCTTCACCCACCAGTGAAGGAACAGTGTAGTTCCAAATAATGGAATTCTGAGGTGCGTTACAATACAGCAGTAGTGGTAGCTGTTACCCTACTACTGCACAAGTAGGAGTAGGTGTAGTTAGCCCATACACAGGTGGGAGCGAGCCCAAGCCTCCCAAGCATTTAAGGTCTTAACGAGCACAGCCCCAGAGACCAATTAAGTCATCCACAAGAAGAGGTGATCACAATCTTATGGCCCGTACACACAATCCAAAAATCGGACGAAAAATACCACTTTTGATGCGATCGTATGATGATCAGATCATTAGTACAGAGCTTTCGAGAGCCGATTACGACAATTCATCCAATATTATTCGAACGGACAAGCACGGAAATTTTCCTCGTACAATACCAGATCGCACGATTTTCGTTTAGACAGTACAGTTTTCGTCTGAAAGTACAATACAAATACATACACGACATCACGTCCGATTTTTTTTTCTGCCGTACGACTTTAGTAACCTATTCAATTCCTACTTGCGACTATTAAGCGAAAAAAAGGCGGAAGATCTGTCATCGATTTTCGGATCGTGTGTACAGGCCATTAGCCTGGAGTCAATAAATATAGATGTTTGCACCCGGAAACAGTCAATTAAGGGATTAAGGATAGCATTTTATGCTTCTCATTCAGCCCACAGGTGAGCTATAGCCCCAACCACAAGAGGACTTGATTAACTTTACATACTGATAGACATAACAGCAGTGTAAGGAGAAAATAATAGGTTGGAACTTGTTGAGATGTTACACATAACAAGCGACCACCACAAGGATAATATGTTCACAAGGGTACCCCTTACTGTGCCCTCCCCACCCTATGGGTAAAAATTAGGAGGCAGGCTTTTAAGGGAAAAAAACCTCTAAATGAACCATCTTGGTGCTACCTGCCAGATTCATAGCAGCTGGCCTAATATTTAGATTACCTGGTGTGCATTTGCTGACCAGGGGAAAAAAACATATTATTCCTGGAATATCCAGGTTCCTGCAAACCACCTCACAACCCTTCCAGGTAGCTCTTTAGAAATGTTTAGTGGCAGGAACAGCCTGTAAGAGACTATGTGTCTAACAGATCACACCTCTTCACTAGATTCACCCATATTTTTGTACTATATTAGGGCTAATAGTGGGAGATTGGTAAGCTAGTTTTGCAATGACCACAGCATCTGAGTTACAAGGAAGCTGTGTACATTGATCTAGCTGAAGCTTTTGGGTAATTTGTTCCCAGACACAAGGGAAAGAATAAGCAGTACCCTGGATTGAGGGAGGGAGTCCTATCTCAATGCCCTAAAACCACCTAGCTATTATTAGGGATTCTGTTGCTAAGCTCCCAAGGCAAAGTACTCACCGCCTGTTGTCTTTCCCCTTTTTTGCCACAGCCACAGAGCTCGCTTTCCCAACCTCAGGGTCACACAGAAGGAGAATAGCGGCCAAAATCACCACCTTCCAAGTTGTTGTTCCACCTGGAGAGCTGCAAAAATAGGCTGTGTGTCTCACACTGCACTAGCATACAGTACACACACCTCTCCTGGGATCCACACTTTTCAAAGGGAAAGGGGAAAAGCCAGGGCCATAAAAGCCAGGGGTTGCTAGCAAGGCAGCCTTACTCTTATGTTGTTCCCTTAGGGTTTTTGAGCTCCCCTCAGGGAAGGCACTTACAAAGTCTCCACTTGCCTGCAGCCACTAGCAATGCCTTTCCCTCCAACAGGGGTGGTTTAGGCAGTCACTCACTCTGTTGCACCGTTTGCTCACCCAGTAGTGATCTGGTGCTTCCTTGAGCTCTCTCTCTCTCTTTAGCTGCCACGCAGGTCAGTGTCTCCTCCAGCGACCGCAGCCGCCCTCTCCTTTGCAGCCCACCCTACCAGAGACTGGCAATCATGCTTACCGGCTGGAGGAGGGAGATATGAGAAGACAGAGAGTTAGAGACTGCTGAGCGGTGTGTAACAGCTGTGGTTCACACTCCTCTGTGACCAAATCGCTGCTACCATTTTGGGGCAACCAGTGAGAGGGCGCTGAAGGGTCCAGTTCTAGCAGGTTAGTTTAGCCCTCCCCGGGCCTCCCTATGCCTGCCTCACAGGGGAACCATCCGACCATCTTAGGTCATCTGGTAAAGAAAATAACAAACATGCTGCTGTGTTCGGGAGAAACACAATCAATACTGAGGAGCAAGGGGAAGGGTGGGGACTTATAACAAGCTGTCAATTGATTGTGTTTCCTGTAGGGAGCAGCCCCATCATCTCTCAGGTGTGCCGTCCTGGAAGGCGATAGGAGAAATATCTGATTTCATCACTTCCTGTCTGCCCATGTAAACTAGGCCTTAGAGGGACAAAACAAAGGGAAAGTGAATTAAACAATGTGCCATCCAAGCCTTGACATATTTAGGCCATTGTTGCAGTGTTCAAATCTAGTTAAGATTTCTAATTTAACTAATGAGATCAGCACTGTACAGACAGGGTTATTTATAATATAGCTATACAGTTCCTTCCTTAACATTGCATAGAAGAGGAAAGCTGTTAAGCAACTAAATCAAGAAAAAGGGAAGTAGCAATTATCTCCTGGGATGTGTGACTTAGCCATTTCAGGAGCACGTGGTTAGATCTTGGGCATGCGCACACGCATAGTCTGGTCTATGCTAGAGACATGGCAGAGCCCAGCTGCGTATCTGTGTATGCGTGGATGATCTGACACACGCTCAGCACGCTGCAGGGTCTATGCCAGGTTCTGTACACCTGATCAAGACTTATGGACTTGTCTACACATTCACCAGATCCCATTAAAGATGGCATCATTGGAGAAGAGTACATCAAAAGGAACACAGTGCTGGGACACATGGTCCAGCAATTATGTTTTTTTTAATTTATTTTTATTTTTTTTAGAGGAGAGAGGGACAAGTGTTTGTTTATTTTATTTTTTTGGAATTTTTTTTTATGGGGTGGGGGGGGGGGGGGGAGCATTAGGCAGGGTTAGGTTTCTCTTTAATGTTAAGCTACGGGAATGGGAACACGCAACAAGATATAAATGAAGCGTTATCCAAATTTGGCTGCAAAAGTGGAAATGCATTTTAAAAGTACTTTTTCAACGATTCCTTGTGACTTGAAGAGGCCTTTGTATCATTATCCAACTTCATTTTCTTGTGTGTTCCATGTGGTGCATTTTTTTCTTTAACTTCCACCTAGCAATAAAGAAGGGGAAAAAAAAATTTAAGCAGAGAAATCGTTTTCAAATTAAGAGCAAGAAATCAAACTTAGTTAAAAGTAGTATTAAAAGAGAAGTACGGTTTTTGAAAATAATGATTAATACTCACCTAGGTGGATGCAGCTTTGATCTGATGCTGCACAGGTCCCATGTCAGCTCTGCACTGAGAATTGAGTGATCACTCACCACTGATCACTCAGCTCTCCCCGTTCGCTCTGAGCAGAGAGCTGTGACTGTCAGTCAGCAGCTCTCTTCTCTGCCCCTCCAGTGCTGGGCTGTGGAGGGGGCGGGAATTGCTGGCTGAGCCAGGTGCCAGGCCTCCCACACAGCTGCTTTATCTGTATATCAGTGTAATTATAATACCACAATGAAATCTTCAAAAAGGCAGAAAATAGTAGTGATGAACAATGTATTGATGTGCTAAAAAACGATTGGTATAAGAAATTATTTCTTTATAGTGGTAAAATTCCAGACTGAATATTACGCAAATATAGGTCAAGTTTGGAGATGCAGTATCATCTCCCAAACATGGGCATTTCTACACATCGAATATCCACAGGCCCCTACCTTTTACACTTAATAAAAATACACAAGAATGTAGACTGCACCCCAGGGAGACCTACCGTCTCAGAACAGGGCAGTCTTACTGAAAATGCCAGTAGACTAGTTGACACCCACTTGAGACCACATTCACTTATTGCAAATTTAGGAAAACATTAATGTCCCGGAAAATGTATAGTTAGTTGCTGTACAGCAGCGTTCCCCACACAAAAGAAATAGAAACCCTAAAAACATTCTTGAAAGAGCCCAAAATCAAAGGGAATACAAATACTTTGTTTAGAAATTATTAGAATGCACTCAGACACAAGGAGGAGTGTAATCTAGCAAGACTAGAACAGCCAGAATCTGAGGCAAATGTGCATGGTAACGAATCAGCTTCCAAAGTTTAACTGAACTAGCTGAAGTTGAGAGCAGGAAGGTTACTTTCCAGAGTCCAGATTCTGCTTGCTCTAATTTTAGTAAACTCCCAATATATTTTTGTTTAAAAGAGATGTACTTTTTTTTTTTTTTTTTTTTTTAAGATTCATACTTGCGTAGGTTGATGCAGCATCGGTCCTGTCCCCCGGCGCCTCTAACACTGAGAACCGAGCATTCGAACATGGCCGATTGCTCGGTTCTCATAGCTCCGTGAGCAGAGAGCTGCTGACTCACAGTCAGGAGCTCTCTGCTCTGTGTGCCCCCCTCCCCCACTCACTGGAGCACTGGGCTGTGGAGTCTGCAGGAGCAGCTGGCTCAGGCTCTCAACGGCTTGATGAGAGGCTGAGCCGTATGTCAGTGCAGGCATGTGGGCAGATCTAGACTCCATTGTCACGCTCTTGCCCGAGCTTGGACCAGGTATGTGATGCCAGCTGACAGCAGGCTTTGGCCAGCCCTCTGCTGAAAACGGGTCACAGGAGTGCAGATCAAACTGCACTCCTGTAATCCACAGGAGAAGTACAGCCAAACAAGCTTTGGCTGTACTTCTTTAATAAACCCACTACATCCAAGTACAAGGTGTAGTGATGGGAACCTGTTGTGCCCCATCCTCCACCAATTTGTACCAAATTTTTGAAGAAGATGCCTTGTTGATGTACCTGTTCTTATATGGTACTGGTGTATTGATGATGCATTCAAGATATGTTATGGAGAGATCCTTATCTGACAAATTTTTTTCAGCGTTTAACCACTTCAGCCCCGAAAGGACTTACCCCCTTCCTGACCAAGTCATTTTTTTGTGATACGGCACTGCAACGCTTTAACTGACAATTGCACGGTCGTGTGACGTTGTACCCGAACAAAATTTAAGTCCTTTTTTTCCCCACAGAGCTTTCTTTTGGTGGTATTTGATCACCACTGAAGTTTCTATTTTTTGCGCTTTAAACAAATGAGCAAAAAAATAAAAAATAAATAAAGTAAAAAAAAAAGGTTTAACTTTTTGCTATAATAAATATCCCAAACTTAAAAAAAAAAAAAAAAAAAAAATTCTTCGGATCAGTTTAAGCCGATCTATATTCTACACATTTTTGGTAAAAAAACAAAAAAAAAAACGCAATGAGCCTATATTGATTGGTTTGTGCAAAAGTTATAGCGTCTTCAAAATAGGGGATAGATTTATGGCATTTTTTTTTTTTTTTTTTACTAGCAATGGCAGCGATCTGAGATTTTTATTGGGACTGCGACATTGCGGCAGACAGAGCAGACACTTTACACATTTTTAGGACCACTGACATTTTTTTCAGCGATTAACACTATAAAAATGCACTGATTACTGTATAAATGTCACTGGCAGGGAAGGGGTTAACACTAGGGGGTGATCAAGGGGTTAAATGTGTTCCCTCACTGTGTGATCTAACTAGGGGGGGGGGGGGTTGGAAACTGACCTGGGGAGGAGACTGCTCGTTGTTCCTATATACTAGGAACATACAATCTGTCTCCTCTCCCCTGACAGACAAGACATGAATTTGGGTGTTTACACACACAAATCCCCGTTCTCGCTCGTGGGTGCCCGGCGGACATTGCGGCCGCCGGGTACGTGCCTCGGCTCCTTAGGGACAAGGCGAGCCCCCTATACTCCTAAAAGCACCCACCATACAGCTGCGGCGATTTTCACAGAACATGGAACCTAGGGTTTACTATGACATATAATCAAGGAAAATACTTTCTTGGATATATATATATATATATATATATATATATATATATATATATATATATATATATATATTATATAAATATATAAATTAAAACCTTGGTAACAAGTACAATATTTTTCTGGCTGGCACGTAACACTATCTTACATGCTGAAAGGCCAAAAGTGCATATCTAACTTTGCTGGTTAGATTTCTCTCCTATAGAAAACACATATATAGTAACAAAGACATACCGTATATACTCGAGTATAAGCCGAGATTTTCAGCCTCTTTTTTGAGGCTGAAAGTGCCCCCCTCGGCTTATACTCGAGTCATCGCCGTCTGACTGCTCGATCAGCGTATCGAGCAGACAGACGGCGGACATACTACAATTTGAAAGCCGCGCCTCCTTCTCCGCCTCCGCCTGTGATAGGCGGAACACTGAATTTCCCAGCAGCCTGTGTTCCGCCTATCACGGACATCGTCTCATCCTCGTCCGTAGTACGAGGATGAGACGATATCGGTGATAGGCGGAACACAGGCTGCTGGGAAATTCAGTGTTCCACCTATCACAGGCGGAGGCGGAGGCGGGGCTTTTGAATTTTAGAATGGCCGCCGAGGCGATCCTGGCAAGGCACGGGACGGAGGCAAGGCAAGGCACGGCACGGGACGGGACGGAGGCAAGGCACGACACGACACGGGACGGAGGCAAGGAGGCAAGGCACGGCACGGGACGGAGGCAAGGAGGCAAGGCACGGCACGGGACGGAGGCAAGGAGGCAAGGCACGGGACGGAGGCTCGGGACACAGGTAGGCTGGACACACACACACACGGACACACACACACAGGGATGGATGGATGGAGACACACACACACAGGGATGGATGGATGGATGGAGACACACACACACAGGGATGGATGGATGGATGGAGACACACACACACAGGGATGGATGGATGGAGACACACACACACAGGGATGGATGGATGGATGGATGGACACACACACACACAGGGATGGATGGATGGATGGACACACACACACACAGGGATGGATGGATGGATGGACACACACACACACAGGGATGGATGGATGGATGGACACACACACACACAGGGATGGACGGATGGATGGACACACACACACACACAGGGATGGACGGACACACAGGGACGGACACACACACAGGGATGGACAGGCATGTCTCACCCTCGGCTTATACACGAGTCAATAAGTTTGCCAGTTTTTTTGGGGGTAAATTGGGGGCCTCGGCTTATATTCGGGTCGGCCTATACTCGAGTATATACGGTATACAAGTCTTTAAAACCGCTTATAGAGAGGCAAAAAGCAAATCTAGAGTATCTTTACTACCAAAATAATACTGTAGATGAAAAACAA
Organism: Lithobates pipiens; assembly: GCF_037356315.1. NCBI lineage: Eukaryota > Metazoa > Chordata > Amphibia > Anura > Ranidae > Lithobates > Lithobates pipiens. The sequence goes on from NW_027507718.1 coordinate 235,722,728, forward strand.
GATAAGGTTAAAACTAAAGTGGTTGTAAACCCTCAGATATACCCAGTGAAGTGACTTGCCTCAGGTGATACACAGATAAAACAAGTCCTCCTACATAAGTTGTACCTGTCTAACTGCAGCCGCCTCTTCTCTACATCCATTCAAAATCCAGAAATTGTAAAGCTGAATTCAGAAAAAAAGGGTGACAGAGAGCTCCGTGCCATCAGTGTAGAATAGCTCAGTAGGAGCGATTCCCCTATCCATCTCGAATGTGTGTATGGGAAAATCAGGTCAGTTTTTTTTTTTCCAACCCCCTGGTTGAACGAAAAAGAACAATTATCTATAGGCCGTTTAAATCTTTGTGGCTTTAAATGATCTATAACTGGAAACGGAACTTGCAGAAAAAAACAGGTTGATCATTTAGTATCACCAGATCAATGACTGCCAAAATGGCCTCATTAATTCAGAGTAATAGCAGTAGATTGCAACTTCCTCAGATAAAGACTGAAGTAAATCAGATTTCGTTTTAGTAATGGAGGGCTCAAAAACGTATTTTTGCCATCAAGTCTTATATGACTAATAAAAATCTCAGCCAGAAGGGCAGAGGAACTCGCTATATCTAACAGAGCATAAAAGATGACTGGTGACAAATTAGACCTGAGTAGCAGAACATACCAGGATTTCAAGCTGTAAAACTTCAGCACCATCAGGAGGAGTGTTGTAAGCAGTGCCAAAGTCATTAGCAGAGCGTGAGCTGGGGAAACTTATTACAGCAGGATTGTCCTCTGTGTCTAGAATCAGACATGTTGCAACTGTGTGGCAGTAAGGCAACTTATGGCTCAGGGAATGAGGCAAGGCCTTGGGTACCTAAAAAGCCCAGACAGCGGCTAGCAGGTATTGGTCAGATGGACAGACGTGACCAAAGTCACTGGAGGCTGGCAGCAGTAAGGTTTCATGTGTTTTTTTTTGCAAGCATGAGCGACAGCAGGAAAGAAGTTTCCTCAAAGTTATATTATGGGAAAAAGTGCGGAGTGTGTGCACGTAGGACACTTCACCCAGCAGACATCATCTGCACTTAATGCCACAGCATTAACCTCTTCCATGGTGGAGATCAGCAGGAAATAAGGACGTTTTCAATGCACTCAGGGACCTATGTACTTGAGGCAGCTCTCATGGCTTAACATGATCAACTTACTTGAAAAAGTAAGAGTCTTCAGCCACAGAGAAAGTAGTCTGGACCCAGAAAGCACTCGGTGTCTATATTTTTTTTTCCTCTATCAGCAGATAGAGTCTGAAAAGCAATGTCCAGTCCTGCAGGGTCTGGATACAGCACTCTGAAAACCAGGTGGAAGAAAAAGAAAAAGTCTATGCTAATAGGAGAGGTTTTTCTGAGGTGGGTCACTTTAAGGTTGCTTTAAATTATACCATATGAAGCTGGAATAACAAACTGTAGAGCTCAGTAAGGAGAGCTCTGAGGGCTGATTGGGGGGAAGGGGTATGCCCTCTTCACACAGCAGACGGGAACAGAGCTGAGGCAGTCAATTACAGGTTGTGAACCGGAGCTCCCTCCCCTGTCACCATTTTTCTTTTGATGTCAGGACAACTTGTCAGAAGTGACTCATGCATATAGCAGACAGAACTGGCACTTCGTGTTCTTGATTGAGACAAGTACACACTATAGAGGGATATGCTTGGTCCGTATTTCATATCTGAGGTTCACAACAACTTTAACCACTTGCTTACTGGGCACTTAAACCCACCTCCTGCCCAGACCAATTTTCAGCTTTCATCGCTGTCGCACTTTTATTGACAATTGCGCAGTAATGCTTCACTGTACCCAAGTGAAATTTTTATCATTTTTTCCCCACAAATAGAGCTTTCTTTTGGTGGTATTTGATTAGCTCTGCAGTTTTTATTTTTTGTTAAAAAAATTATAATTTTTTATATTTTGTTATAAAATTTAGCAAACGTAATTCTCCTTCATTGATGTACGCTGATGAGGCTGCACCGATGGGCTGCACTGGTGGGCACTGAGAGGTGACACTGAAGGGCATTGATAGGTGGAATTGGTGGGCACTAAGTGGCACTGATAGCTGGCAGTCATGGGCACTGATGGGTGGTAGTGAAGGGCACTAATGGGTTAAACCGAAAGGCAGCACTGCTAGGTAGCACTGATTGGCAACACTGGTAGGCATTGATAGGTGGCACCAGTGGGCACTGGCAGGGGGTACTGATTGGCACAAAGGCGGCAGAGGAGGAGGCAGATGTGCCTCCTTCCTCTTTGGAACCAATGTGCCTTGAATATAAGGTGGTAATCGGCTTTTTTTTCTCCTCACACTGTCAGCGCGAGGAGAAAAAAAAAAAAAAAAAGAGAAAACGATTAACAAGCTTTTGTTTACACACGTGATCAGATGTCACTGACTGACAGCTGATCACGTGGTAAGGGGCTGGGAGCACGGTGAGCATACAAAGGCGAGGATGTCGTTATTCGGCTATAGCGCGGAGATCAGGTGGTTAAGTAATAATAACATTATCACTGAATAAACAGGCCTATACAAGAGCTAAATATCTGCCAAAAATCTTTTACAATAAGGAAATACCAATCCTAAAGCTGGCTACACACTATACAAATTTTTTTATACAACTTTCCTTTAGATTTACCAAAACCATATAATATGAGGTCAAACCTAAACACTTTCAAATTGTATGCAATCAGACAGGCCATTGCACTATATAGCTGAAGGTAAATCTGAAGAAAACTGAAAATTATATAATGTGTATCCTGCCTAATGCTTGTAGAATATAAGGAAACTTTAGCCAAAGCATACACAGTGAAGGTTAACTGTAGCTCCCTTTTTTAATTAAAAATATAGTTAATGCATTGCTGTTTACAAACATCTTCCATCATGCAAAAAAATACTAATCAAATTGTGGTCTCAGTTGCTCAGCATGCCCTACAGTTGCTACTAGTGAGAATTACCCATAAACATTAGATACACATTGCACATACTGTAAACTTTAGCAGGATTGCACAAAGAATGGTTCGTCCAACAAACTGTTGTGGCAAGAGACTTTTTTTTCTCTTTTAAAAAAAACAAATAAACAAAACATTGCTTGAGATAATCTGACCATCAGTTCATTACAATTCACTAAACTAGTGAAAGAGCACTGTGGTCAGGCTATGCATGTGCAATCCAACAATCAGATATTGGCTGTGGTCAAAAGATTAGAAAGAATAAAGATAGGACAATTACAGAGAGAACTTTACACTGCATCTACATTTAATTGTGTGGTGTTCTTTGCATAACACTGCAGGGAGGATTCGTGAATCATCTGACCTTAAACAGGTCGTTTGACTGGTTTTCTACTACCTCTCCCAGCTCAATATTTAGAATGAATGGGGCTTCACTTGCTTCAGAGCTCTGAAGCCAAGGAAGAAAAGCAGCATGGACACTGCTTTATAAATGGGCCCATTAGTTCTGAAGCAATGCAAAATGACACACATACATACATACATACATACATACATACATATATATATATATATATATATATATATATATATATATATATATATATTTATTATACACACACACTCTCAAAAACGTTAGTACATCCCTCACATTTTTAAAAATATTTTATTATATGTTTTCATGTGACAACACTGAAGAAAGTACACTTTGCTACAATGTAAAGTAGTGAGTGTACAGCTTGTATAACAGTGTACATTTGCTGTCCCTTCAAAATAACTCAACACAAAGCCATTAATGTCCCAACTGCTGCCAACAAAAGTGAGTACACCCCTAAGTGAAAATGTCCAAATTGGGCCTAAAGTGTCAATATTTTGTGTAGCCACCATTATTTTCCAGCACTGCTTTAACCCTCTGGGCATGGAGTTCACCAGAGCTTCACAGGTTGCCACAGGAGTCCTCTTCCACTCCTCAATGACTAAGCTGGTGGATGTTAGAGACCTTGCGCTCCTCCGCCTTCCATTTGAGGATACCCCACAGGTACTCAATCGTGTTTAGGTCTGGAGACATGCTTGGCCAGTCCATCACCTTCACCCTCAGCTTCTTTAGCAAGGCAGTGGTTATCTTGGAGGTGTGTTTGGTGTCATTATGTTGAAATATTGCCCTGCAGCCCAGTCTCCGAAGGGAGGGGATCATGCTCTGCTTCAGTATGTAACAGTACATGTTGGCATTCATGGTTCCCTCAATGAACTGTAGCTCCCCAGTACTGGCAGCAGTCATGCAGCCCCAGACCATGACACTCCCGCCACCATGCTTGACTGTAGGCAAGACACGCTTGTCTTTGTACTCCTCACCTGGTTGCTGCCACACACGCTTCACACCATCTGAACTAAATAAGTTTATCTTGGTCTCATCAGACCACAGGACATGGTTCCAGTAATCCATGTCCTTAGTCTGCTCGTCTTCAGCAATCTGTTTGCGGGCTTTCTTGTGCATCACCTTTAGAAGAAGCTTCCTTCTGGGATAACAGCCATGCAGACCAATTTGATGCAGTGTGCGGTGTATGGTCTGAGCACCGACAGGCTGAGCCCCCACCCCTTCAACCTCTGCAGCAATTCTGGCAGCACTGGTATGTCTATTTCCCAAAGACAACCTCTGGATATGACGCTGAGCATGTGCACTCAACTTCTTTGGCCGACCTGTTCTGAGTAAAGCCTGTCCTATTGAACTGCTGTTTGGTCTTGGCCACCGTGCTGCAGCTGAATTTCAGGGTCTTGGCATCTTCTTAGCTTAGGCCATCTTTATGTAGAGCAACAATTATTTTTTTCAGAGAGTTCTTTGCCATAAGGTGCCATGTTGAAATTCCAGTGAACAGTAAGAGTGAGTGATAACGCCAAATTTAACACCTGCTCCCCTTTCACAGCTGAGACCTTGTAACACTAACCAGTCACATGACACCGGGGAGGGGAAAATGGCTAATTGCGCCCAATTTTGACAATTTTACTTAGGGGTGTACTCACTTTTGTTACCAGCGGTTTAGACATTAATGGCTGTGTGTTGAGTTATTTTGAGGGGACAGCAAATGTACACTGTTATACAAGCTGTACACTCTCTACTTTACGTTGTAGCAAGGTGTCATTTCTTCAGTGTTGTCACATGAAAAGATATAATAAAATATTTAAACAATGTGAGGGGTGTACTCACTTTTGTGAGATACTGTTTTTTTTTTTTACGAAATGCAAATCCACTTTGCACTACAAGTGCAAGAAGTTCAGTCGCTGTAGATCTAAGAGGGACATGCAAGGAAAATAAAAAACAGCATTTTAGCTTGCACATGATTAAATTATAAGATCAGCAGAGCTTCCCCCTCAGATCTACAGTGACTGCAGAGGGACTACTTGCATAGTTGGAGCTGTAGAAGGGAGCAAGAGCCACATAATATGATGGCTCTGCTGTACTGCTGTCTCCCATGCAGAGTGATACCAACTGCACTCCACCTCTTATCACGGCTAGTGATCTCCAGAGTGGTGCCAGCAGCAGGAAAGAAGAAATCCTCAGGTTATTGTGAAGCAATACACTGGGTATAATAGTATAGGGGTGCTTTTTACACTGATGCAGATACAAGGCGCTGCACCCATGGTGCAGGTAAACCACAACACATCAGTGTGAAAGCGGCCTTATAGGGGGCTCAGAACAGTAAGGGCTCATTTACATTTGCAGTCTGTGAACGAGCCCTAAGGGTTCTGCTGCCGAATGCAACTAAGGGTTTATTCACAAGTGCAGCAGGCACTGCTGCTCCTCTGAAAGCAATCAAAGCATGTTTGACAGGTGGTGAGGAGTGATCACAATGTAAACAATGCAGGGTCAACCAGGGGCTGATCTCTCTCCTCTCACGATGCATTATGAGTGGAGAGGCGAGAAATCGAGTGTCCAGCGGTGCCAGCGGTAAGTTTGTGATACATTTTACTGTGCCCAGCAGTGCTACATCAGTGCTCTACTGTGTCACAGCTGTGCCACATCAGTGTCTTACAGTGCCACATGAGTGCCATCAGTGCCACTAAAGTGCTCATCTGTGCCCTACAATGCGTCATTGCCACATTAGTGCCCATCAGCACCTCTATAGTGCCACAACAGTTCTCTACAGTGCCACATTAGTGCCCTAGTTGCCACTACATTGCCCATCAGTGTTCATCTGCACTACTACAGTGCCCATCAGTCCCACTACAGTGCTCATCAGTGCCACCCTATCAGTGGATCCTCATCAGCACCAGTCAGTGCCACCTCATCAGTGCCAGCTAATCAGGGCAGCCGCAGTGCATTAGCACCAATCAGTGCACCCTCATCAGCACCCAGAAGGGCACCCTCATCTGTCCTAGTGTCCCTATCGCACCACAGCCCCCAGTCAGCAGTATGGCAAAAAATAAAAAATTCAGCTGAGGAGACACACCAGCTTTTTATCCTGAGTGACGAGAGCAGCAGGGAAGCTCTCGGAGTCTGTGTCCGATTGCAATTATGAACCTGTTTTAAGCAGTGGGTCTGCAACAGAATCTGAGGAAGAGGAACTTGTGCCCATGAAACAAAGGCATTCTGGTGAGGACCAGCAGACTACTACAAGTAGTGCAGTGCCACTGCAACAAAGGCCAAGCACTAGTAGGGCATCATCTCAGCCCCAAAGAGTTATGACCCATGCCAGCCTTCCCTATGCCCTGGGTCTTCCCTCAAATTGAGGAGCAGCAAGCATCCCCCTTTCACAGCCCAGCCAGGTGTCCAGGTCAACACCGATAATTTTGCCCTTCTTGATTTTTTATTTATTTAATTTTTTACTGAAGACCTACTATCTTCTATCATGGCCCAGTGCAACCTCTATGCACAACAGTTTATTGCAAGCAACCCTGGTTCTAGTTCTACCCATCCCTTTGAGTGGAGAGAACTTACTGTGGAAGAATTGAATACATATTTAGGCCTAACTTTTAACATGGGACTCACAAAAAAAACAAAAAACAAAAAAAAAACGAATTATAATCCTACTGGTTCACCAAACCCATCCACCACATGCCAATCTTCTCATCCCTTATGCCAAGGTCAAGATATCTTATGATTATGCGGTTCCTCGTCTATACAGGCAATACCCAGTGCCCTCCCCGCAATGACCCAGCTTATGACAAGTTATTTAACATTCGGCCACTTCTAAATTATTTATTAGAAAAATTCTCTCAGTTATATACCCCCTGCCAAAATATCTCCATCGACAAGTCACTTGTAAAATTCTCAGGCAAGCTGGGCATCAAACAGTTTATACCCAGCAAAAGGGCCCAATGTGGGGTTAAGCTGTACAAGCTTTGTGACCGAGAAAGGGGGTATATCTACGCCTTCCTGGAGTATGAAGGGAAGGACACCCAGCTACAACCCTCTGAGTACATTGAAGCCAGTGGGAAAGTTGTTTGGGAGCGTGTCTATCCACTCCTTGGAAAGGGTTACTATCTTTATGTGGACAATTTCTATTCAAGCTTGCCATTCTTTCACAGCGTTTACCGGAAGGACACTCCAGCATGTGCTACAGCGAGAGCCAATAGGAAGGACTTCCCGCATAGGCTCATTAATGAAAGGCTACGAAGAGGGGAGACTGCGTCTTTGAGGAACCAGGAGCTATTGGTTGTCAAGTGGAGGGACAGACTAAATGTCCACAGGCTCTCAATTCATGACACCTAAATGGAAATCCCCAGAAGAAATGGCTCAATTCGCACACCAGCTTGTGTCCATGAATATAATTTGTTCATGGGGGGCGTCAACTTCAATGATCAGATGATCAAACCCTACCTTCCCACAAGAAAATCCTGCAATTGGTATAAAAAAGTTTCTATTTTTTCAGTTTGGCCATGTATAGCACTTATATTTACCAAAAATCTACAGAGACCCCCCCCCCCCTATCCTATCTTCATTAAAAAAGAAGAAATTATCACCGCCCTATTGTACCCTAAAGGCCCACCACAAAATATTCGATTTGATTCAGTGAACAGACTCCAAGAACATCACTTTCCTGAGAAATTCCCCCTACGTGAAACAGGCCAAAGACGTCAGAAAAAAATGCCGGGTGTGCTCGAGGAGGAGTTAGAAGAGACACTATGCATTTTTGTCCCCAATGTTCTTCCCAAACAGGCCTCCGTATAGGTGAATGTTACCACCATTACCATACTTCAGTACATTATTAGTGAAGTATGGTAAATGTAATTGTCATTTACCTCCAACATCCCTTATACCACTGCGCTAAACTGTACATACCGCTGCCTTCTCCTGAACTGACCCTGCCCTGCTTTACGACCACGCTTCTGCCCAACGCTAAACATACCTGTCTGCTCCAGAACTGACCCTGGCCTGTTATAGAACCACGCTTCTGCCTAACCCTAAACTGTACCTACTTCTGCCCGATCTGGAACTGACCCTGGACTGTTTGACCACGTTTTGTGCCTGCCTCTTGGACTATTTTACCCTGCTATGCTAGTGGGAACACAGGGGTCTCAAATATGTGAGGGGCTCCAGAACTTTTTCTGGATGAAGAAAACTTTCTTTCTTGGCCTGCTACCTGTCCTATGGATCGTGTTCATGCCTATTACCAGGAATAATATTTTGACACTTTACCTACACTGATCCTGGACTGTATATGGACAGTATCCCTGCCTGTACTCACTATGGACAATATTGCTGCCTGGACTATTCCATGCACTATCACTGACCACGTCCCTGCCTGGATCAGGGCTCTCCTCCTGTGGACAACTGCACTACTAAAACCAGTTAATATTTTGTTTACTCTTTGCTCAGCAGAATGCATTTTGGGGTGTAATTCTTGGTATATACATGCTATGTGTTAGAAATATGAAAGGCCTTCAAAAATGTGATAGGTTGTCGGTAAATTAAATGCGTAATTTATGTCCCTAAAATATCTGATGGTGCTTCTTGGATGTTGGGCCTCTGTATGTGGCCAGGCTGTGTAAAAGTCTCAAACATGTGGAATCACTATACTCAGGAGGAGTAACAGAATGTATTTAGGGGGGCCATTTTTACTGTGTACATGCTATGTGTTGGAAATATCTTATAAATGGACAACTTTGTGTAAAAAAAAAATAAAAAAAAAAAAAAAAGTTTATTTTTTTTTCCATGTTTTCCAAAAACTTTTGGAAAAAAAAATGAACCATTCAAAACTCAGACTCATTATGCATCATAGATTATACATTGGAGTGTTAGCTTTCCAAAATGGGGTAATTTTGTCGGCGTTTACAATGTCCTGGTGCTCCAGGGCCTTCAAAAGTGAGATAGGTCACCATGAAATTATATGTGTGTACTTTTACTCCTAGACCGCCTGGAGGTGCTACTTGGATGTTGAGCCTCTGTATGTGGCCAGGCTGTGTAAAAGTCACATGTGGCATCGCCATACTCAGGAGGGGTGTAATTTGTGGTATGCACATGCCATGTGAGAGGAATAACCCGTTAATACAATTTTTTTGGGTGGGGGGGGGGGGGATTAGGCTGGGAATCTTAATTTTGCAAAGAATTGTGGGAAAAAAACTACAAAGTCAAAAAACGTAACCATGCCTCTCACTAAATACCTTGAGATTACCATTTTGCAAAAATAGGTAATTTGGAGGGTATTTGTACTTTTCTGGCTTACTAGGCTGCTTTCACACTGGGGCGTGGGGGCATCAGCGGTAAAGCGGCGCCATTTTTGTTGTAACTTTTTCATTTTGGATAGAATAAGGGAGAGTTATAAGCCAAAAACTCTTTTCCCCATTGGATGGTGTCCTCTTACTGTTCTGGCGACAACCCAAAATTTCAGATTTTCTTCTATTTTGGATGATAATGGTAAACAGGTCACATAGAGAGTGAATTTCCCTAACAGGGCACAGATGGCAATAAAAATGGACAGGTGTTCTAATCCATCTTCCCTCTATCCAAAACTAAAAAAAGTTTTGCCTTCAGGTGCACATTAATACAATGACAGAAAAGTGGAAGAGCAAGCAATTAAAATAGTAAAGTCAAAATTTACTTTAATTACAATAACTCAAAACTATTTTCTAAATTACAATAACCTACAGTTGCCAGAGCCCAAATAAACTTTTTAAATAAGCTAAATACATTTTAGAAGTATAAAAGTGTATGTTAAGCCTGTCCTTTAGAAAGCAGCCACAGACTAGTAGTAGAAAAGCCCGTCCCCACCAAGCAGCAAAGAAGGACCCGTTCTCTGTGTGGAAGCTGTGGTCTCTACTGAGGTCCCAACACACACCCTTTCTAAACTCTCCAATTTGCAGGGTGTGTGATCCTTGCTGATTGCAGAGGTATAGGTTTGGGCAGCAGAGGAAAAACTTTTCGCACTGAAAGCAAGGTAATACTTTGCAAAGTGCTGGCAGGGGAAAGGCTTCTCTACTCAGACTGTGGCTGCATTCAAACACAAATTAAACGTAAAAAAAAACAAAAAACGAACACCTTTGTTTTTGATGCAACTTAAAAGGTCAAACATTTATAAGTCCTTGTGAGTAAAATGAAAAAAACACCACGTGTCCGAGGTGACTGTCCAAATTCTAAACCATATGTTGACGTGAAGCAAAATAAGGTGCACCACCACCATGTAGATAACAATGGCTCCTTACCAGATGCCCCAGTAAGGAGCGCTTGTCTTAAAAATCAGGTCAGAGTGTACGTCAATCTTGAATCATCAAAGACAGAAACCCCCTGGAGCAGGACTCGAATGTATTCCAACAAAGAGGCAAATGGTCCACCATAGGAAGGAAAAAACACTCCAAATAGTGTAAAACCATTTATTAAAAATAAACATAAAAGGAAGTGCACTTACAAGAGTAAATGAACACAGGGCATATCAATGGGAAAGCGTCGGCCGATCGCGAACTCCAAACGATATCCTGTTCTGCTATAATTCTAATGAGGCAAAAAGCGTGTCACGCCACCCAACGCGTTTCGTGAAAAGATCACGTCGTCCTGGGGTCACGCTTTTTGCCTCATTAGAATTATAGCAGAACAGGATATCGTTTGGAGTTCGCGATCGGCCGACGCTTTCCCATTGATGATATGCCCTGTGTTCATTTACTCTTGTAAGTGCACTTCCTTTTATGTTTATTTTTAATAAATGGTTTTACACTATTTGGAGTGTTTTTTCCTTCCTATGGTGGACCATTTGCCTCTTTGTTGGAATACATTCGAGTCCTGCTCCAGGGGGTTTCTGTCTTTGATGATTCAAGATTGACGTACACTCTGACCTGATTTTTAAGACAAGCGCTCCTTACTGGGGCATCTGGTAAGGAGCCACTGTTATCTACATGGTGGTGGTGCACCTTATTTTGCTTCACGTCAACATATGGTTTAGAATTTGGACAGTCACCTCAGACACGTGGCGTTTTTTTCATTTTACTCACAAGGACTTTACAATGTTGCTATATCAACTATCTATGTGACTTATGTTTTTTGTAGGCTTTTTTCTGTATGTTCCCTTTTTTTGGGCACCAGAATTATTGAGATTTAGTGTTTATGATAATAGGGTTTGTTTATATCAATTGGTGATATCACAGATATATTCATTATTGTATTTTATTATTATATGCAGTCAATGTATTTAATTTTGGTGCTTATGGTATTTTTCATGTAATATCGAGCACCCTTGCACTTCACTGTTGGGATATTTATACCCTAATATGAAATATTAGGGAATGCGCAGTTCTTTTTTTCTATTTCACACATATATAGCATTTTTGGTATATATTTTGAATTGCTGCATCACACATAATTTTGGTTTTTCACTGTAGCGCAGATTTCCTTTCTTTTTTCTCAAACATTTATAAACCTATTACAGGACAATTTTATGGTCCAGTTTGAGGCCCCAACTAGGAATGATGCTCTGTTGGTCCTGGTAATCTCAAACCATGCAGAGCTTATTACAAATGTTCATATAAAAAGGAACATCTGGTTAGCAGTGACCATAACATGATTTCATTTGATGTTAGCTGTAAGCAAAAAACACATACGGGAAAGATAAAAACACTTAACTTCAAGAGCGCAAAGAGGCTGCAAACTATATTCCCATGGGCAATAAGTTTAAAAGGCTAAAAATAAAACCTATGTGGCTCACAGCCGAAGTTAAAGCTATAAACAATAAGAAAAGAGCTTTTAAAAAATATAAAAATGAAGGAAAACTAGTGTTTAAATGTTACAAAGAATATAACAGAATATGTAAAAAGGAAATCAAGGATGCAAAAACTCAAAACGTACGACAGATTGCAAGAGATGGCACAAACCCCCAAAAATTCTTCAAATACATTAAACATTTGCTTACTGGGCACTTATACCCCCCCTCCTGCCCAGACCAATTTTCAGCTTTCAGCGCTGATGCACTTTGAATGACAATTGCGTGGCCATACAACACTGTACCCAAATGAATGAATTTTTATAATTTTTTTCCCCACAAATAGAGCTTTCTTTTGGTGGTATTTAATTACAGCTGGGAGTTTTATTTTTTGCTAAACAAAAAAAGATGCAAAAAAAAAAAATGTCTTAGTTTGTTATAACATTTTGCAAACAGGTCATTTTTCTCCTTCACTGAAATGCGCTGATGAGGCGGCACTGGTGGGCCCTGATAGGCACAGTTAAGGCGGCACTAATAGGCACAGATAAGGTGGCACCGATAAGCACAGATAAGGCAGTACTGATGGGCACAGATAAGGCAGCACTGATGGGCAAAGATGGGCACGGATGGGTGGCACTAAGGGGCACTGATAGGTACCACTGATAGATGGGACTGATGGGCACTGATAGATGGCACTGATAGGTGGCTCTGATAGGCACTGATGGGCACTGGTAGATGACACTGATGGGCACAGATATGTGGCACTGGGGTGCAGCACTGTTGTTGAGGCAGATTTTGGGCACTGATAGGTGACACTGTGGGCACTGATGGGGGGCACTTTTATATTAGGTGGCACTGGCAGGGGGCAGGTGGGCACTGATAAGCTGGCCGTGATCGGCTTTTTTTTTCTCCTCGCACGGTCAGCGCGAGGAGGAAAAATAGCCGATTACCGGCTTTGTTGTGTCACATGATCAGCTGTCATTGGCTGACAGCTGATCACGTGGTAAGGGGTCGGGATCGACCCCTTGCTCCGATCCGTGATCAAGCGAGTCTCAGACTCGCTGATCACAGCGCGCAGCGCGCGCGCCCCTCAGGGAGCGCGCAGGCTGCTCGTGCACGGGACGACGTCAATAGACGTAGTCCCGGCAAAGCAGGTCCGTGCTGTAGCCGTCATTCAGCTATAGCGCGGATCTCTAGTGGTTAATAGTAAAAAGGTCAGGTCTGAGCATGTAGGCCATTTACAAAATAATCTAGAGTGGGTGACTGGGGACAAAGAGAAGGCAAATATATTAAATACTTTCTTCAGCTCTGTGTATACAAAGAAGTATGGGGGAGCTCATGTACATAATAGGGGTGGTAGTAACAACCCCAAATGATCCACAATGGCTCAAAAGAGATATCCAGAAATATTTAGAGAGAATGAAGGTGAAAAAAAAGCACCTGGACCAGATGGCATCCACCCACGGATCCTAAAAGAATTAAGCTCTGTAATTTCAAAGCCATTGTATATCATTTTTAGGGACTCAATGGTGGGAATAGTACCACTGGACTGGCGTAGGGCCAATGTGGTGCCTACATTTAAAAAGGGAACAAAGTCTTTACCATGTAACTATAGACCTGTTAGTATAACTTCTATAGTCGGGAAGATACTGGGAAGTATAACTTTTTTTTTTTTTTTACACAATTTTTTCAAGACGAGTTCTTGAAAAAAATGGTGTCACTGGCGCAAATATTAATCCAAAATAGTGATAATAACATAATTAAAATTGTGATCTGCTGCTGTAAAAATTCCTATATTGTAAAATACCTGGAATATGCAGTTCTGTTTTGGGCACCAGTTCTCAAAAAGGATATCAGGGAACTGGAAAAAGTGCAGAGAAGGGCAACCAAACTGATAAGAGGCATGGAGGAGCTCAGCTATGAGGAAAGATTAGAGGAACTGAATTTATTCTCTCTTAAGAAGAGGAGATTAAGGGGGATATGATCACCAGGGCACCTGGAGAGAGAGCGGCGGGAGAAGAGGGCACCTGGAGAGAGAGCGGCAGGAGAAGAGGGCACCTGGAGAGAGAGCGGCAGGAGAAGAGGGCACCTGGAGAGAGAGCGGCGGGAGAAGAGGGCACCTGGAGAGAGAGCGGCGGGAGAATGACAATTTATCCTGCTGTATTAGATTTGTAAATTGAGCTTCTTATGTACTGCAAAACAAAGTAAAAATGTTTGTGTAATTTTCAAAGGCAGATCTCTAACAAATCTTGGTTTTTCTTTAGCATTTGCCTTGGAACTATAGTAAGCTTCCAATTGTTTTTCTAAACATAAAGACCCCCAGTTGTCATCACCTAGTAAGTGGTCTCCAAATTGTGGCCCTTTGCTTGCCTTTATCCAGCCCTTGCACACCAGCGGGACACTATTCCTTTCACTAACACCAATGATGGGGCACTATTCCTTCCCCTGCTAACAATTCACACTATTCCTCCTCCTAATACAAAGGACTACTACTCACACTGACAACAATGGGACATCATTCCTCCCACTGACACCAACGATAGGGCACTATTCCTCCCACTAATACCAAAGATGAAGCATTGTCGACTCCTATTTACGCCAAAGCATTTTCTACTCACGCTGATCACATTCTGGGCTCCAGAGAGTCTGAAAGACAGTAAACTGGCCCTTTGTTTAGAAAGTTTGGAGACCCCTGACCTAGTAAGTCACTGAACTGGAATAAACAAAATTAACTAAATTCCAAGGTCAGGAACTTACTAGATCAATACTGATCCCCCGCAGTCAATAGGACTATCCAAAGGGGTCAACAAAATAGGTAGGGGTCAAATAATATTTTGAGGTGTCTCTATAGAGCTCCATGCCAGTCCCTAGTCCTAGAGGTGGAGTGGCTAGCAGAAAGACAGTTACATAGTAGATGAGGTCGAAAAAAAAAAGACACAAGTCCATCAACCTATGTGTGTGATTATATGTCAGTATTACCTTGTATATCCCTGTATGTTGTGGTCACCCAGGTGCGTATCTAATAGTTTCTTGATACTATCAATGCTCCCTGCTGAGACCACCGCCTGTGGAAGGGAATTCCACATCCTTTCCACTCTTACAGTAAAGAGCCCTCTACTTAGTTTAAGGTTAAACCTCTTTTCTTCTAATTTTAATGAGTGGCCGCAAGTCTTGTTAAACTCCCTTCCACAAAAAAGTTTTATCCCTATTGTGGGGTCACCAGTACGGTATCTGTAAGTTGAAATCATATCCCCTCTTAAGCGTCTTTTCTCCAGAGAGAATAAGTTCAGATTTGGGTGGTCAGCCGTCAACAGCATTGGGGAAGAGGTTCGCTAACAAAGTCAGAAAGGTAATTACAGTCTTATTTTACAGGTATGATTTTGTTGAGTATCTTCTGTTTAGTGACAGGGTAGCTTTAACATTAAAGTTTGAGAAACCATTCTGTACTTTGGAAAGTAATGTTACACAAATGACAGGCATACAAATTTACCTTTCTCTTTGCATGCTCTTTGCCATGATTATGTGAATGTGTTTTCTCAGGTTTCTCCTTGTTCTTACTGTGAGAATCATGACTGCTAATATTTTTACTCTTTGACTCATTAACTTTCCCTGATGATCCCGGGATCCTAGAGAGCAAGGACAGCTCAATTTTGACAATAAGAGCAAGAGGTTTATGACTGTTCTTGATAGGTGGCGGCAGTCTGTTGTCTCCTATTGGCAATAACACTTTGTCCCTATGAGAGTCTTCACGCACAACAACTGCAGGATGAGTTGGGTTAGTCCTATGATTGGCTTTGCTTTGACTCAGTCCTTTTGAACCAGAGGGGCACTGCGGGAGTGATAAGGCACTCTGTTTTTTGTCTGTCTGAGTGCTTGGACACTTTTTGGTGCTGCTACTATGGTGAGAGCTTTTGTGCTTCTTATTTTCACTACTATGTGCAACAATTGTGTTTGGTTCCTTATAGTCATTTGGTTTTGTTTTAACTTTCGTTTTCACAGTTGGCCTCTCCTTGGAAGGCTGGTCTCTTGGCCTGTATGGTTGTGGCTCACTTTCAACAGTAAGTCCTCCCTTTGGCTCGTTCTGAAAGGAGGCCTTGACAGGTCTCTTTGGCTGTTTAATGCCAACAGTCTGCCTAGGAGTTACAGTTTCTTTGACTATAGGGGATTCTGGAAAACTAGGATTGTTCTGGATATCTTCCTGAGAAGTCCAATTAACCTTTTCATGGTGAGACTCAACAGTCTTTGGAGAGTCATGAAGAGGGGATGAAAGACTGTCATGCTCTTTACTCTCCCAGTGAGCTTCTTGTTCATGATCCACAGTGCTATTGAGGTTTTCAGTAAGTGCTGCAGGTTTGACCATGAAGTTCCCCAACTGCCAGTCAGATGGCTGGGTGTCATGCTGTAACAGAATAGAAGAAGATGTAAAAAACGATCAGCTTTATTTCCTGTTTATGACTAAGGAATATAAAGAGAGCCCACAGAGAAATGTATAAAAAGGAAATCACAGCCCTGTGCACATCAAATCTGTCTGATGGTACATTGAAAAAAGAAAAATTGTAAGCCTGTTGGTTTTGCGTTTTATGCTAGTTCATAATTATATGGAAACAGCTTACTCTCCTCCTGTACCATGCTGCCTCACTGCCTGGTTACTGCAAAAAACAATCACACAGTCTGGAAGCAAATGTAAAAGTGGACCTGGGCCCACCAGTTTCATTTCAAACGCATGGATTTTCTTTGTTCATTATGTTGACTAATAGCAGAGTATTCTCACTCAGAAAATTAAACCAGTAAGAGCGTTGACAGGTTCTAAACTAAATGGAGTAAGGTCACGTAAAAGCAGATTAGATGCATTAAGTATTTCGACTCTTTTTTTGGGAGGTTTGTTTAATAATTAACCACTTGTCTACTGGGGCAGATTTTTACCTTTTCACACAAACACATTATAATCTGCATTTGCTCCTAGAACTTACTTTAAATCCTCCAAAAATTCTATATTTTCTGAAGGCAGAGGCAGCCTTGTAATGGTGGCAGTTGCAATTTTTAGATCACACAAAATTTGTGCAAATGTTTATTAAACCCATAGTTTTAGGGGAAAAAAAAAACACACTAAAATTAATTTTAGTGCAAAGCTCACACAATATCATATCTAATTTTTTGGACAAAATATAAAAGATGGGGTTGGATTGAGTAAATATACCAAACATATCAAGCTCTAAAATTGCGAGTGCCTGTGAAATCAGGTAAAACTATTGTACCCAAAACTGTCCATAGACAACAGTTTAAGAGTCTTTATGCATTACCAGTTTAGCATTACCATGAATTGCAGTCCTAGAATTAATGCTCTCACTCGGACATCTGCAGTTTGGCATTTAATTATTTTTATTATACTTTAACACTTAAATGAGAGATCAGGGCCCTCCACTGCAGCTAATCAAGCACAGATCGTGTTAATCAACTGCTTCCCTGGCTACATTACCTCAGGAATTACAGCTTTTAACCATGACATAATAGTTGTTTCTGGGGTTAGTAGATGCTAAGGAAATCGAGGGACAGATGTTAGGGGATTTTACTTTAGTCCCTGGTAAGGATGAGTTCTGGCGTGTTCGCATATTCCATGTGCAGAACCCGCCAGGAAGTCAGCGCAGCGCTGCAATAATTACAGGCAGTGAGACACTGCCCCGATGCGCAGCTGCAGAGATCGGGCAATGTCTCACTGCCTGTGATTAGCGCAGCGCCGACTTCCTGGCGGGCTCAGCATGTGGAGTATGTGAACACGCCGGAGCTCATCCCTAGTCCCAGGCCACCGATTGGGAGAGCCCAGGAACCACTACAGGCATTTTCTGTGCGGAGGGGGCATGGCCACTCTTTGGCTACTAGCCTTTTTTACATCTACTTAAAGCATAGCTTTGGTCATATATATGGAAATCATATTCATTTCCACATTGTATTTCAATTAACCTACGCCTAATAATCTTAATAATCTTCAAATTGGTAAGCATATTTTATGAAGCTCTCCACACATTTGCTTTCTTGAATTCTGTGACACATTCACTATGCCCTGCGCACATGCACTGCTGTGTCACATATTTCACAGAGCTGGCCTTCTGAGCTACAGAAGTGCTGAGAGGAGGAGGAAGCAGGTCAGTATATAAATCAAAATATGCAGGCAGCAAGATACCATGAGATATGTAGTAGATTGAAAGTAAACAGCAGAAGAGAAGCTGCAAAGTATGCAGGAATCCAGGAAGTTGTGGAAAGATGGACAGCACTCACAAAACGAAAAGGAGATTTTTTTTCCAAATAAGCCTATATTGCACTGTAAAAAAAATAACTATTGTTTGTATGGTATAAAAGGTTATAAAATACGTTGTGCATTACTGCATGAACTATCAGTCTTGGTTACTGCTATTGTTCATCTAGAGTGAGGCAGGTAAATGACATTTCACAGTGAATCACACCTGTCTACATGTCAGATTTTCTTTATCGGTCCACGGCCTAGGAAAAATATTGACCTGCAGTAGATTTAGCTAAAGAAGGCTGAACTAGTTGAAACGATCCAATAACAGCAGGACTTCAGAATGTCAAGTGTGACGTATCTAAGCACGTTACCTTATTCTCTTCACCATCACTTGAGCCACTTTCACTCTCTGTGTCTGAAGAGCTCTCGGTCTCACTCGCTTCAGTTTCCACACTTCCGGAATGTGCTGAGGCCACGCTGCCCACCTGTGATGGCACAACACTGCCAAACAAAACACATTAGAGATAATGAGATTAGGGACTTAAAATCTCATATACATTTTTTCATTTATATAGTCTACAACAGCAGATGTTTATGTAGTCATGGAACACTTTGTGGTTTGTAGTCTGTCCAACACTTACATTACATACACTTACATTAGGATTCAATAGAAATCAACTAGAGGTAGTTCTAAACAGTGTAAGAAACACTGAGAAAAAAAACGAATATCTGGCAAAGTCTAAATACGAATTTAAAATGTATAGCCTTAAACATGCATTTCTACTGCCACAACATAGCAGAGGTGTCATATTTTTGATTCTTTTGAACAAACGTGTCCAACAATGGGTGGCGTCTCAATCGATGAAGATAGCCATGTGTTTTAGAGAAGTAAACACTACAGATATATGTGCTTTGTTCAGATTTCATGAATGAAGTTTATAACCACTTTCATTTTTGAGCAGTTACCAGAAGAAAATGTGATGGGAAAATCTTTCAATGAGAACACTCGATCCAATGACAGGTAAGAGGCTACTTCTCATTTCAAGATAATTCCTCTCATTTTCTGCTGCATCTCTGGGAGAGGAAATAAAGGGTATCACCATGATGGGACAGAGAAACAAATCTATATACTAATGGGTTAACCATTTTCTACTTTATCCACATCTTAAAAAAAGGTTGGCTTTTGACATTTAAAGTGTTACTAAACCCAAGACCCTGCATTCATTATATCTTGGCTATGACTGTCCTATAAGGCTGCAGGACCCCTGACCCTCTGTCTGTGCAGTGCTGTTTGGCCCTGTGCAGATCACATGCACCCCCCCCCCCCAAGAAAAAACTCTTTAGCAATACACACCAAGCTGAGCATTAGCAGAGTGTCCTCAAAGGCTCTGTTCTTATCAGGAGATGGTTTGGGGACAGTGGAAGGAGGAGGATCAGAAGAGACAGGATCAAACAGCCTTTTCACACAATGCAGAGGATTAACCCCTTAAGTTCCACAGTGAGTATAACAAGCATGCTATACTGCATAAACAGACTGATCTTACTGTTGTGGGTTCAGTAACACCTAAAGTCCTTAATACAAACCGTATATGGTACGAGCTGGAGGAGAGTCTGCTCAACTACACGGAAGTAATTCTAGCCCTGACATATACATTTTGGGGAAGTTTCCTTTGTTGTTTGATATCAGGGCCCCCAACAATTTTAATTCTAGCCTTTAACCCTTACAGAATAGGTTAACAATTAAGGCTACAAAATACAATTCTAAAACAAGGGGCAGCAAAGAAAGATAAAGACAGCTGTGACCAGCCATTAAAACAAGGCGTGTCTGGATTACAGAACCAGAGCACGGCAATATATATGAATAACTAAATAAAAAGCAATACCTTGATGGGGCAGATGAAGAAAGTGGCTTCTCAGTAATCTGCAAAACAAATATATAATAAATGAAGATTGTTTAAATTAAACGAATATTAAAATGCTGGAAGCAGCTTTTATTGACTGCATAAATAAGGGTAGTAACATACCTCCTCCTCCTCTTCATTGCTGTCTTCACTATCGCTGAGCTGGAGATCAGCTTCCAACATGCTAAGACCAAAAGAAGAGTTTTAAGGATCACTCAGCACTAAACTTTATATCACAATAGAAATATTTGAATGGTAAGGTAAAGATTGCTATACTAATGGCAGTTAAAGCACCAAAACAGTAAATGAAAAGGTTTTGCATTTCAGGAAAATCTTGCAACAGATTAAAAGCTCTTCACCTCCAATGTGATTTTATTTTTTCTTCCACACTGTAGTATCTGATCCCTCCATTGTAGAAACATATGCCAGGCACATTGATTTCACTGGATGCAGCACACTGATGTACTACTTATAATTCTTTAGCAAAAATTGTACTCCATGTCACATTCGGCAGAAAGTACCGTCACCAAATGCAACCTATTCAAGTGAATAGGGTTGTGCTGCAAGATTGAGGTTTGGTATTTACATTTATTTTATTCAGCTGTCAAAAAAAGGGAGCATTTTGGGGGTGGCAGTACTGCCTTTTGAATGCCTGCCATCTGTTTCTCTTCTGAAAAGCAATCCAATGCTGATCATGTTTTAAAGATGTGGTAGAGTTAGGCCCTACCATTTCCATTTTGTACTGTGAAGCTCCACTACTGGCTCCCTCACTGTTGAGGTTTGTACCAGGGCAAAAACCACTTGCAAGTCAATAGAGAAAAAAAACAAATTGCTAGAGGGGTTCTATTACTCTGGAGGGCCAGTGTTTAGAAAAGGAGGACACACGTATGTGCAGATGGGTGATACAGTGAGTATTTTTTGTGTATACAATAGGTTTAAAGCAATTTTACTTGCATATCTTGCAAATGAGATAAATTAAAAGAAGTATGAGGTTTGGTGTTTATTTTTTTTTGCAGAACCATACTTGCCTATGTGGATGCAGCATCTCTCCGGTGCTGCATCTGCCGCCCGCCGGCTCTAACACTGGGAAACAAGCTTCCAAACATTGCTGATCGCTCAGTTCATAGGGCTCTCTGAGCAGAGAGCTGGTGACTGCTCACTGGAGTGCTGGGGTGTGGGAGGAGGCTGGAGAGGCTGAGCTGGGAGCCGGTCCAGGCATGTGGGCCGATCCAGACTTCATTGTCGTGATCTTACCCAAACCTGGACCAGCTCTGTGAAGTCAGCCTGCTGTCTGTTGAAAACGGGTCACAGGAGTACAGAAGGAACTGCACTCCTGTGATGCACAGGAGAAGTACAGCTAAACAAGCTATGTCTGTGCTCTCCTTTCATTGCAAAAAGGTGTGAAAGAATATATTAGTTAAAAAAAAAAAAAAAAAAAAAAAAAAAAAAAAACAAACACAACATCTATGGGTTGTTGTGCTACACCTTTGTGACACACTTGTAAGACGGGGCTAAATAATAAACTCTGAATATCATTACTTCATCAAACATTTCTAGTACGAGACATGGATGCCATATAGTTGTGTACAGAAATAACTGCTTAATGCCACGGGGGTCATAAAATACAGCTAAAGCTAACCCATAAGGATGTAACCCCCAAAAAACTGATATTCAGACTTTAAAACAGGCATCTTCAAGTAATGAATGAGAGCTCCACAGTCTGGAGGGTTCTATTATGCAAACACTGAATGTGGATCTGAACAAATGTTATAGGAAACATTAAGAAAGGTTAAAGATATATAATTTTGTTTTGTAACTGTGCTGTCTCTTATGATACAAAGTACAAGTAATACTTTATCCCATGTTGCTATATGTTTTCTAAGTATAATTATGTCTAACCAAGTCCAAAATGCCCCCCTCAGCTGCTGCAGCAGATCTGACAAGAGCTAGGAAGGATATGACCGGTAAGGATGAGCTCAGGCATGTTCGCATTGGTCCACGTGCAGAGCCCGCCAGGAAGTCGGCGCAGCACTGATCACAGGCGGCGAGACACTGCCCCGATGCACGGCTGCAGAGATCGGGCAATGTCTCACTGCCTGTGATTAGCGCAGCGCTGACTTCCTGGTGGGCTCTGCACGTGGACCATGCAAACACGCCTGAGCTCATCCCTAATGACTGGATATGGCACCTTGTCTAGGCTCTGAGTAATTTCCACAGACAACCAATAGCAAGAGAAAGGCAGAGGAAGGGGGCCTTCCCCTTACCTTGAAGACTTCAATGAAAAAAATTAAATAAAATCATCAAGAAATTCTCTTCAACTGTGCCTCAGCAGTAACCTGAGAAAATACCTTTTTTGTTTTACATTCCTCCTGAAACATAGTACACTTTCTGCTGGTCTCATGCCTAGGTACTCTTGTGCATACAGCCTTATAGTCTGCAGTGCAAGATCCAGGTCATTGCTCCTCTGAGTGCTAGTCTTTGTACTAAGATTTGGCAGTGTTACTAGTGTGCTGCTCATGGTTGTTCTTGCTGGAGACTGATGTAAAGAAGCAAATTCAGCTGCAGGAAGACTACAGGCAAATCCTGGTGACTTGCCTTCCATTTGCCATATTTTGGGCATTAGCGTCTAGAGTTCAGTCCCTCTTTAATAAGCTAGAATTCAACATTTTGAGAAATGCAGCCTATTTCTAGAATTCCCACATGTCAACATGCAAAATCTGAACATTCCATAGTGCTCAGTGATAACAAAGGCCGAAAATACACGGTTCGAATCTCGGCTGGTTCAGCAGGAACTGGCTGAGATTTGAACCGTTAATGTGAATGTACCAAGTTGATCAATTGATCAACTTGGGTACAGCCAGCCTGACGGATTCTCTTGCGATTATCGCTACTGGCTGCTATAGTCACTAGAAATAATCACTGTCTTCTCCCAGGGGGGGCGGCTTCCCCCACCCTCCCCCATCAGGAGAAGACAATGGCTCAGCAGGAGGGATTCCCGCATTAACACTGTAATTTTTTTTTTCCTGCAACCATAGAAAATCTGCTCCATGTATGGCCAGTCTAAGAGCCTGTAAAAGCCCAATAGAGAAAATAGGAACACAACTTAAAACAGAAATTATTATACTGCTCTGCTTAGTTCACATCAAAAACATACAGAAATTAACCTTCCCCTAAAGATAGCTTGGTGATAAGTTATATTCAAAATTTTTTTACTCCATATTCCATTATTGTGCTGACTTTCCTTGTGATCAGGACAACTGGTCATTTTCCAAGCACAGTTCTATAAATAAACTTTAATGCAACTGATTTAATTGTCACCTTCATCAGTGTTGTGCTCACATGGCATTAATGATGTGCCATAAAATTCCAATCCTATTTAGCTATATTTCTGCAGTATAATAGTACAGATCACGTGGAATTTTACATGTTTGCTCTTCTTCTCATGATCTACATGTATTCAATAAACATAAATCTTACAACAGTTATTACACCCAAGCCTCTAACCTAAATTTGTATGTATGTATGTATGTATATTAAGATCATTGTATACATGGGATCTATGGATCGTAAGCTAATAGCTTTAAAGCTGTTCATAGACTGTTAGGACTTCTTTTCATTCAGCCTGCAGGCTGAATGAAAAAAAAAAAAAAAAAAAAACAGATTCCTCTACCCATGCTAACAGTGCAATGGATGAATCACCCCACCAAGCTTTTGTATTCCAAAAGCTGCTGCTGCCAGGAGGGGGCTGACAGAGCAACACACATAATATATTTCGTCCCATTCTTCAGGAACCAACTGAAATTCGCAAAGTGTATGATCAGCTTAAAGCACGCTCACATATCTGCATGGTGCCAATTCGGGTTTTACCAAACGTAAGGTTTCCAATGCTACCAGGGCTATCATCCTATGCTTCATTAGGAATAAACTCCTAGCATTGGCTTTGTGAACACGCAGCCAAAAATCATCATGCATATCTACTTACGATGACCCCTCTTGTGGGCTTGGCAAGACTTTTGAGGACGTGTCATGTTGTTCTGTAAGACAAAATAAAAAATATACTCTGTGTTATATTAAACAAGCCTTAAATGTGTCCTATTGGGACTACGCATACAAGATACAGTAAAGCCATAATAAGGTTGAGTCACAAGCACGGCGGGTAAAAGATATTGGTCAAAATAAGGGGAGAAGGCCAAGAAATATAACAGACAAGAGATACACTCTACAAGGCTGAAACCTACACCAATAAGGAATGTGAGAATAAGACAAACAGCATGGGAACTCCCTAAACACAAAAGATAGCTAAGTAGTAAGACCAAAAATTACTCCAAGATCCTAAATGTCCATGAAATATATTGAAGTTTGAGTTATTCTCTAAGAAGTATGTTACATAGCATCAGTTTTAGCATTCAAGTAAAATGACCATCTTTGTATCACATATGTTTATGGGAGGTTTATCACTTACTCTGGTTTACTTTGACAGATGAAACTTGCTGACTTTCCTGAGGTGAATATAAGAAAAGGGAAGAAAAAAAAAAAGTTTAAAGTTCAAAAACAACTATATTAGTTTTCAAGCACAATACTCTGATAATACTGATCCTTTAGGGCCCTTGCACACTGAGGAGTTTTTAAAGCATTTTTGTGTTAAAAAAAATGGCCTGAAAAGCTCAAGAAAAATTCTTCCCTTTAAAATTAGTGAATGTGCTCACACTGGGGTGGTGCGCTTCTGTTGCGGTGAAAAAAAAATCCTGCTTACAGTATCTTAGGAGCATGTTTGGGGAGCTAAAAAAAAAAAAAAAAAAAAACGCCTCAAAAATGCACCATCCCATTGAAAGCAATAGAAAATGTGGTAAAACCACAGCAAAAACATGGTAAAACCGTGGCAAAAACACACCTGGGATGTGTTATTGGTGCGGTTTTTGAGTCACATGTCCTTTACAAACCATACCGCAAAGGCTGTAAAATCGCGTTTTTCCAACAGATCAGTGTGAAAGTGCCCTTAAGCAGTCCAGCTGGAATATTGCTTTCAAGTCCATCTTCAGACAAAACTTTTTCTTTAAGATTGAATGTTGGAAGATTAGCGCCCCCATCAGGCTTTATAAGAAGGAAGGGAAAATTTCCCTAATAGGAACACAGACAAGAACAAAAAACTTGTCTGTCAAAACCAACATGTTGTTTTAACTTTTGGGTACAGCCCTGAGCAGCTTAATTTCTGTTTTTGTGGGTGGTAAAACTGTGGCTCAACTTCCTGCTTTTACTGCCCCCAACCCATTCATCCCCCAACTTTCCCCGGGGATGGTAGAGAGATCGAAACATGCAGCTCAAGTTCTCACTACTCTGTTCTGCCTGTCACGTGACCCTTTTGATAATTACGAGCAGCATCTGCTCTATTTTTTATGTTTTGAAGAGTGGTGCCAGCTTGTACAACATAATGGGACAGATACGTAACTGATTTATAAAAGAATACTTTTCTAATAATAGAGAACAAACCTTGTTGGGAAATGCAAATTTTGAAGGTTCAGTGGTGCTTGGTGTATGAATAGCTGTTAATGGTGGAGGCCATGAATGTGTCATTTCCTGGGAAACAGAACAGAACGTTAAAGTTTGGTAAAGATGATCAAACTCCAATTTTGTTGAAAAATATCTTCCAGGCCAACCTAATACACTGCAAATGTTTTGACAAATGATTGCAGATACTTACCGCTTTCTGCTCCCTATATACTAAAGCAGTTTACTGTGCTTGCAGAGATTCTTCAAAATGCCATGTAAAGTCTGCCTTCACAAGGATCACAAGATCAACCCTATTGTTGTAATAAACAATTAACCCTGAGACTGAGTTCGATCTTTAAATCTGCCACAGATATCACACCAAGTGCAGTAAGCTGTAAAAGAGCTGCCACCTCATGGAAACTGCTGCCAGTAATTTTACCATAAACAAAACAATTTCTGGCATTGATGGACGTTCAGTAGACCAACTGCAGGAGCGAGGAGAGGGATGCTATAAAAATGAATGCTGAAATTGGACTAGAGAGAAATATGTGAAATTTGGCAGCTACAGAAGCCCATGGAAGGACTAAAATTATTGTGTTAACGTTATTTATAGTGTATAGAAATTATATGTTACATTTTTGGAAAACAAGATTTGTCCTTTTGAAAGAGATGTCCATTACCACCTTTTTTTATAAACAATATAATCAGTTCAGGTACTATAAAGACACTAGAAAGTACTGCAATACTCAAATGCTAGCCTACTAGCATGAAATTCCCAGAGTAGTCAAACTTGAAGTTTGGCTTTGACTAGAGTTCAAATTGTTACTGACTGCGTAATACATCATGACTTCTTTAGAGATCCATATAGGAATTACAGAACTTGCTATAAAGCTTTTAAATGTCATTTTCTAGATGTACAAATGATCAGCCTATCCATGACTTTACAATTAAGACCCCCCACCCTTTGCGTATACTTTATAACTAGATGTCCCATGCCTCATGATGGGATTCTGCCATGATGCAGATGGGGCTAAAGTCATGCTCTATAGGAGAAGTCCTATTAATAGTTTAGGAAGCTTGGTATTGAAAAAAATCTTCCACCATTCGTGGAAAACTCAGAAATCCCACCACAACATGCATTTTGGTTGTCTCAAAAACGTTTAATATTGAGGCCATTTTTTCCAAGACTGTATAATGTTTTTTGTTCTGTCACGGCCACCCCGATTTCCCCAAATTATTCCTCTGTATCCCGGCACAGACCACACCATATTTGTTTTGCCCAGATTGCCGCCATCCTGTTCCCTGCACGCAGAACATATCACCTCTGTGCTGGAGGTGAGAGCTGCTCCCTGATGTGGACCCTGTCCTGTTTCCTAGTTGAGCGCTGAGGAGTCTGCCACCCTGCTGTGCCTGCATATGGATTTACCCCATGCAGGTTACAAGCCTGGCTCCTGTGAGCCTCCCTTGCTATCTCAGTGGGCACAACACTCCTCTGTGAGGTAGCTGCCAGTGCAACCCGACTCCAAGCAGGTTGCTTGGACACGAGATCGTGCCCTAGCTCCAGAGTTACATACCCAAGCAAGGCCTGGTCTCGGATTGTTTCTCCACTCTCTCAGCAATTGCTGCCAGTGAAGCTGCAGCCAAGACACAAAGACCCCCACCCCCCAAGGAACTGCAATTGGACTGGGAAGGAACCCTGCCTTGTGTCCTCTAAGCCTCCTTCCCTGCCACCCTCTCAGACCCTGGGCTGAGGCTACTGTTGGTTGGCGAGTCCCCTGCAGTGAAATGCCCTGCTCTGCCTTGATCACTGTTGCGTACTGGCCCTAACCATTGCCATGCCATACCTTGCTCTGCTGAACAGAAGGAACATTGGTCAAAGGGACTTTAAATGAGGCCAATCAGTGAGAAAATCAGTATAAACATGGTAATAAATCAGTAAATGTATTGCATAATAGCAAATAAAATAACAATGCTACAAATAAGGTGGAATCAGCACTCGGGCTGGACATTTCCCTGGTGCCCCCCCACCCGTAGAGGTGCCTTACCTTTCCTCTATCCCCTCACCAGTCAACTGAGCTGATATGCCAGTATCAGGGTTTCTGTTCCTATATCAATTTGTATGTGGGTCACACCCATGACATTATTTTATCTTGGTCTAATCTATTATCCTTAGACTTCATTCTTCTGCATCTACTCCTGAGGAAGTGAAGATCAAGCCACAAAACTCGTAAAGTTATAGGATGCTGTGTAAGGTTTGGATTTTTCTGATCATCTGCTATATATATGCATTTCCTACTGTTTGGCGTTATGAAATGCTGTAACATATATGTACACATACCTATTTTATGTCAACCATGGTTTAGCTCAATGTAATGTTTTTATCCTGATTATTTATCCACCTTATTTGTAACATTGTTATTTTTATTTTCTATTATGCAATAATCTTACTGATTTATTACCATGTTTATATGCATGTTATCAGTGATAGGCCTCATTTAAAGTAGGTATCGACCAATATAGTTTTTTTCAGTGCCGATACGATACAGATATTTCGGCCACCTCTCAGGCCGATATTGTCTGCCGATATTCTGTACATTTAAAAAAAAAAAAAAAAACACTTTCCTTTTTATATCACAGTTATTGCTGTCACAAGGAGTTTAAATATTCCTTGTGACAGTAATAAGCAGTAACAGGTACTCCTTATGGAAGGATGTGGTGGGGGTCTATAAAATCCCAAATCCCTCCTTTGCACTTAAAGGCATTTAAAACATTAAGATCAGTGTTTCTTAATATTTATATTTTTTAAAACTGGCGCCTTTAAGATGCCAGTAATCCGGGAAGTGATGTCATGATATCGCTTCTGGGTTACTAGATCTGAGACCTGAACGAAACATCAGCTTTTTTCGAGTCTTCAGCCAGCTGGCGGATGTGTCGGTTGGTTGCTCGGGCCTCCCGGTGGGTTGGCCCCTCCTGCTGCTTGTAATAACAGCTGAGCCACATTGGTTATTACATTAAAGCCGACCGTCCACTCTAAAGAAGAGTAATGGGGTGATGCATGCAGCTGCATGCATCACACCGGTAAAACCCCTTGAAGAAATATCTGTAATATCGGGTAGGTTTGTGCCAGATACCGTTACTTCAAAAAAAGTGAATATCGGCCCCACCGATAATCGGTCAATCTCTAATTTAAAGTCTCCTTGATCACACCTTTTTTTTCCCCCCTCTGCTGGATAATTGCCCTGTGTGCTGGATTTAACCCTTGCTGTAACTTTTGTTGCGCCATATTTTCACTCCGAGGATCGTTTATCCATGCTGCGTCCCTTTGTTACTTTATGAATTGTTTACCTGTGCTATGCTATATCACTACCACTTGGACTGTCTCTCTGTGCTGTGCCCAACTTCCACCCCTCCCATACACCCAAGTTCCCCAATAAACGCCCGTGCATCAGGTTCCATTGATCTTTTTCTGCACGCCTAATTCATCATATGTTTTTTATTTTTATCTTCTATTCAGGACTAAAACCATGTATTTAAAAAAATTGAGCCATGATAAAAGTCAGGTAAATATAAAATCCTGCTTACAATTAATTTCTATATATTCTATTGCAGACAGCAAGCACCATGCAAGAAACTCTTTCGAGAGTCTCAGAATAATAAGGCTAGATCGAGGGTCCAGCTGAAGCTTACAAAACATTTTTTGCTGGTAGTGCTTGCACTTTCCAGTTACCGGTAAATTAAATTATTATTATGTGTTCATACATTAGATTATCAGCTATAGAATACTACAGTTGCTTTTTTAATGAAAGTTTTGCACATACCTTCAAAATCTCTTCAACACAATGGGCTTCATTGGTGAAGGTCTGAAAAACAAGCCAACAAATTAACATTAAGCAAACAGCCAGCGTTAAAGTAAAACTACAGTTTTAAACAAACACAAGGAAACAAATATGCACATAACTTCTCAGAAAATGTATTTGTTTATTTAATAACCTGGTTTACGGTGGTGTCTTTACATACACTATGAGTTATGCATAAGTACGTAGATGCCAAAGGAAAAATCTTCTACATTTTGTAAGGCACCTGCTGTGCAAAGCAATGTTCCTAGGTCAGCCATAAATAAAGTCCAGAGTCTTGCTTATCCAACCCAGATCTCCACAACCCTGGTAATCAATCTTAAAAATTAGCCACCCTTTCCCACAGCAAAATAAAGTCCTTCAGCTGCTGCAAACGCACTACCCCTTTCCTCAATAGATGAAAAAATAGCTTTTTTTTTTACGGATATACAAATTTTTACATTTTATCAAAAGTCAACAGCTAAGCCCTCATCTCCGTCTCTAATCACTTCTACTGGCCACTTATGTGTGCGGACAGCACCGATGTACGATCATCACATGAAGGTCTGTGTCGTCTGATGTGTTGGGGGGGGGGGGGACCCGGTGATTAATGCTAATGGCTATAGCCGCTGGAGATAATCGCATGCTAAAAATCTGATATGCTGGATACTTGGGTACAATAAGCCTGCACATAGATGGTTCGAATCTCGGTTGATCCCTGCTAAACCTGCTGAGATTTGAGCCATCGATGGCCAGCTTAACACACTTTCAGTCATATAATGACAACATCAATTCACTGAACTATATCAGGACATCATAAACCAGATAGGACTTTGAAACCTTGCCCTCCTATTCTACATAACATATAAGGGAGTGGTTCTATAGTACGTAATTGAGAAGAGTCAGCACAGACAAAGCACAACAAATTCTTGGCTCAAAAGATATGTGGCAAGATCAACAGGTTTTTTTTTTTTTTTTTTTTTACTTGCCAAACAGATATAGCAAAATTATTTAAATTGTATATTTAAGAGCCCAAAGGGGAGCAATTATTACAATTTTGTTTTGAGGTCGGGATGAGCTTAAAGCA
Source organism: Lithobates pipiens (assembly GCF_037356315.1). Lineage (NCBI taxonomy): Eukaryota > Metazoa > Chordata > Amphibia > Anura > Ranidae > Lithobates > Lithobates pipiens. The sequence continues at coordinate 235,753,346 of NW_027507718.1, forward strand.
AACTGATTTTTATCCAACGCAAAGTTTCTCACCCAGAGATCCAACTAGTTAAAATCCATTCTGTCGAAAATTTAAAACGCTATGCCACTGCCTTCCAATTAGCACCAATGTTGTCAGTCTGCTGTGTGTGCGCCTTCAATTAGCCACTGGGCTGCCTGTCAAGTCCATCAGATAGGCAATTTAAGGGCCAATGAAGGAGCACATATGGCAGGTTGACAATGCTGCAACCGAGTGAAAATTAGAACTTGGGGTTACATATACATTAAAACAGAATTGTGTGTGTGTGTGTTGCAGAGTGCATGGTAACCTAGGTGTGAATGAGCCCACTTCTTTCAGGCTAAACTGCAGCACATAGATGTTAACTAGCTATGTAGGAAATAATAGGATATTTACTGGCAATGCATTTTCATGCAGCAAAAGGCATTCATTTTTTACACTTAATGGATAAGTGTAAATAGAACCTAAGTAACTCATGTGCCATTTTACACACTTCGTTCAGACGGGATAAATGTCAAGCATACATTTTGAAATATAATAAAGGAAACAGTCAAAAGGAATACAAAGTTTATAACCCTATAACGCCTGGGTGCTATTTTATTCATTGGCACCAATAAAGGACATAATTCCTCCTAAAGACACCAACAATTTGGCACAGTTCCTCCCAAGAACACAAACCAGGGGCCCAAAGACACCAATGACGGGGCACAATTACTCCCAATGATACTAACAATGGGGCCCAATGATACCAATGATGGGACACAATTCCTCCTAATTGACAACAATGGGGCCCAATGACACCAATAATGGGGCACAATTCCTCCCACTGACAAGGATGGGGGATTGTTACTCTCCCACTGATGCAGGGACAAATTTGTACTCCTGGTGGCCACAGTCTGGCCGCCTCTAAAGTCTGAGACCCCATAAACTGGCCCTTCGTTTAGAAAGTTTGGAGTCCCCTGCCATAGGCAAATCACCAAAAGTGATCATTTCCCATTATGATCTTGCACATTAAAAAAAAAAAATAAATCTCACAGGGTGTTGGCGGAGTGTTGCCTGACTTGAATGCATGTGCAGTGCATCCAAAATAGATGCAGTAATGTGTGTTAAAAGGCTGCTTTAAAATGCAGCGCCTGTGTGAAAGAGCCCTTCTAGATGCTGACTGTTTACATAAGCAGTTACAGGCTTTCAGCATACTTCCCTGAAATTTCTTAGCTCTGAAAACATCACAGGTTAACAAAATTGTATACTGTATAATTGTAAAAAAATAAATAAAAAAAAATAATAATTATGTCTTTGCTTTTTGAAATTTATATATTCATATTTTACAGCTGTAGTAAACAGTGGCAGGGAAGCAGTGTATGCTTGTCAATAGGAACCAGCCTTCTGAATTGTCAAAAACTATTCTGTATATTTTTGTAATCAGTAGGTTTAAAGTGATCTATAGTAAAGATCTCAGATGTACAGAAACAATATTTATAAGTCAAAACTGTGACAACGACAAGATTCTTATAACCACAAAATGGTTCATCGAACATGATGTCAAAAGATTCTTTGTATGTATGGAACATAGAAGGTCAATATGGTATTTGGATCTCTACTGAAAAATCGCAGCACAACTAATCACAGGCTGAAATTTGGCCCAGAGGGGTTTTCACACTAGTTCATACATCCTGAACCAAGACTGCTCCAACCAAAGTTGGCAAACCATTTCAGATTGTGCTACTGGCATGCATCAAAAATCTAGTCCATGATATGCTTCCAATGTGTTTTTTTCTTTATAGTAGTGGGACATTTCTGGATAGGGAAGATATTCTGGCCTACTATTCACAGCTGGGCAAATGCTTGTGAAGGGTTCAACCCTATAGTAGTACTTTATAACCTTTCTAGGCACGGGTACTAATAGTATGTCCTATTATTACACAGTATAAGCCTGGGAACGGCAGAACCTCTGTAATTATGTGACGTGACTTTAGACGTCACAAGAGAAGGGTGGCACCAGAAAACAGCAGTATAAACACAACCCTGTTTGTGCCCCAGCATCCAATTACTGCTTAGATGTGTCAAATAGCACATTAAGTAACAATGCCAACAGGAATCGGTACCCTAAGACAGTATTCAGGACGGAATAACCAAAAGAAAGCTATTTTACAGGCAAGGTATTTCCTGAGCAGATGCAAAACACAAAATGATTAACAAAGCACAATCATGACTTATGCAACAATGTGAATATGTAGTTGATAGGCATTACTGCAGGTTTTACTTTTCCCACAAAGTCATTTTACAGAAACATTTAGAAAAACTAAAAACACAATTATCCCATACTTATGTTACAAAATGTAAAAGCTACCAAAGTTAAAGTGATTGTAAACCATCTCCTTGTAATACAACCCATTCCGTTTAATAGAAATGAAAGGAAAACATTTAAGCACTTTTTTTTTTTTTTAAATAAGTGATCACATTCCCTCCTTTACAAGAGCTGGGGGAGGAGAAACAGCAGCACACTGAACTGCCCAGTGAATGGCTGTGAGGGGGGGGGGGTGGGGGAGCAGACAGAGTTCTCAGCACAGCTAAAGAACTGACTACATAGTGTTCTTTTTAGTGTGGTCAGTTTTCCATAGGAAAGCAGAGGGATTTCACACAAAAGGAAGCAATACAAAGAAAACAGGATACTTTTTGATACAAATACATGGTACAGAAGGAATAAAATATTGGGGTAGCATATTCTTTAACTGCATACTGACTGCCGCACGCTGTTATACGACCTAACTTTGAAGAGGAATATCATTATGGCAGCAGCTAGCTACCATAAGCCGGGTATCCTCCTCTTCAGTCTGCTTTGAGTGGTCCCAGCGGGAGATTCGCTGCAAGATCACTTTTAAATCGGCGGGGGGATAGGGCCCCCCTCCCGCCATGCTCCTGAGCCCCCCACCGCTTACCAGAGCCTTCGGCAGAGGCAATCGGATGTTGCCAATTGCTGGGGGAAGATGGCCCCCACCCATCTCCATACCACTGCAGAGCGGAAGCGATGTCAAAACATCACTTCCGCCCATAGCTCTTAAAGGGATTTTTTTTTTTTTTAAAGGACAATTTTTATTTTATTGCATTTTTGTGCAAATATGAGATCTGAGGTCTTTTTGACCCCAGATGTCATATTTAAGAGGTCCTCTCATGCTATTTTTTTCTACAACAATGTTTGCATTCTTGTAATAGGAATAAAAGTGACAAACTTTTAAAAAAAAAAGAACAGTGTAAAAATAAAGAAATTTTTTTTTTTAAACACGTCCCGTCAAGCTCGCATGCAGAAGCGCCCACATAAGAAAACAGTGTTCAAACTACACCTATGAGGTATCGCTGCGATCGGTACAGCGATAGCAATAATTCTAGCCCTAGACCTCCTCTGTAACTCCAAACATGCAACCTGTAGATTTTTTTTAAACGTCGCCTATGGAGATTTTTATGGGTAAAAGTTTGTTGCCATTCCACGAGCGGGCACAATTTTAAAGCGTGACATGTTGGGTATCAATTTACTCAGCGTAACATTATCTTTCACAATATAAAAAAATAAATAATTAATAATTGGACTAACTTTACTGTTGTCTTATTTAATTCAAAAAAGTGTATTTTTTCCAAAAAAAAGTGCGCTTTTAAGACCGCTGCGCAAATCGGGTGTGACAAAGTATTGCAATGACCGCAATTTTAGTCTCTATGGTGTGAGGAAAAAAAATGTATAATGAGGTTCTAAGTAATTTTCTACCAAAAACAAAAACCTGTTTTTAACTTGTAAACAACAAATTTCAAAGAGAGGCTTGGTCCTTAAGTGGTTAAAGTTGATGTCACATCACTTATCTGTTATGTGCAGCATTTCCCACGTTGGCTGCCCTCTTCCTTTCCCTGAATTTCCAGTACTGCAATGGTAAATTCCAACTCCAGGTAACACAACAATTATCAGTTGCAGTGCAGCTACACACTACAGAGGTTAAAAGCTCATTTTGTCTAGGGGAGAGGAGAAACTGTTTTAGTTATCTGATCCTCTGCTCCCCTAGAAGATGGAGTCCTGTGCCACTCTGGCAGTGCACGGTCTTGTCAGCATAATCATGTCCACTGCAGGGCTATGGACCCTACATTGGTCTTCAGAATGTCAATCTAGACTGCTGGAGCACATAAAGAAGATATTGTGAAAATCGGTCAAGGCCAAGCTGCAGGAAGGAGTGCACAATCGGGTAAATTTTTTTTTTTTTTTTTATTGTTGTTCCCTCTAGACCAGTGATGGCGAACCTTGGCACCCCAGATGATGTTTTGGAACTTTATTTCCCATGATGCTCAACTACACTATAGAGTGCATGAGCATCATGGGAAATGTAGTTCCAAAACATCTGGGGTGCCAAGGTTCGCCATCGCTGCCCTAGACCAAAACAAACAAATCACCCTTGCAGTGCAGCCACAGCTCAACTGCAAGAAATCATTTTTTAGTTCTCCGGAGTCCGCTTTAACAGCTTCAGGTCTTCACAGTACAGATGGACTGACAAGGACAGGCCTCCTCTTTACTTCTCTGCGGAGAAAAGTTCTTTCCTTGATTATACACTCAAAAGAAGTTGTACTATACCTTACATTGACATAAAGCGTTCAGTGGAATTCAAACTACAGCAGCATATGGGACTCTTAAATATAAGTATGGTCCCTTGAGCTGATTATTTTTTTATTTACTAAGTTTAGGCTTTAAAGTTTAGATAGGAGCTGGTAATTATTTTAGCATAGAATTATAGTGTTTCTTTAATCAAATATAGTTTCATTTTACAAAAACAAAAATTTTTTTTTTAGAGCCCAGGCTAAGTAATCTGTACATGTCCACCTGGAGGCTTCTCTGGCTGCAATACTCACCCTTTAATCTAGAGCTGTCCCCACACAATTCCCCCCTCTTAACCAACAGAATTCATCAGGAAAGACTAGCACTAGTTCTGTACTTGTAGAGTGTTCCTGAGAAAGAAGAGCCATGCAGCCGACTTCGGCAACTTGCACGGGGCACGTTAAAGCCCCTGTGGGTCCAATCTTGCATCCAGTGTTAAAGCCTAGGACAGGCCGAAATATGCCGGATGGGACAGAACACCATGCTGAATGGTACTGCCATTTAGGGCTCTATGAATATGTATGCCGGAATGCAGGTATTATGTGTGTTGTGGGCATATGTCCCTGAAAATATCTCCAAATATTACACTTACAATTTACTTAGAAGCCATATATTCATTTGGAAAAAGTATAGCTGGTGCCATGTTAACTTTTGGTTATAGGCCAAACTTCGAGCTGTGTGGCTCTGTGAGAAACATCCAATTTGTTCAGTTTTCAAATCTTCTTTTGTCGAACCAGGTGGAACATAATTTGACTGAACAGTGACGGTATCCTTTAGGACCACTCTAAGGTTTCCCTGTTAATCAGTAAAGACGTTTATTTGAGGCCATCACCAGAGGGATGGTTAACCAATTATTAGTTCACTTCCAGGCTATCCAAACAGGAAGAGCGCAGAATCCAATGGGGATCAAACCGTTATCACAGAATTTTTTTCAGGAAATGGTCCCTGTCCCTTTAACAAATACTTTGTTTTAGGCTACAACCCTATAAAGAATATAGGCTACAGCCTTATTAGGCTGGGGATGAGGAATTTCAAAAGGCACTCCCTACAATCAGCAGGAGTGTAAAGACACCCACCGAGTTGTTTTTAGATTAGGGAAAACAAAAAGCATTGCAGTAAGAACTTGGTTAGCTTATATGCCATATTAGGGTGGCCAGAAGTACCCAATTGTAACCATACACCTAAATAATCATCACTCTGTTATATGCATGTTTAATAAAATAAAGAATATTGTAAATTAACAAAACTTGTTTTAAAGTTCAGCCTAAAACTAAAATCTCCTTGCATCCACAAACCCTTTTCTGCAGCCTCTGGTCAGGTCCCACAATGAGCTGTCAGCGATGGCTTTTCTGTGTAGACAGCCGACAACGGAAAGCCCCCTAGTAAGACTATGGGTGACATCACTTCCCATTAATTTCCAGCTGTTGTCGGCTGTCTCCTGCTGAAGACCGGATCGACTTCAGAAAAGGTATATTATATATAGACAGATTTTGCTTTACAGGGCTAGATAGGTTAGTCTTAGATTGTGGCTGCAAGTAGATTTTGAGATTTTAGTTTTAGGCTGAACTTCCACTTTAAGCTTATAGGCCTATTACTTTTCAGAGTACGTTGAGAAAGGCTGCTTGGTAAGTGTTCCTACTTAGATGTCATCTGATGATGCTTGAGTGACAAACCAGCAAAAAATCTGGTTCACACATAGTCATCAGTTTTATTAGTGTAGACACAACACTTCACCAGAAAAGTATACTACAATCGTTTACCAGAAATGAAGGTATATTTCATTAAACCACTGGTTATACTCACATGAGAGCCCTGCATTCTGCAAACAAAACCAATTTAATAAATCTGCAAGCTGTTCAAAATTTGACAAAACAGAAAAATAGTTAAAAAAAAATAAATAAAAAAAATAAATCATTTATGGATGTTATAAAAACTTGAATTTGTTGGTAAACCAAATATATTTATTTAATTCATCCACAGGTCAATAGGAAATGAAGAATTTGTCAGATTTGTACCCAGATTGTCATTAAGCCTAGGTTCACATTGATGTGATCTAACATGTCAAATCGGTGGCTCCATCTGAATCAGTGCGACTCTGCACCAATTTCCAAAAGTAGTTCCTGTACTACTTTTGGAAACTTCGGGGTGCGATTTTTATAAACATCTGTGCAGGAACCAGCACAGATGTCTCTGAAATTGCTCCCGAAGTCGGACTGACATGAGGGTATGAAATTCAGGTCAGCTGAACTCGCATCATTTCTAACCCACTGGCAGTGTGAACCTAGGCTAAATCTAAGTAGTAGGAGGCAAATTCAGTACAATATATGACGCTTCAAAGCCAAACAAGACTTGAACAATCTACAATAAAGTCTCTTCTGATTCTCGAGCACAACCTGAAATACTACTTCCATTTAGTTTATCAGCAAACAGAATAATACAGGAACTCTGGGCTTAAGTGATCACTACTACAGCTCAGATTACCCACATCTTGAGAACTAAAAGAAAGCACATTCAAAATATTTGCAACGATTAAGCTCGCTTCTAAATTTACTGGGGACTCCAACATTTCGGCAGTCGGATCATCCAAGGTCTGACTGCCAAAAAATCTCTCTTTCTGATGGCACAACACGACCATATTTGCATTTGAATGGTTTATTTGACAATTTGAATCGGGCAGATGTGTGTGCTTGTTTAAGTGGAGAGGGGAGGTGGAGTGCGTCTCAGAAATCTCAGATGTGACTTCTCCTGGGAGAAAACAGCAGCAATCAGCTGGGAAACAAAACAACCTCCAGTAAAAGCTTGGAGCAAGGACTAGCATGCTTGGCAACGGCCCACAGACATGAAGGTTTCCCTTCCCTGAACTGGCAGTTCTTTAGGTACTATTACAGTATGTCGTTTACAACAAATGGCCATGAAATAGTCTGTTGGTCTAACACAGGCCTCTAAAAAGGTCAAATTTAAACAAACCTTGGTCAAAACATTATTTTGGATAGCAAAGGCAAGGGTCAGAATTTGCCAGGTTTAAATGGCTGTATCCACACAGCCACTGTACTCCGTATACCACGACGGCTGCTTCTAAAAGAATACAGCCATTTTTTATCTTAATATTCAGTTACACCATCTATCTCAGGCCTCTGATACAATAGAAGCAGAGGGCTTACCTCCATTCAGCAACTAAGAGTTCCACCCTTACAGCCCAGCATGCACTGAACTGAGACCAGCCTTGTCATACAATGGCAGCAGCCATCTTTCACCAGGCAGAATGGTTATTATTCTCTAAGGCCAGGTGTAATCCTCAGCTCAGTATATTGGAATCAAGGAAAGTAAGAAGATGTACTAGCAAGTTTAGATACACTAGCAAATTGAACTCCAGCAGTTAGTTTTTTTTTTTTAGATAAAAGGTTTTACATGGTTTGTCTTAACACTCTTAACTCAAACTGGCGAGAGAGCTTGTTCTGTTGAAAAACACAGACATACTACTGGCTGGATCACCAGGTGAAAATAAGAGAAAGCCTAAAAAAAAGAAAACTAATGCAGCCATTACATCTAAGAATTGGCAAACTGCAATATAATAAATGTTTGCGTTTTGGTTTATTACTGCTTTAATGCGAGAAACAGCAAGGGTTAGGTTTTTTGGGAAAATGCTCCCAGTGCCTGGATGAAAAATTAAAAAGGGACTGTAAAACGTTTTCCTTTTAAAATAACAAAATTTATACCTACCTGCTCCGTGCAATTTAATTGCACAGAGTGGCCCCAAACTTTCTCTTCTTGTGGTGTCCCCCGCCGGCACGCCTGACTTTTCCCCTGCACTGAGTGGGGGCACCCAAGCTTCACTGTTTGCATCTATAAACACAAATGTCACTGGCTTGTAATGACAGCCAATGGCTCCTGCTGCCTAAGCAAAGCCCAGAGGCAAAAGTAGTGAGGGGAGAGAAGAGCTGCAGATGGGCACAGCATTGGATTGAATGAGGGCTCAAGAAAGTATGGTTGGGGGTGGGGGGATGGAAGATACTCATGCCTAAACATTTTTTTACCATAATGCACTAGGGTAAAAAATGTTTAGGCTTTATAACTACAAAACAAAAACAACTTTATATTTACCTCCTACGTGCAGCTGGTTTTTGCACAGGGCAGCCTGGATCCTCCTCTTCTCGGGTCCCTCTTCGATGCTCTTGGCTCCTCCCTCCCGTCGAGTGTCCCCACAGCAAGCAGCTTGCTATGGGGGCACCCAAGATGCAGCTCCGCGTGTCCACCCAGACACCACCCTCAACTCTCCCTCTCCTGATTGGCTGACTGATTGGCAGCTGTGGGAGCCAATGGCATCTCTGTTGTGTTGCAGCCAATCAGGAGGAGAGCCTTGGAAGGCTGAGGGACTCGTGGACATCGCTGGACAGAGATGGGGCTCAGGTGAATATTAGGGGTGCTGGGGGTGACTGCTACATAGAATGCATTAAGAGAAAAAAAACCTTCTGGCTTTACAACTCGTTTAAGCACCAAGTAGAAAGAGGTGTTCACCATGATGCTCAATGGGTTTACTATACAATTTTAAGTGATGTTTATTGCAAAAAAAAAAAAATTTAATAAATAAAGAATTAAATAAAATACAAAAAAAAAAAAAAAAAAAAAAAAGACCCTTTACTGATCACCATTCTGCTCAAATGGTTTAATAACAGCATAACAGCACAGACCTCTGATGCAAAATTGACTTTCACATTATGGCAACCTGGGAAGGGCACAACAGCATTTCCATCTCTTGGTGTTTTCCTGCATCTCAGACAAGTATGGGCACCAATGTTGCATCCTCAAAGGAAGCAAACATGTTTTTATGAATGATACTAGCAGATGTTGCATGATATGTTATTAATGGAGAGACAAGAATAAGTGGTGCTTCAAAAAAACATTTTGTCCCGCTGATGTGATATAAATCATTATACACGTTTACTGCTGTCCAGACCCCAGGAGACTTCCAAAAAAAAAAATAATAATAAAAAAAAACACCCTTCCGCACTTCTGGTCTTTACAGGCAGACTTGCACAATGAAGCAATTTCTCTTTTTACCAAGGGCTCCTCTGGCTCTGTCATGATTTATATCAACACCAGGGAACCAATAAGCTGTGATGTGCCACTTTGCATGGAAGATAAAGCCCTGGCAACTCCAAAGAAGCAATATGGTGAACAATGGTTTGCCAGTGAGAGTAGTGATTGCATTCTCTCTGTTTTCAGGGATCTCTTTAATGACAAATCAACCATGAGCGACAATGACCCATATGGTTAAGGTTCAGTATATGCAAGCTGTGAATGGGGCGTGCTAAACATATCTGCTGTGCAATAATGGATACCTATCATGAAGGCCAGGCATACTGTATTGTGCTAAAATGTTCAGGACACCCTCATACATCCTTTTACATTGTGCTGCTTCACACTGAATGCTGGCCTGTAGCGTTCAGGTCTTGCCTAATGCAGCAAGCCTGTTGACTTGCATTGTGTGACCCAGAAGGCACTATGCTGGAAGTGTTGAATGACCAGCCAAAATTAAAGCGGTTCTTCACCCTAAAGGGGAAGTTCCGCTAATCTGATCGCTCCCCCCCTCCGGTGCCACAGGTATCTGCACCCACTTCCGGCCAGACCGCCGCAGACCCCCGCCCCCCCCCCCCCCCATTGTGTTCTGGGAAACACACAGTTCCCAGGACACAGCGGGGGACCAGAAGAGAAGCGCAGCGCGACTCGCGCATGCGCAGTAGGGAACCGGGCAGTGAAACCGCGATGCTTCACTGCCCGATTCCCTGACAGAGGATGGCGGCGGGGGCAGCAGCGAGACGAGCGATCGCTCGTCATCTGCCGCCGACATCGCTGGACCCTGGGACAGGTAAGTGTGATTTTATTAAAAGTCAGCAGCTGCAATATTAGTAGCTGCTGGCTTTTAATATTTTTTTTTTTTAAGTGCAGAACCACTTTAAGACTAAGTCACACACGCTGGAAATACGTCTACATTCAAATTCAAGAAGTATGACTAAAAAGGTAAAACATGTATTCTTTAGGTTTGGATAGAGTAGAGCGGAATTAGAAATCCTGAATATTTTTACTGCTGTCCGTTCTTCCATTAGGGAGATTCACCCTATTAGTCCTGTTTACCATTATCATTGAAAGCGAAAGTAAAAGCAGATCACAAATTTTGGGTTGTCTCCAAAAAAGTATAAAGGGAAATCTTCCAATGGAGACACTAGTTCTAGTGAACTGGGACACATCTACCCCCCCCCCCCCCTCACCCCCACCCAAGGGATTCCCTTAATAGCCAAAACAGGGATTTCCTCTCACTTCCTGTTTAGGCTATGGGACAGGAAGTGAAAGTAAACCTCCCCAATGGGCCAGGTTACAAATAAAATTATTTTAAAATGCTGACAGGGTTATAACCCTTCCTTATTCGATCCAAAAGTTTTGCCTATAGTTCTACTTTGAGCTTAGACTAACAATGCAGCCTTCCTCTCACAGGTCAGTCTCACATGGCAGTCAATGTCTCACAGCAGTATGCCCATGCAGCCCCTTTCAGAGTAAAGGCTTGGCTTAGTCCATGTTTCTTTAGATATCTAGGTAATAAAATTTGCTTTTTCATTTTCAAAAACTTCATCCAAACGTTGGATGTGTGTTAGGGCCTGTATCCTGTGGCCTTTTTCCTTGCACCAAATGGATTTTTTTATGCCCATACAAGTCTAGGACAATGCAAAACCCACTTGAAGCAGGTTGAATGCAGGTCAGGAGGAGGTCAACTGCAGGTCAAATGCTCCTGTCAAATTGCATGGGTTTCAAACTGTCTCCATTAACACAAGTTTAAAGTAGAATTCCAGCCTACCACTAACTAGTTCCCTCCCACCTCCTGCTACCTATCTGGGGTAAAAAGAGGTGTATACTTACTTATTTTTAGTCCATTCTGATTAAGTCAAGTGATGCCTTGTTTCAATAAGCAGTGGCTGAAGGGGGGAAAAGGGACTGCTTGATGTCAGCTAGGAATTCTGGAAGCCATGACAACACCCATAGGCTTCCATGTCCCAGCTGTTGCCGGCATTCTCTCCCTCCTTCAGCCGTTACTGACCGACACAAGGGAGCTGTAGCTGCGGATCACACGACTGGACCGAAGCTGACTAAATACTTAATGCACTTATTTTTTTACACACGTTAAGCAACATAGGTAGCTAGATGGAACAGGTTTAAGACCAGTCAGGGCAGTTTGAAGGAATTTGGGGGCCCCAAGCAAAATGGACATGGAGGACCCCCCCCCCCCCCACGCATGAAAAGCCTACAGGAATCCCAGCATAGCGATACAGTTTAAGTTCACCAACACTTTATATAAATAAAAAAGGTTTACAGTGCAAATACTGCTGTTACATATAATGTATAGTCGTGCTGTCCCATTGATTTCAATGGGCAGCAGTGGTGAAGGAGCGGTAAACTTTCTTCTCCGCTCCAAAGATGCAGCTAGCAGGACTTTTTTACCATCCTGCTAGCGCAACGCTCCAGTGTGAAAGCCCTCGGGCTTTCACACTGGAGTGAATGTGACAGCATTTTAAGGGCAGATTGCGCTATAGCGCCTGTGATACGCTCCAGTGTGAAAGGGGTCTTGCGTACACACCAACATGGAAGCATTGTGGCAGTAAACAATGAGGTCTTAAAGCACCCATATGGCTGGGCATATAAATTATGGATAAGGGATAACATCTTGTACAGTGGACACAGTATATCTAACGATATCTAATGAGAGCAAAAAAGAAAGATTTACCATAGCTTTCTTTCTATTTTCTTTCTTTACCATCCCATTTCCATCTTATTGCATCTTTTTTGAATGAGGTAATATGTATTAAAGCTTTTTGCAAAAATTTACAAAGCAGAGAAAAGACTCTACAGTAGAGTGTACTGTAGTCTTTTCTCTCCTTTGTAAATTTTTGCAAAAAGCTTTAATATTACCTGATTAAAAAAAGAAGCAATAAGATGGAAATGGGATTTCATTGGATGGTAAAGAAAGAAAATGGAAAGAAAGCTATGGTAATTGTTTTTATTATGGTCAGCAAGCTACCATATTTTTATTACTAAATGGGTCTTGATGACTGCCTCCCCCCCCCCCCCATTCTTTTTAACCCCCCTCCCTACCACGTATCGCGCTCGGCAGGGGATTCTGTTTTCTGTTCCCGGCAGGCCGGACTGAAAGTAAGTGAGCACTCAGTGTGTGCACTTCCTGTCAGTCCGGCCAAGAACAGGAAACAATCTCCTGTACTGTGCGGACTGCAGGAGGAAGGAAGAGGAGCTTGGCCACGTTACAGGCTGCTGCTTATAGGAAGCGGGGGCGTGGCTGAGGCCCCAAGCAATTGCTTGTTTTGCCTGTCCTGTCACAACGGGCCTGAGGCCAGTTAATGTCAGGCCTCATTCACACAGGTGAGGGCCGTGTTTACCCACACAGGTGTTCTGGGTATCCTCGTGCAAGCGGATCTTATTCATGTCGATTGGGACGCTGCCGCTACAAAGACACAGTCACTGTTCCCAATTTGACATATGTCCAGGTGTGTACAATCCCAAACGCAGACAGTGTGTTTTTGGAGCCATGTGTCTGCACAGATGTCATACTGGGAGCAGCAGCTATGTCTGTGCAGCTCCCAATGCATTCTAGCCGACATGAATGGAACTGCCTGCATGGAGATGCAAGAAAACAATGGTGCATCTCCGTGCAAGAAACCTCAGCTCTCACATAGGTTTACGCTGTAGTCCTTTCATGCGAACATGGCCTTAAGCTGGAAACCTACATTAAAGCCCAATGACACAAGCCCATAATGTGCATGACTTCCATGCATTGCTTTCTCCATCCTTTTTGACATAATGACCATAAACGCTTATATATATTTATTTAGACTGCTTTATAAATGGCCAAAAACTTGCCAGTTACCCGTAACAGTTTTAAAGTTTGTTAAATGGACCTTTATTTACTAGGGTGCAAGGAACTTTAACCCTGGCCTCCAAAGTGAATTTCCACAATGTGGCAATATGCTCCCACCAATATAATCTGGTTCTTGATGAATTAAAAACAAATAACTGCACATGCATAGATGTAAACCTAGCTTTAAAACTCAACTCTTGAGATAAGCAAATACTGTGTAAATACACGAGTCATGTGTATTCTTCCTTGAATCATAGTGTGTTTTCTGTATTTCTTGCAGATCTGTGTAGTAATCTAGTGTAAGACATTGGCTCCGCGCAGGAGCGGCCTATAATGAAGACTGGTCATTGTTCCTTTCTCTTCTTGCACAAAGTGACTAGTCTTGTTTCCACTCCCTCCTGTAGTTTTCTGTATTTGCATGGCCTATTTGGTCCTTCCCAAAGCTCTGCTCTCTGCACAGGCTATGTACAGCACAGTGATGATTTAGCAGCTCCTTTTACAAATGATATCTGGGTTTGCAAAGGCATTTATATTTGGTACACAAAGTTGATTTATATCCTTTGGGGCTATTGAGGAATACTTGAATTAAACTTTTTGTTCTGTTTTAAAGCTCAGGCACTACAAAAATTCCCTTAAAGTGGGCTGATGGCACAGAAACATCAGCTTTGCTCTTCCTAGCCCCCCCCCCCCCCCCCACACTAAGGATTAAATGTTCATTAATATGATTGCCCCCATGAACACACTTCTGTACAATTATACAGTGACATTTTTACACACAATGATACATCAAGCAAATAATTTACACGTGGATCTAAAAAAACATGAAATACTATGTACTTCCTTTGAAGGACAGTAACACTATGTGCAGAGGTGTTTCCAAATAAAACAATTAGCACACAGTGTTTCCTACATCTTCTGAACACATGCTACCCTCCACATCAATCCTGTGACGGAACAAAGCTCAAATAAAAGCATGAGCAGTAGTTCCATTTTATTTCACAATCTGTCTGCTACAGTAGAGACGTGCATGTGTTTTTTGCAAGTCAATGTTTTCAACATGAAATGTGCCTCATGGGGATTTGGTGAACATCTGCAGGTAACTACATGTAATTACTAGTATCTGATTCCATTCCCTCTTTCAGTGATGCAGATGTGAGGGAACAATGAACATTAGATTCAGTACTTCAACATATGATACAATCAGGTTCAGTCACATCTTGGGGAAAAAAAAGTTAATGGAAAATGGGATTTTTTCTAATCACTCAGCTCATTTGAGCTGCCCTTGGAAACCTGCTTTGCTCCCCAATCCTCCGGGAACCCTATACCGGTTATGGTTCCCCTATTCAGTTGTTTCATCTTTGAGACTGTTATGCTCGAGGACTCCCCTGGCTGTTTATTCAGGGCACTTTTGTGCAACTAACCAGTTTTCCGCTTCTTAGCAAAGGGTCTCTCTTGGTGACACGTTGAGCCTCTGTTGCTCATTTCTGCTTTCATTGGCCTTGTATGCTTCCTGATCATCTCTGATCGATATTGTTTGGATTATCTATGGGTTCTGCATCACTTTTCCAGATGCTCAGAAAATTGGCTCCAGCATGGTCAGGTGGAACTTGCCAGACCTGGAAGGGCTTCCCTTTGAGTCCTGAACTGCGCCTCTCCCATGAGCCATTTTACAGTTTTACGCATTTGAACAGTTGAGTTGTCCTTTTTACACTAATGCATGGTCAAATCCTCCATTAGCCCCTGGGATAACCCCTGGGTGTAAAAGCGCTTTTGTATGTGACTACTGTTGATCGCCTTTTGGGTGACCCCAGTTCGGCCATTAGACCAACTTCTAGTTGCCCCACTTTAGGCTCGGTTCTTTAGCTCTCTCTACCATATACAGTACCCTTTTGCTTATCATTTTCAGTATAATAATTTATAATTATATAATTTGCATTATAGGTCTGTTATTTATGTCTATCGTTTTTGGAGGAAGAGCCTAGCCTGATGGATATTTGTGCCCTGGGTTGGTTTAGGCCTATGCCTTGATCATCTGTTCAGTTTAGTTATATATCTGATCATTTGTTCCTCCTCACAGTCTGTTCCTACAGATACACTTTAGGGATTACAGAGGCAGGGGGGTGTGGGGGGCAACAGTGAGCTTTCTTCCACCCCCTTTTTTCCCTGTCTTGTGCAGCCACTACTCTGTACCTTGACTTAACAGGCCAACCCCAGCAAAGTGATAAATGATCTGCATTTACTACTCCCTTTCACAAGGCTAGTGCACCCTTGCTGATGGTCTTGTTGAGTGAAGCCTCCTTACTGTTATGTTGCAGATTGCTACATTGCATTTCGAAGAATGAGCATGTTCCCTGGTCTAGAAGTTCTTCTGTTTTATGGATTACAGAAGCTCTCATTGATTCTCTCTTTCTATTCTCTCTTTCACCTTAGCGCTTTCTGTTTTCCTTATTTTGTCTACCTAATGCTTTTCCAACCCTCTCCCCTTGCCTTTTCCTTTTTTACTCCATACCCTCTTTCTCCAGATTCATGCTAATAACTATGTGCAGCCATTAGCCCAGTTAAGAAAAAGGAGGGGATTTGCGACTGAGTGAGGTGAAAATTCCATTATTGCAAATGATGCATAAAATCAAAGAATAGGGTATGATGTAAAGGCTCGATTGAATGAAGCGTTTTGTGGATGAAGTTCCACTTTTTCAGAAGTGCAGAATGTGTATCTACCGGTATAAAAAATATTCCAAATGACTCCAATAAGTTAAATAGGACTATGGGGGGGTCACACCAAGACAAACAAAAGGTGATAGGGTACAACATCCTGAAATCACGACAGACCGATCCAATCCAGAAACTCAGGAGCCAACTAAGGTGATGAAAAAACAAAAGAAACCCCAAGGCAAGGTGAGTGTACCTGGTGGTCCCAGTGCTAGTGACATGGCTTCCATATGTGATCCAAGAAGTGTCCAGCATGAAATGAGGAACCATGCCTCCCACAAGACTGCAATATATACATATGACGCCCCAAGTGTGACACTAAGCGCGTTTGAATGAAGGCATTCCCACTGGAACAGCTGTCATAATGCGGCCAGCGTCTGGGGAGATGCCCAACACATGCTGGAGATGAGCAAACGCTGCCGGCGCCGAGTCACTGTGAGGTGACATCATGCCAAATTACCCAATGGTGAACATTTAGCATCTAGTCCTTTTAACCATGGCTATGCATCCTTTGGTTTTCTTGATTGGGGAATTGAAACCCTATATGTTTTAGGAGTAAACTAAAGTTTTCCATTACCTAAAATCTTGGAAAATAGATAGTCTGCCTCCAGCAATCGAGATTTTCGGCCTTCAACCTCTTTAGTCCTCCTTTGTCCACATTTCCCACTTTTACACTGCTTCTGCACAAACGAAGCATAGCTGGCCCTAATAGCGTTCCGGTGCAACCTTTCCCTTTCTTGCTCTCTGGAGCTTGCTGGGAGGCATTTGCTTCTATACAACAAACTGTTTGATCAGGAGATCACCTTAGTTAACTTCTACGCTCCCAATAGATTAAAAGATAATTTTTGCTTTCTCCCAGCTTTACAGCTCCGTTCAGAGAACAATTACAATGAAACTTCATTCTAGTCAAATGACTTACTTTGGTTCAGGCTAGAACTGAGGTTTGCTGAACAGGTGGTAGTAGCAAGTGATCCAACTGACATACCGATAACACAGAATAAGCATTTGCAGGAAGTATGCAGAGCAAAGTGACTTTTGTTGTTAATGACCTCATTACATGGGCCTCCCTTGCATTTACTTTTATTATTATTCCTTTGTGACCACAATACAAATTTAAAGCGGAGGTCCACCCTAAAGTGGACCTTCCGCTCATCGGAACCCTCCCCCCCTCCGGCGCCACAATTGGCACCTTTCAGGGGGGAGGGGGGTGCAGGTAACTGTACAGCACAGGTATCTGCACCCACTTCCGGGATAGCTCTCTGCGGAAAGGGGAGTACATTACGCCCCTTTCCGAAGGTCCCCCGCTGCCTGCTGGGAAACACACAGATCCCAGAGGCAGCGGGTCCATTCTTACTGCGCAGCGCGACTCACGCATGCGCAGTAGGGAACCGGGAAATGAAGCTGAAAGGCTCCACTTCCTGATTCCCATACCCAAGATGGCGGCGGCAGCACCCGAGAGACGATCGAGAGATCGGCTTCGGGTGCTGACATCGCAGGCGCGCTGGACAGGTAAGTGTCACTATTTTAAAAGTCAGCAGCTGCAGTATTTGTAGCTGCTGGCTTTAAAAAAAAAAAAAAAAAAACGCGTTTTCCCGCTTTAAAAAGCGGGAGTCCGCGTTTTCCCGCTTTTAAACACCGGGAGTCGGCGTTTTCCCGCTTTTAAACGCGGTCTACCGGCGGACTCCCGCTTTAAAAAGCGGGAGTCCGCGTTTTTTTTTTTAAAAGCCAGCAGCTACACATACTGCAGCTGCTGACTTTTAAAATAGTGACACTTACCTGTCCATCGCGCCCGGGATGTCGGCACCTGAAGCCGATCTCTCGATCGTCTCTCGGGTGCTGCCGCCGCCATCTTGGGTATGGGAATCAGGAAGTGGAGCATTTCGGCTTCATTTCCCGGTTCCCTACTGCGCATGCGCGAGTCGCGCTGCGCAGTAAGAATGGACCCGCTGCCTCTGGGATCTGTGCGTTTCTCAGCAGGCAGCGGGGGACCTTCGGAAAGGGGCGTAATGTACGCCCCTTTCCGCAGAGAGCTATCCCGGAAGTGGGTGCAGATACCTGTGCTGTACAGGTACCTGCACCCCCTTCCCCCCTGAAAAGGTGCCAATTGTGGCGCCGGAGAGGGGGGGGGTTCCGATGAGCGGAAGGTCCACTTTAGGGTGGACCTCCGCTTTAAGTCAAAATGTAAAAATGTTTCTTACCAGAAAAAATGTTACATTAACCCTGCAGCAGAGAACTTGGCTGTAAAAAAAAAAAGGTTTTCCTCTTAAAATGAGTTTGGCTTACATTCAAGTGCAGCACCCCGATGTGATTAATATTGATTTGAAATTCCCCAGTAGCTTGCTGAAATTGTCCTTACTGCAAAACTTGCTGGACAATTTCTAGCAAGCACTCATCTAGAATCAAATACAAATGCCAGCTTTTGCAAAGAAATTATAAAAAGCACTTTTTTTCACTTAAACAGATTGCATCTATTCATCTTAAAACTATTTTTTTGCCATTGCACACAGAAAATCATTGCAATCACAATCAGTGCATCCCTGGTGCAATGCGCAGGCTTCTGCATACTATTTCTCCAGCCCTTCAGTTATGGGACTGGAGGAAATAATCACGCGATGCAATGACATCACTGAACTTGTGCGCCATGGAGATCTGGGAGTCCCAGTTGAAACTTTCCATCTTGGAGATGGGCCTTCTTTCAAGACTATGCATACATGCACAGCGGCGTTTGTGCAGCTTTTGGTCACATACTAATGATGCAGAAATGGGGTGACCAGATCATTCAGCAAAGCCTGTCCTGTCTTTCTCCTTCTGAATGGAGAAAAAGATGCAGTGTGTCTTTTTCTCTTACACAGAGGAGAAATATGTAAACAAATACAATGTCTGTGTGTAAACAAAAAGCTAGATCAAGGCTTGAGCTAGGATAGTGTCAGGGTCAAAACCAATGGCAGGGTCAAGGGTCACAGTCAGTCAGTGTGGGAGATGTCAATGGGAGATGCCCATTAACATTTATCACATTTTTATCCTCAAAAATAAGGTCATTTACTTGGATACACCAGTAGTTGTGACATAATGTACGCTTTTGCCAACACATGCCAGAGTGACAAAAAGTTGCCATGAAAAAATGACGGTGGACCTTAAAACCACAAAAAAACAAAAGCAGTCGATAACAAAAAAAAAAAAAAACACAAAAACAAACAGGAAAAGAGTTGACTGCCCAAAAACCTAGCAATCAGACTTGGGGCAGCACCGATACCAGATGTTAGCCCCCCGTTCACATAAGCGCCATTTGACATGCGATTTAACATTTCAAATCACAGCCTACTGCCAGCAACGGCACTGTCCTAATCGGTGCAACATCGACTTTGCGGTGTCCCACAGATTTCCAAAAGTAGTTCCTGCACTACTTTTGCTGACTTTGACAGGTGATTTCGATAGACATCTGGGCATGAACCCGCACAGATGTTTTTCAAATTCCCCTCGAACTCGCACTGAAATGCGGGTTTGAGTCCAATCTGAACTCGCATGATTTCAAACCCGTGTTTAGTGTAAACGAGGGCTTAAAGTCAGAGTACAAGTATCCAGACTTTTTCTCAAGTACTTCAGTACTGAACCCATGGTGGAGTGGCAAACCCAAGCCTCATTACTACAAATCACATTCTGATGTGATTTTTCTAAATCCATATTCTACTCAGGATTCACATTGACTATTTCTACTGCAGACATTTACGTAAACATGCCTAATCATATTTTTCGAAATTCGTACAAGTAACCCAAGCTCTACCCACTTGATTATTAGGGATGTATATTGGTTTCAAACAGTGGCTGTGAAAAAATGTTTTACAGATGCGATTTTTACTCCATAAACTGAATAGGTAACCATACACTTTTTTTAGTTACTAGTTCTTTAAAAAAAATACGTAGTAAAACAAGGGTGCTAAACTGGTTTGTTTTGTTCAAAGTTGTGTTGATTTGCCTTCAGGGCAAAGTGCAAACTGATCTTTTTTTGGGCAGGCTCCACAACACACAAAGTTCTGTTTACATTTCCATGTGCAGAAAATGAAGACCTTCATGGGGTGTAGTGTTTTACTTTCTTGCTTGTATCAATCAGAAGGCTGCTCTAAGTGTTAAAGAGTGGCTGCCAACTTGTAAATGGAAAGGGTCAGCATTTGCCAAAAAAAAAAATTGCTTCAGTGCATCTGACCTCTTTAGAAAAGAATAGAAAATTCCTGTCACTTCAGGGGGACTGGATAACCTGCCTCCTGGCAGCTGCAGAAACAGGTCTATGATGTCTATGAAGTCAAGGACATGAGGCTCCCCAAAAAAGCATTACACAAAATGTTTTTTTTTGTTCTGTTATTAAAGCACAGTAAAAAAACAAAATAAAAACAAAAACTGGTAAACACATGGTAACAACGCTAGATTTGTAATACTAATAATGTACCTTTTTTTTGTCCAATAGGAAAGTTTAAAATGTCTTAATTTTTACAAATGGTATACATTTATGGACAGTTAGTAGCCCTTTATGGTAGCAAAGGTGGGTATTATATGAAATGCAAAACTTCAATCAGTTGGTGGCCCTGTTGCCACCCTCCTACCAGACAACCTTCAACTGAAAAATCAAAAGGAGCTGGATGGAAAAGGTCCTGACGCATTTCACCCTCCCCACAAAGCTTAGTCATGGAAGTGGAGATTCCATGAAATGGGAGAATAAATATATTTTGGGTACAGGATTTTCTTCAACCAATGCAAACCTATATATGGGATGGTGGCAGGAACAGTACATCTATAGTGCCCACAAACTATATTACTATACAGAATTGATATAGCACCAACAGTTTATGCAGCACTAGGGCTGCAACGATTCTTTTCATAATATTATTTAATATTAGTTGGCCGATTACCGTTTCGATTAATCGGATAACACAAAAAAAAAAAAAAGCGCGGTGTATAATTTTGTTAATATGTAACGTTTATAAAAAAAAAAAAAAAAAAAAAAGCAATTTATCCTTAAATCTCTCTATGCAGTGGTAAATATAAATAACTATATGGTTAGGGTGCAAAATATCTAATCCACTCTGAGAACAGACAGAAGAGATATACTGTATACACAATTAGAGGTTGAATCTGGTAAACATCAGACTCAGATTACAGTTATTTAAAAAATAAAACAAAATGTTTTGTCGATTTTTCAAACAAAATTGTAATGTATTATGCTGGTCATACAAAGACAATGTCTTGCTTCAAAAAAAAAAAAAAAAAATTAATTTTAAGAACGCTTGTTCGATTTTCTAATCATCAGTGGGGTCAAATCGATGTTCATTTTCAACCACAGTGATAGGAGCAAAATAGAAAACTTCTTGCTCAAAGGAATTTTCAAACAGTGTGTGTGGTTTTCATTCAGAAATGACATTCAGTTTAAAACTGAATGTTAAAAGCAAGTGAAATTTTCCAAACGACATTCTTTCATTCAGCAAATGTACAAAGATTTTTTGTATGAATATTATTGTCCAAAAAGCGATACGTGTATGACCAGCACAAGGCTTGGTTCCACCTAATGCAGTTTGCTTTTTATCCATTTCTGCAGTGCTTTTTGCTGTGTGTTTTGCATTTCTTGCACACGTGATTTTGCTGCGATTCACATTTTCTATTATTTTACTTATTAAATTATTATTAGATTAAAAAATGCAAAATTGCTGCAAAAAACGCACTACATGCTTTTCTACTGCTTCTCCATTGAAGTATATTGAACCAAAATAATAGCATCGTTCTGCGTTGAAAAAAAGTAATTGACCATTTCCAAATTCACAGCAGCTGAAAAAAAAGCATAGATGTGAACATGTCTCATAGGAAACCATGTTAAACTTTACTACGTTTCTACAAAAAGCACCAAAAACGCATAGGTGTGAACCAGGCCTAAGATGTTTAGTAGCAGCAGCATGCTCTTTTTTTTGGATAACCTGTCATAATGGGGTTAAAAAAACTAAAATTAGCCCTTTATAGTACAAAAAAAAGCAGATAATCACTACTATAAGGGGTTCAAGTTAAACTGAATATAAAAAATTATATATATATATATATATATATATACACACACACACACACACACACATACATACATACACACACACACACTATATGAAGGGTGGAAGGGAGATTTAAATCTTATTAAAGTAGTACTCAAAGCTGAGGCTTTTTTTTCATGGATGCATGATCATTTTAAATATAATGCACAATAATGTAAGAGTTTACTTTAAATGGAAATGTAACGCCTTATATAACCTTCAGTCTATCAGCCTCCACCTTCTCTGGATTCAGAAGCTGATCTTCCCTGCACAGAGTCTTTAAAGTAATTTTTTTTTTTTTAAACTGACAAACATGTTATACTTACCTGCTCCGTGTAATGGTTTTGCACAGAGCAGCCCTGATGCTCCTCTTCTAGGGTCCCCTGGAACCGCTTCTGGCTCCTCCTGCCTTTAGAGTGCCCCTATAGCAAGGTAAAAAAAAATCTGACTTTAGAACCACTCACTCCCTGCTCAGGACTACATGTCCCATGAGGCATTGCTCCTCACACAGTGACAAGTTCTCAGGAACTTACTGACATGTATGGACGGTGTACTGAGCTGTCTGTGTGCTGGACTGTATTTCCTGATATGTAAACAAATAATGCATTCTGTATGCAGGCCAACTAAATAATCAGCTGGCCAATTAATCAAGAGTAGACAACTATTTTCAGAATCGATTAGTTGTTGATTAATCGATTAGTTGTTTCGGCCCTACGCAGCACTTTACAATATAAAAGGGGAGACAGTACAGTTACAATAAAATACAAGAGGATTAAGAAGGCCCTGATCAGAAGAGCTAATAGTGTGGGGTGGGTGGTACAAAAGGTTGTAACTGAAGAATGAGCTGATGTAAGTGGTAAAAAAAGGTTTGCTGGAGGTGGTGGGCTTCCCTGAAGAGATGAGTTTTCAGGGATTGCATGAAGACAGCTAGAATAGGAGATAGCCGGATAGGTTGAGGTTGAGAGTTCCAGAGGATGGGAGAGGCTCTGGAGAAATCCTGGAGACGAGCATTGGAGGAGAAAATGGAGCTTGAGTGTAGGATATCTTGAAAGGAGCGTAAAGGACAGTTTGGGTGATATTTGGAGACGATTGGTGATGTAGCTCGGGGCAAAATTGTAAATGGCTTTGTATGTTGTGGTTAGTATTTTGAATTGAATTGAATTCTCTGGGCGATTGGGAGCCAGTGTAGGGATTGGCGGAGAGGGGTGGCAGACACTGAGTGGTTGGTAAGGTGGATAACTGGCAGCAGCATTCATGATAGACTGAAGAGGTAGGCCAATGAGAAGGGAGTTACAATAGTCAAGGCGAGAGAACAAGGGAATAAATGAGTAGCTTGGTGGTTTCATTTGTTAAAGGGGCATATTTTAGAGATGTTACGGAGGTGAAGTCTACAAGCTTTCAACTGTATTTGGATTTGGGGCTGAAAGGACAGGTCAGAGTCTAGGACAGGCATGTCCAAAGTCTGGCCTGCATTCCGGTTCTGAATGGCCTGTCTGGCAATTTGGACATGTATATCTTTTGTGGCCCCCAACAAATCTTTGAGCTCCTCGGAGGGGACAGGAAGGGGGCGGAACGAGTGCCATACATACAGGAGTATTTCCCATCTACTTGGCGGCGTCTGTAAGAGGAAGACTCGTCTTAAGCGCTGCCATTGGATGACTGTTCTGGCCAAAGGAGGCGGGACTCTGTATTAAAGAGGCCGTCGAGAAAACAGTTTCTCCTGTATGTAATCTGTTGGCACTTGTCCCGTCCACCTCCCTGTCCCTAAAGGAGCTCCTCCTACCTGTGATAGGTAGGAGAACCACGATACAGCAGAATATTGCAGGCAAAGGGAATGGAAGGTCAACAGTATCAAGTAGAGAGGTCAAGCAGTAGGAGTATGGAGTAGCGGCCGTTGGTCTTAGCAGTTAGTAAATCGTTAGTGAGTTTTAGTAAGGAGCCAAGACGGTTGTAAACAAAGCATTCTAGAAGTTTAGAGGGGAATGGGAGCAATGAGATGGGTCTTATGTTCAGGTTGGTGGAGTCCAGTGAGGACTTTTTAAGTATGGGAGTGATCTGCGCATGTTTTAGAGGGGGAGGGGAAGGTGCCACTAGAGAGGGAAAGATTGAAGATGTGAATGCGGGAGCATAAGATAGAATAAGAGGGTATAGTAGTAGTTGTGAGGGAACAGGATCCAGGGACAATTGGTTAGGTGGGCACCTGAGAAAAAGTTTTGTTACCTCTTCAGTTGTAGTCATTTCAAAAAGAGGAGGTGTTGACTGTGATGTTAGGCAAGATATGTTGGCTGGGGAAGACGTACGCACAGTGGAGGTGTCTTCACGTATTGCATCAATCTTTTCTTTGAAGTGATTGACAATCTTTTGGACAGTGAATGAGTTAGTTGCTAGAGGGGTGGGGACAACCAAGTAGAGAGTTAAAGGTTGAGAAGAGCTGGTGGGGACTGGATGACTAGGTATTATTGAGAGAGATATAAAGTAGGCTTGTTTGGCAGCATGGAGGCAGGAAATGTAGGAGGGCAGATTTATAAAGGGTGAAGTCCTGCAGGCATTTGGTTTTACGCCAGTGTCGTTCAAGAGCACGGCAATGTCTCATGAAATTTCTAGTGTTGTCAGTTTGCCATGGTTGTAATGGTCGAGGCCTGATTCTGCGTGTAGCTAGAGAAGCAAGTGCTTCCAGCAATGATGAGTGAGCTGTTGTAGACAGAGGTAGCAAGGTCAGAACAGGGGAGAGATGTTATATAGGTGGTCAGTAGCAGAATAGAGAAGAGAAGGGTTAAAGTGGCGAAGGTTCCTACAAGTAATCGTTTGCTGATTGGAGGGATGGGTGGCTGGAGGCAAGGGTACAGTGAAACTGATGAGGTTGTGTTTAGAGAAAGGAAAGGGGGTGTTGGTGAGGTTGCCAGGAGTGCAGAGATGGGAGAATACAAGGTCGAGGGTATTACCATTGGAGTGAAAGTGTGTCTCCATTGGGTTAGGTCAAAAGATGAGGTTAAGTTGAGCTGCAGCTGGGCTGTTAACATTGACAGGGATGCTGAAGTCCCCAAGAATGAGAGTGGGTATTTCAGAGGATAGAGAGTAGGGTAGCCAGGCAGCAAAGTCATCAAAAAAGCATGACAGTGGTCAAGGAGGCTGATAAATTGCTGCAAATCTCAGAGAAATTAGAGAAAGCAGACAAATACAGTGCACCTTGAAAGAAGAAAGGGATAGAGAAGAAGGGATAGGAAGGACTTGGAAGGTGCTTTTTGGGGATAGAAGGAATCCAACTCCACCTCCTGTCCGTTGGGTCTGGGGGAGTAAAGTCCAGTGGAGGCCACTGGACTCACCATGGAAGAGGACAGCAGGAGAAGCAGAGTCAACATTTTGAAGTCAGGTTTCAGTTATGGTATGTTAAAGCCATGACAAATGAAAAGGTCATGCATAGACCTGAGCTTGTTACAGATGGAGCGGGCATTCCAAAGGGTGCATGAAATTGGGGGACTTGGTTTAGGAAGCAGGAGAATAGAAATTAAAGTGAGTGGATTGCAGCTGTTGCCAGAAGAGGAGGGGTGTTGAATATGTGGTTTGCAGTTCGAAAAGCAGAGGACTAGGATTTGGAGAAATTTCCCCCGAGACTAGGAAAAGGGTGAGGAAAGTAAGATGGGAGTGGGATGTGTATGAGCCCACATGTCTAACTGCCCTGGCGTGGTTATACTTTTTATTTTATGTATTTTATGGGTGTGTATCACATCAGAATAATCGCTAAAGTATTTAGAATAACTAACTTTTTTCTGTGTGGTTGGTTTTTAGGCTAGCGCAGTATTTTTACTTTGTTTTTATTAGAGTAAGGATAGTTTGAGGATAGAAGACACCGATGTGAGAAGGAAGCATGATAGTGGATTGAGAGTGGGAATCTTGACTTCAAATAAATTCAATGTCAAATTCTGGTTTGCCTGCCGTCTTTACAGAGTGGAGCATAGTTCTTCTTGTATATTCATCCAGCTTTATTTATCCTGCTTTCATTAAACTGCAGCGGTGAAACTGTGCACCACTCATGACAGCCACTCAGGAAAAAGACATGGTGTCAGCGCCTTGCCCGTCTGTGTCTCCCCATAGGCCGCATTCAGTTTATAGGGAAATTGAGTAGACATACATTTCTCAATTGATCATTATAGGGTCCAATTTGAGACACATGAATATGGGAGGGGAGATGGACAATACCAGACCAGACACAGACATAGGCTAGGGTTGTAAATGGTAACAGTCTCTTGATCACTCAAGCCAAATAGATTGAAGAATCAATCACCAGTTATGTTGCTAATGCAGTGAATTTGTTATAGAGCTAGCATTACATATATATAGGTTTAAAGATATGGCAGCAGAGGGCATTACCAAAAAATAAACAGCAGGGCCAGATAGTCAAGCAAAGCAAGGTGTACATATGGATAGAAGGAGACATTTACCAAAAAATAAAACAGCGGCCAAATAGGAAGCCCATTGCTGCCTTCTTTCGTTACATAGATCTAATCTATATTGTTGATCGTGATTTGTCAGTAGTATTTCTTGATTATATGAAAGGCAATGCTATAAATCTTAAGTCTGCAGCTAAAGAACATCCCACAGAGATTAACTATCTAGATCTTACACTACTTAGATCTGCTCTGGACACTACTGTGACTTTGCGTTTATATAGGAAACCTACCTCCAAAACTCATTCCAACATGTGTCTAGCTGCCATCTACCTCATATCAGGGCTATTCCAAGGGGGCAGTTTATCAGAGCCAGATGTAATTGCTTCAATTTAGCGGACTTTGAGAAAGAAAGCCACTTCAATGAAGGTCACAGTCCGCAAACATGGATACAATAAATCAGACGTCAAACACGTTCATATGCTAGAAATGTGTCAAGAATTGATCTTTTGAAACATTCCTGCAATAAACGTGGTCCTAAGAGTTATCGGGTTAACATTGACCTATAAACCCCTGTCTTCTACACATTACAGCCTACAAATTTCAGGAGGCTAAATATGTCATTAAATGTGCAAAAAACAGCAAGTGTCCTTGCGAGCTCCTATATTTCAACCAATGTGCCATATATCATACCAATACGCAAAAAAAAAAAAAAAAATTATATAGAAGCACGGCACCATTTCAGATTATGTATCATTAAATATATCATTTCTAAGTATCTCCCCATTTTACATGGAAAACCCAGTGGTATTAAAAAATAAAAATAAAAAAATAAAATAAAAGAGTGGGGGGGGGTCAACTTCGTGGCTAGGACGATTGACAATATGGTTTCTCCTAGCTTTTCTCCAACACACCTAGCCAAATAGTTACATATCATGGGTATATTCAAATGTGGTGCCACAAGATGATCAATTTATACATATCTGGGTGATCCCCATGTCGCCAGTTCATGCTTGGTTACTCTGTCACCAGTAAACAACTGGTTAACCAAATGAAGAATGTGGTGTACCTGGTAACATGCATCTTATGCAGTGTCCAATATTAGGCAAGACCACAAGGCTCTTTTGTGATAGGATGAAGGATCACTTTTCTAATATAAACAAACACCAATAAAAATACCAACTTAGCTAGACATTTTAGATATATCCTTGATTCCAATACTCAATCTCTAAAGGTCAAGATAAGGTAATAGATTTTTTTTGTCAGTGGTGACCTGTTCTCACTACAGGGGGTCCTTGGGTTACAAACAAGAAAGGTTCTGTAGGTTTGTTCTTAAGTTGAATTTGTATGCATGTTGGAACAGGTAATTTTTTTTTTTTTTTTTTATAAGTACAACTCCAGCTAAAATTATTTTTTACATTTTTCTGAATAGCATAGGGAAGGATTAACACCCCTGTAATGTTTGTTTTGCTGTCTGTGCCCCTGTTCAGAAAGTTTAAACCTCACTCTCTGCCCCTGTGATAATTGGAGTTTGAACATTTTGGGTTGTTGTGGAAACAAGGATTGGTGATAAAGCTTCAGTGGAGACACCCTTTTCCCATGATAACACAGGAGTGAATTTCCCTTCCATGGGTAGATTTTCTCTTACTTCCCGTTGTCTCCCTCCATTTGTAGATATAAGCCATACGTAAGTTGAATGTTTGTAACTCGGGGACTGCCTATATTTGTAAAAGAGAGGTATATTGGAGGTATATTGGATCTTTAAACTAGATACTTGGATTCCCAAAGGCTTAAACTTTGAATGGGATATCACTATTATGAGTGATCCCCTTCAATACTTTTCCTATTTTCCCATTTGATATACTTCTCTTCCTTACTCCATCTCTTCCCATCCCTATTTTCCAAACTCCCCATTCCTGTCTACACCTCCCTACCCCCCCAAACCCATCCTTCATTCCATGTTACCTCTCACCTGTTCATATGCCAGAAATATGTCAAGTCCCCAACACATTTCAATTAGTCTCTCACAAATTTTCATCAGGGTCTGATTCGGGTGCAAATTCAGTCAAAAATTCTGACGCAATTTGCACCTAAATTCATGAACAGGGACGCACCAGACCCCCCCGCTGTGAGCCGTGGCTGCAGCATGTGTGAATGGAGCCTTAAATGGAACTAGCTAGCCATTTGAAGCCCATCTTTGGGAAAATAAATTAACAGCCTTTCTGTCCATTCAGTTTTTTTGTAGCCTTTTGAAGCCATATTTTACTTGAGTCTGCTGTCTGGGTCCCTTGTCTGCATCCTTAATCCAGCAATGTAACTGTGCCTGTGCTGGCCAGTCCACAAAGGTTCTCCATTGCTGAGGTAACCACTGAAATTCCTTTCTAGGTGCTAGAAAGTCAATACAGGCAATGATGTGGACGCTGGAAGAAGGACCAGGTTGTTAGTACAGGGTCTGATAGCATTATGCTATATATTGAAAACAGGCCATAGATGTTTGATGACAGACAGATTTGCAGGCCTGATAAGACTGTAAAAAAAACTACACACACACACACTGGTGGTAAGCATTGCCTTAGCACTTACATAGTTTAAAAACCGCAGGTCCTTTTCTTTCCCATGGAAAAAATATAAATATTGGTTACCTGAATAATTACAACCTGGACAATGACTAGCTCCCCTAAAAAGTAGTTGGCTAGGAGTGCCTACTGCTATGCCCAGACCAAAGAGTCGCCATTTGATTATTCAAGCGCCTGCAAAAAAAATAAATAAATGGTTGCCTTTTAAAAACGGAATTTGCAACATTGGCCAATAAATGCAGAAACCATCATGTGCCAGCAAATCCAGAATCTAAGTTTACGGAAGAGAAGGTAGACTAGCTTATCTGAGAGGAAAAGCAATACAACAGGAAAAACAAACCAATCAAAGGTTCCTCCTGAGTACCGTCGGGCAAGGGTATCTGAAGATTCTGGAAACTGCCAAAAGGTATAAGATCATTTCACAATCCAACCAAAATTGGCTACTTTGAGCACCAATAATCATATACCTATAAATACTATAAGATATAAGTACAGTCATATTTAGGGCATGTTTTATGCGGTCATTATTTCTACAAGATTTTTTTTTTGCTAGTTTCTGGATTGATGGTGGAAAAATGGCAATACATCAGAAAAAAGGAAAGCATCCGTTTTGGTTGATACCAACCTTGAGACACCAGCACTATTCGGTAACAGCAGAAACCACTGAGGTTTTCATCAGTTGCTTATTGGTAATAATAGTATATGTTAAGGTTTTCCAATATAGACTTTTTTTTGTTGTTGAAACCAAGAGGGAAAAATGAACCAACCCTTATGTGCCAGTAAAAGGCATAGGTGTTAGGAATGGGTTAGCTGCCTAAGATGCTAAAATGTTCCTTCTTAAATCCTAATTTGGCCAAACCTCAAGGACCACAGAAAGGAAAGTACACCTTTTACTTCCAAAAGGCAAATACTTTCTGAACTGAACTTTCTCTTCTGTTAAAAGAGTCATAAACCAAGGACATTGCAGAACATTTTGCGATGTTGAATTGGAATGCTAAAATACCATTGAGATCCAGCCTTTGCCAGGTTCCTAGTTTAGTAAAGCTAGCCATACACTGTCATATTTTGCCCAGTTGAACAAAGATGCCATAAGTAAAAATCAACTCATTCCATGTATATGTGTCACAAAAAAAGAATCATTGCGATTGGTGAAATTCATCCAAATGTGTGGCTGATTTAACCTAGTGAATGTCACAATGAATGGTTCAGCGCACAGCCACGCTGTGCTGCAGCAACAGGATCCTGGTTCAATTACCAGCAGGTAATTAATTATTTGTTCCCTTACACAGTCTTCGCATGCATTTCCTCAATGTGCCATCTTATTCTCCCACAATTCAAAACCAGCTTGATGGCTACTTTTAAACACCTGAATAATAGGTCTTATGCACGCTGGGCAATTGTCCAGCTCTCAAACACCATTTTTCTAGAAGGAGAAAAGTAGCGTCAAAAACATGCCTAAAGCTAAGTTTTTGCAAATGCATTTAGGCCCGTCAAGCGACTGGGCGTTTGTTCATTACATTAGTCAAAATGCTCATTAACTCTGGCCATTTAAAATTTATGAATGCCCTGGCGCTTTATGCACCCAGCGCTTTGCTGCTCCTGAGCGCGTTGACAGTGGGGGGCTTTTTTTCTGCCTATGAATGCCCCAGCGTGGGGGGTGTAGCCTGACACCGCATGGAGTAGGACTCTTTCACAAGGAGCTCTGTCCATTAATCCTGTTACTCGATGAATCTTCGGACCCGCAGACAAGATTTTAGATCCAGACTCACCTCTTATAGCACCCCAGACTCCTGGCATCATGTCCCCAACCAAAGCTCAGAAAGCCACCGCAGCAAAATTCGAACAATTCTGCCAGTTAGATAGAGAGGAACCGGAGGAAGATGGCAACGTTGTGAAGACAGGAGAACAGACGAAGGGAGACACGGACAGGCTAGTGGAAGCAATCACATTCTGATGGACCTCACTGACTGCACAAATCTAGCAGGACAAGGTAGACATTTCCCTGATAAGGCAGAATTTTCAGAAGCTCCTTGACCGAGTCAAGACCGCGGAGACCCGGTTAAGCACTGTAGAAGACGCCATCCTGCCATTGCAGACAGGAATTGACCTCATGCAACAACAGATACACCAGCTTCTCTCCAAACAAGATGACATGAATGCCCCAGCATGGACACATAGGCAAACCTTTAGGGGCGTTTAGAGGCAGGAAAAAAAAAAGCAAGATGCCTCTAGAAGTGGCATTTAAAATGCCCAGTGTGCATGAGGCCATTATGGGTCTACAAATCAAGTATGCAGAAATAAAATGGTCAGTGTAATCATGTTTAGGAATGGAAATGATCTTGCTCAAATGAATTAACTGTGTTTCGATTGTCAATGCCAGAAATGCAGTATCTAAGAAACTGCTGATCTCCTGAGATTTTAATGAACTACAGCCTAATGGACAGCACTTTGGTAAAGCAAACCTGTGCTTTGTCTATGCAGGGCAAAGAAGCGGGTCTGCTACAATGCTCTAATTGCACATAAACACTTTGGTTCCCTGCAACTCAGTTTGATGGCCACTAGAGAATATAATACCTGGTACTTCCAGGTATGAAGGAGCATGTGACTTGTTTTTCCCTCTCACATGACATTGCTGGTACTTGGGGATTGGCTCAGTACCATCACATGGGGATGGGGAGAGAGTCCGCAGCCCTGTATAGTCTGACCAGAGTAACAAAGGGCTTCTTTTTTAAACTTTCAGCGGCACACCCCCCATTGCAAGGGTTAAACTAACATTATGTCTAGGGATTCACAGAAAGGGAGTTAATACTTACCCAACTCCTGGCCCCAGCAGGGTCCTTCAGAACCGCCTCCGGTCCCCCGCAGCCTACTTTTGTAAGCCGTTACCAACTCCGGCTGCACCTTGCAGTGTATGATTCAGCGTTAATGCCCTTGTATTGTACCTGATGATACAGAAGCTCCAACCACATACCAGAGCTTTGGGCAGAGGTGGAAGATAAAATAAGGTAAGTGATATAGCTTGATAAATGAGGTATAACTATGGCCTATGGGTCACCCACTCAGCGCCACCTCAATCCTACAGTGCCAGCAGCAGGGAGATGTGTTGAACTATTCGATCTAATATGTCAATGTCTCTGACATTAAAATAAAAAAAATAAAAATTAAAAATAAAAATAAAATTATAGATAAACGTAAAATTACCAATATAAAATAGAGATGAAATCAAAACATAAAATAAGACTAAGCAGCTGTTTAAATAAATATAAATAAAGTATTACAGTAGTATAACCAGAGTTAAAGTCCTCCTTGCATCAGATAAATACTAAAACAGCGTTAAAACAAAAATAAAAATATAAAAAAAATTGATGGTAATGAAACCATAGGGCAATGGCAAACACCACGGCCAATAGTCTTTATGTAGCAGATGGATATGTGGACAGTTCAGATAATTCACAGTCACTTTACTCTTGGCGTGCACCTTCCACCAGAGTAAGAATGCAATTATCCACCTTGTGAAGCACACACCCCTCTGGGGTACAAACTCGCCAGACGCCGATAGAAAGAGCCTTGTATCTGTGTCCAAACACCGCTCTGTGCTGACACCCCACTTATCCAGAAGGTCCACTGGTATAGGTACTCTGTCAGAATACAAGAGCTCAGCAGGAGTCCCCCATTCACACATTTGAGGTAGTTGATCGTACAAAGTTGAAAAAAACTAAAATAAAAAGACTCATATGAGCTACCTTTGGATTATGAAATAGTGCCACAAAAAACAGTGCACTTTATTTAAAAACTGATGAAAATGTGGAAGATTTCCAGAACCACCAATCACATTTCTCTTTATCTTCAAAAAGTGTTATTAGACTCTTTACAGTGCATCTTTCAAACATTAGTAAATTGAAGTACTATTGACTTGTGCAATCAAATTAAACTTCGTGGTTAGTTTAACCTGGTCTACTGCTGCCCAACGATGCATTGATTTTTCCATTTTTTATTTTTGGAAAGTCTGAGATAATTATTCAATACTATGAACAGTTTTACATTAATTTGTATCAATCCAAAGGCTATGAAAAGTTTTTCTGTAAAAAGTAAAACAGACATCAAAAGTGAGCATTTCAGAAGCAACTGACTGCTCCATATGCCATATGACCAGCTTTGATTTAATAGAATCTCCAGACCATCTGCTTGTTTTTAGAATGATGCTTCTAAAACAGACGAAACTGCTTAAAGTTTTTTTAGAGACTAAATATTTTTTCCCTTAATGCATTCCTTGCATTGAGATAAAAAAAATGTTTAGGCATTAGCATCCCTCCTCACCCCCCTTTTACTTACCTGAGCCCTCACTTGATCCAGTGTTCTGCATGTCTGAAGCTCTTCTCTCCCCTCACTTCTGGGTCTTGCTGGCTTTGCAGGGGCACCGGGAGTTATTGGCTCCCAATGCTGCCAGTCAAAGCCAGTGACGAGAGAACAGGGCCAAGTCTCACTGTCTGTCAATGGATGCAGCAGCGAAGCTCAAGAGCGAGCATGCACAAGTGCCCCCCATGGGTGCACTGGGGAGAGACGAGTGGCCAGGAGCGCCGGTGGGGGACCCGAGAAGAGGAGGTTTGCAGCCTCTCTGTGCAATTCCATTGCACCGCACAGGTAAGTATAGAGATGTGTTTTTTTTAATTTACTTTTACAATTGCTTATATGAATATGTTACCCCAACAGTTAATTTTCCTGATGTGTCATGTGTCTGTTGCACCATGTACTTGTGTTCTAAAGTATCCTGTTCCTTTTGTAGCATTGCTATGTGGGAAATACCTGGTGGCAGTGCTGTGTCTTGGCTTAGGCCATCAAGGCCTAGGGCGGCGGCTCTCTCGACACCCCCCCCCCCCTTCTGGTTCAATCCATCTTGGATTGAAACAGCAAGCCAGGAGTCAGGGCCAATTTAAAAACTTGTATACCCAGGCAGCTTTAGTAACGCAGCCACTGTGCCCCTGTGCCCATCAACGGAAAGAGGAAGGGGTGTGATTTACAGATGAGGGCATGTCTTAAATAGGAAGGGGTGTGGCCTTGACAGGAAGGTTGGGTCGTATTTAAATTAGGGGGTGCATGAGTTTAGCCAGGCCTAGGGCAGCACAAAACCTAAATACACCACTGCCTGGTGGCCTTGTCAGTGCCTCTGCTTTCCTATTTCAATCCGACCACACTAGTCATGAGGGCACATCCATATCAGTGTGGTCAGTTTTCTGTTTTTTCTGAGAGCACAGCCTGCCTGTCCTCCAGTGGCAAAAATTTGTGCCGACACATCCCCCTGCGCAGCCCATAAGCCCCTTATGCAGCTGAAAACAGAGATTTTATATACATATACATAAATGTTTTGCCTTTCATTTCCATTTTAAACTAAATGGTTTGTTTTACAAGGTGAGGGTACATACAGTATATCATTTAGACAAGAGAGCGATACACAATTCAGCATTTGTAGATCTTATCAGTGTAGTAAAATGCTAAGATTGATACATTTATGGGCAACATATAATCATATCCGCAAGATATTATTTTGGCTGCCAGCATGAAACAATTTACACGTCTTCCTTCATTTAGCAGTTGGTTTTACTCCCAGAAGAGCATACCACTTGGGAAGAAACTGGTATCCTTCCCATGGAAACAAATCTGTGTTTGACTCTGTGAAAGTGTGTCAAACATGGTGGTGTCTACGTGCAGGGTTTTTTTTTTTTTTTCCAAATGGAAGTCTCATAACAAGACCAATATGGTATTAGTCAAAACATTTCTCCATATTCAAACACCAATTTGCGGTGTCACAAATCCTACTCTAGTTATTCACTCTTCTGCATTCTCATTGGAAGGTTTTTGATAAATTTCCAGTTTATAGGAGTGTGACAGAACTCTGGACTTTCAAAGGCTTGCTGAAAACTTTTTTAAGCAATCTTATTTTGGCAATTCACAAGAACATCATACCGGATTTAGTAGAATGAAAACACAGAAGGATGAGCTCAGATACTTTCCTGCTCTGTGTAGAGGTTTTGCATAGAGCAGCCCCGATCCTCTTCTTGGGTCCCCTGCTGGCACTCCTGGCCCCTCTCCCCTAACGAGTGCCCCCATAGCAAGCAACTCGTTATGGGGGCACCCGAGCGGGCTGGCTCCTGAGTCGCTGCCCTATGTGTCCATTCACACACAAGGTGGAACTAGTCTCCCCTGCTCTCTCCTCATTGGCTCACTGGTTGTTATTTACAGTAGCAGAAGCCACTGGCTCCCAATGTGGTCTCAGCTAATAAGGAGGGAGAAACCTGGGAGAGGCGAGGCTTCTGTGCACAGTGCTGGAGAAAGATCGGGCTCAGGTAAGTATTGGGGAGGTGCACACAGAAGGTTTTTTTACCTTCACGCATAAAATGCATGAAGGTAATAAACTTTGAGGCTTTACAACCACTTGAATTTATTGAAAGTACCTTCTATTGATCTCAACCTCTTCCAAATTCCTTGTTTTGCTGGTATGATCCAATTTTCTGTTAGAGAAAGTCGCTACATTTGTTCTACAAGTGTATGTATGAATGTAGCCAGCCTCTTGTTGCTCCCAATATGGACTATGGGATTTGTAGTGTGCATAGAGCAGTGCACCTAAGGCTGCTTTCACACCGAGGCACTTTACAGGTGCTATAGCGCTAAAAATAGTGCCTGTAAAGAGCCTTACCTCTCACGCAGGACACCCCAAAAAGTGTCCTGCAAGCCGCATCTTTGCAGCGCTGTAGGAGCAGTGTATACACCACTCTTAAAGCGCCCCTGCCAATGGAATCAATGGGCAGTGCCGGCATAGCACTGCTGCAGTGGCATTTTGCGGGCGGTTTTATTCCTTTTCAACTGCTAGCGGAGGTAAAAAAAAAAATCGCCCCACTAGTGGCGCGAAAACCTCCGCAAAAACTTTGGTAAATCGGCACTAAAAATAGCGGCGCTTTACCGGCGACGTCCCAGTGTGAAAGTAGCCTAATGTCGCGTACACACGATCGAATTGTCCGGCGGAATTGGTCAAACAATCCGGACTTTATAACGAACGGACTTGGCCACACACGGACGCTCCGAAAGTCCAGCGATT
This sequence comes from Lithobates pipiens, assembly GCF_037356315.1. Taxonomy (NCBI): domain Eukaryota; kingdom Metazoa; phylum Chordata; class Amphibia; order Anura; family Ranidae; genus Lithobates; species Lithobates pipiens. Next base: position 235,789,709 of record NW_027507718.1, read on the forward strand.
TCTAAGGCGATGACGTACAGCACGTACGATGGGACTAGAAAAAGGAAGTTCAATAGCCAGTAGCTTCCTTCTCGTACTTGCTTCAGAGCATGCGTCATTCTTAGTCCGCCGGACTAGCACACTGACGAACGGATTGTCCGCTGAAAGCCAAGTCTGGTGGACAAATTTTGGGTCAAAACTACTTTCTAAGTCCGCCGGACTTTACGATGAAAAAGTCCGCTGGAGCCCACACACGACCAAATTGTCTGGCATACTGTGGTCCGGCAGACCTAGTCCGCCGGACAATTCTATCGTGTGTAAGCGGCATAAGCACAACTAATGTGCACTGCTCATTTCATACAAGCAGAAGTGAGAAGGGAAAAGGAGAGGTGTAGGAGCTCACAGAGAATGAGGCAGAAAACACATTTAGAACCAATTAATTGAAAAAGATTACAGGGCCATTAGGTAGTAAATGTATGTGGATTATTTTTTTAAATTTGGTAAGGCTCAGTTCACCTGAAAGTTGCGTGACTTAAGGTGCAGCATTGCCAGTCAACTTACATGAGATTTGCTGGCAACTTGGTGAGATTCTAGTACTACTTTGAAGTAAATTTGTTTCGTGCAGGTATGCAGAGAAACCAGCATACAGGAATATGCCATGTACTGTCAGAGTCATTTTACGGTAATTTCAAATTACATCAACATAGATGAGGATACAACTTCGAGACAACTTCCATTAAAGTCTATGGGGCACAAGTCAGAAAGAAGTCACCATGTAGTACAGGAACATTTTTTAATGTCGGAGTGACTTTAGTAGTGCTAATCAAGACAGCCCTCATTGACTAACATGGGATTTCACATGTCATGCGACACGGGGGTCTCACAAGTCGGATAGCAATTAGTGGCAGTGTGAACCAAGCCTAGGTGCGACTTTAAAACACTTCACACATTGCTTTTTTATTTCATGATACAGGTCCAGAAGTATTCTGGATAGCCAGAGGGCCCAAAAGAAATGCAAGCAAAAAATCTCATATCAAATGATACTACTATATCAACCAACAATGGATAAGATAGTTTACTTTTTATAACTTCATGAAGATTACTTAAAACACTGAGGTTTACACCAGCATTGCTGCTCTTACTGTAACATGGCGATCTCATTCAAGGCAAGCCAACATGAAGACAGGTGACTAAACTAAGCACACGTAAAGCAGCATAGCAAGGGAGAGGCATTCTGTAACATACTGTAGTTAATTGCTCTTCGTGCTGCTCTAGGGTTTATTCTGGGAGGGACACGTACAACTCTCTGTGGATTTGTCTTACAAAATGCAGATAGGTCATACAAGATATAAATATGTATTCTCTCAGTCACAGATCTCAATCCATTTAGTTAATGTGTACAAAACCAACTGAATCAAGCATACCATACACCCAATGTAAACACAAAAACGCTAAAGCAAAGCACAGGTAAGGTCCGTGCAAGTCGCGTTTAAGAAGGTCTGTGCAGGTAAAAACTTGGTCATTTTTTTTCCCAATGTAAACAGACCATATATTTCTTAATCTGCTGATAAACTGAATGCAAAATAATCATTAGCAGGTATTATCTATAAAACAGGTGAACTTGTATCTTGCACCTTAGAGATAATTAAGCATATATCTGAGAGCAAAACAAAACGCCCGACATCTCTGTTTACAGTGGAAAAAGAAAAAGAAGAATCCTTCTGCGGATTTGGAGCACTTCAGTGTGTACCTTGTGACAGCTGACAGCTGATCACCCATCGAGAAGGAGATCTTACCTCTGTGAACATGTCTTACTTCCCTCCTACATGGCCACCAGCTTTGTCTGTCTCCACACCAGCCCACTTGTCAGTCCTAATCAGTGTCAACAGGTTAGCCTGCTTTCTTCTGGCAGCTCCACGGTAGCTTTCACAGGAAAGAACTTTTAATCTCTTCCCTTGCACAGGCAGGGCCATGAGAAGGCTCGCTGAGCTCCCAGGCATAACTCCCTTGGCTGCGCTCCTAAAAATGCTCTCTCAAGTAAATGGTTGCTTAGCAATGTTTGCCTTCCCCTCTGTATATTTGAAATTGGCAACATCTGTCCCTCTGGCAGTTCGTTGACTAGTATGAAGAAGTCATGGTGAGCAGCGATCAAGCATGTAAAGCACACCCCTTTTCTGAAATGGCCTGAAGGTCAGTTTGAAAGCTAGCTTCTTTGAATATTGTTGAGCGAGAGTTATCTTACAGTCGGGGAGGGGCAGGAGGTGATGAAAGCTACAGTACCCAGGGGACCTCCTTAGTAACCTCACGGTGTAGTAAGCAAACACCTGCTAGCTCCGAGCCATCAGCCCAACAATGTAGCAAAGTGAAAAACATACAGGTAAGGGGTGTAGCCAACAAAGACTACTGGATACATTATAACATCTTTAATGTGTGTATTGGTTATAATTTCACATACAGGTATTGTAAAAAAAAAAAAAAATAATAATAATATTTCCAGATGATAGATTGACAGGTGTGCAAAATACTACAAATACAGTTGTGTGTATAAATTTCATATATCTAGAAATATGTGGAGACCATTAACCACTTCCCTACCCACCCATAGTAATATGACACCCGCAGATGGGATCTCCCATCCTGAGCGGGCATCATATGACGTCCTCCCATTCCCGACCATCTAGGGGGCACGCACGTGCGCCCGCGGCGTTGCTCGGGACCTGGTGCGCGTGCCCGGCGGCCACGATGTCTGCCGGGCACCCGCGATTGCCTTGGAACACAGCAGGACAGTGGATCTGTGTATGTAAACACACAGATCCACGTGCTGTCAGAGGAGAGGAGACCGATGGTGTGTTCCCAGTACAGAGGAACACCGATCGGTCTCCTCCCCTTGTGAGTCCCCTCCCCCCCCAGTTAGAATTACTCCCAGAGAACATAATTAACCCCTGCAGCGCCCCCTGGTGTTAACCCCTTCCCTGCCGGTCACATTTACACAGTAATCAGTGCAATTTTATAGCACCGATCGCTGTGTAAATGTGAAGGGTCCTAAAAACGTGTCAAAAGTGTCCGATATGATCGTCACAATGTCACAGTCACGAAAAAATTGCAGATCGCCATTACTAGTAAAAAAAAAAAAAAAAAATGCCATAAATCGATCCCCTATTTTGTAGACGCTATAACTTTTGCACAAACCTATATACGCTTATTGCGATTTTTTTTACCAAAAATATGTAGAAGAATACGTATTGGATATTATGGCAAAAAGTAAAAAATATTGTGTTTTTTTCAAAATGGTCGCTCTTCTTTTGCTTAAATAAGAACCGCAGGGATGATCAAATACCACCAAAAGAAAGCTCTATTTGTGGGAAAACGTCACACAACTGCGCAATTGTCAGTTAAAGAGATGCAGTGCCGAATCGCTCTGTGCTCTGGTAAGGAAGGGGGTGAAATTGTCCGGGGCTGAAGTGGTTAAGGGCTCTCACACAAGTGGACCGATCGGGTCTGTCTAAAAAAACTGACAGGCGGACCTAATCGGACAATACATTGCCTTCTATGGAGTGCAGAGAAGAAAAAAAAACAAGAACAAAAAAATGGCAGCCTGCCAAGTTTAGATTAGGGGAGATAAAGATAGATTGTAACACTTTAGTTCTTTAGATCAAAGGAATGCACTTCGGTCTGTAAATGAAGTCAGTTTCACCACTTAAAGTGGAAGTCCAGCCGAATACTTAAAGGGTTACTAAACTCAGTAATAAGAAAATAGTTAGTTAATCTGCTCCCCCACAGTGCAAATATACAGTATAGCTGTGCTGGGCTTTGAATCCAGACTACCACAGGAGAAGGGAGCGTGACACAGGGGAAACTGTCAGTGTAGCTGGAAGTGCTCTGGGGTCTCAGCTCACAGTCTACAATGATTACTATACATTAAAAGAATAGTACAGGCAAAACACACTGTGTCCAAAGTCACATGACAAGTTGCACTAGTGGAAACAGAGGCTTAAGCTCATTCACATGTAATGAACAGAAATCGATCTGTATCCTTCCAAACTTTAAAAAAATTTCCTTTGTACCTGGTTTCTTTCATATATTGCGCTAGTCAAATGACATTTCTTCCCCAGCTCTCTATGGCGTTCACAGCAGCTGGGCATGTGCCACACTGTGCACACAGTGCCAATCACAGTGTCATGCAGAAACAACCATGTGTTTCTACATTGTAGAAAATCTGCAGCATGTTGCATTGTAATCTTACAGTTTCTAACAAATAGTGTGTGTTATGTGCTGCTGGAACCATGAAGAACAAGAAGAACATAATTCCAATGTCTGCTCTTTCTCTCTGTGAAGGATAAGAAGGATGGAGGTGGTGCTGGGCATGCCTGCCTAAGAACAACCGACAACCTTTTCAGGAAGTGAAAGACAGCCTATCAAATTCACATGATGAGAGATAGCATTGTCGGCAGTGGCGGCTGGTGTTTTTTTTTTTTATTTGGGGGGGGGGCAGCTGCAAAAAAACACCCGCCCGCTGTTTGCCAGTTGGTCCGGCACTTACCCCACCGTGGCGGGTGGTAGGCAGCGTGGTGCAGCGGCTCGGCTCAGAGTCCTTCATGGTGGCTTCCAGCTCCTCCCCTCCTGCTTTGTGTCCAATAGGATTGCCTATCCTTTCAGCCAATCGGGTGACCGGTGACGAGACCCACTTCCTGACTGGCTGGGAGGAGAATCGGTGCTACACAAGCGAATATTGATTCGTTTCTGTAACACACCTGGGTAGGCTCAGAGCACTCTGCGATCCGAGCGCACCCTATATTCGAGTCTCTGGCTCTAACTGGTGCTTCAAAAAAACAGCCCCTCCGCATTGGAATCCATGCACCGGTGTCCTGAAAGGGGCCAGACGCATGGATAGGGGTGTCAGTTAAGAACAGAAAGAAGCCGATTGTCTAACTTACATAAGACTTTCTAAGCCACACAATCAGATAGTCAGAAAATGAATAATATCAAGGGTAAACATATTTAATATACTATTAATAGGAACATTTTCATTTTTGACTGGAGTTCCCCTTTAAAGACTAAGATCTTTTTCTGACACTTGTGGCTTACGAATTAAAATCTGTATTTTTTGCTACAAAATGACTTAGAACCCCCAAACACACACATTATATATATATATATATATATATATTAGCAGAGACCCTAGAGAATAAAATGGCGGTTGTCACATTATTTTGTATTTGTGCAGTGGTCTTTCAAACGTAATTTTTGGGGAAAAATACACTTTAATGAATAGTAAAAAAAAAAACTAAACTGTAAAAGTTAGCCCAATTTTTTTGTATAATGTGAAAGATGATGTTACACCACGAGAATCGTGATTTCTTATGAGCAAAAAAAAAATCTTTGTGATTTGTGAAAATTGTGATTTTCATTTTGGACAGAATCTACTACTATAGTGGTAACGAGTGATACGTGCCTACTCTGTGCAATGGCATCCTCCTATTTTGGAGTCCCCTGCCAACACTTCATGCTCCTCTTTGGCAATTTTCCACTTTCTATGGGAGCATGCACCAAAGAGGAAGAGCCTGGAGTGCCGGCGGGGGGGACCCCAGAAGAGGAGGATCGGGCCTGCTCTGTGCGAAACCATTGCACAGAGCAGGTAAATATTTTACCACTATAGAAAACAGCTTCCTATGGGACCCTGTCCCCCGCTCACTCTTCACAGCATTTGATTGACAGAAGAGGGAGCCAATGGAAAAACATGCAAGCTCCAAGAAGGCTGTGTTATGGTTGGGATTCAAACCAATGACCCCAGTGCTGCCAGGCAGAAGTGCTAACCACTATGCCGCTGTACTCCCTCGCTTTGCAAATACTACCCAATTAAATGAAAGGAACAAAAAAAATCATTTTCACCTGCACATGACTAGATGATGGAAATCAGCAGAGCTTTACCATATTTTCTAAGCTCTAGGGAAAATTAGTACAACTGCACACAAAGCACATGGTATTTGCCTTTAGTAAATCCACCTCATTCTATTCTGACAGAGAGGACCCTCTGATATCAGAATACACCGATCAGTCGCTGCAGCTGCAGATGGAGAAAGATTTTCCAACAAGCCCATTTAACAGAAGTCAATCATTAGATCGACCTCTGCTGGGTGGAAGTGGCAACACATGGACAAAATTTGCTTGGTCCCTGCTGAACCCGTCAAATTTCAATCCATCTATGGCCAGCTTTAGTATTGTTGTCGTTTTCTTGCTGATTTTTATGACGTGTGAATATTAAGGATAGGTCCACATTAAAACTTTGCACAATAAATAACCAAAGGCTGTCATGGATGTGATCACGTTGCAATAATACTTTGCCTACACGTGAAACCTGAAATTCTGGCTTCTGGCCATAGGGAAATTAAAGATGTAAGGGCAGACCTTAACAGAAACAAACCAATTCCTGTAGCCACACAAGCACTCTAGGTGGACACTGTTAATGAATAATAGTTGAGGACCCCAAAATCCCAGCACTCCTAGATACCAGCAGTTTTACCCTCGGTTCACTTTATAACACTCTACAATCTCACAACTAAAATAGCTTTTCTGCTATATCATTCTCTGTAACGGTTACACACAGTCATTCAGAAAGTTAACTTTCCAGGGCACATGATTTAAGCCAGAGACAGGTGGTCATTATTTTGTATGACCATGCCCAGCACTTGTATCATCGGAAAATGAAAAAAACTGTGAATTCCTTTGATCTGTACTGCTACTGTGAAAATTAAGAAGGGCAAGGGCAGATTAAGGAATTTGTGTAAAAATTAGCTTTAAACGTTACCTCACCTTTTTCACAATTCTGCTGAGCACCCCACAATTAGCAACTTTAGGCCCCTTGGACACAAGGCTGTCTAGCTGCAGTGCGCCAGGAGGGATTGGCTCAGCATCCAGCCCCGCAGCAGGCAGCCTGTTAATTTCCATGACAGGCTGCATTTGGAAAGGGCCGAATACTGTAGCTGTGCTCAAGGCTCTATGTGTTTAGTGAAGAAGGCTTGGAACACAGAAGACCCGTATCCCAAAATGTATAGGGCCCTAAATGCCAGTATCACTTAGTACAGCACTCAGCCTCATCCAGCTGCCTGTCATACTTTGCTGGACACTGTGCCTGTCCCTTCAGGGTGCAGTAAAACACTTGAAGGGATGCACTGCAGATGGACAGCCCTGTGTGCAAGGAGCCTAAATTGTAACTCTGACCAGACTATAGACAAGTATTTACATATTCTTAAGCAATAAAAAAATATATAAATCAAGCCCTCAACAACCTATCTGCAGGCACTCTGGGGCAATTCATTCTCAAATTTCATGGCAGATGCTCTGAAGTTCAAATTTTCTCAGCAGCTCAGATCACTCTGCTTGCCCCTCCCACAGCAATTGCTCTAGATTTAGATAGAAGGCTGCTGAACCATTGCTGGAAGAGGAGGGCAGAGAAAGTCGAGCTGAGAGAATGCTTTGAACCACCTTAGTAAAGATTTGCCATTTTTCCTGTGCTTAAGCAATACTAGAAAATGCCTTTTTGTTTTGAATTGTTAAAAAAAAAACTGTACTACCTGACATGTGGCTGTGCACTACTGTACCATTACCTTATAGCTGCATAACTATAGTGCAAGACCATCTAAGGCTTTGCCACCTCTGGAGCTGTACCGTGAGAACATGCAGAGCAATCATTCAACTGCTTCCACCTCTCCTGTTGCCTTCTTCATCACCACCCCACGTGTCATCAAGACTACCAATCAGGGGGCAAAACCCTGTTCCTCCAACAAGGTGGCTGCCTCAACACAAAGACACAGAAAGCACATGGAACAAAAAACCATGAAACAAAGCATGTTAAGCAAGTAGATAGAAGGCTGCACTGAGCCTACAGGCAATATATGTGACCAGACCCCTGCCATTTTGGGCACAGTACTGGTTCTTTAAAATCTCCAAGTTGGAGCAATAAAATGTCCCCTCAACACAACACAAAAAATGCAATATGCATACCACGCAATTATAGATAAATGCGTGTACTGCTGTGGTGTAAAGGACCATCAACCTGGCACAGAAATTAATATTTGCACACGGAGCAGGGCTGATTTGAGGAATGTCAATTAACACTTATGACGAAAACATGGGCGTGCCATACAAGGAGTGAACTTTGGACACTTCCTAATAAACCGGCAAAAATTGTCAGCCCCCCCCCACTCTAAAATCAAAGGTGTTGGGCAGATAATTCTTCGAGGAACTGCACTCAGACACTGTTTAGGCATTTTGACAGCTAGTTGGGCCGGCTGTCAAAATACAATAGCCACAGTGGGTGACTCCAAGCCATGTTTAGCATGGATGGTATAGGATGCATGCATGGTGACATGTGCAGCCCACCTGATCACTTAGCTTTTTATATCAGCATGATAGATTTTAATCTATGATATCCATTTATCTAAATGCTTTCTGCTGGCAGGCGTTGGCTAATCTATCAGTAAAAACTCTGCCCTAAGATTACCTTTGCTTAGTCGGTTTATATTAGGAACGTATACTAACGCAATAGCATATCTTTTTCTTTTTTTTTTTTTACTGCCACCAAAACCAAAAGGATCACATCCAAAGCAGCTGTACCGATAGGACTCCTGTCTTCAGCTGTCAAGGTAGTAGGGTTTGTTTACTGAAGGTGCAGGCTTCATACACTGCGCCACTTGGAACCCAAGCAGAAAACCAAACAGGCACACCAGTGTATATTCAATACAATTGTCCCATTGTGCAAATATAGCACAGGTCAATGGTCAGAAAGTATTAAAAGGGAAACTGTAGTATTTTTAATGTTTTTTTTTTAAATATAAGCAAGAAGGAATAATGCAAAAAACCTGATCAATGAGTGTTAAAGCATAAGTGTTATTGAAAACTATGATGGCGACAGGCCAATAAGTAGTAATTGAAAGGTCCCAGGTTTTAGGGGTCCTGGAGTACAATTAGAGACTGAAAATATAGGATGGCCTCTAGATGCCTGTACTTAATGCATGAGGTCAGGTTAGTATTTCTTTTTTTTTCTTTATTGGCAGGTGTAATTTAATGTATAGGTAGGTTCAGATTCTTACAACAGACTTTTAACGCTTTTGGTAGCCGTCAGAGAAAATTACTGGTCGAAAAAATTAGTAACGACTTTCAACTGGTAAATCTGATCTTGGGTTTGTTATAGAGGTCGACCGATATATCGGCCGGCCGATATATCGGCCGATATTTGCCGTTTTTTAAATAATCGGCATCGGCCGATTGTGTTAATAAAAAGCCATTCTACAGCGGGACTTTGAAATGACTTCTGTAAGAAGTCAGTGTGAGTTGTCTGAGTCGTCATAGCAACACTTTCCTCCTCTCTGGGCAGACTGCCAAGAAAAGAACTAAATGATACAATGTTTACACTTCTGAATGAATGAAGTCATCTCTGTGTAGAAGTTCTCAGTTTAACCATTTAAAGACTAAATCTTTTCTGACACTTGTTGCTTACAAGTAAAAATCCTGTATTTTCTGCCAGAAAATCACTTAGACCCCCCAAAAAATATATATATTTTTTGAGCAGAGATCCTAGGGAATAAAATAGCGGTTGTTGCAATATTTTATGTCACACGGCATTTGCACAGAGGTCTTTCAAATGCATTTTTTTGGGAAAAAAAGACACCATTTAAAAAATAAAATAAAAACAGTAAAGTTAGCCCATTTTTTTTTTTTTTTGTCCAAAAGTTTTGACTACCTGTTTTTATTTAATATATAGGTTTTTTGTTTTTTTTAATCTAGATCATACATACAAGTAAACTGATTGGAGGTTTGTTTTGTTTAATAAATGTTTAAAGCGGGAGTCCGCCGGGACTCCGCGTTTTTTTTATTTTTTTTTTTTTTTTTAAAAGCCAGCAGCTACAAATACTGCAGCTGCTGACTTTTAAAATAATGACACTTACCTGTCCAGCGCGCCCGCGATGTCGGCACCCGAAGCCGATCTCTAGATCGACACTCGAGTGCTGCCGCCGCCGCCATCTTGGGTATGGGAATCAGGAAATGGAGCCTTTCGGCTTAATTTCCCGGTTCCCTACTGCGCATGCGTGAGCCGCGCTGCGCAATAAGGATGGACCCGCTGCCTCTGGGATCTGTGTGTTTCCCAGCAGGCAGCGGGGCACTTGCGGAAGGGGGCGGGCACTTGCGGAAAGGGGCGTAATGTACGCCCCTTTCTGCAGAGAGCTAGCCCGGAAGTGGGTGCAGATACCTGGATTATCCAGGTAACTGCACCCCCCTCCCCCCTGAAAGGTGCCAATTGTGGCGCCGGAGGGGGGGAGGGTTCCGATGAGCGGAAGGTCCATTTTAGGGTGGACCTCCGCTTTAAGTGTAAGAAATTTTCTGTATCACTTATGAAGACTGCTTTCACACTGGAGTGGGCAGACGTTGACGGTAAAACGCAAGTTTTAGCGGCTCTTTACCATCATTTTAGCGGTGCTATTTGGCTGCTAGTGGGGCACATATAACCCAGCTAGCGGCCAAGGAAGAGGTTAAATGCGCCCATGAAGCACCGCTGCCAAATCGCATTGCATGCGCTTCGGCAGTGGTGCCCATTCATATCAATGGGCAGGAGTGGTGGAGGAGTGGTATACACCACTCCAAACGTGCTGCTTGCAGGACTTTTTTTTTTAAGATCCTGCCAGCGCCATCGCCTCAGTGTGAAAGCACTCCGTCTTTCACACAGACTGCAGGGGAGCCATTTTGCAGGCACTTTACAGGCGCTATTTTTAGCCCAAAAGCGCCTTAAAAAACGCCCCAGTGGGAAAGGTGTGTTAGATCAAGGGGGATTAAAAATAAATAAATAAAATAAAATCGGCCTAACATATCGGCCCAAAAAAATCGGCATCATATATCGGCTATCGGCCGCCATGATTTCTAAATATCGGCATCGGCATCGGCCAGAGAAAAACCCATATCGGTCGACCTCTAGTTTGTTACCTTCCATGTCTTTAGTGATGTGTGTAGGCCTGCCAACCACACTCAAAAGGACAAAAGTCATAACTATTGTGTATTCTTTACCTACTGTACGCTAGAAAAAAATACCTTTAAATAAATTACTTTTCTATAATATTTGTATTTAAAATTCCTTTAATATAAATATTGAAATATGAAAAGGAACAGAATGGCTCGGGAGAAGCAAGACCAACCCCAGCTTTAAGGCCTCATGTACACTGCTGCTGGTAAACGCACGTTCAGAGGCAGTTGGATGCTTTTTTCAGCTGCCCCTGAACTCATCCAATGTTATCTTATGCAGACATGTACACAGGTTCATTTAATGTCGTTTTTTTTTTTAGGCAGTTGCGTTTAGAGTCTTCTCTTTGAAGGCAAAAAAAATGAGTTCAGATGCCAAAGTTTCCTTCGTTTCAGCAGCTAAACACGGTAACAGCGTTTATTTTATAGGCCTTTTTCATTTTTGGCTATTTTGAAACGCTTCAAAAACACAAACGTGGGAAAACGTGGCTAAACGCGGCATGTAAATGTGGCAAAATTGACATTTTAAACATGGGTTTTTTTATCTGTCAAGTTAATTCGTTCAGGATAGGTTGCACAAACGTCCCGTGTACATTAAGCCTAAGGCTTCATTCACACCTGAACAAAGATTTACTAGCCTATAATTTCGAAACGCTTCTAAATGCAAACGTGGCAAAACGCGGCATGTAAATGCGGCAAAATGGACATTTTAAACGTGGGTTTTTATCTGGCAAATTAAATCGTTCAGGATAGGTTGTAAAAACGTCCCATGTATATTAAGCCCAAGGCTTCATTCACACCTGAACAAAGCGATTTGCTGGCGCTTTTCAGGCATTTAAAGCGTTTTTGCAGCCTTTTACAAGCATTTTTAAAGCATTATAGAAGTGTATTACAAGTGTTTTACAGCTTCAGGCAATTTTGTTAAGTCAATTTAAAGCACCAGGGGGAGGAAAGGGAGAGGAAATTAGGGGTAGAGAGCTGCTGTTTGAGCAGAAAACGAGCGACAAAAGGCTTGTAAAAATGCTCAAGTGATGCTCCCCCCTCCCCCAATTAATTTTTTATTAGTAATCTCACAAGGTTAACAGTACATAGACATGCAAAAAGAAAAGAAAAAAAATGAAGGGGTCTGAAAATCAACAGTACCACGTATGAGAATAAACATTGTACACAGTGCGTATTGTATGTGATCCTCAGAAAGTGATGCCCTTCTATTGAAGTCTATGGGGCCAAAAATGTGTGAAATCTGCAAAATAAAGAAGCTCATGTACTTCGAGCTTCAGGCATTTTGCTTCAGGTGACAGGATGCTCATATGTAAACAAGGGGCATTGAAATGAATGGGATTTGGCTTCTTGAGCGTTTTAGAGCTAGTAGCTTCAAGAAGAAAATCGCACAGGTGTGAACGGGGATCACTCACTGTGTAGCTAAAAGGGAGCACCTAAATAAAAATGACAGGTATTGTGTAATATCACTATTGGCACCATTTAAAAACTGGATACATATTAAAAGTTGTACCTTGGTTTGGTAAAGAAGAAATGTAAGCAAAAATCTGCAGCATGCCGCCAGATTTAAAGAACCTGAGAAAAATACAGCATTTTGCTACATGGATAGATCTATACGTTTTATACATATTTTTTGTAAGACGCAACCACTAATTGCTGAAACTAAAAGCCTTAAAGCAGCTTTGGATCTTTGGGTATACCCTGTATTCAGAAACTGAAGCATCTAAATTTCATAATGTAATTATCCTGTTTATACTCCACCCCAACTCTCCACACATCATGTTCAGACACATATCAAGTGTGATGAACAAGACAAAGTGATTCATATCAGAAAATGCCAATAAATATTTGCAGCATACATACATGTCAAAAAGGCTCAACCAGGGTACAAAGATTTGGGAAATATATAAAGGTTGAAGTTTATCTAACAAAAAATAATTTTAAAAAATGAAAAATCCAGTACACAGTTTTTCAGTTTAATGCCTGTGCGTTGTTTGTATTACTTACACTTTTCCCCCACCACCATATGGTTTGCCCCATTGTATCAATAAGCAACCCTCCTATGTAAGCTTCAGAGTGCAAAGTACAGTTGCATATATATATATATATATATATATATATATATATATATATATATATATATATATATATATATATATATATATATATATATATATGAGAAGACACAGTCTCTTTGCAGGGTAACTTCATTGAGACCTGTGGATCATAACTACAAATGCACTCGCTGTATACTAAAATATTGGTTACATTATCACAACAGCAAGCAGACAGGCAGCCAAATGGGCAACTGCTAGTGGAAGCGGTGCACCCATTTAAAATATGTTCATGGCAATAGCGAAAAGAAGAAGTTACTATTCCTGATCGCTCTTAAACAAGCCTACACTGAGGGTTAGCAAGTCACCTAGCATTATTCAAAAAGGTTACAATTGCTGCCTCTACATTTCTCATTACTCAAGTTTTAGAAACAGCCCAGATTTGGACGAGAGAAACAAATCAGGAGACCTGCAGACAGAAGGTGGCAGTTCATTTCCTGACTAGTGGCTAGTGACTATGTTTTCAGTACAAGGGTTTTGGTAATTTCAGCAAAAGGTTTCTTGTTTGAAGCTTTGATTTAAAACCAACACTGATCACAAAGTAAAAAAGTAGACATGACCTTTCAGAGCAGATTAGTAAATACAGTTTGTTGAATGCTGTTTATTTTTCACAAAGCTGTGGAGAGCAGAAAATATAATAATAATAATATAATCAATATAATAACAAAATATAATAATACAACAGTAACTACTGACATCTAAAAAGGTAAAAACATTTTTTTTATCTTTAGCCTGTCCATACAACATTCAAGCAGCTTAAACTTCTCTGAGTGTAGGATACAACCATACCCTCCAGTGCGCGGTGCGAGAGTACACACTGAGCAAGTGATTGTATGTTCCTTGGGAGGATCAGTTTGAGTCTTTTAGATTGTTCTGCTTTGCCCTCTGCACCTTTCATGCCCCTCTGCCTGCCTCAGCCCCTGACAATTTATTGGTTTAACAACGACCTGACCCTGTCCTGCCACAAACCATGGGAACAGCACACTCCACATCCTAGAGACTTGCATACGGAATGTTTGTGCTCCTCACCACTGGACCAAATGATCTCATAAGAGAAGATGTGTTGGCAGCTTCTTCATGACATAAGAAAGCCGCAATTACCTTCCAATAGATCAGGCCAGCTTAATAAACAATGCTACCATCAACTGTTTTCTCAGAAACACCCTTGTAAATACACAGTGACAAGCACCACAGGCACCACAATTACTCAGCACAGTACACAGGGTTTCTGTTAAGTTTAGGAAAGCGCTCAAGAAATACTCTTCTTCCTACAGTAGACGCCTATGTTATTGTAAAGCGAACGTATCTTTTTTTTTAAATGTATTTTATGTTCAAAAGTCAAACATTTATTTTCTAGTTATGCAAAATTAAACTACTAAGGCTGCTTTCACACTGGGGCGGTATTCAGGCGTTACAGCGCTAAAAATAGCGCCTGTGTAGCGCCTGAAAAAAACCGGCCCCTTTCCCTCCAGTGTGAAAGCCGGAGGGCTTTCACACTGGAGTGGTGCGCTGGCAGGACGGTGAAAAAAGTCCTGCTAGCCGCATCTTTGGAGCGGTGAAGGAGCGGTGTATTCACCGCTCCTATACCGCTCCTACCCATTGAAATCAATGGGACACCGTGGCAATACCGCCGGCAAAGCGCCGCTGTAGCGGCGCTTTGCGGGCGGGTTTAACCCTTTTTCGGGCCGCTAGCGGGGGTTAAAACCACCCCGCTAGCGCCCGCAGACCGCCGCTAAAACGACGGTAAAGCGCCACTTTACCGCCGACGCCGCTCCCGCCCCAGTGTGAAAGCAGCCTAAGGCCCCTTTCACACGGGGCTGCCCATATTTAGCCATCCGCTTGCTCGGCAGGGATCGCGCCATTGATCTCCGCTCAGCCGTTAGATGATAAGTCCGTCTCTGCACTCTGTGCAGGGACAGACCTGTCACAGACTCCACTCTCCCCTATGGGGGGATCGGATGATTACGGACTGCCTGTCCGGTTTCATCCGACCCGATCGATGGATGGAAAACAGGACATCCATTCATCTGGATTTTGCGGATCGGGGCTGATCGGACCGTTCAGATCCGCCTGAAAAAACTGACAGGCGGATCTGAACGGCCCGCACATGTGAAAGGGGCCTTATGGATATTCCATATTTATAATTTTCCAACCAGCAGGTGGAGATTACGTTTTAAATAACTTGTTCACCAGGCTTACTATACAATCTATACTTCTACAAGTTTTTCTGTGTACAGCACATTAACCACTTGTCGACAATGCTATACCTGAAAGATGGCTACAGTGTATGAGGAAAGTAAAGCCAATAACTGGCTTTCCTGTGACATGGGACATTTACACATCAGCGATTATCAAATCAGGGCACAGATCAGCCCCATCGGCGAAGAAAAATTACTTATTTGCAAAATTTTATAACAGAAACCAAGAATGTTTAACAAAGAAAAAAAAAAACAGCAGCAATTCAATACCACCGAATAAAAGCTCTACTTGTGTGAAAAAAATTATTAAAAGTTCATACAAGTACAGTGTTGAATGACTGAGCAATTGTCATGCAAAGTGCGACAGCGCTGAAAGTTGAAAATTGGCCTGGTCATGAAGGGGTGGAAATGGGCAGTAGGCAAGTGGCTATGGTCCCAGTCCCTCCAGATGCAGTTGGATAAATTTTTGACAGTCTAAAGTCCAGGTTATCCTATGGTCATAGTTCAGATTAACGCAGTGCAAAAAAGTACAGCAAGCTGCATTTTTGTGCACTGCAAATGCCCAGAAACATGTATAAATGCATGAAGATGAACCTTAATGCAGTGCACATAAAAGCCCAAAGAAAGAAAGAAGATGGAAGTGATCTCAAAGGATATGCAAGCTTAGAAAAAAAAATGCACGGTAAACTCATGCAAATGCACGTAAAAGTGTGCGTTACATGAGAACCACTGCACATGCAAAAACATGCAGCTTCTGGTGTGAATGAGCCCCAAATGTGCATGCACGGATGAGTAGTGTTGTCAGGCCTGCCCAAGTTATCCTCTCCCAGTGTTTGCATCCATGCAGCCCAGCAACCCAATAAATATGAATTGGACTGCCTGCACATAGATGCACAGAATACATGTGCATACCGTGTAGGGAACAACAGCCATTCGCAAGGGTGTATGGATAGGCAAGCCTGTATGAATGAGGCCTAAGCGTATACATTTTTGTTTTTCTTCTTCCAGTTTGGCATTCCTTGCTTGCACTTATTTTTATTCTGACAGCCGCTGAAGACGTCAATGACGAAACGCGTATGACGGAGCCACGCACACTACGTCACTTCCGGGTCGTCTCGAGCGGTTGGAACGCAGCTGGAGCGCACGCTGTGTATCCACTGACCGGGCCCCGAATAGCTGTGTTTTGAACCCTTGGTCTTGATCTCCACTCTATATTTACAATGTTGGACTGATCCTAAACAATTGAGAGTCAACTTGGAGACTAGTCCTGATTCCCTGGGTTAAGAGCCATTTGTTTTTTAAAGTTTTTTAAAGTTCGTTTTGTTGCTTTATATTTTTTATGGGATCTTTTTGGTTTTCATGTATGAAAATTCTCTGCTACTCCACGGATCCTAAATAAGTGGAAGCATTGGACAGCTATATATACATTTGCTATATGTATAATTTCTGTTATACATATTTTTTGTGAAAGTAAAAGTTTTTTCTGCTAAAGTAATTAACTAGTTCTCCCATCTGATTATACTATACTATGGAGGTTATATCCTTTTCCTGTGAGGAATAAACTGGATTTTTTCTGGCTACGAAGAACTATAAATCGCATATGGGCCTGAGAGTTGGAACTGCATAAAGGCCGATTTAAAGGCGCAGTATCCTTGCAGGGGTTTATTTTTTTGGTGAGTGGGGAACCTTGTGGGGGAGCACGCAAGTCACCTGAAGGATATATACCAAGCACTAAAGTCACCTTATGAATACACCTTTTTTGCTGGATTTGCACAACTGTGAATTTTTTTCACTTGTGGACACTAAAGACTTTTTTTCCCCTTTTTTCCTCTTTTTTATTTATTTTGCTTTATTTTTGATTTACATTTTATTTTTATTTTTTATATACACATAAGTTTTGATATATATATATATATTTTATTTTTTTCGATATATTTCTTTGTTTATGATATATAGAAATTTTGATATATATCCCACGTACATATATCTATATAGGGTTTGTTATTTTCCTTTTTCCACTTTGTGATCTTGCACTATTATATACATGAGGTTTGGGAGTATATGTTTATAGATTTTACAGTTATACTGCATTTTATTTATTTTTCACATATTTGCACTTTACAACTTGATGATTTTACCGTATGTAGTCTATCAGTGTTTTGGAGAAAATTCAATACATTATAGTACTTATGCGATTTTAAACATGCATCGCATTGAGTATTATATTATTACTTTGCACTTATTCTTGCACTAAGCGCTTTCTATGGGCATTTATACCCCTTTTTTCACAACTTATTGCCTTTATACTTTAGGGATACGGTAATTAGAATACTCAAAATTGATACAGAAAGGTTAACGTATACTAATAAATTTACTAAATTGATGTGACACCTGGATTGTTGGAAAGAACGGTGGTCCACTTCTCCAATATCAAGTAGCGCCAGATACCCCATTTTTACAGATTATTAATTACTTGTGAAAACCCCTTGTGGGGATTTCTTGGCTGGGGGGCTGCAACCTATTTTTTCTATTTTTGTATTATATAAGCGCGGCTTTGTTTCATATTTATTTTTATTCTGCCTTCATCAAGGGATACCTGCCATTAATATGTCACTATTTCTAAAGTATGTTATTTTAGTATGACTTCCTCTATTACTCCCACAGTAATCACCAAACAGCCAATCATCTAAATGTTTAGATACCAGAAAAGCACTGGGTTATGCTGTTGCAGGATTATGTCACAGATCAGTTTAGCAGGGGTCAAGTAACAGCATCTTCCTCTCTTGTGATGTTGCTGCCTATGTGGACCTGAAGCTGCAGCAAGTCGCCTCATGCCCACCCTCTCTCCCAAAACCCAGTGATCTCTGCCAGCCCCCCTCTGCTGACCATCTTCCTTGAAACCCACCTATTTGATCTCCCTCCACTTAGGACAGTGGCAGACATCGTCAGTCCCTTTTGCTGTACTCTACTGCCGATTGTCCTTTACTGTGTCCTGAATTGTTGCCCAGTGATTTGGCCAACTGTCCCTTGTTGTGCCCTAAATGCCACCCTGTGACCTTGGACTTCATCTCTGCGGCTTCATATTACCACCTGCCCTTTGATATGACCAGAATATTGCCCTGCGATCCTGAACTTGTCCCTCGCCATGACTGGCTTGCTGCACTGCTAACTTACCTCCTTTACAAAACCTCTGCTTGTTGAATTTGTCAATTAAGAACCCCAATGGTCCTAAACTCCTGTTGATCATTGTGTGTGAGTTCTGCTCTGCCACATTTTTGTCACGATTTGTATAAACAGTTGAGGAGATACAAATGCTCAAAGTGCAAAATCCTTAAAAAAAAAAAAAAAAAAAAAAAAAATAGCTAATTTTAATATAATACATAAAAGCCCAAACAAGCATATTTTTGGGACAAATAAGGGGAACATTAGATGTATTTACTACAATGGTGGGAGCTGGCTTATACTTGAATCCAAACAAATTGGACTGTTCCTCCATTGTGTGTTCATCTTTCAGTGGGTGAATATCTGTGCCAGTCAGGATAAACTACACTACACTGGATGCTAATAATTACACTAATGTGAACATCCGACTCCTGAAAGTTGCTGTTGCTCACCTTCATCATTCTTTCTTGTTGCTACGTTCATTCCTCTCACCTGGGTGTCCTAACCCTATGTAAAGCTGTGTGTCACATGGTGTTGCAGCCAAAACAAAGTTTGTGGCCTTTCTCACCTTTTCATACCACAACATTTAAGCCTCTGGTGACTGGCCACTCATTTGTTTCCCTATACCAGGGCGGTGGGGAGCATCAGCGGGTGGGGGGGGGTCTCCTTTCAAGAGAACCACAGAGTCTCTTCAAAATTTACATTTAAAAAAAGGACAAGACAACACAATGAGGATTCTGAACTAAACACATTGACAGTAATGTACTTTGTCAAGAATATCAATTACTCATTGTTATGGAGACAGATGAACAATTGCACAAGCACATTAAAGACCAAAAAAAAAAAAAAAAAAGGTATACGTAAAGCCTAAACCTGAAACCCTAAACCAACAGATAAGCTTGGACTTTTAAAGAGAAACTGCAGCCTGCTCACATAATTTGTAATAAAAAAGCTTCCCTCCAACCACTTTTGCATATTATTTTATATATACTGTGATTCTGTACTTATCAAATATGTTGCAGAAATCTCCCTCCACTGAGTCTGGCAGCAACCATTTTAACTGTGGGCAGCTGAAGCTGCTGCCTGTTCACTTCCTGGATTTACACAGACACACCTCCAGCTCTGCAGCTCTCATTGGCCCTCATGACTCATCCCTCTCCCTTCTTGGCAAACTCACAAGAGAGAGCTGTGAATAAATGTCAAAAGCCTAGGCTAATGACCAGACAAGAAAGAGGAAGCAGGCTGTATAAGGTATTTACTGGCAGACAAAAAATGGTTTTACTATCCAAGGTTAAAACAAGGGCAGAAGATTTATTAGATGGAAAGTTGAAAAAAATGACTGAAGGTTCGCTTTAATTTCATTTTCAATGCGATCGTGTCACGGGGAGGCTGAACGGGGAGATGCGGAAGTAAACAGCAACAAGTGACACTGCCTAGCTCCCTGTGACTGGAGCAGAGATCAGTGTTCATTTACACACAGCCCAGCCCCCCACAGTTAGTAACACACCCCTAGGACACACTTAACCCTATACTGCCACCCCCTGGTTAACCCCTTCACTGGCAGTGTCATTTACACAGGAAGCAGTGCATTTGTATAGCACTGATTGCTGTATAAATGACAATGGTCCCAAAAATGTGTCAAACTTCTGATGTGTCCGCCATAATGTCGCAGTCACAATAATAAAAAAAAAATATTAATAAAAATGCCATAAAACTATCCCCTATTTTGTGCGTATCTAACACAGGGTGGTCCTGAGGATACACTACATAGTAAACATGGCGCGTCCCGATAGTTGTTCTGTTTTCTAGTAAATTCAAATATTGATAGTGATGGACTTTTTAGGCATAAAAAAAAAAAAAAAATTTTTAACAATATACTATTTCTAAAAGCAAAGAAACATACATTCAATGCCCCAGAGCATCATGATTACACTGTCTAGTATAGTCTAGGTACATCATAATTTACATACATGACTCATATTCCCATTTTGTTATCATACATGTAACATGGGGGGGTATCCCCTAATTTTGTAAACGCTATAAATTTTGCGCAAACCAATCAATCGCGCAATTGTCAGTTAAAGTGAAAGTGCCGAATTTCAAAAAGTGCTCTGGTCTTTGGCCAGCAAAATGGTCCGGGGCTTAAGTGGTTAATTCACCTCGTAAAAAGGTGTGGCAGGGGGCATATCCTATGGCTACACACTTTTGCCAATAGGCGTCCCTCTTTCCCATCTCAGAGAGTTAGGAGGTATGCCAAGCCTCCGTTCACACTGAATCCAACTTTCGCACATTTTCAAAGCTGCAGCCCAGGGCGACTTCATGTGCAACTTGGCTGACATCTGTGCTCATATATATATTTTAGAGGTGTTATGAGAGTCCTTGAGGTCACGTGTGCCTATAAAGTCCATGTTTCTACGCCAATTTCTTCCAAACAATAATCGGGACGTTGGCACACTGTTACTCATGTATCCACAATATCACCAGGCGAGGATACACGTAGTTCATGCTTTTTGTGCTTTTATCAAAAAAGACCCCAGGTAAGGAAGACGTTAAAGCAATCATATGGCCTTTGTATATACAAGGTCTCCTTATCTGTACTTTTCACTCTAGTGTGAGCTGAAATAAAATATTTTACAATTGTACATTACATACACACAAAGAAATATTATGAATAAATGTTTGTTGCTTTTGCTAGATGAAGCTGTACTGTATTCTTAGCATCTATTACGCTTCCCTGAAGTGCAAGCATCTATACATTTTATATTGCAAGAAGTCCAAGAAAAACATTCATGAGGAATCCACAGGAAGCTGCTGGGTTCGTGAACTGCAGTTAACACATTCTTTAACGCAGAGACCTCTGGGCAGAAACTTTTCATGCTATATGTACATTTTGCCATGACTGCAAAACACCGCTTAAAATTACATTCAAAACAAATTATAAACTTAAATATATATATATATATATATATATATATATATATATATATATATATATATATATATATATATATATACATATACACACACATACACACACACATACATATATATATATAAATATAAATAATCGGTATGTACTAGATTCTGGGATGTTAACAGCTTATATCTACTGTATCTGCCAACGAACATAACCTGGCACCATTACACAGACATGCAGGCTCCACTGTTATGATCATGCATTGCTATGCAGATCTGTCCAAAAAAAAAAAAAAAGATGTACAAAGCCAACAATAATTTTGTACCTACAACTAGTTGCCATAAGCAACACTATAGTTACTACATCTGTGAGATTAGGACCTCAGGGGCTGCTGCTCTGATATAAAAAGAAAGGCTTGATGTTGACATGATCTGGCTTGAAGTAATTCTGCTGGTTAAGATCTAAAAGGGGTCTATAAAGGGCTGTTCTGTCTGCATAGCAAAAATCCACGTGAGTCACTGCATAACTATCCGCTGTGGATTATTCCATTCTGCAGCAAAAGCTGCTAGTCTATTCAAGAGACAAGGCTTAACTTGGCACAGTTGCCAAGCACAGGGACTGCCAATAATGAAATAACAGCTGTAGGTGACATACAGGAACTGGAAATTTAATTAGTGAAGAGCAATGTGGAAGAAGAAATCTCTCTATCGTAAATGTCATTACAGTCATGTGGAACAAGGATATGATGGAGCAGGAAACCTAAAGGGAATCCAACCAGGAAAAAAAAAAAAAAAAAAAAAAACCTTTATCACTGTATTTTGGTAGACTAAGCTTTTTGTTTACAAGTTTTAATCAGTATTTTTTGCTAGAAAATGACTTCTAACCCCCAAACACACATACAATATGTGTGTGTGTGTGTGTGTGTGTGTGTGTGTGTGTGTATTTTTTGCACACAGCCTGTCATCACTAAGGAACATGACTGTAATGTTTGGTTCACACTAGGGCTGGGGAAAAAAAAAAAAAAAAAAAAAAATCGATCTGAATCTTGAATTGAGTTGAGAGGTCAAATCAATTAAAATTTTCAGCAAAAAGATATTTATTTTTTTCACCAAGACCGACACTGACACCGCGCCGGTCCTGAGGAGCTGCGGGCAGGAGTTTTTAGGCGAGGCCGCGGCTTCGTCCTAGTCCGCGAGGCCGGATGCCGCAGACTAGGCCGAAGCCGTGGCCTCGCCTAAAAACTCCTGCCCGCAGCTCCTCCGGACCGGCGCGGTGTCCATCAAAGAAAATCGCCCAGCTCTAGTTCACAGTGCCGTGAATGAAAGTCGTGCGACTGTGTCAGACGACTTCCATTAAAAAGTCTATGGGCACAAGTCAGATAGAAGTCGCCTTGAACTAGTACAGGAACCTTTTCTAAAAAGTCAGAGCAACTTCAGTAGCGCTAATTAAGACCGCTCTCATTAACTAAAATTGGATTTCACATGTCACGTGTCATGCGGACTCACAAGTTGGATCCCAAGTCACGGCAGTGTGAACCAAGCCCAATACTGCACAGATATTCATATAAATATACAGTGGTGTGAAAAAGTGTTTGCCCCCTTCCTCATTTCCTGTTCCTTTGCATGTTTGTCACACTTAAGTGTTTCGGAACATCAAACCAATTTAAACAATAGTCAAGGACAACACAAGTAAACACAAAATGCAATTTGTAAATGAAGGTGTTTATTATTAAAGGTGAAAAAAAATCCAAACCATCATGGCCCTGTGTGAAAAAGTGATTGCCCCCTAAACCTAATAACTGGTTGGGCCACCCTTAGCAGCAACAACTGCAACCAAGCGTTTGCGATAACGTGCAATGAGGCTTTTACAGCGTCCTGGAGGAATTTTGGCCCACTCATCTTTGCAGAATTGTCCTAATTCAGTTACATTAGAGGGTTTTCGAGCATGAACGGCCTTTTTAAGGTCATACCACAACATCTCAATAGGATTCAGGTCAGGACTTTGGCTAGGCCACTCCAAAGTCTTCATTTTGTTTTTCTTCAGCCATTCGGTGGTGGACTTGCTGGTGTGTTTAGGATTATTGTCCTGCTGCAGAACCCAAGTTCGTTTCAGCTTGAGTACATGAACAGATGGTCGGACATTCTCCTTCAGGATCTCTTGGTAGACAGCAGAATTCATAGTTCCTTTTATCACGGCAAGTCTTCCAGGTCCTGAAGCAGCAAAACAGCCCCAGACCATCACACTACCACCACCATATTTTACTGTTGGTATAATGTTCTTTTTATGAAATGCAGTGTTCCTTCTACGCCAGATATACTTGGACACACACCTTCCAAAGAGTTCCACTTTTGTCTCATCGGTCCACAGAATGTTGTCCCAAAAGTCTTGGGGATCATCAAGATGTGTTGTGGAGAAATTGAGACGAGCTTTGATGTTCTTTTTGCTCAGCAGTGGTTTTCTCCTTGGAATTCTGCCATGCAGGCCATTTTTGCCCAGTCTTTTCCTGATGGTGGAGGCATGAACGCTGACCTTAACTGAGGCAAGTGAGGCCTGCAGTTCCTTGGACGTTGTTGTGGGGTCTTTTGTGACCTCTTGGATGAGTCGTCGCTGCGCTCTTGGGGTAATTTTGGGCGGCCGGCCACTCCTGGGAAGGTTCATCACTGTTCCATGTCTTCGCCATTTGTGGATAATGGCTCTCACTGTGGTTCGCTGGATTCCCAAAGCTTTGGAAATGGCTTTATAACCCTTTCCAGACTGATAGATCTCAATTACTTTCTTTCTCAATTGTTCCTGAATTTCTTTGGGTCTCGGCATGATGTGTAGCTTTTGAGGATCTTCTGGTGGACCTTACTGTGTCAAGCAGCTCCTATTTAAGTGATGCCTTGATTGTGAACAGGTGTGGCAATAATCAGGCCTGGGTGTGGCTAGAGAAATTGAACTCAGGTGTGGACAACCACAGTTATAGTATGTTTTAACAAGGGGGGCAATCACTTTTTCACACAGGGCCATGATGGTTTGGATTTTTTTTCACCTTTAATAATAAACACCTTCATTTACAAATTGCATTTTGTGTTTACTTGTGTTGTCCTTGACTATTGTTTAAATTGGTTTGATGTTCCGAAACACTTAAGTGTGACAAACATGCAAAGGAACAGGAAATGAGGAAGGGGGCAAACACTTTTTCACACCACTGTATATACACACACACACACACACACACACACAATCTTTTTTTCCTTGTAGTAGGTGTAAATACTTTAAACCAGTCCTGGTGAGAAAATCAGTTCAGTGTGTAACAGAAGGAACCCTTATTTTTCCCAGCATACTTCAAAGTGCTGCTGGAGTGCCTAATTTCCTATGCAAATACTGACCCTCTGAAAGTTGGATTCAACTGTATTAGAAACTATCCTGTGTCTATGAAGCTCAGACACAGCGCACTGCATTATGGAAGTTGTGAGGTGATGTGTAAACCTCCCATAACATGAAGTTCAAGTTTTCAGCAGGACTCCAACAGCATTTGAGGGGAGTGGTTGCAATTAAAAGGCACGCTGATGTAATGTATGGTGCCATCTATATAAAAGCTGAACTCTTGAGATTTTTGTAAAAAAAAAAAAAACACCTTTGCAGTGGAGGCCCCCCATGCACTGCAAAATTAACCTCTCATTAAGGCTTGGTTCACACTGCCGCAACTTGGGATCCAACTTGAGAGACCTAAAGTCGCATGACACGTGAAATCCCACATTGGTCAACATGTGCTGTCTTTATTAGCATTACTGAAGTCGCTCCAACTTCAGAAAAGGTTCCTGTACTACTTGAAGGTGACTTCTATCTGACATCTACCCAGAGACTTTGATGGTAGTTGCCTCAAAGTCAGACCCTCATCTATATTGACACGATTTTGTCCAAATATTAGAGGAAGTTTACCCAGGCATTCCCTGAAAGTCACATCAAGTCACCAGCAAAACAGGAAGTCGCACAGCAGGTCACAGAAGTGTGAACTGAGCCTTGGTCTATTAGTAAAAAAACGAAACAAAAAAACAAAACAAAAACTGTAATACATACCTTAGTCCCCACTCTGCCAGGCTTCCAGTGCTCTTCTCTCAAATGTTCTAGGTTGTGGGCATCATCCTCACATAATAGGTGGTACTGCATTGTACATGATGATATCAGGGTGTGACCGCCAGCTGGCACATTGAAAAATGAGAGGCTTAGGGTGCTGGCAGCACAGTGTACTTCCGGTGTTTACCAGAGGAAGAAATAAAATAAGTTACAGGTTATTCCACTACTCCTATGTTCCCCATTTCAGAAATAATGATAGAGTAAACTGACACCCTATACACGGTCCCCATTGCACTTACCTCTGTAGGCAATACAGTTTTATCGTCCATTGAGCAAGATGGGCCTGGGGTTTAAAAACTGCACCGGCACATCCCAAGAAGAGGAAGAACAGCTTTCAAACCTCAGAACTGCTGTAACGGGCTGTGTGGACAGTGAAACAGTTATCACCCACAGGAGTTAGTGCACCAGGGACCAAGCGGGGTGAGGAAAGTGTGGGGTGTTCACTTTTTTTTTTTTTTTCAAAAGATGAACTAGCCTTTTAAAATGATCAGTTAACCCTAGTACAAGAGTGGCCCACTGCAAAAAGTATTTTTTTTTTTTTCCACAAAAAACCCTGGCGTTCAGCTTTAACAGTGGGCTTACAGGTTTGCTTTGAGAAAGGTTTTGAGGTTGGATGGCATGCAATGAACTTTCACTTTCCAGTGGTGTCACCTTATAGAGAACCAAAATCGCAAGGTTGAAAAAAGTCCAACCTATGTGTGTGATTATATGTCAGTATTACAATGTATATCCCTGTATGTTACGGTCATTCGGGTGCTCATATAATAACATCTTGAAACTATGCCGCCCCCCCCCAAACCCACTGTGAGCACTGCCCATGAAAGGAATTCCACATCCTTGCCACTCTTAAGCCCCATACACACCATCCGATTTTCTGCCGATTTTTTTCCTTCAGATTTACCAAAACCATATAATATGAGGTCAAACCTTAGGAATTTTAATTTGTATGCAATCAGGCAGGCCCTTGCACTACATAGTTTTGGTATATCTGAAAACAAATCAGCAGAAAATCTGACCTGGACAGCATACTCTAGGTGTGGCCGGACCAGAGTCTTGTAGAGCAGGAGAATTATCATTTTATCTCTGGAGTTGATCCCCTTTTTAATGCATGCCAATATTCGGTTTGCTTTGTTAGCAGCTTGACATTGCATGCCATTGCTGAGCCTATCATCCTTTTCCATCCTAAATTCCCCCAGTGTATAGATTGCATTCATATTTTTGCCACCCAAATGCATTATTTTAAATTTTTCTACATTGAACCTCATTTGCCATGTAGTTGCCCACCCCATTCATTTGTTCAGATCTTTTTTTGAAGGTTTCCACATCCCGCGGAGAAGTTATTGACCTGCTTAGCTTGGTATTGTCCACAAATACAGAGATTGAACTGATTACCCCTCCAGGTCGTTTATGAACAAATTAAATAGGATTGGTCCCAGCACAGAACCCTGGGTGACCCCATTACCCACCCCTGACCATTCCAAGTACTCCTCATTTATCACCACCCTCTGAACTCACCCTTGTAGCCAGTTTTCAATCCATGTACTCACCCTATGGTCCATGCCAATGGACCTTATTTTGTACAGTAAACATTTATGGGGAACTGTGTCAAATGCTTTTGCCAGATCCAGATACACCACATCTACGGGCCTTCCTTTATCTAGATGGCAACTCAACTCCTCATTGAAGGTTAATAGCTTGGTTTGGCAACAACAATTCTTCATGAATCCATGCCGATTACTGCTAATGACACCGTTCTCATTACTAAAATCTTGTATATAGTCCCTTATCATCCCCTCCAAGAGTTTACATACTATTAATGTTAGTCTAACTGGTCTAATTCCCAGAGATGTATTTTGGGCCCTTTATGAATATTGGTGCTACATTGGTTTTTCTCCAATCAGCTGGTACCATTCCAGTCAGTAGACTGTCCGTAAAAATTAGGAACAATGGTCTGGCAATTACCCGAGTTCCCTAAGGACCCTTCGGGTGCAAGCCATCTAGCCCTGCCGATTTATTAATGTTAAGTTTCCCAAGTCTAATTTTAATTCTGTTGACTGTTAACCATGGACGCGTTTCCTGTGATGTGTCATGAGGATAAACACTGCAGTTTTGGTTACTGAAGCCCCCCCGATTCCCTCGTGTATACTGAGGAGAAGAATAAATGCAATACCTTTGACATTTCCCCTCATTCTTTATGGGGCCCAATATGGTCTGTCCTCCTTTTCTACTGTTTACATACTTAAAGAATTTCTCTATTTTTTTTTCTCTCCTCTGCTATGTGTCTTTCATGTTCTATCTTAGCCGTCCTTATTGCACCCTTACATTTCTTGTTGCATTCTTTATACAGTCTGAATGCTGATGATCCTTCAACCTTGTATTTTTTGAAGGCCAGCTCCATTGCTTTTATATGCCTTTTTACATTGGAGTTAAGCCATCCAGGACTTTTGTTCGCTCTTTTAAATTTATTACCCAATGGGATGCATTGGCTAATGCCCTTAAAGCAAACCCATCTCTCCTCTGTGTTCTTTGTTCCTAAGATTTTATCCCAATTTATGCCTTCTAGCAAGGTTCGTAGTTTAGGGAAGTTGTTTTTTTTTTTAAATTCAGTGTCTTTGTATTCCCCTAGTTTCCTATTTGTGCAATTTATACGGAAGCCAATCTTCCTGTGATCGCCGTTACCCAAATTCCCCCGCGTTTCCACATCCGTGATCAGGTATGTATTGTTGGTAATCAGTAGATCCAGTAACACTTTATTTCTATTTGGTGCGTCTACCACCTGACCCATAAAATTGTCCTGCAAGACATGAACTGGCGAGCCTTAAATGAATGCACGATTCCCTCTGCCCAGTCTATGTCCGGATAGTTACAATCCCCCATTATAACACTTACCATCATTGCTGCTAATCTAAATGTGATAGATCTGTCTCCCCTTCCTCCCTCAGGTTAGGGGGCCTATAGCATACTCCCAGTATTATTTCCCTCTTAGCTTTATCCCTTTGCAGCTCTACCATAAGGATTCCACCTCCTCCCTAGCTCCCTTAGTGACGTCATCTATCACATTCACTTGTACATTATTCTCGATATACAGGCATACCCCTCCCCCTTTTTTACCCTCTCTATCCTTGCGATAAAGGGTATACTCTTGAATGTTTGCCAGACAATCACGAGAGCTGTTGAACCAGGTCTCTGAAATTCCCACAAAATCCAAATCCTCCTCATACAACAGTATCTCTAGTTCACCCATCTTGTCTGCTAGGCTCCTGGTATTGGTGAACATGCCACGTAGTAGAGACCGGTCGCATATTATCCTCTTATTGGGTGTTCCGAGATTGTAACTAGGACTTGCTACTATACTTACCTTGAGTTTATGTGCTTTGGTCAACCTACCATTAATGCCCCCAATGCTACCCTCTAGAATATGTTCCACGCTGACTACCTCTGGACCTCACCCCCACATGATTCCAATAATACAACAACTTGTATGTAGAGTACAAAGCTAAAATACCCCAAGAGACTGATTTAATATAGTAAAACATACAGTTTTGAGTGCAATGAACAATTACAAGAAAAGGGAATGGTCTTAAGTGAGAATGTGTGATAATATAAAGATGAATCCAAATCTAATGAATACTGTAGTTATATGGCTTAGAGCACCGTGGCAGATGAATACCTTACATAGTTGTGCTCAGGGTGAAAAATTCCAGGGCTATCTACTTGCCCTTGGTGTTTCCTTCTACACTGTACTCTCATTCAAGCTCTATGTGCATATACAGTTGCTGTTACAACATGTTCCCAAAAAAATAAAAAATAAATGGTTTTGCACTGAGAGGTCATAATAAAAATGTATCACTGTTGCACAGATATCCTTGTTTTATACAGTATCATGAGCCATCCACGCAATTAAAGCTCATTGCTGGTACTTGATACATTGCCATTGTGAAGCCACTGAATAGGTTACATACTGCAAGTTTGTGGTGATGTGCAACTGTTGTATGATGGTTCTTTAAAAGGCTTCCAGCAGTTGCCCACCAACTTGGTGAATACCATGATCTGGCAAACCTTTTCCATTGTACAGAATTCCACTGGAAAATATTAGGTGTGCAAGATCAAAACAGTGGCGGTTTATAAATAAGAAAGATGCAACACCCAATGGCCACAGAAGGTGACAGACCTAGAAACTCAAGCACCATAAAAATCTCAGCAGCAGGTCTTGATAGAAATGGTCAGGTGGTATAGCTTTCCAGCACCTACCATAATCTGAAATATTAAACAAAGTCTGAAATGTTAACAGATATTGCCTTGTTTCCAGATCAAATTGAGGATGCAAATCTTTTCCCCCCCATGTTTGAACATACATAGGATACAGAGCTGTGTTCTGAATAGACAGGCTGTGTGCTGAGCTCCCTCCCTGTCACAATTTTATCTCATGTGTCAGAAAACTTCTCGGAAGGGACTCATTCTGAAAACAGAGGAATGAAGCACCGGAGAGAAACACTTAGTGCCGTTTCACACTTGTGCGAAGTGGGAACCCTGCGAATCCACTGCAGGCTCCCGCATCGCACCAGACTTGCAAGGCAGTTCACACTGCCATATGCGAACTGTGGGGAGTGTCAATACAAGGTTAATGACACCCCCATATTCAGCCCGCTTGGGGGGGGGGGGCACAAGTCTGACTATTGGAGGACAAGCAGGCTGTGCTCCCAGCATAGTCAGTTTTTTGAGCATGGCCTGCTTGTCGTCCAACAGTCAGACTTGTGCTCTCATGCCTAGTGTGTTTAGCTTGAAATAGGAAAGCGGGGGGACTGGCAGGCATTTTAGACATAGAAAGCAATACAAAGATAACAAGGTACTTTTTTTTTTTTTTTTGTTTGTTTTTTGAACAAGGTACTTTTTAACTCAAGTACATGGCACAACAGGAATCACGAATATGAAATGCTGGGGTAATATATTCTTCAAGTACGTCAAGAACATTCTATACATACACAAATTCCAGTCGCTATAGTGTAGAAAATCCAAAGAGCCAGATCACACAAGGAAACAAGCCTCAAATTAAACGTCAGGCTGCAGAGCCGATTTAGAAAGGTCCTTTTTCCTTCCTAGACATATTTTCATGTTCAAACGTTCCTGCTAGATTACTGGCTCAGGTAAAGAAATTCAGATGAAACAGACAGCAGGCAGGAAGAGTTACCAGCAATTATCATTGTGCAAGAGCAGCACAATGATTAGAGGCTGTGGGAATTTTTATTGGATATAAAATGTCGCTTTACTACACCCTGTGACTAATTTTACACTATGAAACAGTGCTTTTTTTTGTACTTTTAAATAAAGCTGTCTTTTATAGATAAAATAATACACAAACAAACCGCATCACCACCACAGACCATTAAAATGAACTCTACTATACTAATGTTGAGGCTCACACTATAAATGCATTACAAGATATGTCTGAACTTTGCTTCTGGCTTTAAATGTTATGTTTGCTGCCTTTTACCAACTATACATAAAGAAAAATGGTTTACATACTGTATGGATTAATTAAAAATACTTGCATGTATTCCTAGCACACAGCTTGTATAAATATCAGAATTTAGCTCTATACAGGCTTCTTTTAATCCCCTGTAAAACAGGACTGACTGGGAGATTGAAAGCTAGCACAGTGAACAAAAACAGGCCCTACTGCATTGTAGAATAGGGCTCACTTACACTACAATCCCTGCGCTCACTGGGCATTTCTGCATGCGTGTTTACTATGCATTTTTTCAGTGTTTACTTTTTTTTTTTTTTTTTTTTTTTTTTAAGTATTAGGGTCTGGTATGGATTCCGATAAGCCCCTCGCAAACCCCAACAACCAACACCCAGGGTTGTCGGGAAGAGGCTCTTGTCCTCATTAACATGGGGACAAGGTGCTTTGGGGTGCCCCAAAGCACTGACCCCTCCCATGTTGAGGGCATGCAGCCTGGTGCGGCTCAGGAGGGGAGGCACTAACTCGTCCCCACCCGCTTTCCTGAGCTGCCGGGCTATGTGCTCAGATAAGGGTCTGGTATGGATTTTGGGACCCAAACGCTGTTTTTTCAGCTTGGTAGGCTCTTGGAGAGGGAACCCATGCCGTGTTTTATTTTATTTATTTTTTGGTGTGCAGTTCCCCCTAAAGATTAATACCAGACACAAAGTGCCTAAATTTTCGGGATCAAAGTCAGATTCCCGTTTATTGAAGTCGGACGTCAAGTCGCAGGGCAAAGTCGTATACAGTGTCGTACAACGAATGTGTCGTACCAGTGTGAACCCGGCCTTTTAAGCAGTGGAAGGCGATGTTGCACCTCCCGCAGCTCTTTCAGGCTCTCCTATCTCACCGGACAACCCAAGAGTGCAATTGACTTTTCCACCGACTAACCATAGTGCTGATCAGAGAATTTAACAGCCCCGATCATCTCTATGGTCTAAGAACCCAGAAATGATGAGTGATTTTATCACTTCCGCTTTAGCCGGATATACACAAACCCTTAGTGGTTTAAAGAGAGCATCTAAATCATACCAATCTTGGTATGATCGGAAGCTTTTAAGGGCAGAGGAAAGATCTGGGGTCTACCAGACAACATATCTCCCAGTAAAGAGTACCTATTGCCATCACAGGGGATATTTATATTTCTGTGAGAACAATAAAAGGTGATAAAAAAAAAAAAAAGTCTAAAAGAAAATAACAGAAAAAAAAATATCCACATGCGCGCACACATCGATTGCACCACATATGTGAGGTTTCACTGCGAATGTCAGATCAAAAGGCAGCAATTCTAGCACCAGACCGCCTGTGTAAATCTAAAGTGGTAACATGTAAAGGCTTTTAAAGCATCACCGATGGATAATAAAATGTACGCCATTTGTTGCCATTGCACTGGAGTACGCGATTGTAAAATGTGAAATGTTTGCCATCTATTTACTCGGCATATCATCTTTTATATTTTACACAACAAGTGGGTACTTTATTGTGCATTAAAATTTGAGTATTATTTTCCAAAACAGTGCTGTGCAAATACCGCGTGACATTAAAGAATTGCAACACCCACCATTTTATTCCCTAGGACCTCAGTTTTAAAAATATATAATATTTGGAGGTTCCAAGTCATTTTCTAGTAAAAAAATACACATTTTTACACGTAAACAAAAAGTGTCAGAAAAGGCCTGGTCTTCAAGTGGTTACAGGAAACCTAAGCTTAGAAAAAGATGGAAATTATCACTGCTAGTCACCTGCCAGTCACATGTTAAGTAGAGGAGGAGCTCAGATTTTACTCTGACTTTACTAGCTGCATACTTGTTAACCACTTCAGCCCCGGACCAATTGTCAGCCTAAGGACCAGAGGTCTTTTTACAATTTCGCACTGCACTGATTTAACTGGTAATTGCGCGGTCATGCAATGTTGTACCCAAACGAAATTTGCGTCCTTTTCTTCCCACAAATAGAGCTTTCTTTTGATGGTATTTGATTGCCTCTGCGATTTTTATTTTTTGCGATATAAATGGAAAAAGACCGAAAATTTTGAGAAAAAAATATATATTTTCGACTTTTTGTTATTAGAAAAATCGAATAAACTCAATTTTAGTCATACATTTAGGGCAAAATTTATTCAGCCACATGTCTTTAGTAAAAAAAATGTCAATAAGCGTATATTTATTGGTTTGCGCAAAAGTTATAGCGTCTACAAACATTTTCTGGAATTTACACAGCTTTTAATTTATGACTGCCCATCTCATTTCTTGAGGTGCTAAAATGGCAGGGCAATACAAACCCCCCCCCCCAAATGACCCCATTTTGGAAAGTAGACACCCCAAGGAAATTGCTGAGGGGCATGTTGAGCCCATTGAATATTTTTTTTTGTCCCAAGTGATTGAATAATGACACAAAAAAAAAAAAAAGTTTACGAAAAAAGTTGTCACAAAATTATATATTTCTCACACATGCCATAGTTATATGTGGAATTACACCCCAAAATATATTCTGCTGCTCCTCCTGAGTACGGGGATACCACATATGTGGGACTTTTTGGGAGTCCAGCCGCGTACGGCACCCCGAAATCCAATCACTGCCTTCAGGATTTCTAAGGGTGCAAATTTTTGATTTCACTCGTCACTACCTATCACAGTTTCGAAGGCCATAAAATGCCAAAATAACCCAAAACCCCCCCCAAATGACCCCATTTTGAAAAGTAGACACCCCAAGCTATTTACTGAAAGGCATGTTGAGTCCATGAAATATTTTATATTTTGCCACAAGTTGCAGGAATATTACAATTTTTTATTTTTTTTTGCACAAAGTTGTCACTAAATGATATATTGCTCACACATGCTATGGGCAAAAGTCAAATTACACCCCAAAATAAATTCTGCTGCTTCTCCCGAGTACGGGGATACCACATGTGGGGGACTTTTTGGGAGCCTAGCTACACAAGGGACCCCGAAAACCAAGCACTGCCTTCCGGATTTAAATATAAAACGCTACCAAAAAAAACTGTTAGCGATCGCAGGGATCAGGCCTGACTCTGCGATCGCTGCAGTTATGTGTTTAGTGTTTTGTAAGTGACAGTGATCGATCGATACTGCACTTGGGTGGGCTGGGCGGAGGGGCAAAACGCAGGTGCTAGCAGGTATCTGGGCTGATCCTGCTAACAATGCGTTTTTTTGGAACCCTAAACTGCTGGGGACACTAGTATAGATCTGATCAGATCAGATATTGATCTGTTCAGATTCTATACCACTACGGGAGGTTTATGCTTTGCGCGTGGGTGTTAGCGGTACTGGCACTTACCTAGCGCTGCCTGGGCCGACGCAGACCCTGACCCTAAAACCTAATTGATATCACCCGCCGGGTGATCAGGGGGTTAAACCTTTATTGGGTAATAAATGGTGGGTGCCCTGATGCTATAAAAAGCAAACTAACTAGCGTCACCAGTGACACTTATACAGTGATCGCTGGTGAAATGGTTAACTAGGGGCAATCGGGGGTTAAAACCATTATTGGGTAGTATATGGGGGTACCTAGCGCTATAAAAACCTGGCGGTGAACCTAAAAAAAATAACTAGCTACCTAGTGACACTAATGCAGCGATCAGAAAAATGATCGCTTAGTTACAGTGGCAAAAGGGGGTGAAAGGGTTAACTAGGGGGCAATCAGGGGGTTAAACCTTTATTGGGGGGTGGTAGGGGGCTACCCTGGACCTAACACTAACTGCCCTGACAGTTTTTACTGTCACAAGTGACACTGAATGCAGTGATCAGTAAATAAATGATCACTGCAATCAGTGACACTGACTGGGAGGGGGTTGTGTGCCTATGTGTGCCTACATGTTAGTGTAGTGTTTGGTGCACTTACTTTCAGTGTTCTCCTCGTAGTCCGGTGAAAAAGACCGCCCCGAGGAGAATGACATCACTTCCTCCCTGCCTGTGTTTACTATACACAGCGGGAGGAAGCTTCTCATTCACCAGGAGCGATCGAGAGGGGATGGCCAGAAACCAACGGCCATCCCCTCATCCCGGATCGCTCCTGAAGCGAAACGGACCCCCCACCCGCTGGAAGGCAAGCACGTACATGTACGTGCTTGTGCCTGTACATGCCATTCTGATGACGTACATTGGCATGCGGCGGTCCTTAAGTGGTTAAACATCAATAACTCTAAAGCTAACCATGGAAGGATTGAAATTCAACGAGATCAGCAGTAACTGGCCAAATTTCAATCCACGTATTGCGATACTCGTTTGACAGAAGTCGTACATATAATTATTATATATATATATATATATATATATATATATATATATATATATATATATATTATACACACACTTTTTGTTTGCTTGTATGGTTTTTATTTATATTGAGAGATTTTTAATATATATATATATATATATATATATATATATTTTCTGTGGAAATTAAAGATTAATTCCTCAATTAATACATTTTTTTTGCTCGATCAAAATTCTTTTGATTGGTACTCACCTCTCCTCTGGCTTCCGGGTCTTCAGGGAGTTTGGTGACATTGAAGTTCTGATTGAACGCGTACGGGGGAGAAGCTACGCATGACGTCACCCGCTGCTGCCCTACGGAACTAGCATGATTGTCGGCTTTACATGCTGTGTTTTTATCATCTTTATGTGAGTAGTTTGTGTTTGAACACAAAAATTAAATCTTGTACTTAAGCGGTGAGCACTTAGATCTTTTCTTTCTACCCATGACCTGGCATCCTTGCTGAGATCTAAGGAGACATGAGAGAAGTTTATGGTCCGTGTTAACCCTTTTGATACCCGCTTGCATGATCACCTGTTTGCACAGGGGTCCATGCCATAAGGGGAGAGTGATTAGTTAGACCAGAGGTGGGGGGATTGTCACGCTACTGTGGAAAAAAAAAAAAATTACTTACATCAGTTTGAACTGTGAAAAGTCATGGATTGTGGAAACTAACTAGTGTTGGGTGATTGTATATAGTGTATACCACATTTACCACTGACTAATGCAGAGTTGCAATGCAAGGAGATCAGCTGAAAGAAGTTGGATCTGTATGTGCGTTATAATTAATCGAAATTAGTCGATTAATCCATTTAAAAAAAAATAAAAATAAAACGATTAATCGAACAAACCTTTTCATTAGTAACAGCCTAATATATATATATATAACTGATAATACAAAAAAAGAATATGCGAATATGCATAAAGTAGTTACATTGTATCATGAGCAACCTCCACGATGGACTTTGACACACACAAAATATGTAAAAGCCACTGCTGTAATTCTCACACATGGCCAGTGTGCTCCACCACTGTCAGATGATCATTTATCTGTAGATGCCAGTTAATAACTACTTTTTGCATATGCATATTCTATTGATGTGGGGTGATAGTTGTTGGTAACTGCTAGTGCCAAATGCCTATGATCCACTACATGTTCCCTGCTGTTCTATCATGTTGCTGACTCACTGGAACTCCATTGTACAAGACAAGGTCTTAACACTGGTTTTTGTACATTGATCCTGTTCTGGACATCTGTGTTCACATGCGTTCCTGACAAAAAGTGTTTTCAAAAATGCTCTGAGCTTCTGATGTGGCCTAGTTTTGTAAAAAAACAAATATTTTTCGTATTGCAGATGTGATCATTACCTGGGAACACAGGGATGTGGTTCCTACTATGTTTTTTTTACTTTTGTATAATACATTTGGAATTGTATGTGATCTATTCCTGTTTTGTTTGTTTGCTCACCACATGATGCCCTTTTACAGTCCCTTTGCTACAACAAACATTGTTATATTTTCCTTCATTTTACCTGGACATACACCAAGATTCATGTTAGCTGTAAAAGTCAAGGTACTGTATATTTTTCAAAGCAAACTATGAATATCTACTGTGAAAAGCTCCACCTGTTAAGTTTCCATGAGAAGTACGTGACAAATTCATTTACACGATGATCAACTGGCAAATAAAGCATGGTCAAAATACTGTTATTTTGCCAAACTCTTTTATATTTTGAATAATGGGTCATTTTTAAAGACCTATATGGAAAAGTTATCAGCCTAAACTAAACCTGTGCGTTTTGTCCTTGCTGAGCAAATTAACTGCTATGAGGTCTCTCTCTGCATCAGAAGGCCCCTTTCACATAAGGACTCCGATTGGGTCCACCTGTCTGTTTTTTAGGCAAACCTGAATGGACCCTCCATTCTTATCTACGGGTAGTCCAATGTAAACCGTCTCGAGTCAGTTTATACCTGGCTACCTCTGATTTGATCTGGCAAAAACAGATAAAAAGGCTGGATCAGATCAGAGGGTGGTTGGGTGTAAACAGATAGCAGGTCTGTGTACATCTGCCTGCCCATAGAGCAATGTGGGTTTATGCAGAGCAGACATGTCATTAGCCTGCTCTGCTCAGCAGGGATCAGTGGACAGATTCCATACTGAGCAAAACCGTATCTGGTCTGTGAGAAAGAGGCATAACAGGGGGAAAATACACAACAGGGAGCATTGTGCGCTGCTGAGGAGGCAGGCATTAGGGTCCATTCACACCAGGGAGGTCCAGTGCAATAATGAGCATTATATTGTTCATTGAAGTAAAGGGGTAAAGAAGCCCATTCATTTGAATGGGTTGCCTAATGCACCACAGTGAACCAAAAATCGTTCTGCCTACCGCAGCACATAATAGACGGTGCAAGTTTAGGAGATATTTACTGTACCTAGAGGTAAGCATTAATATGTTATTATAGGCTAACCTGTAGGTCTAAATTCAAAAAGCAATCTTTACTACCACTTTATGCACTGCGTAAACTGTTGGCACTATATAAATCCCATATTAAAATAAAAATAATTTTTGGAAAATGTCATGAAATGCTGTGTGGCCATATGCAACATTTGACATGGTTACTCTCACACTCAGTGTATCCCAGCCTGTTGCATGCTCTCCTTATAAAGTATATAAATATCATTTTTTTTTCCCTTTCACCTTTATTGGCCCCATAAATTGACAGCACTTACCTATCAACATTTAAGCATAAAGTGTAAACATATGCTACCTTCAGCTATATAGTAGGTACTTCATATGCAAATTTTTTATATTTCTGTCCAAGGCGTCAAACCATTTTAAAATCATGCATTTGCTTTAATGAACAGGGAAGCTAAACAAAATGTTCCAATTGCTGGGTTCTAACTTGGACACAGCACAATGCTTCCAACTTCAGACGTCAGGAAAGTACTGAGAGGTTAAAACAAACACTGAAAGTATATTTGTGTAGCAGATCACAACCATATGTCCAGCTAGAGCATTACCCATTTCTGACTAAAGGTACATACATACTGTACATGAGATTTGTTTTATCTGCACCAACAGTTCATTTTTTTTTCAGGCCAAGTTTTAACTGACTTCATTTTTCAGTCCAGCAGTACTGATATACAGAGGTTCGGCACAATGCCAACATTTATACGCACACATACAAGCCATTATCTGCAACTGTGAAATGGCAATTACCCAAATCTGGTCATTTTCAGCACCTTCTCTTTTTTCTCCATAGTAACTTTAAAGAGACCCTGTTACAGGTAAAATCATGGAAAATCACATTTTAATTGCTTACTTGCAGTGTTTTTCCATTGCACTAACAATTTTTTTAATCACTTTAAATGTGCCTTTGAACTTGCTAAATGCATAACTACTTCAGAAGATTCAAATTCCTAGCAGTCTCCTATGTCCTAGCCCTCTCCGCCTCTAGGAGCGTCCGGTTAAACTCTTTGCCGGCCAAGGTCTTCCACACCTCCCCTCTTTCTACGTAGCTGCAGTAGGGAGGAGAATAGGGAAATACTATTGCGTGTTACATGAGTGATGGTTCTGAATCTGCTGTCATCACATCAACTATGCTGGCACCCAGCAAATGTCTTAAGTCGGCCCATACACAGATCGGAATCCATTGATTTTGACATTTGATGACTGCCATGTTGCAATAGCCACTAGGGACACATGGCACGATCGAAAGTAACTACCCTGGTGCTGATTTTGTTGCTTTTTTTGGTAGGCTTTAATGACTTGGGCAAGCCATACACACAAAATCAATAAATTCCTCCATCCAAGCTAAACATGCATGAATGTCCCCTGCCAGCTACTGTAATCAAAACAGCTGCGACACTAATGGTCGCCTAAATACCTGAAAAGTGACTTCATTTGATGGGATGCAGTCATTATTCAGGTGATAAGTTTATACCCCGCTGATTTTCAGACTTCTGTCGAGACAAGTATGGCCAGCTTAAGTTGGGAAACCATATTTTTTTTATGGTTGAACTAGATGTACTTGTGTCTTTTTTTCCAACCTATGTAATTATGTAACTATATTGTGGTAAAGCTATAGAGGAGCTTTTACCATTAAAAGAGAGAAGAAGCAGCAGAAGCAGAGATCATCAAAGCCCTTCTGTCTTCGATAGTACCCAACTATTCAAGACACCATGCTAGATACACTATATGGTCAAAAGTATTATTATACAGGATTTATATAGCACCAACAGTTAGCGCAGCACTTTACAAAATAAAAGCAGACATTACAGTTGAATTACAATTTGGTATAAAAGGAACTTGAGGGCCCTGCTCAGAGCTTTTTTGGGGTTAAAAACATGGCGCAAAAGCACCGCTCAACAGTGGTCAAGTGCCGCTAAAACAGTACCCCATTGGTTTATTTTTAATTTAGACTGTGTTGGGCTGTTATAATGTGAACAAGCCCTAAATCCAATTTCATTTAAGCCAGCTCACACTGGTGCAACATGCACTACGACAGAGCACAAGTCACATGACAAGTCGTGTCCCATTAAGTGCAATGAAACCATTCTAATAGGAGTGACTTGAGTCGATCCGACTTATAAAAAGGTTCCTGCACTACTTTTGGTGCGACTTTGGCATGACTTGCATTGACTTGTTACAGAGTGCATATGCAAGTCATGCCAAAGTCGAGCTGGAATGTCATGTCAGCTTTGAAGTTGCAGCAGTGTGAACCGGGCCTAACACAAGCTATTTACAATATTAGAAAATGCAAACTTTCAGATCCCGTACATTTTGCCCATGCAGCAATTGCTGTACTGATTAGAGTTATTATACAAGATATATGTAGCGCTAAGGTACGGCATAGATGAAGAGGAGATATTGTGTTCTCCCGGAAGTTAGCACGGGAAGCCGTCCCTGCCGGGGAGAACACAGTGAGCATTACTTGTGGCTATAGCCACTGACAATAATTGCATGCTAGAAATCCGACATGCTGGCTGTAGCTAAAGCCTAGTATACACCATTCATTTTTTGAAGGAAAAGAAACCGACATCTCCAGTCGGAGCCACTGTTCTAACAATCCAATGTTAATATAGCGATTTCCCCCGCTGAGCTATTGTGTTCTGAAACGGGGAAGG
The DNA here is from genome assembly GCF_037356315.1 of Lithobates pipiens. Lineage (NCBI taxonomy): Eukaryota > Metazoa > Chordata > Amphibia > Anura > Ranidae > Lithobates > Lithobates pipiens. The sequence goes on from NW_027507718.1 coordinate 235,830,108, forward strand.
CCTCCCGGCCAGAACACTCTGGTTGTGCTGATCGCCCGCTGGTTTTCGAGTGGCTTCTGTCGAGCCAGCTGCCATACACACGGATTGAATGTTTTTATTGAACCGGCTGATGTCACCTGACATTTGACCCATGTGTACTAGGCTTAAGTCGATTGATGGATCAACTTGAGTACAATCAGTCTGGCCATACATGGATCGAATCTCGGCCGTTCCCTGCTTCCAGTCTTACACCCGGAACTATACAAAGTCTGTCTGAGTGTGGCTCAGCCATTCATTGACGGCTTTGTATTCTGTGAGTGAATACAAAGCTCCCTCTGACTTGCTGTCAGAGAGCATGACATCAGAAGTCTATGGGAAATCGCAGGTAACCCACACAAAAACCTTGGGTACAATGCTCTGCGGTTGGACTGTGTGAGATGGCCCTAACCAGTAAAACTTAGTGATCCCCAAGATGCAATCTAATAAACACTACATGTGATTATGTACAGTACTAAACAGTCCACTTTGAACGTCAGTTACCTGCAGGCAGTCAACAAGGCTATGAGCAAAATGTAAACATTAACCCTAGAATTATTTGGATATATGCACATCAGGATCAACATATGTATTTAAAATAAATAAAAAATAAGAATATGTACAAAAGTTGTGGCACTGAGCATTTTTACAAATCTGAAATAATCAGACCTAGATGTGCATATATTTTTAAGTTACTGAAGGACTTACCTCATATGGTTCAGATGCTAGTTTGGAAAATGTATCCTTGCCACTAGGTTTTAGATCTACGTGACTTCCATATGACTCCTCATGGTAGTCCTCTTGAAGTGGTTTTAAATCTGGTGAATGAGTAGGAACTTGATCTTGACCATCCATGGGCCGTACATAAGCAGTGGGCTTTGGGGGCAATGTACTATTTGACAAATATTTTGGGAAAGTTTGTGAGGAAGGCACCAAATTAGCAACAGTAGTAGCAGTGCCTTCTCTGTTGCCTGTGTCACTCAAAATTGGAGATTTTGTGGCACGGTGGTGAGATTTTGCATGGCTTTGGCCGCCCCGCGGCTTGGAATCAACTTGATTGCTGGAATGTAATGGGGACAATGGCTCAACTGGAGGTGACAAGGACGACAGTAGAGGGGAAAGGGCTGAGATGGACGCAGGGGAGGATGACGGTTTAGCAGAGCTACCTTCTTGAGTTTGCTTGACACTTTTCTCCATAGACATGACGCTTGTACGCTGCTGAAGGCTCACACGACTTTGACTGTGGCTCCCTCTCAATTCATTAGAGGATAGGACAGAACCTGTATGAGGCCTTTGCCGGGACCCCAAAGACCGACTGTTAGTGCTGTGATAAGAGTGCTGCTTATCTGATTTCACTGGTGAAGAGACTGGTAAAGCACTTGAAGGGACATGAATGGGATCCTGGCAGGACTTTACACCTATAAGTTCCTTTACTTCTTCACAAACCTCTTCATAATTACCCAGCATGCTCTGTATACGACTTGACAATTCATCCCCTTTACGTGTCTAAAATAAAAAAATAAAAATATTAAAATTAAAAACATGTTGCAGGGAAACAAAAACACACATTTTTACTGATTTTATTTTTATTGAAGAAGAAAACACTTTATATGTAACAACTGTCATAGGTCAAAAGGTTGTCACAATTTTTGTCCTCTTTCCAGTTAAAGAGTTTGATTCCTTTTATCCTCAGAAACAAATTTTACAGCATGTTACAAACTTAATCTGGAATATCACTAGCAAAATCAGACACAAGTTACAAAATAGCTGTAAATCTGTCTCTGTGCAACCCCTTGGACCCAAGCTTTATGGGGGTCTCGACTTCAGCTCAAGTAGAATTGAAGCTCCACCCCCAGTCCAACATTCATCGGAATTTGAAGGAAGAATGGTAGGGGCAGGGAGTTTAGTGTCATGAAGAGGTGAGTCCTAGTCTGGACATTAGTCAGAGCCCAGGGCTCACACTAAAAACATGTACACAAAAAAAGCCCCACAAAAATCACATGCACATTGAAATGTGTTTTGAAGAATTTTCTTTAACCCCAATTCCTCAAACACCACTCAGAAATAGATTTTTTTGCAAGCTCTATTCACCAAATGACCCGGCCAAATTTTGCTTTGCAGAGGGCCTGCATCCAATCAGAGGCTAGCAAAGATACAAATGGCCAGTTTTATTCCTGCATATTCATCAAAAGGGAAGGAATGGTAAAGATGCACTGCGACACGTTTGTACACAAAACCAAATGTTTTGTTAATGCTCAAGCTTAGGAGGCTGCAGCGAGGAATGGTGACTAGTGAGTGAGGTAGAAGGGAGAAAGGTTAAGTATATGTAAATAGTCACGTTAAAGCTCAACTTCAGCTGTCACTTTAAAACAGTTTGTCTGGACTACTGCCTTCACTAAGTGATGAGCCTGCCAGGAGCACTGTTTTAACTGTTAACTGTGTTAACTGTATGTAGCATCAGCTACATACTATATACAGCACTATCTTCTAGCATTGGTGCATCAACTTCCTGTCCATCTCCTGGAACAAATAGAGTAGGCCATTCAGAGGAAGATTTTTTTTGGCTGGCTGAGATGGACAGATGACATCACAAAATCTACCTCATCCAATCACAGGAAGCCTTGCATTCATTCATAAAATACAAAGCTTCCTGTGACTGGTTGAGCAGGGCTCAGCCCGACTCAGTTTTATTCCAGAGGCAAGGCGAAAACAGCTCTGTACATTGTATGTAGCTAATGCATTTAAATGTATTTAAACATCGGTCTAATAAAAAAAAATAATAATAATTAAAAAAAAGACAGCTCTTTTTTTAATCCCTTCACGCCAGTCATAAACATATGTGGCAGCATGAAAGGTGAGAGGGCACTCAATTGGACACCATGCTGAGGGCATACAGAATAAGGCTCACTGCAGTGCTGTCACATATATACTTATGGCTGGCAGGAAAGGCTAAACTAGCACTACTATAAGGATGTAAATAATGATATATAAATAATTTGTATGCCATTTTTTCAACTTTGACAACCTTTAAGAAACGTTGAAAACAGCATACCAGAAGGCGATGTCACACTCTAGCGGGGCAATGCTTCCGCTGTGCCTAGAGTTACTATTTTGTAATGCTTAAAGTGGTTGTAAACCTCAGACTTGAAATATGAACAAGGCATATCCCCCTATAGTATGTACTTGTATCAAATAAGAGTACCAAGTGTCATATCTGTCTACTGCTTTGTTCTTCTACCATCTGCATGAGTGACAAGTTTTCCTGACACCAAGATAATAAAGGAGGCAGGGTAGTGATCTTTGTGCTGTGTATAGGGGGCATGTCACTTTTGTCCAATCAGCTTTCAAGAAATCTCCTCACTGAGCTCTACAGAGTGCAACTTCAGCTCTCTGTCCCCTTTTTTCAGGAACTCCCAGACAAGCTTCAAAAAAAAATGCTGGACTTTGAATGGCTGTAAAGAAGAGAAGACTGCAGATAAACAGGTAAAATGTATGTAGGATGATTTGTTTCATCTCTGTGTAACACCTGATGCCAGTCACTTCACTGTGTATATATGTAAAAATTTGCAACCACTTTAAATCAGAACTACAGGCTATTTTTTTTTTATTTGGTCATTTACACTGTGCTCTGTAATTGACCAAGGGGAAAAAGAACGCTATGCTATCCCTTCCATGTACGACAGCTAAAGGTCTTGTATATGCAGCAGGAAGAAGTATGGCAAGAGCTGTATTATTTGACATAATGTTGAATATTCCAGACAAGCTCGTTGTGAAAGCTTGTCCTGAAGTTTTAACTGTTAGTGCAAATATTCCAGACTGTATTTAAAGTGGAACTTTACCCAAAATAAAAAAAAGGTATAAAAAAAGAATGTTCTTTAAACAAGAAACACATTTCACAATAATTAGCTACCAAAATTAGTATGTGCTGTAACTTGTCTCCAGCATTATTCCTTTTTTTTCTTGCTGGAGGCTGCCATTTTACTCAAGCCCAGAGCCCTTGAACAGCAGTAAATCTTTAGGCCATCAGCAGATCGGCCTCTACAAATTCAGCACAGTGCCTAAAAAGAGAGCAACAGAGCATGTGCAGAGCAGGGGGAGACAGTGTATTACTGGATTTTAAACAGTAAAAATACTTATTTTTAAGTATAGCTATACCTGTAAAATGGACCAGTCTGAAGAGATCCAGCAGGACTAAATTTTCTGACTAAAGTTCCACTTTAATTGTATTATTTTATAATGAAACTCAAGCAAGCAAAACAGTCAATTAAAAAAATATTTTATTTTTCACTCTGAACAACAAGAATGCAAAAACGAAGACCCATTTCATACTGGGGCGCTTTGCAGGCACTACAGTGCTAAAAATGGCGCCTGCAAAGCACCTTGAAAGAGCCACTGCTGTGTCTCCGGTGTGAAAGCCCCGAGGGCTTTGACACTGGAGCAGTGTGCTGGCAGGATGGTAAAAAAAAAAAAAAGTCCTGCTAGCAGCATTTGTGTATACAATGCTCCTGCACTTTGCGGTGGTTTCAACCCTTTCTCAGCTCCTAGCGGGTGGGGGTAAAAGGGCCCAGCTAGCGGCCAAATAGCGCTGCTAAAAATAGCGGCGTTTTACCACTGATGCCACCCCACCCCAGTGTGAAAGGGGTCTTAAGCCCATGTGAACAAGGACTAAGTAGGGAAGCAATGTTATCTGGAGGTCAGATCCCATCCTAAATTTCAAAAAACTTTTCAATAAAAAACATTTATATGTAAAATAAAGAGGGCAATGTGGAGAGATTTCCTTTGTTACATTCTTCAAAACTAGTTGGACATGGAAAGTAGGTCTGTCCTCACTGAAATGTTGGCGGTAGGGTTTAAAAAGAAAAAAAAATGAGACGGAGATGGTAGTGGAACAGCAATGCCATAATGGTGTGATCTCTGATGCATGTTCTCATTAGATGGGTAGGGTTCATGGAAAGGTAGAGAACTAGAGGAAGGGAGAAGACAACAGTATGGCAGTAGTGGCGCTGCAGGTGGTGATAGTGCAAGCCGATATATATGTGAAGCATTTTGTGCTGCATCAGGACAGTACAATTAGGGAAACTAACATTTCCATGGTGAGGGCCTTTTTGTAACCTCAAGAACTATCCTGAGTAAAAGGGACCACAGCCATTCCAAGGCGGTATTCTTGTGTATATTCATTGCCTATATCTTTTCACGGATTTTGTTCAGAACATTCCAAAGGGTATCCTTGTCTTTCTGAGGCCGTGGAAGAATAGCAAGTTATCTGCTTTTAGCGGGCCTGGTCTCAAAACTTGGCCTTGCAGTAGACGGACTTGGCCCCTCTTCAGGCACCATAGACACATTCACTGTGTGGTTGCGGTGACATTGCTGTCAGAAACAACAGGACTGCTAGCATTATGCTCCAGAGTACTGGCAGTATTAGCCTCTGCCACAGATCCCTTCTCGCTCCTCCTCTGAATTGTAGTTGTCATGGAAGTTGCTTGCCGTTCTGAAAATGAAAGAAAACATGAGCTTGCAAGTCTTAAATTTGAAGGAGAAAAAAATTATTGTAAACTTATCCCTGAAAGTTCTTACATTGCTTCAGAAAGCTTAGTAGGTGAAAATGCAGTAGAATAGTATTCTGCAAGCCCCTACTCCACTATGACCTTTTTTCTGGAGAGGCAGCTCCTTTCTAGAACGGTCTACGATGCCACTCCATTTTGTTTTCAATGTCTATTATATTTTTTTTTGCTAGTTTCCAGCTACATGGCATTCCAATTGTTCAATGCTTTTGGAATTCTAACTGGACAAATCAATCTTACACTGTATTGTTCAATCACTATAGCAGGTCATAAGGATAAATTTACAGAATATTGTAATTGGGGGAGTGAACTATGTTGTGCATAATGATGTAGTGTTGGTGGGTCAACATCTTCAGACAGCAGATCATGATGATCAGTATCATTGGAAGACTTGACATTGTATTCTAATTTTTAAAATACCTTTCTTCAGTGTGGTTGTTGTCATTTGCCTTTTCCCTTTTTTGGCGACGGGATGAGAGTAAGTGTACCCCTTGTTACCCATTTATCCAAAAAGTGGAGTCCCTTATCCTCTCAACATGGGTACAAGATGGATTGAAAAGGGGCATGTTGCCTCTCCTTTCCCCCCTGAAAAGTACCCTCCCAATGTTGAAGCACATGGAATGGTATGGTTGAGGAGAGGAGTGCACGCTCACGTCCAACTCCCCTATACTGACCACTCTACATACCTAGATAAGGGTATTTTATGGATTTTTTTTTCTTAAACAACTAGTAAAGATTTTAAAACAAACACTCTTATCCAAGCATGCAACCTGGGTGGCCAGAAAATGGGAGGGCAGCGAGTGTGGGGCCAGCAACTCCCCCCCCCCACCCCAAACACCTTAAACCAGATCAAGCTACATGTCTTCAACATTGGGAAAGTATCTTGCAAGGGAGTGGACAGCAATGCCTCCTCTTTTGTAAGACACCTTGTCCCCATGATGAGGGGACAAAGGCATCATCTCCAAATTCCATCTCCCAAAAAAGATGCGTGGATGTGGGAGAGGGGCTTATCAAAAGCTAAAAGCCCCCTTTAGAATAAGACACCCCCAGATATCCCCCCCCCCCCCCACTCATTCAAAAAACACACAAAAAGGGTAATTTTTGGTGGCAATAGAAGGATGTCCTCATGTAAAGTCACAACATACAGCATTTCAGAGCCACATCACTCATGATTGGCCATCTACCACCCCACCGATGTGCCTACTTCAGAGTCAGACTGGTAAATGAAAGACCTAAAAATCATCTATGGCCTATACACTACAGATAAATTATGGTAAATTATACGGACAGGAAAATGTTTGCATATGTGCCGACATTTGTGCATGAAAAATACATTTGTCAATTCTGTCACAATGCACGCTAATGCTAAATAATAAAGTACTTACTGTCGGATTTTGATTGTTTCTACCAATTCAAAATTGGTTTTGGAATATGTGTTCCCAAATCAGGGAAATCTTCCTGTTGTCTTAAGAACGATGGTCAAGCTTGTCATATAGCTCTTTGTGCTGCTAAAGAAGGCTGACAAACGATATCAAAGCAGCTGATGAACATTTTTGTAAAAAAATCAAAAATAAAAATTTAAATCCCTGGTCCAACACACATTTCTCTCAAAAACAAATGCTATACACACCTTAGAAGGTTAAAACCAATTACAACTTACCACCAACCATCTCTTCATCCCCGCGTCCCTCCTAGAACCACCATTTTTTTTCTACGTGTCCTCAGGCTGATCAAATGCAAGTACCAATACTATTATTACCTTAGGCCGGCCATACACGGTGAAAATGTCTGTGGCCGCAGGAAAGGAATTTGCACAGTGTTGACAGGGAATTTAGAAATAGTCTTCTCCTGACGGGGGAAGCAGTCCCTACTGTCTCCACTGGGAAAAGGCAGTAATTAATCGCCAGATAATCCGGCAGGCTGGTTGTACCAAAGTTGATCAACTTGGTACATCCAGCCTCGAATCTCGGCCCTTCCTGCAGAACTGGCCGAGATTCGAACAGTATATGGCCGGCCTTACTTTATGTCACATTTAAACAAAATAAAAAAAAAGGTCAGACTAGGCACACAATTTTTACCTTGTAAGGCTCTGGAAAAAGGGGTGCATTATCACTGAATGGGTGTCTTTCTTGTAGAATCTCCTGATTTCGTCTCTCGCGTTCTCTGATTCGAAGTAAATTCCTCTCTTCATTGTATAAGCTGCCAAATGAAATAAATAATAAAACTGGTCAAACCTTTACACAGTACACCATCTACAAAATGATATAATAGCATTAATCTGCCCACTGTATACTTCCTACTGTTACCTGCATTAGCTTATTTAAAAAGGAAAAAATAAAAATAAAAAATTATCCCCACGCTTGAGCAGTCATAAATAAAACAAACATACAAAAACGACGTCTCAGACACAATGTATACACAAAACAAAGCAGCAGCATTTTCAGGTATTTTGCTGTACTTTGTTTTCTTTTAATTTGATTTGAATGTTTTCCCTTTCCTGATAACTAAATTTAAAAAAGCACATTAGCGGTCTAAAGCAATAGTTAAATATAAATTAAAGCTCATCTAAACCCCAAAACATAAATGGAATGTAATGCAGCTTAACAGGCATAAGATGTAGTGGCTGCTTTATTTTACAAGGCTCTTTACACCTGGTAACCCTACAAATAACAAATTTTTTGTCCCTTTGTGTATACTCCCATTTCTTCATTGTATCTATGGAAGCTGCAGGCTGGGACTTCAAGCAGATCTGCTTTTGCTCATCTTCATTAAAAGAGGAAGTAAACCCTAATGGGTTTACTTCCTTTGTCTCCCTGCAAAGGTAAAGCATCATGGGCTACTATGCATTGCATAGTAGTCCATTATGTGTCACTTACCTCACAGGAGCCAGCGATGTCACCACTGTCCCCTGTAGCACGAAGCGTCCATCTTCTTCAAGGTATCGCTGCTCAGGCCACTCACAGTGCTGGAGCAGCGATGACGTCACTCCCGAGCATGCGCACAGGAGCCCCCATCAACGGCATATCGCTGTTAGCAGCGGCATGTTCAGTGCGCCTGCGTACCGCTGTCTACGGCACATTCGCCGTAGACAGGGGTGGCTGTCTTTTTGTAAATACCTCATAAACCGTGTAGGTTAGGAGATATTTCTTGGACCTACAGGTAAGCCTTAATCTAGTCTTACCTGTAGGTCAAAGTGGTTTGTAAGGGTTTACAACCACTTTAAAGCGGTTGTATACTCCACTTACACATTTTTACCTACAGGTAAGCCTATTATAAGACTTACCGGTAGGTAAAATTAATATATTCACCTTGCTTACAGCCTCTGACGCCAGCAGCACGTTCACTCTAAAGGTCTTGCGGATGTAGGCAGATATTCAGAGCGCCGAGCCGCAACAGACTCCAGCCACTCAAAGTACCAGAGTCGGGAACCCAGGAGAAACACAGGAGGGAACACGTCGGCTCCCTCAGCGGTGACCAGGAGGAGGTGCAAGTGCTTTGTTCTAAGTATTTCTATGTGGTGCATACTAGCTGTTTTATACCTTTGCTTTACAGTTAGTTTTTTTCCTTCTTTTCTTCCAGGGCATACAACCACTTTAAGCAGGGTACATGCTATAAGAACCAGCCAAAATGTACTACATGGGTGGCCCTGCAAAATAACACCTAAACAGCAAATGTATCCAGACAGGCGCTGGTTGCGGCTGTCTGAAAACAACAATAGCCTCAGCAGCCACACGGTACAACGTGAATGGGGGGGGGGGGGGGGGGGTTTAGTCTGTTTAAGCTTTATGTGATGACTTGATGGGATTAGTATCTTACAAAGATAGAGAACATTGTTTTAGTTGTATTCTGACAGGAAGTGACAAAGACACTGCATTCATTTTCAGGCCAAGACCATTTTCAGCAAGTACAGAAGACACTAGGTGACCTTGTCAGAAATGCAACCACCACATCCAAGGATTGGTAGGCTGCAGTATATACAGTTTTTGTGTTTAGATGTGCTTCAATGATAAAAACATAACTAAGTTTTCATCAATACACAAGGATATACAAGGTATTAGTATAGTTGGTCATGTGTCAAACAAAATATGCTTTATAATGCTTTGAAATTCCTGCATCATCAGCAATGGCCCTTATCATATACTGCTGGCAAAGGCTGTATCAGAAAAGGCGCAGCTGTGAAGGTCTGAGCTGCTGTACTCAGATAAGAAGCCAAAAAAGTGAAATGTTTAGCTAAATGTTCTCAAGAACCAAGATGAGGCATATAACCGTTTTTTTTTTTTTGTTTTGCTTTTTTTTTTATTGACAGCTGCTAACCTGACAGGTTAGCAAACATAAGATGCCAGCTATTCATATGGAAACTTTTGGCTGCTAAAAGAAACATGCGCTTTAAAGCAGAATTTTGGGAACACAGTACATTACAAAAACACACACACACACACACACACACATACATATACATATACATATATATACACACATACACAGTGCTTAACATAAATGAGTACACCCCTTTTCAAAAGTAAGATTTTAACCAATATCTATGAACAATTTCCAAAATTTTGACAAAACTGAGTTTCATAGAACATTTGTTTAGCTCATTACACGTAAAGTAAGGTTGATAATAGAACTTGGATTACAAAAGTTTCAATTTTACTCAAATTTGTGCAAAAATTACTACACCCCACAACAAAAACTACTTCAGCTAGTATTTTGTATGACCTCCATGATTTGTAAGGACAGCACCAAGTCTAGGCTTGGAATGAACAAGTAGTTGACAACCTATTGCAACAGCTATCTTTTTCCATTCTTCAATAAAATACTATTTTAGAGCCTAAATTTTGAGTGATGCTCAACTTGTCTCTTCAGAATTCCCCATAGTTGTTCGATTGGGTTCAGATCAGGAGACATACTTGGCCACTGAATCACTTTCACCCTGTTATTCAGAAATGCAACAGTGGCCTTAGATGTGTGTTTTGGATCATTGTCGTGTTGGAAAAGTGCAGCATGACCAAGGGCACGGAGTGATGGTAGCATCTTGTCTTTCAATATAGAGCAGTACATCTGTGAATGAACGATACCATAAATGAAATGCAGCTCCACCCACACCAGCAGCACTCATGCAGCTCCACAGAGAGACACTGCCTCCACCATGCATTTTTATTTGCACTCCTCTCCTTAGCAATGCCATACAGTTTTGAAGCCAGTTTCAAAAACATTTATCTTGGTCTTATCAATCCAGAGTACACAGAGTCCCAGTAGTCTTTTAGCATGGGTCCTGGAAAAAAATTTTGTGCATGGGCTTTAGGAGAGGCTTCCTTTGTGGACGATACCAGCGCATGCCATTCTTCTGCAGTGTATGCCGTATTTTGTCACAGGAAACAATCACTCCAGTTTGTCCTTCTTTAGCTAACCACAGTCAACTTGCATGGCGATTTTCTTTAGCCATTTTTAGAAGACGCTCCTGTCGAGGTGTTAACTTCTGTGGACGGACTGGACATCTGTGAGATGGTTGCAGTTCCATCTTTGTAATTTTCTTTACATCACTTTTGCTACAGTATTCTGACTGATAAGTAACACTTTGCTGATCCTCTTGTAGCCTTCACCTTTCTTTGTGTAAATTATTTTCTTTCTCAGGACTTTCATTGGGGTGTATTCATTTTTGCAACATGGTATTGAATTATTTAATTTTTAATTTTTTTAGGAAAAATACTTAGTGTGTACAAATTAACAAATCTTGGTTGCAATCAATGGCCTGTATTTGTGGGAGTATTTTGTAGTATAGTGTCCCATAAAAAAAAAAAGATTCTCAAAAGGAAAATAAAAGGTTTTCTAACAAATCTGTTGGGGTGTACACATTTATGCTAAGCATCAGTTTATAGTCCAGAAAAATTATTATAACAATGTGATAGGTTGTGTAATCATAAAATGCCCATCCACAAATGGAAGCCTCCACAAGGGGATTAGAAGCACAATCCAGCAGGAGCTACAGAGCATACAAAGAAGAGAGGCACCTCTAAGTGTAACAATATGGTTACATTTAATAAAGGTACAACATTTACCAACTCGCGTGGTTGACGATAGGGATGAGCTCTAGCGTGTTCGCACATTTCACACGCAGAACCCGCCATGAAGTCGGCAGTGATGTGATAATCACAGGCAGTACGACACTGCCCAATCTCTGCAGACGCACATCGGGGCAATGAACCACACAGGGGAACCTAGTGAATGACCTGCAGAGAGCTGGGACCAATGTAACAAAGGCTACCATCAGTAACACACTACACCGCCAGGGACTCAGATCCTGCAGTGCCAGACGTGTCACCCTGCTTAAAGCGGTTGTATACTGTTTTTTTTTCTTTTTTTTTTTTACTTTTACCTACAGGTAAGCCTATAATAAGGCTTACCTGTAGGTAAAAAAAAAAAAATAATAATAATAATTATCTACTAAACCTGTATGGTTTAGGAGATATTCCCCTCACAAAGCACAGCTGACTGCAGAAGCGCATGCGCACAGGGGATTTCCGGCTGAAAGCCCGGCAGACGCCAGACTTTGCCAGAAAAATGACCCGCACACATGCGCGGGAGTGACGATATCATGGCTCCGGCTGAAGCCGCGATACCCGGAAGACACGCCGAGGGAACATGTCAGCTTGCAGGTGAGAAAAAAAATAATAATAATATAAGCCGGATTTACTCCCGCTTTAAGCCAGTACATGTCCGGGCCCGTATGAAGTTTGCTAGAGACCATTTGGATGATCTATAAGAGGATTGGGAGAATGTCATATGAAACCAAAGTAGAACTGTTTGGTAGAAACACAACTCGACATGTTTGGAAGAGAGGGAGTGCTGAGTTGCAACCAAAGAACACCATACCTACTTTGAAGCATGGGGGTGGCAATATGCTTTGGGGTGGTTTCTCTGCAAAGGGAACAGGACGACAGATCTGTGTACATGAAAGAATGAATGGGGCCATGTATCGTGAGATTTTGAGTGCAAACCTCATCCCATCAGCAAGGGCATTGAGGATGAAACGTGGCTGGGTCTTTCAGCATGACAATGACCCAGTGGCCTAGCCAGTCTCCAGATCTCAACCCCATAGAAACCCTTTGGAGGGAGTTGAAAGTCCATGTTGCCCACCGACAGCCCTAAAACATCACTGCTCTAGAGGAGATCTGCATGAAGGAATGGGCCAACATACCAGCAACAGTGTGTGACAACCTTGTGACGACTTACAGAAAACATTTGACCTCTGTCATTGCCAACAAAGGATATATAACCAAGTATTGAGATGAACTTTTGATATTGACAAAATACTTATTTTCCACCATAATTTGCAAATTAAAAAAAATAAAAAAATAAAAATCAGACAGACAATGATTGTCTGGATTTGTTTCCATATATTGTCTCTTATAGTTTGGGGCATGGGAGGGCCCTGTGCTCCCCATCCCAAAGCACCTTGTCCCCATGTTGAGGGGGACAAGGGCCTCTTTCCAACAACCCTGGCCGGTGCTCATTGAGGTATGCGGGCAGGGGGCTCATCGGAATCTGGAAGCCCCCCTTTAACAAGGGGGCAGCACCATCCTGGCCCCCCACCATAATTATATATATTATATATATATATATATATATATATATATATATATACATACATACACACACACACACACACACACACACACCAACATACAATACACAGGTTTTTAATAAAGTAATTTTTTAAAGCAGCGCTGGCTTCTCTTCTCCTTCCGATTTCTTCTCCCTCCGACGAGGTCTCCATCCTCTTGTTCTTCTCCCTCCAGTGATGTCTTTTTGCTCCGATGGTTCTCTTCTCTCTTTTACTACCGCCTGTTCTCTTCCCACTGCTGTCTTCTCCCTTTGCCAGGTCTCCTCTCTCCACTGTCTTCTCCCTCTGTTCTTCCGACGCTCTCTCCCGCTGTAATGCTGGATCCTCCTTGTGCCATTACTTATATAGCCATGGGGCTGGGTCACCCAGTGAGGTCAACCGGAGACCCTGCTCTCTTGTGATGTCACCACCCGGGGCGTGATAGGGTGGTGACGTCGCAAGGGGGCAGGGCCTCCAGATGTCACCAGTTGGCCCCGTCCCATGGCTATATAAGTAATGGCACACAGCGGACCCAGCATTATAGCGGGAGAGATTGTCGGGAGAACATAGGAGGAAGAACAGTGGGAGAAGACCGCAGAGAGGAGAATAGGCAGCAGGAGAAGACATCACCAGAAGGAGAAATTGTAAGGAGAAGAGGCGTTGGAGTGGTTTTAATAAATTAGTCAAAAATCTGTGTACTGTTTTTATTTTTGACACTTTTTGGGGTGAATGGCTTGTTAAAGGGGGGTTCCAGATTCTGATAAGCCCCCCCACCTGCAAACCCCCGACAACCACCAGTCAGAGTTGTTGGGAAGAGGCCCTCGTCTCCAAAGCACCCACCCCCTTTCCTGGCCTGCCGGGCTGCGTGTTCGGATAAGGGTCCGATATAGATTTTGGGGGGAACCCCACGCCATTTTTTTTTTTGCATTTTGGGGAGGGTTCCGCTTCAAGATCCTCAGTGCACAAGCCGCACCGCAAGTCGGATCATCATGGTCTGACGTGTGGTGCGACTTCAAATCAATGGGCTCTCATAGGGAACCATTGATTTTGAACAGAGGCAGAGAAACACTGCTAAAAGCTAGGCGTGGCTAGACATGCATTAACGCCAATGCAAAAAGCTACCAAAAGCAAGTTTTTACAGCAGCTTTTTTCTGGCATTGGCAGCGGCTTTGCAGCTCGTTTTTTTTTTTTAACTCCCCTTATGCGTGAGGCCTTAGGATTTGCAAAGCTTAAAAAACAAAATATGTCTTTTAGAGTTCCCATCTACTTTAAGCCAGAATATAAAAAAAAAAAAAATTATTATATATATATATATATATATATATATATATATATATATATATATACATATATATATATATATATATATATATATATAACAAAAAGTATTCAGACCCCCTTACATTTTTCACTCTTTGTTATATTGCAGCCATTTGCTAAAATCATTTAAGTTCATTCTTTCCCTCAATGTACACACAGCACCCCATATTGACAGAAAAACACAGAATTGTTGACATTTTGGCAGATTTATTAAAAAAGAAAAGCTGAAATATCACATGGTCCCAAGTATTCAGACCATTTGCTGCAACACTCATTTAACTCAGGTGCTGTCCATTTCTTCAGATCATCCTTGAGATGTTTCTACCCCTTCATTTGAGTCCAGCTGTGTTTGATAATACCGATTGTACTTGTTTAGGAAAGCCATACACCTGTCTATACAAGACCTTACAACTCACAGTGCATGTCAGATCAAATGAGAATCATGAGGTCAAAAGGAACTACCCGAAGAGCTCAGAGACAGAATTGTGGCAAGGCAAAGATCTGGCCAAGGTTACAAAATAATTTCTGCTGCACTTAAGGTTCCTAAGAGCACAGTGGCCTCCATAATCCTTAAATGGAAAATGTTTGGGACGGCCAGAACCCTTCCTAGGGCTGGCCATCCGGCCAAACAGCTATCGGGGGAGAAGAGCCTTGGTGAGAGAGGTAAAGAAGACCCCAAAGATCACTGTGGCTGAGCTCCAGAGATGTAGTCGGGAGAAAGTTGTAGAAAGTCAACCATCACTGCAGCCCTCCACCAGTCGGGGCTTTATGGCAGAGTGGCCCGACAGAAGCCTCTCCTAAGTGCAAGACACATGAAAGCCCGCATGGAGTTTGCTAAAAACACCTGAAGGACTCCAAGATGGTGAAATATAAGATTCTCTGGTCTGATGAGACCAAGATAGAACTTTTTGGCCTTAATTTTAATCGGTATGTGTGGAGAAACCCAGGCACTGCTCATCACCTGTCCAATACATTCCCAACAGTGAAGCAGCATGGTGGTGGCAGCATCGTGCTGTAGGGGTGTTTTTCAGCTTCAGGGACAGGAGGACTGGTTGCAATCGAAGGAAAGATGAATGCGGACAAGTACAGGGATACCCTGGACGAAGACCTTCTCCAGAGTGCTCAGGACCTCAGATTGGGCCAAAGGTTTACCTTCCAACAAGACAATGACCCTAAGCACACAGCTAAAATAATGGAGTGGCTTCACAACAACTCCGTGACTGTTCTTGAATGGCCCAGCCAGAGTCCTGACTTAAACCCAATTGAGCCTCTCTGGCAAAACCTAAAAATGGCTGTCCAACATTTACATCCAACCTGACAGAACTGGAGAGAATCTGCAAAGAGGAATGTCCGAGGATCCCCAAATCCAGGTGTGAAAAACTTGTTGAATTCTTTCCCAAAAAGACTCATGGCTGTATTAGATCAAAAGGGTGCTTCTACTAAATACTGGGCAAAGGGTCTGAATACTTAGGACCATGTGATATTTAAGTTTTTATTTTTTAATAAATCTGCAAAAATTTCAACAATTCTGTGTTTTTCGGTCAATATGGGGTGCTGTGTGTACATTATTGAGGGAAAAAAAATGAACTTAAAATGATTTTAGCAAATGGCTGCAATATAACAGAGTGAAAAATTTAAGGGGGTCTGAATACTTTCCGTCCCCACTGTATATACATACACACATATAAATATACACACACAAGTCTTCCTTAAGCTGTCTTTTCCCAGCAGTAGTGAACAGCCTATATATAGCTATGCTTTACTCTGAAAGTTACCATTTAGAGATGATCATTTTTATTTCCCAGTTGTAAACTCTATACCAGTAAAACATTACAGGAAACTTTCAGAATTATCAGAGGCCTTGGTCTCCAAATACAAACGTAATAGATGGGCTGGTTTTTACAGCTTGACATCAGATAACTCATTATTCTGGCTGTCTGACAGGTAATCAGGAGTAGTGATGCACTGTTGCCCTTTGCATTCATGTACTGAAGTGCCTTGTTAATTGTTAGACATTGAACAAACAGGAAAAAAAGTGGATGCAAATTTGTTTTTCCTCTGATAGCGGTACTTGGAAGAGGTGTTCTGAACTGAAACACTGACTATATCTGCCTATTGTTCAAAACAACATTTACATGAAATTAGTTACACAGACATAGAGCAAGCCAAGTGTAGCTTTGTACTAATCAACTAGACACAAGGTTGACCACACTTTGTGCTACTTTGTAGAAAATCAGGCTTGAGTTGGTCACTTAACCAACTGGTGATCACCTAGATCTTCTTGGGCATTCTACATCTGAAGCAGATCTGTTATGCTGGAAAGGTCTGTGTAAAACTAGACTCTTGTTGCTTGCCCTACTGTTCCTCACCTGCTTCCAAAAGAGTAGAACTAAAACTACTCCCACCCCCATTCTAATCCCTATGCTAGCTACCCTGTAAAAGTGGGACATCAGAATCTCTATGGATGGCATCAGCACCCAGGCTCTGCAGCCGTTGTCGGTGCTTTCTCCTCATCCTTGAAGCCATCCGCTTAGGAGATCACGTGACTGAACCGAAGCACCCAGGGAATACGTAAATATACTCATCTTGCCTTTAAAGGGTAGTTAACAGAGCTTAGAATGGGGATGGGAATAGGTTTAAAGTTTATTTTTGACTGGACTTCTAGTGTTAGTGTTCATGGAGGAAAAAAAAAAAAAGGAAAAAAATATGAAGCAGTGTATGCCTAACCTAACCTAGGTTAGCCAAATATTTAAAGTAGAACTGAAGGCAAAACTTTTGAATAGAGTAAGAGCTTTATAACCCATGAGATTTCTGTCATCTGTTCTTTTGGAGAGATTTCCCTTCCTGTTACATAGCCAAAACAAGAAGTGAGAGAAAATCCCTCCAATTGAGGGAAATCGCTGATAGCCACCAGAATTAGTGGCTCCATTCGAAGATTTCCCTCTATCCTAAAATTTGGGTCGTCACCAGAGCAGGAATATTTTTTTTTTAACTTACTCTTGGTGATAAAAGAAAACATATGATGGAGAGAGTGAAAGGGGACATCGACAGCAATAAAAAGAACAGGTGCTCTGATGTCTCTCCACACTGTCCAGAAAAAAATGTGGCCTTTAGTTATCCTTTATCGTATTATCATTCCACTGTGGGTACCCAAGCTATTTGATTGTGTATAAACAGCATAGCGGTATATTTCATTAAATTTTCTGCAATCCTTGCCATTACTATGACCCCAATTTGCAAATTATACCATGTTTTATATTTTTCTCTCTTTTTATTTTTTCTCTTTTTAATAATAAAAAAAAAAAAAACAGATACAGTCAGTTCTCCAAACTTTCACGTCAGACACAAGTTTGTTTACGTGAATAACTGAAGCAGTCTTTGGTTAGTCATGCGTCAGAGTTAAATGCAGCTTGATGCTACTATGGAAACCACTCTGAAAGGCTTACATGGTGGGGTACAGCTGACTTGTTATTAATCACATGGACTGGTTATGCAGCCTAAATGCATACTAAAATAAAAATAAAAAAAATACACACACAGCCAGTAACAAGAACACAAAGAGAAAATAAAAAAACAACAGATTATACAGTCATAAAAGATAAAATACATATCGATAAAAAAAAAAAAAAAAAAAAAAAAAAAAAGCAGCTTAGATATCATTTGGACTAGATGGATGAAAAAAATAAAATAAAATAAAATAAAAGTGTTCAATAAATGAATAGGCAAGAAGGAAGCTTTGAGAAGTTGGTACACAAGAAGCTGTTCCAGATGAGCCCCACCACTCTTTTATAGCATGCTCAAGGTACAGAACAACAACTTGCATGACTCATTATGACAGATGAATACGTGCAAATAAAACTGCCAGTTTAAGTAATTACAAAAAGCTGGTGCGTTTCGCACTATAAAGTATCAGAGTCCTAGCAAAAACTGAAAAATCACTAAAACAGTGTATATACCAATTTGTTACATCATTTTACATGCCATCACTCATTTACCCCATTTAAGACCCCTCATCCACATATTTTATTATATACACACACAGGGGCGGACTGACCATTTGGCTACTCGGGCACTGCCACTAGGGAGCCCCATCAGGGACAGTATGTAAATATTTGTATTTTCTTTTTACATCCGTCTCTGAAATGTCCCTTACCGACATCCTTTTGGTCTAAAAATCCTGAGATTATAGCTGCCCCAACTCTCCAGTACTTTCTCAGCCAATAGAAACATGTATGTGTACAGGAATAGAAAAAACCAGGACGGGCAAAAATTGGACAGCGCACCTCATCCCAATTATGTCAAAATGGAGAAAAAGAGAGAAGAGTGGGATTATTGCGGTGCTGTAAGGATGAAAAAGTTGTATAGTATAAAAGAAAAGAATTTTATTAAATATGATAAAAAAATCCACCATAATAAGGTAAATTCAAAAAAAAAATTGAAGCTACAGACATCAATGTTTATACAGACAATGACCACAATCCGTCAATTAATTTGAGTCAAGGGGTTCTTGGCTGTTCTGATGCAATCCCGACATGTTTCGCCTACACATAAGGCTTCTTCAGGGGAGCGAATAATTGACAGGAGGTAATTTTAAAGGAAAAAGAGAAGATTCACAATCTCCAAATACGAGTCCCGCCTGCACACTATAGTGAGGACGCCTTTAAAACGTGGAGGGCAAACCAGTCCCAGAAAATCCCCAGAAAGTGACTGAGCAAATTGGTATTCAATATGTCTCACAAGGGGAGCTAGTAACTGCAGGTGAGCGGGTCCATAGAAAAAAACAGTATCATGGTGATAACCATGCAAAAAAAGGGGAACAAAAACGAATATTGCTATGTTCCACTGGAGTAGATATGAACTCACGCTGTAGTTGAGGAGTTTAACAAAGGGCTGCAGCAGGTAGGTCTATCAGCGAAAATCACCACGCTGTAGTGTCCTGCATGACACTACAGCGCGGTGATTTCGTCGTAAAGACCAATACCCTCAGGCGCTGCACTTGTTGGCTGATAGACCCACCTGCTGCAGCCCTTTGTTAAACTCCTCAACGACAGCGTGAGTTCATATCTACTCCAGTGGAACATAGCAATATTCGTTTTTGTTCCCCTTTTTTTGCATGGTTATCACCATGATACTGTTTTTTTCTATGGACCCGCTCACCTGCAGTTACTAGCTCCCCTTGTGAGACATATTGAATACCAATTTGCTCAGTCACTTTCTGGGGATTTTCTGGGACTGGTTTGCCCTCCACGTTTTAAAGGCGTCCTCACTATAGTGTGCAGGCGGGACTTGTATTTGGAGATTGTGAATCTTCTCTTTTTCCTTTAAAATTACCTCCTGTCAATTATTGGCTCCCCTGAAGAAGCCTATGTGTAGGCGAAACATGTCGGGATTGCATCAGAACAGCCAAGAACCCCTTGACTCAAATTAATTGACGGATTGTGGTCATTGTCTGTATAAACATTGATGTCTGTAGCTTCAATTTTTTTTTAGAATTTACCTTATTATGGTGGATTTTTTATCATATTTAATAAAATTCTTTTCTTTTATACTATACAACTTTTTCATCCTTACAGCACCGAAATAATCCCACCCTTCTCTCTTTTTCTCCATGTATGTGTACACTGTGTGTACATGTATGTGTATACTGTGTGTGTACTGTGTGGCCCCATAATCTCTGATTGCCTGGGGGGCCCATAAACTATTGCCCAGGGGCACCATGAGTTGTCAGTCCACCTCTGTATACACACACACACACAATTTAATGTACCCATTTTGGTTTATATTTAAAACATGGAAATTTCTCACCTTGTCTCTAACTTTTACTTTAAAAGGATTGGATGCATGTTGATTTTGTTGTACAAATGTAGCAAGTTATCTTTGAAAAGGGTATGTGAAGTGGACCTACACTACATGGGAGCACCACAAAACAAAATGCCATTTAACTTATTTTTAATATTCAATGCAAACGCTCCCATCCCTGTATTTCTCTATTTTAACTTTGAAACCCCCTCCCAGCATCTCTGCCCTTGGCCATCTTGAGTAGGAGCAGATGATTCATGCAGCATTTACTTCCTGGAATCCCTCTGCCCTTGGTTCAGGCATGAGGGTATGCTTAACTGAGAACCCCCTACTCTCCTCCAGCCATGTATGACATTTGCCTAGGCCTGGAAACCAGGAAGTAACTGAAGAAATGTAAAAAAAAAAAAAAAAAAAAAAATGTAAGACAAAGTAAATAAACATGCCTTCCTATTAGAGCTGCACATTAAAAAAAAAAAAAACATTCTTTCCATATAAACAAGTGGAGAGATTATCTGCTCACTCAGCTGTCAAAAGAAAGCATCCTGGGCAATCTGCCAAGGGTAGAACTTGAAACATTGTAACTAACTTACTTCTTAGATCAAAGGGATAGAACTTCTTGCCTAAACAAATAATGTGGGCAGTCTGCCAAGCTTTCAACCACTGTAAATGCAGGAAGTTTAACAACTTAAAGTCTAAATCTTTTTCTGAAACTTCTTTCTTAAAGAGGAAGTAAACCCCTTCAAATCACTTTGACCTACAGGTAAGCCTAGATTAAGGCTTACCTGTAGGTCCAAGCAATATCTCCTAAACCTATATGGTTTAGGAGATATTTGCCCGAAAATGGGCACCGCTGTCTACGGCGCATGCTCCGTAGACAGCGGCGCGCAGGCGCACTAAATGCGGCAAATCCAAGAATGGATTTGCCTAATTTGTCGACTCCCGTGCGCATGCGCGGGAGTGACGTCATCGCGGCTTCGCCGAATGGCAGAGGCGGAGCTGCGAGACGCGACTCCCGTGCGCATGCGCGGGAGTGACGTCATCGCGGCTTCGCCGCTGTCATTGGTCGGAGCTGCGAGACGCCACCAGCAAGATGGATGCGGCGGACTACAGGGATCAGCGGCGACTTCGCTGGCTCCTGTGTCAGGTAAGTGACACATAATGAGCTACTATGCGATGCATAGTAGTCCATTATGCTTTACCTTTGCAGGGAAAAAAAGAGGAAGTAAACCCATCAGGTTTACTTCCTCTTTAAGTTAAGAGAAGTTATTTTTTCCTAGAAAATTACTTGGAATCCACACACACACATACATCCATCCATCTATCCAAAGGAATAAAATGGCAATTGCTGCAATATTTTATGTCACACTGTTTGCCCAGCAGTCTTTCAAATGCAATTGTTTGGAAAAAAAAAAATACACTTCAATAAATAAAGAAAAAGTGAAACCGTAAAGTTAGCACAATTGTTTTCTTTGTTTTAATGTGAAAGAGGATGTTACGCCACAAAAAAAATCGTGATTCTCATTTTAGCCAGTATCGTGCAGCGGGAATAAAATAAATATTGTCAATGTTAGTTGAGAGAGTGAAGCTCCACTTTAAGATGTTTCCTGAGCCTAGGTTCACACTGATATGATGCGGGAACCAGTGCGATTACAGCGCTGGTTCCCGCATCACATCTCTCCCGCAGGCAGTTCACAGATCGCAGGGCGAACTGTGAACTCACACAGGAATCAGATTGCATAGTTGAGAAAATCCATGCGATCCAATTTCAGTGCGGGGGAGGGGGGGGGGGGACGGGTCTTTGCACTTTTTTTGTCCTGCAAATCTAATGCGAGTTCAGCCATACAACTGCATGGCTGAACTCACATTTAAAACACATCGCATGTGGTCGGCACAGCAGGTGCAAATCACATGCAATGTCTAATCGCAGTAGCGTGAACTTGGGCTGAATGTGGTTTTGTCCAGTGTTAAAACCACTTTCAGCTCTTTTTTGTCTGCCTATCTCATTAGGAAGATTAGATTATCTATCGACTTTCACACCGAGGTGGTTTTCAGGCGTTTTAGCAGCTAAAAATTGCACCTGTAAAGCGCCTGAAAACTGTCTCTCATGCTTTCCCAGTGTGAAAGCCCAAGTGCGCTTGCGGGACTGGAAAAAAAAATACAAATAAAAAGTCCTGCAAGCATCTTTGGGGTGGTGTAGGAGCAGTATACAGCGCCCCCGCCCATTGGAATGAATGGGCAGCACTTCGGAAGCACCTGAAAAGCAATTCGGAAGTGCCGCAACAGGGGCACTTTTAACTTATTTGGCCGCTAGCGGGGGTTAAAAGCTCCCCACTAGCAGCTGAAAAGCGCCGCTTAGACAGCGGTAAAGTGCTGCTAAAACTAGTGGTGCTTTACAGCTTATGGACCCGCCTCCCCAGTGTGAAACTTAGACAGTTGTTACATGAACAAGCATTCCCCACTGAAAGATCATGCCCCAATCCTGTTCTGTAGTGTTACAATTTTGGATGCACCCTCACTTTTATTCCCAGCGACTTTGGTGATCAGGATAAGTTTTGCCTTTAACCAATTCAATACTGGGCACTTTTACCTCCTTCCTGTCAAGGCCAATTTTTAGCTTTCAGCGCCGTCACACTTTCAATGACAATTGCACAGTCATGCAACACTGTACCCAAAAGGGACCGCTTTCTTTTGGGGGTATTCAATTGGTACTGTTTTTTTTTTTAATTTGCTAAAATAAGAAAAAGAAAAAGCAGCTCTTATTTACAAGCTTTTCTACCAAAAACAAAGTAATTTTTCTCCTGCACCGATGAGACGGCACTAAACAGCACTCATGAGGAGGCACCAATAGGTGGTACTGATAGCCACCAATTGACATCCCCGATAGGCAACACTGATGGGCACTCTTTGGGCTGCACTGATTATCTGTGCAGGTCTCCCTTGTGAGTAAATGCCGCTGATCAGCTCTCCTCACCTCACACACTGTCAGTGTGGGGAGTGGAAAGCCAATAACCAGCATTTCCTTGTTTGCATGATTGGACACAGCTGATCACATGGGTAAAGAGCCACGTCATCGGCTCTTTACCGAGATTCAGGGATGCGCTGTGTCCCAGATGACAATGACATTGTCCCACAACAACTGAACCTCCCTGCAGCCTTCATTTCTCTATACGGTGGGAGGAAAGTGGTTTAAGTATAGCCTTTCAGGAAAAAAAAAAGAAGAGAAAATAGAGAGAATATCTCTATCAACACAAGACCATTTTCCCCTAATCCCTCTGCAAATTCTCACTTTGATTCTGCCAGTGATTTCCACCTAATGCAGCTTCATGTGATAGATAGGGTGACAATGCTGCAGCACAGCTCCTGAATTCGGAGCACCATTATCACTCTGCTTGCACAACAGCAGGAAGATGCTGCAGGTGACGTAGCCAACAGCACTGTCACTGTAGCTTGCTAATCAGTAGCTGGCCATTTTCAGTCCTACCTACTGCTTTCTGGATGCATCCTCTAATGCCGAAACCCTCCCATAGTGAGCTGCAGTATCTGAGAGGGGTAGCGTGGGAGATGCAAGGGCAGGGGAAGCAAAGGAAAGTTTATTTTATCTTTAGGAGTCTTATATGGTCACAAAAGTAACTGTTTGGTACCTGTTTAGGCTGACAAACAGGAGCATTATAAAAGTGCTTTAATGTTCATTACACGCAACCAGTGTATTTGTTTAATCAAATAGTAGGGACTGAAACAAACTTTTGTGGTGTGGTAATGCACGCTACCAGAATTCACCTTACATGCTCGCTACTGTCCAACACACATGCATTGCAGCACACCACAATGCACTACTGTGTCTTGTAGTGTGCTGATTTGAGAAAAAAAAAAAAATAGGATTTTTATAACAGCTTACCTGTAAATCCTTTTCTTTTGAGGTACATCACGGGACACAGAGCCATAGAAATATATGGGTTATAGTCCACCTTCAGGTGCTGGACACTGGCACACCCTAAACAGGAAGTTGCCTCCCTGTATAACCCCTCCCACTACTGGGAGTATCTCAGTTTTGTAGCAAAGCAATACATGTGTATACTAGAAAGAGGGGCGGGACCTCGGTGTACTTCAAAAGAAAAATAGGATTTTATAACAGCTTACCTGTAAAAATCAATTTTCTTTAATCATACATCATGGGACACAGAGCCATAATAATTACTATGTGGGATGTCCCAGAGCAATGCCAACTGATGGGAAGGAGACACAACTAAAGTAGGGCACCATGAGATCAGAGGATTTATACTGCTGTCTGCAGTACACTGCGCCCAAAGGCGACATCTTCATATCTTTTTACATCCACCAGATAGAATCTGGTAAATGTATGGATTGAAGACCAATTTGCGGCCTTGCAGAATTGAGCCATGGAGGCTTAATAATGCACTGCCCACAAAGCACTAACAGCCATAAAAGGAGCACGCTTTCATTTGAAAGGGTAGAACTACCTCTTTAAACCATAAGCTTGAACAATTACTTGTCGAATCCATTTAGAAATAGTAGATTTCGACGCTGCCTGTCCTCTTTTAGGTCCTTCAGGCAACACAAAAAAAACGTTTTCCAAATCTGAGCAGTCGTCTTCAAGTAGACTGACTGCTTTCACAAGATCAAGAGAATGTAGTGATTTTTCTTCCATAGAACAGGGTTCTGGAAAAATGAAGGTAGAACATTATCCTGGTTTAGATAAAAACCCGATATTACCTTTGGTAAAAAAAAGTTTGGATGAGGATGCAATACTACCTTATCCTTGTGAATAAAAATATGGCTCTTTACAAGAAAGAGCAGCCAATTCTGATACCCTTCTTGCAGCAGATATGGTAACCAGAAAAAAATTGTTTCCTTGTCAAAAAAAGGACCAAGGGAATATGTCATATCGGCTCAAAAAAAAAGGTTGTTTGCTTTGTAATGCCGTCAAAACTAAAATTCAAGTGCCAAGGGTTCAGGGATTACCCAACCAGAAATTAAAGTTACCCCTGAATAAAGTTACGAACCAAAGAATGCAAAGAAAGCGGTCATTGAAATAATATGACCAAGATATTCCAGGTAGTTGAATGTGGTGATCATACTTTGGTGTAAGCGGGCTACCGACTGGTCTATCAAAAACAGGTAAACCATCATCGTTATACCTTGGGCCCTTAATCTGGCTAGGAGGGGCACCAGAATCTTTGCAAACACTCAAAGCGCAGTAGCTGGACTGAAAAGCAGAGCTACACACTAAAAATTAAGATTTTCCACCTTGAAAAGTAGATATTACTAGTGAGCGAGGAAATAGGCATATGGTGGTATGCATCTTTGATGTCAATTGACGCCAGAAGTTCTCCTCCTTGTACGATGGAGATAACCGATTTGGATTGACTCCATACGAAAAAAAGAGCGGTTATATTTAGGAATTGAATTTAGATTTTTGATATCCAGAATGTTCATTGAGATTTGGCACCATGAAAAAAAAAAAAAAAAAAAAAAAAAAATAAAAATAAAAAAAAAGAAGAAGAAGAGGTTTGAATCAAACCCCAACCTCTGTTCTTACATGGGGACCCCTATGATCACTTTTTTCTTTTTCTCTGGATCCTTAGAAGCGTTTGATCTGAGAAAACGGGGACACGGGAACTCTTGGAACTCCAGTTTGTGCCCTGGAGATATTGAGGAAGTCCCCCATTTGTCTCGACACTCTTCCTGACAGATTCTTGAGAACTGCAGAAGAATTCCCCTATTCGATTGAACCTGACAGTGGAAGCCGCTGTGACTGCCTGGAGGCATACATTTACTCCTTTTCTTAAATGGTAAAAGGGGTGCTTTCCAGGAGAATTACTTTGGATATATTATCCAAAACATCCCCAAATAGCTGTTTCACTGCAAAAAGGAAGATTAGCTAGGAGCTTCTTAACCAAGGCCTGAAGGATAGGCTCTCTCATAGCAACTATTGCAAATAAAGCTGCTTCCTGGGCCTGCTGAGCAGGATAACCTTGAACACCTGTTTAAACTGGTCTCTCAATGATTAAGCGATTACTGTCAGCGCAGTCTGAGACACTCAATCTTCCAGAGAAAAAAAATATAAAATGTTCCCCCCCCCCCTACAGGAATTCCACCTTTTTATCTGTTGGATCCCTAAGCATTTGAGCATTGTCTGCCGGAGAAGTCAAACTTATTCTCATAGGATATAGCAGTGTTACTTGCTGATATACCCTACTTAGTGAATTTCCTCCACCATAGGATAAATTGTGATAACAAAAATGCTCATCTGAGTGATCCTTTCAGATACAAAAAAGCTTTTCCAGCAATGAATGGACAGGAAAAGGCATGCACAGCTTGAGGAGGCTTTAGTGAACCCAAATACTCAGTTAAGGGTACATAAATGTGGAGCAATCATTCAGCAAGAAACTGCACCATCAATCTTAAGATTGAAACAGCTGATTCTCCTGCATGCGACACCTCAGAAGAGAGGAGTCTTCAGCCCCTAGTTCCTCAGTTTGGGAGTACTGGTTAATGAAAGAGAACCTGCCGCATTTTGACCCACACTGGGGATGCGATTAAAGTCGTAAAAAACAAAAACAAAAAAGGTTAATTATCATAAACAGGGGCTGCAGTGTTAAAAACAGTTGCAGACATTTCATGGCCCTGATGCTCACTTTGACCAGCCACCCCCTCTCAGGGGAGGATGCCATTTGTATACGAGGCCTGGGTACCACTCAATTCGGCCTAAAAGACAATTTTAATGGATCCGGCTGGATAGCTAGCCCCAGCAAGGTTTGCTCCAGTGGAGCTCAGCACAGCACATCTTCACTCGTCACCAACACCTTAGACACTGGCAAAAAAAACTGGGAGATACTCCCAGTAGTTGGAGGGGTTATATAGGGAGGCAACTTCCTGTTTAGGGTGTACCAGTGTCCAGTACCTGAAGGTGGGGTGGACTATAACCCACATAGTAATTACTACTATAGCTCTGTGTCTCGTGATGTACAATTAAAGAAATGATGCATTTCTTTGTCCACTCTTCCACGCTCATTCAAAATAGAGGTGCCGCCTCAACGCAACATATGTTGACATATAATGAGTATTAACCCAAAGCTCAATGGCGAAGGGTGAATGGGCCTCAAAAGTTTACACTTTTTTCCCCCCATTATATTCATCTGTGCTTTTATTCTGCTACATTTCAGTTGGGTATGTATATTTTTTTTACATCCTTTATAATTTGGGGCATGAATCTGGTTATTATAAAACGGTGTTATGGTAACTGGTGTATATGGCATTTCAAAATGGTTTTGTGCTTAAAATGCACAATAACATACATTCAATTACACAGTGAATGGTCAAAACATCAGCACACTAGCCAGTCCACTGCCAAGAATTTTCCACAGCAATGAAAAATGGTCCATACTCTTTTTAATTTTTACAAATACTAATCATGTGGACTGTCGGGTGCTATCTCCCTCACTCCCACCCAGGAATTTGTCCAACCATGGCATTCCTATTTAGGGTACAGAAGAGCCAAAAGAGTTTTTAAAATAATCAGCATGCCCTATAGACAGTTCTTGTGCATCTGCAGCCAGCTTTAGGCTATTCATAGGCAAAAGCCAATTTCACCTACTAAACTTGATATCAACCACAGAATTCATACAAACATCTAACCACTGGAAATTGTATACACACACACGCCAGTGTTAGAGAACACCAAAATTATGATTTATGTTGCTATTACATTTCTGATTAAAAACCAGACATTTAAAATCATACCATGATAAGAAAAAAAAAAAAACCCCAGTTTCACGGATCTATTTTTCTCAAGAGTCTGGATTATCACAAAGATTGCCTTAGGCCCCTTTCACACTGGGGCGGTGCGGCCGTCGGCGGTAAAGCGCCGCTAGCGGGGTGGTTTTAACTCCTGCTAGCGGCCGAAAAAGGGTTAAAACCGCCCGCAAAGCGCCGCAGCATTGGCGCTTTGCCGGCGGTATAGCCACGCTGTCCCATTGATTTCAATGGGTAGGACTGCTCCTTTCACCGCTCCAATAATGCGGCTAGCAGGACTTTTTTTTTACCATCCTGCTAGCGCACCATTCCAGTGTGAAAGCCCTCCGACTTTCGCACCGGAGTGAAAGGGGCCGGTTTTTTCAAGCGCTACACAGGCACTATTTTTAGCGCTGTAGCACCTGAAAACCGCCCCAGTGTGAAAGGGGCCTTACAGAAAAACGATAACATTTTTCCAAATGCTACTATCCATGTCCTCAAATATTGCTTGCAATTTTGAGTCAGTTATCTTCTATCTACAAATGGTAAAAAAAACAAAAAAAAAAACAAAAGGAGGATTAACACTGCAGCTAGCACTGGGCTCGGGATACAATAACTCAAAATACTAAAGTGCAAAAAAGTGCAGCGCTAATAATGAAAATACCAAATAGAATCAAATTAAATTAATAAAAGATATTGATATACTTATTTTATTAATTATCCCACTAAAGTGACATAAAATAAATATGATAACCCACCAAAGTGACGTGAAATAAATAAAAATGTAAAAATCTTAAATAATCAAACCACCAAGGGCATCAAAACAGGAGATCCAAAGACGGCAAATGGATAGTGGTAAAGGAAAACCCTAGTAGGGGTGATAAGGCCCAATATTGGAACCCAAAAACACTTTCATCCACAGAGCATGAAAAAGCAGCAAAAAGATGGGGGCTCCAATGGTGTAGGTAAAATCTCTACTTCGGGCCAGGTACTCTACTCCCCATATTGCTTTTAATGAATTGTGATCACTTTTTACCATTTTATGTTGGTTTTTATCAATTAAAACCTACTTTTTTTGACCTGCACCATTGGAGCCCCCCATCTTTTCCTTCTTTATGCTCTGTGGATAAAAGGGTTTTTGGGTTCCAATATTGGGCCTTATCGCCCTTTACCACTATCCATTTGCCATCTTTGGATCTCCTGTTTGATGCTCTTGGTGATTTGAACCATCCTCAAGATTGTGACATCTTTAAGAGACCGACTACAGCAGTCACGTGGTTCTTCTTACGGCCGACATCCTCTGAAGAGCGGGGTGCACCCCAAAACCTTCAGGATACCAGCTGTCCAGCCACAGTTCTTCCGTCGCTTGGGATTTTTCATGCCGGGTTCAGTGTTGGGCCAAATGAGCAGGGGAGGGGGGAGGGGTGGTGGTGGTGGTTCAGCAGTAGGGCAGAAGAATGGGGGGGGGGGGGAGGGTTCAGCGGTGGGGCAGAAGAGCAGGGGGAGGGTTCAGCGGTGGGACAGAAAAGCAGGGGGAGGGATCATGTTGGGGCAGAGGAGAAAGAAGGTACATTGGTGGGACACATGAGCAGGAGGTTACACCAGTGGGGCAGATGTGCAGAGGAGAAAGGAGGTACATCGGTGGAACACATGAGCAGGGGGTTACAGTGTAGAAAATGGTTCAGCAGCAGGGCAGATGAGAAAGGGTGGTACAGATGAGAAAGGGTGGTACAGTGGTGGGGCACATGAGAAAGGGTGGTACAGTGGTGGGGCACGTGAGAAAGGGTGGTACAGTGGTGGGGCACGTGAGAAAGGGTGGTACAGTGGTGGGGCACATGAGAAAGGGTGATACAGTGGTGGGGCACATGAGAAAGGGTGGTACAGTGGTGGGGCACATGAGAAAGGGTGGTACAGTGGTGGGGCACATGAGAAAGGGTGGTACAGTGGTCTGAGGTGTGGAGTTGCAGGAAATGAGGCTGATCTGAGGTGTGAGAGTGCAGGATGTTTATTTCTCACTACTAAAGTAGTTTACAGCATTTACTTTATAAAAATCATTTTTGTGATTGAGAGTGTGAAGTTGACATTTTTTTGCTATAAAATCGGTACGCTCAATTCCTTTAAAAACATTTTTCGTCACACTGTGCCCAAAAGGATGCCTACCCCTGATTTACAAGAATGGTTGCATTTATAGCAGCATGCACTTGTGATGTGCTGTAGGATAATTTGCTATAGCGGAATTGAGAAACAACCAATACTGAGCAATTGGACGGAAAGACATTTTCACTGATGGAACTGATAAAGAACCGACACTCTTTACTCAGTCAGCTCTACTCCACCATTTTAATAAAGATTTATTACCTTGTCAGTATAGATGGGACATGACTCCTTCTGATGTATGCTCAGTTTAGGAATACGGAAGTTGGTCAACAGATATACGATTGGTTTCCAAACTAAATGTTATCACTCAGATTTAGCAACAATCACCATGTCTATGGTTAAAGCATCAGTGTGCTTTGTTAAAAAAATAGTAGCTGCCACAGTTGTATCTCAGAATATTCACCTGTTTTTTTTGTTTTGTTTTTTTTAGCAAATTCAGCTTACAGCATATTAGTTAAAAGAGCAATGGCGTATTCGTACTACAATTCAATTTCACTCTGTTTAGAGCACTCAGGGTTATACATATCAACTGTGAACTCGATATTTGTTTCTCTACTTTACAGCCTTATTAAAAATAAATTCTATGGCCTCCTGGCCTTAACTGCGTATTAGGCATTGTTCACTGTGCAGCTCTACAACATCAGAAATTAATGTGCAGATTAAAAAGAAATAAAAAATGGCTGGGCACATTAAATGCTAATATTCCCTCAACTGCTGATTAAAACCTTCGGCAACCATCCAAACACCAAGCAGCACATAGGAAACATGAATTCACACAAACAGCATGAAAAGGTTTCACAGAAAACAAGCCACATTCGTGAGGATATACTTCCCTTCCCTCAAGGACAAGTCTTTATTTAGCACCTCCACAATCTAAGCAACAGATGTTACACAACATTTTCCCTAGAGTGGAAAAAATCCACAGTCAAAAACACGTAGTGTCACTTAATATGCTACATAGGCGTCTAGGTTTTGGAGGAGACTTCAGGAAAGCTACCAATGAAGAAATCCAAACAAACCCCAGGCTGTCATTGACCAGACTTACACCCACAGAAAGGCCACTGTTCAGTACCGACAATTCGCTTTATGCCCATATAGAAAAAAATCCCTGCAATTGTAACACATGAAAGAAAAACAACTTTGAGCATAAGAAAATGTAATAACAGGACACATAAGAGGCCTATTTATAAAAGGCCACCAATATGATTGTTTACCGTTGTGGCACAATGAACTCCCCTTTGCCTTATATCATTGCTAAATTTATATAATAAAAGTCCATGCAAACTGGGCTTAAAGAGGAGGGCCAGCTTAAAAAAAAAAAAAATGTAAAAAAGTCAGCAGCTGCAAACACTGTATCTGCTGACTTTTAATAAGCAGACTTACCTGTCCAGGGCATCCGCGATGTTGGTCGCCCAAGGGTGACTCGTCCCTTGGCTCCCGGCACCACCATTCCAACTAAGGGAAACAGGCAGTGGAGCCTTGCGGCTTCACTGCCCGTTTCCTACTGCGCATGCGCGAGTCGCGCAGTGCTTTGTGAATGGGGCGCACTGTGTTCTGGGACACACAGTTCCCAGAACACACAGCGCCCCATTCCCCAGAAGACGTCGCATGGAGGAGAGAAGACCGAACATCACCGCGGAGTAGGAAGAGGCAGATTAGGACGATATGCCTAGCAACAGGCATTTCTGGTAAGTTTTTAGGATTTTTTGCTTTTCAGGGTGGCCCTCCACTTTAAAAAAGCCAGTTCTTTTGGCAGAAAAAAAAAGTTTTGGAGTTCGCAGTTTAGGAGATTTTACTTTTTTTTTCCCCCACTAGAAAACTTCTCCCAAAAAATGCAAACCAGGTGGGGTTTTTTTCTGCCTCTAAACGTGGAGCTTAAAATAGGTCTTTAAAGGGATTGTAACATCTCTTTTTTTTAACTAACATGTTATACTTACCCGCTCTGTTGCAGTGGATTTGCACAGAGCAGCCCAGATCCTCCTCTTCTTGGGTCCCTCTTTGGCACTTCTGGCCCCTCTCCTCCTGTCAAGTGCCCCCACAGCAAGAAGCTAGATATGGAGGCGCTCGAGGTGCAGCTCCGAGAATAAGATCAGACACAGAACTGCCGGACTTTGAATCACCATGGGAATCAATGGCGCCGCTGCTGTGTCTCAGCCAATCAGGAGGGAGAGTCTCGGACAGCCGATGGACTCATGAACATTGCTGGACAGAGATGGGGCTCAAGAGGCTGTTGCACACAGAAGGCTTTTTATCTTAAAGTGGTTGTAAACCCCGTTACACCACTTTTGTCTAGAGGTAAGCCTATAATACTTACCTGTAGGTACCGTGAATATCTCCTAAACTTGCACAGTTTAGGAGATATTCACTGTATCCAAATGTGCCGATGTCATCGACACATGCGCACTGATGAAATGACCCACCCGTGTCATTTTTTCCGTAGCCCTGCCATGTCACAGCGCTGGAGCCGGCAAACCCAGAAATAACTCCGGGACACATGTCACTGGTCACAGTGGTGTGCAGGGACCAGGGCAACAGCTTCAATCTAAGGTAAGTAGTTCATAAATCAGCTAGTATGTGATGCACACCATCTCATTATGCCTTTGTCTTGCAAGTTTTTTTTGTGGGGGGGGGGTTCCGGAGTTTACAACCACTTTAATGCATGGACACATAGGAGAACATTGAGCAGGCAAAACACAAAACTCCAACAGAAGCAGGGTTTTTTTTTTTTTTTTTTTTTTTTTTTTTTTTTAAGCCCGGTGTGCATGGATCCTAAAAAGGCTATACATTTTAACATTCAGATTTTAAGTGTTACCAAACCCACAACAGTAAAATCAGTAAAGCATGCTTTTTATACTTACTGTGGAACCTAAGGGGTTAGTCCTCTGCATTGTGTATAAAGGCTGTGTGATCCTGTCTCTCTGATCCTCCTCTTCGTCCACTGTCCCCTAATTATTTCATGATAGGGCAGAGCTCAGGGACAAGCTGCACATGCTCAGTTTGGTGTATATTGCTGGATAGTTTCTCTTTTCCCTTGGGAGAGTGCATGTGATCAGCACAGGGCCAATCAGCACTGTCCAGACAGAGGGTCGGGGGAGAATGAAAACTCCTCCTACAAGCTTTACTAGGAACAGATACAAGTCAGAAGGCTGCTATATACTGCTGATGAGAAATGGCGTTTAGCAGTTTATACTTACTAAAATAATTGCATTTCCATGTTCTGTGTACTGTGGGAGATCAGATATAGCGAATGCAGGTTCTGGGTTTAGTAGCACTTTAAACCTTTTCTCATCAGCAGTTAGAGCAGTCTTGTGACTTCTATCAGTGTCTGGTTAGAGCTTGTAGAAGTTTTCTCCCCTGATTGTTCTATGAGGATACATGCCCCCTGACCCTCTGTCTGGACAGTATTGATTGGGCCTGTGCTGATAAAACGCACTCTCCCAATAAAAAAATAAATAAAATAAAAAAACGCTCTTTAGCAATACTCACCAAACTGAGCATGTGCAGCTTGTCCCTAGCCTTTGTAATGTGGAAGAAGGGGAAGATCAGAGGAGACAGAATCAAACAGCCTTTTTACACAATGCAGAGGATTAACCCCTTAGGTCCCACAGTGAGTATAACAAGCATGCTTTCCTGCATATACAGATTGATTTTACTGTTGTGGGTTTACAAACATTTTTGCGATTTCAGACATTAATTTTGTAATACACTCACCAACAAAAATAAACACTAAACTCTGGTTTGAAGAAAGAAAAAAAAAAAAAAAGAAAAAATCTATTCAAATATGTATTCTAAAAGTGATTGTAAATACTTTGTTTTTTAAACAAACAGGTTTATACTTACCTGTTCTGTGCAGCGGAATTGCACAGAGCAATCCCAAACCTCTTCTCCGGTCCCCCCACTGGAGCTTCTGACTCCCCCTGCCAAGTGCCTCCATAGAAGGTAGCAATTGTGCGGGCTGGCTCCTGAGCCTCGCTATCTCTGTCTATTGACACAAACAGGACGCAGCACCTCCCCCTCATCACTGGCTTTGATTGACGGCAGCGGGAGCCAATGGCTCCCAGTGCCTCAGCAAAGCCAGCGAGAGCAGGAAGTGAGGGGAGAGAAGAGCTTCAGATGTGCACAGCACTGGATCCAATGAGAGCTCAGGTAAGTCAAAGGGGAGTGAGGGGAGATACCAATGCCTAAATATTTTTACCGTTATGCAAGAAATGCATTAGGGTATGGTTTAGGCTTTTTAAAAGGATAAGTTCACCTTTGGGAACATGTTACATGTTCCACCAATTTTTAGGGTGTAGTAACATCTTCCCAAAGCTGCCTCAACATCCTTTGCGACTGTCGGCTTTAGTTCTCATTGAACTACCACGATGCTGTGGAGCGCCATGGTAGTTCATTGATTTCTTCCTGTCAGTGTATCTGTCTGCCCATTCGGGTTGTACGGGTACACAGATATACTGACAATGATCTGCTGATCGCTGGTGCAATGTTTTACAGCTTTCAAAAGAAAAAAAAAAAAGAAATAAAGAAAATTAACAATTTTTTCCCTGCAAAAAAAAAGTGCATTTATTTTTTATTCTCTAAAAGGTGAACTTATTCTTTAACTCAAAGAAGAACCTTCTATTGCTCTAATCCTCCTCAAAATTCCTTTATTTTATGCTCCTGTGATCTTATTCCCTGTTATGGGGTGGCTACAATCATTCTCCATGATCCTACCGTGTATAAAAACACCCACACTTGAAATGAAACCTATAACCAGAGTGTGGGTGCATACTATGTTTTAACCAATTATGTACCTTCATTAGTCACCTGGTCTTTCTTCGCGGGCTCTGGACAATTTAATGGCTAGGTCCGCAATAATGTCACTCCCGCACACATGCGTGGGAGCTGCAGCCACAGCACAGTGCTCTGCGTTCCACAATATACTGTGTGCACTGAATGCAGAGTCCCTCTGCGCATGCGAGGGTGACGTCATCAGCCACTTTCAATGTAAATATCTTCTAAACCGGGCAGACTCCTTCTAGGAGTCAATGAAACACAGTACCAAAAATGTTATGAGAAATGCACAAGGAAGGGAGCAGGAAGTTCAGCTCATGGCAGGAACCTGTCACAAAAGATCCACAAGTTGGGAATCTCCCTTAACGGGGTAATGAACAACAGAGTGGATGCAGCAGGGGATAAACATTTTCATGTTCCACTTTAAAACATTTTTTACAGTGTGAGTAGGAATGCTTCTCTACCCATTGTCACTTATAAGTAATGTATATTCTTTTAGCAGATGTAAAACAATATTATTATCTGTAGAGTGAAATGACAATTACTGGAGTAAAAGGGAGCCAAACCATCTATGAAAATGCATTAACTAAAAGGGTTAAAGTGTATCTAAACCATTTTTTTTATTATTTCCAAGCATTATTTCCTCAAATGTGAAGGCTACATTTGTTTTCTTTTTTGCCATTTATTTTTATTTTTTTCACCTGGAGGTCCTGTCAGTAACACACTTCCTTCCCTAGAGTATTAAAGGATAACTAAACCCGTTTTGTTTTTTAATAAACATATTATACTTACCACCTCTGTGCAGTTGGTTTTGCACAGAGTGGCTCTGATCCTCCTCTTCTGGGGTCCCTCAGCGGACCTCCTGGATCCTTTTCCCGTGTGCCCCATTGGAGAAGCACTCTCCCCCTCGGGACACCCATGCAGGCGTGCTCCAGAGTCTCACTGTTGCATCTTTTGACACAGACAGCAGGACTCGGACTCGCCCCCCCCCCCCCCCCGGCTCTCACATCATTGGATTTGGGAGCCAGTGGGAGCCAATGGTTGCACTGCTATCAATCTATCCAATCAGAACCCAAGACACTGTTTGGAGCAGCTGTGCTGGTTCTCGGCGCTGGAAAGACCAGGCTCAGGTGAGTAAAAAAAAAAGGGGGGGGGGGATGCTGCACTATAAAAGGTTTTTCACCTTAAAACGGTAGTAAACCCTTCCACATGAATACAATTTTGTTCTTACTGCATATATTCTTTATCTTGTCAAGGGATAAAAAAAAAATGTTTTTTAAATGTACAGAATATCAGCACCCAATATCGGTTATCAGCCTGAAAGGCAGCCGAAAAATCGGTATAGTAATGGTACTGAGAAAATGATATCGGTTGATCCCTAGTTTTGACAAACTGTAAGACCATGTACTTTTTTTGGTCACGTTTTGATGCACATGGAAAAAAAATTCAGCCAATTTAACCTTTAAAAAGAGAAGAACCCTGTTTTAAATCGGTGTATAACACACACTTTTTCCCCTTAAAATCAAGGAAAAGTCGTGGGTGTGTGTTATACGTGATCCCCCGCTGATTGTGAGCCTTGGGCGGCTTTCAGCAGCCTTTGGCCGTTCTCGGCGGCCGAAAGCTGCCGAGAACTACGAGTGCCACCAAGATACACAGGACATCCGGCTCTGTATCACAGCGGCGCCATTTTTAAATGGCAATGCTGAGAAATGAACTGACAAGGCTGCAAATGACACTGATAAGGCTGCATTGATGGGCATTTAAATATAAGTTTTATTTCCTTAAACTTCCCTTCTAAAAGTTTTTCTCCTTAAAATTACCTCCTAAACTTGGGGTGCGTGTTATACGCTGATAAATACAGTATGTTGTTTTTTTCCCCCCTGTTTTACACTTACCTAGGTGGATGCCCGATGCTGCATCTGTCACCCAGCATCTCTGCCCTGAGAACCAAACGATTCTCACAGCTCCCAGAGCAGAGAGCTGCTGACTATCAAGGTCATGTCACGAGCTCTCCGCTCTGACCCCCTCCCCTCCCCCCTGCACTCACTGGAGCGCTGACCTGTGGAGGGGTGGGAAGCAGTCGTCTCAGTCTATGAGTGGCTCACTGAGACGGACATCAGTCCAGGTACCTCGCGGATCCAGACTTTATTGTGATGATGCGGTGCCTGGACTGATTTCTGCGACATTAGAGAGCTACCTTTAGACTACTCTGCTGAAAACTGGTCACAGGAGTGCAAAATGATATACACTCCATAGGATAAGCCAGCCAAAAACAAGCTTAGGCTGGATTCCTCCAACTAGATTTTCATGCTAGACCTAACTAATCTTAAAAATGCTCCCTCCCCCCTCCTAACACCTACTGTATGCTGATTAAAGTAGGCCATACATTATGCAAGGTTGATGAAGAATCCCTCCCACAGCGTTGTGGTGTTCTGACAGCAGGAAGTCTTCCTCACCAGCAGAATAAAATGATCACTGCTAGTGACTGTAGCCACCAGAATTCATCTGCAAAAGAAAAAAACACCCAGACAGGTTGGTTATAGTGAAGTTGATCAACTTCAATACAACCAGCTTGCCCATATACAGATCAAAATTTGCTGGTTCCTGCAGAGTTTCGATTAGTTTATGGCTGCCTTTACCGGTGTAAGAAATCCTACTTTAAAAGTTCAATTTGAATTTAACAGCTCAGTTTTTGAACATATGCAAGAATCTTTACATATATGCAATCCTATATTTTAGGTTTATGGGTAGCACAGTGGTTTGCACTTCTGCTTTGCATCACTGGGTTCCTCAGACACTGCATGAGGTTTGCATGTTCTCCCAGTGCTTATATGTGCTGGTTATTTTATACTCACTCCAAAACACATACTGGTAGGTAAATTGGCTTGGGACAAATAGATCTATACTCAGACAAAAAAAGTTAACCAAAAAAAAATAAAATAAACAGGCAGATTCGATGGACTGGATGCTGGGCCGGGACAAGGGGTGAACTGCTGCCCTGGGCACTGTGGTATCATGCAAGTTTGGGGGGTTCCACAAGGAGATTGAGGGGGGAGGGGGCAGCAGGGGGTAAGCATTGTTCTAGGAGGGGAGAAATGAGTGGCGATTTAGGGAGCTTTGTGTAGGAAGGGGTCATATGGGGGGGGGGGGGGGGTGAGAGGAATGTGTGCTTAGGAGTAAGCAGCTTAGTGTTTTCGTGGGGGGGGGATTTGTTTGCCCTGGGCTCTAGATGATAACCTTGTCCCGGCACTGCCTGGATGGTCTACTTTCTGAAGCCACTTTTCTATGCTTTCAGTCTAAATTGTCCCTAGTGTGTGTATGTATACAGTGAGGGGAGAAAAGTATTTCATCCCCAGCTGATTTTGTACATTTGCCCACTGACAAAGAAATGATCAGTCTATAAATTTAATGGTAGGTTTATTTTAACAGTGAGACAGAACAAAAATAAAAAATATCCAGAAAAATGAATTTCAAAAAAGTTATAAATTGATTTGCATTTTAAACGATTGAAATAAGTATTTGATCCCCTATCAATGAGCAAGATTTCTGGCTCCCAGATGTCTTTTATACAAGTAACAAGCTGAGATTAGGAGCAGTTTCTTAAACGGAGTGCTCCTAATCTCAGTTTGTTACTTGAATAAAACCTGTCTACAGAAGCAATCAGAATCCAATCTCTCCACCATAGCCAAGACCAAAGAGCTGTCCCAGGATGTCAGAGACAAGATTGTAGACCCTACACAAGACTGGAATTGGCTATAAGACCATCACCTTGCAGCTTTGTGAGAGAGTGACAACAGTTTGTGTGATTATTTGCAAATACAAGAAACACAAAATAACTGTTTATCTCCCTCGGTCTGGGGGTCCATGCAAGATCTCACCTCGTGGAGTTTCAATGATCATGAGAACGGTGAGGAATCAGCCCAGAACTACACGGGATAATCTTGTCAATGATCTTAAGGCAGCTGGGACCATAGTCACAAGAAAACAATTGGTAACACACTTAGCCGTGAAGGACTGAAATACTGCAGCACCCAAAAGGTCCCCCTGCTCAAGAAAGCACATGTACAGGCTCGTCTGAAGGATTCAGAGAACTGGGTGAAAGTGTTGCGGTCAGATGAGACCAAAATCGAGCTCTTTGGCACCAACTCAACGCGCCATGTTTGGTGGAGGAATCCTGCCTATGACCCCAAGAACACCTTCCCCACCATCAAACATGGAGGTGGAAACATTATGTTTTGGAGGTGTTTTACTGCTAAGAGGACAGGACAACTTCACCGCATCACAGGGACTATGGACGGGGCCCATGTACCATCAAATATTGGGTGAGAACCTCCTTCCCTCAGCCAAGACGTCTGTGGATAGGTTTTCCGGCAAATTAATGGCACCAAATACATCTATTATAATGATGCAAAAAAAAGAAATAAATGCAAACAAACTAATTCCTGCTGTAGTACTAACAAATCAGACACTATGAATCAAAACAGTAAGGTTTTGAACGGCAAAAGTTGGTGCATTCATACAGATACAAATCCATTTGTTTGCATATATTGCAATCTTTGCTCCACAAAAAAGAGAGAAGCGTCTTCCAACATTCTTTTTGTGCCATTTGTATAGAAATATACATTAAATCAAAACTATATACAGTTATCAGCTTCTTTTACTAACTGTTTAGCTATATAAAAAAAGAGAGGTCTGAAGTAAACAGTTGTACAAAGTCTAGCTACCTGAACATTCACAACGCTCACATTACCATGTAATGTGGCTGGGCAGTGTCACGACATGGGGGAGGGACTGCTCAGCGTTTAGTCAAGCCTGGGGATTAAGCACACCTATAATTTACCAGTAAGCATAACACTGTAAAGTAGGACAGTCAGAAAGGTAGAGCTTTTGCTTGGTTCTCCCAAAGATGCATGCGTAATATGTGTCATGTTTAAAGAGAACCTGTTAGGCCACAAACATGGGAACTATGCAGATATGTTTAAAGGTCCCATTTTTTTTTCAGTGAATACAAGTTGCTCTATGATTGAAGAAGCTGGTGAGGCTGGGGTGATGACAGCATGATCACTACCTATTCCAATCAGACAATGCATTGTGCTGTTGATGCTACCACCCAACCTCATCTAATCAGAGAATGGCTTGTATTCTTTGAAAAAAAAAAGAGCATTGCAGAGCGAGTGATCACCTGTGGTTAGTATGCAGAAACTTTAGATAGTCTGCATAGTACCTAGAAGATCGCAGCAATCACTACTGTAGCAGTGACTATTACAGTAATTGGCAGCTTCCACAGTGGCCCACTAAGTACGAGATATGCACACCTACATTATGTCAAGCTAAACCAATGTAACTATGCAATAAAAATCATACCTGGAGTTCAGCTTAAAACAGAAAAGGGGAATTGTATATGTAAAGATATTTAACAGAACAATTCTGCTCATCTCACTTCCCTCATCCAACTACATATGTCATGTAGCTGCCTTCTTTGGTGCGTTCCCAATATAGACTACATTGCTATGTGCCAACACACTATATTTTGGGAGATGTAGCCTGATAAGATTAGTTGTGAATTGCTATGTTAAACTCAGCAATCGTTTAAACACCTTCATAACTGTAAAAAAAATGTAAAAAAATTATATAATATATCTTTTGGCTTGGGTTCCTGTTCAAGGATCTGTGTAATAGGTTGGGGGTGGTGCAACGAGAGAGGTGACTAACTGACTAACCTCTGCAATGCACTTCCAATCACCATTAAACGGTGCCCAGTTTTAAATTATAATGTTGGTAGATCGTTCATAGTAAGAAGGTACGTGTCTATGACCAGTAGATATCCCTTGTGGAGGCTGCAACACAGATCATGCTCCTTTCCAGGTGTACATTTTTTAAGAAGAATATAAAGCTGTTGTACCTAAATTACAATTCAAAAAGTAAGCCTCACCACACATTACTTGATATTTTTAACCCTTTTTATGTACCAGATGTCTGCAGACTATAGCTATGCTTTACATTTTTACTATGGCAAGTCAGTACAATTCACTTATAAATATTTGTTTACCAAAATATGCACCATGTTAACCTGTCGAGAGAAACAGAAGACCGAAAACTCTTGAAATTGCTATTTATCTGGCAGTCATGCTGACCTTCATGCACCAATGCTCCCGAGTCACTGGCCTGGAAAATTCTAATATCTTTTGTCTGCATATGTTTTCCCTGATAGAGCCGAAGGCTGGGTTCACACCATTGTCGCATCCGGCTCACAGCAGGGGTTCGGTGAGTCCTGGTTCACCATTTCATGTCAGATTTCAGCCCGAATTTTTGGCTGAATTCGGACCTGAAAATAACCAAAAAAAGACACAAAAGGCTCCTGCGCAAAGTCGCACTGGAGGTATGTGAGCCAGCTCCATAGAGAGACAGTCAAAATCTTCTGCTATTGCGAATCCAATTCACATAGGTGTGAACCCAGCCTGAAAAATCCAGTGACTCAGCAAAACGGCCAGACAGCATTGGTTATCAGCCCTATATTTCTTTCATTAAAGGTTTACTATAAAAAGGGAATATACACCAGCCATAACCTTATGATTACTAACAGGTAAACGAATAACACTGATGAACTCATTAAAATGGCTCCAGAAAGTCGGTGGGATGCATTATAAAGATTTGAGTGACTTTGACAAAGGTCCAAATTATAATGGCTAGACAATGGGTCAGAGCAACTCCAAAACTGCAGCTCTTGTGGGATGTTCCCAATCTGCATTGGTCAGAACCTACCAAAAGTGGTCCAAGGAAAAAAAAAATGGCAACAGGTAGCCAAGGCTCAATAATGCACATGGCTGACCCATGTAGTCAAACTTAAAGTGGGATTCCACCCTAAATTGGAACTTGCGCTCATCAGAACCCTCCCCCCTCCGGTGTCACTATTGGCACCTTTCAGGGGGGAGGGGGGTGCAGATACCTGTCAAAGACAGGTATTTACACCCACGGGAGTCTATGCCTCTTCCTGTCCCTGCGCGCTGTCTGCTGGGACACACACGGTTCCCAGAGACAGTGCAGACAATTCCTATTGCGCTGCGCGACACGAGCATACGCAGTAGGGAACCGGGAAGCGAAGCCGCAACGCTTCACTTCCTGATTCCCTCACCTAGAATGGTGGCGGCAGCAGCCGAGAGATCGATTGGCCTCGGCTGCCAACATCGCTGGACCCCGGGACAGGTGAGTGTCCATTTATTAAAAGTCCGCAGCTACAGTATTTGTAGCTGCTGGCTTTTAATATTTTTTTCACAGTGAAATCCCTCTTTAATAGAGGATCATCTGTAGATCAAACTGCTGGGGGGGGGGGGGAAAAAAGGTTAAGGCTACTTATGGATTCCCTTAATTTACAGAGATTTCTTCTCACTTTACGTTTGGCTATGGGGCAGGAGATGAAGAGATGAAGGGAAATCTCTGCAATGGGACAAGGATGGCAAAAAAACAACAGGGGCTATAACCATCCTTTACTCTATCCAAAATGAAAAAAAGTGTTGCCTATAGTTCTACTTTAAGCACAAATTTCTGCTAAATTCAGGGAGAGGACTTAAAGGATGTAACCATGCCAGTGGTGCAGCAGAAAACATTCAGTAGCACAATGATGAGGTTATGTGGTCCAGGCATTGAGCAAAGGAAGGATTGGGGCAAGGAACAAAAAATCCAGCTCTTTATTTTTCTCATCAGCAATCAACAGAAAAATAAAATAAAAAATTCCTTACTATGTACAACTGACACAATCAAAGGATTGCAAGAGCGTCCTACTACCCTACCATGCATAGGTGACCATGTCAGTGTCCCTTGCGTTTGCCCCATCCCTTGAATAAAGCA
Source organism: Lithobates pipiens (assembly GCF_037356315.1). NCBI lineage: Eukaryota > Metazoa > Chordata > Amphibia > Anura > Ranidae > Lithobates > Lithobates pipiens. The sequence continues at coordinate 235,872,930 of NW_027507718.1, forward strand.
GCTAAGTGCCATGCAAGTTTCCCCCAAATAGTGTAGCTTTCCTTCTACCCTGAGTACCACATACTATTGTAGCAGTCTCCCTGACCTCCGGGGGCCTAGTGGTGACCCCCAGAGCCAGGGAGAGCTGACATTTCTCCTCAGGGTGCAGGTTACTAGGCATGGTGGGTGTTGTGCAAGGTGGGAAAAAATGGGCACCAGTGACTTTTAAGAGAAATAAAATACTCTGTTTATTTTTAACAGGAATGGGGGGAAAGAGGGGTAGGGCACAGGACACCCTTAGGCAAACGCAATAGCAAATTAGCAGACTCCTTGGACAAAAACAGAACTAGGCAGACAGCAATACAGAAAAAGGGCCTTTAAGCTGAATGCAGCGATCTGTACCTTGCAACCACTTCTCTTACATTATGGCACTGTAGATCCTCAAGCTTAGCTCCCAGCTGGACTTTTCAAGCTTCACCAACAGCTACCCGCTGGATCCCTCAAGCTACCTGCGGTACATCTTGAATGAGTGCTCTCGAAGCTTTCCCAACACTTCACAGGCCCCTGCTGATGAAGAGTCGGCTCTGGTACTCCTTCATAACTCCAACCTTTGACACCTGCCTCCAGCAATAAGAGTGGCTGACCTTCTGACAACTTCTCCTATGCCTCCTGTCAACAATCAGGCTCCCCTCGTGCTGAGCCCCTTTACACGTGGCTAGCCCTCAGGCCTACACCACTGCTGCTGCTCTACACATGCCCACCCAGGCCACAGCCCAGGTGGAAAGAACCCCGATCACCTGACTCTCTCCAAATAAATATACTTAATCAGCAGCCTCAGTGGTGTAGCACAAGCTGGCCCAGGCCCGGGCCTTGGCCAAGATATAGCGTTGCATACGGGCAAGCAGATACAATCTGACAGGAAGAGGGACTGAAGTACCACAGTGCTCCACATCACTGTAGTAGCTCATTGAAAAACGACATGCCAACAGCCGCAAAGACTTTGTAGTTTTTCATTCACAGGACAATGAATGAGTGATGAGGCTGGGCAGGCGGAGAACCCCCTTGGCCATGGGTTTTCCAAATTGTGACAATTAGCGGGGGGGGGGGGGGAGCCCTAGATGGCTGGGAGATCCCTACTAGCTCTCAGATTGGGGAAGTGAAGAGACTGGTCCGTTCGTACCATGTTACACCCCGGATATGGGTGTAACACGTTACGAAGGGTGAACTTATCCTTTAATGCTGGTTCTGATATAAAAGCTTTGGAACACAGTGCACTGCCACAGACTGGTCAGGGTGCCCATGCGGACCCTTGTCCACAACCAAAAGCACCTGCAATGGGTAGGTGAGCATTAGAACAAGGTGGCCTGGTCTCAAATTCAGGAATAGTTTGAGGAACACAACCATGAGTTGAGATCTTGGCTTCCAAATTCTCTAGATCTCAGTCCAACCTAGCATCTGTGAGATGTACAGCAAAAACCAAGTCCGATCCATGGAGGCCCCACCTCACAACTTACAGGAACTAAAGGATCTGCTACTGACAGCTTGGTGCCAGAAACCAAAGCATACCATCAGAGTACATGCCTCGACAGGTCATAATGTTATGGCTGACCGCTGAATATAAAGCAGTGAATCTGACATTCACTGCAGAAGAACCTTCTGGTGAATGCATTTTAAATGACAGTTGTTAACTACCAGTGAATGCTTGGGGCATATATTTAACAGCTTCTCGACCAACCACCGCAGTTATACTGCGGCAGGTTGGCTCCCCTGTGTGAGCCGACGTAGCTATACCTTGGCTCACGGGGTCGGGCAGCAGGGGTGCCGATGCTCATGGCCGACGGTTGTGATGACAGCCGGCCACGAGCAAGAGACACAGAACAGGGACGAGTGTGTGTAAACGCAAACTTCCCTGGTCTGAGAGGACTGACAGATCGTGTGTTCCTATTAGCTAGGAACTACGATAAGCCACTTTCTCTAGTCAGTCCCCTCCCCCTTCAGTTAGAATCACCTCCCAGAGAACAGTTAACCCCTTGATCGCCCCCTACTGTTAAACCCTTCACTGTCAGTGACATTTTTACAGTTATCAATGCATTTTTATAGCATTGATCGCTGTATTAATGCCAATGGTCCCAAAAACGTGTCAGAATTGTCTGATGTGTCCCCTATAATGTCCCAGTCACAATAAAAATAAAATTGCAAATCGCTGCCATTACTAGTAAAAAAAAAAAATAATAATAATAAAAATGCTATAAATCACCTATTTTGTAGACACCTTAACTTTTGCGCAAACCAATCAATATACGCTTATTGCGATTTTTTTGTTTAACAAAAATATGAAGAAGAATACATATCAGTCTAAACTGAGAAATTATTATTTATTTTTTTTAAAGCAAGGAATATATTATAGCAAAAAGTTCAAAATATTCAGTTTTCAAAATTGTCACTCTTTTTGTTTATAGCGCAAAAAATAAACACCGCAGAGGTGATCAAATACCATCAAAAGAAAGCTCCATTTGTGGGGGGGAAAAAAAAAACTGATGTAAATTTTGTTTGGGTGCAACGTCGCACAACCGCGCAATTGTCAGTTAAAGCGATGCAGTGCCGAATCGCAAAAAGTGCTCTGGTCAGGACGGGAGTAAATTCTTCTGGGGCTGAAGTGGTTAAAGAATGTGACTTTCACAAAAATATCTTAAGCTGATGAAACATGGGCAATTTTTTTTTTTTTTTTGCAGAGAGATTAACTGTGATTGCAGTTTGTAGGCAAGCATAGTGATTTCTGCAACAGGTCATAGAAAAGAACTGAGAGAGATTGGACTAACGATTTTGATGCAGGGCTGAATTGCTGATGAATCTCGATTGCTGAGCCACAGAGTAACAAATCACTTTCAATCTAAGGAATCACTATTGGTGACATTTTTAAAATCATAATTTACTTGACAAATGGCTGTAACTACACAAGGTGGGGGGCGTTGATCTGAATGCTGTGAGAAAATTGCCCATATGTTAATCAGCCTTACAAGTGTAAAACAATCTGATGATGCATTTGAAAACCCCAAGTCAATGGAAAGATATTTGACTAAGCATAAAATAAATTAAAAAATAAACACAAAACAAACAAAAAAAAAACAAAAAAAACCCAGACCACTAAATAGGAGGTGGAACAGTCACACGTCCCTAACAATAATGGTGTAGTATTAGTTAAGTCACTATTTGATAGGCCCAGCCCACATGATTGACAAAGGTAAAATGCCATCTGTCTAACTTTTCTGGTAACCTTTACTGCCCATTAAAGTTTCTAGGTCACTGGATGGGGGGTGGGGAGGTCACCAGTGATATTAGAAAGGGCTGAGGGCTGTTCGCTCTATAAAAGGCTGCAAACTGGTAACTGCTAGATCAGCAAACCTTCACTCACCACAGCCTGAAAGGACCAGAGCTTTACTCTCCAGCTGTCATGGTGCCTTTTACTGCACAGGCCAATAAACAGCTTAGGCAAACACTTTTTAAATCAGATTTTAACAGCAACGGCCAAAACTCATCAGGAATGAAAATGCACTAAACTCAATCCTGAAAAGAAATTTTAAAATATTGTGTTTTTGCTGCTGCTATATATTAGGAGATACAAAAATATTTAATGTCATAACAAGAACACTGATAAAAAAAATAAAAATAAAATAAAAAAAGGGGAGCATCCACTCACCTATGCCAAGTTTTAACAAAAGTACAAAAGTATTGCATAGGTCTCTACTGCATGGCTATTTTTGCTTCTAAATCAAAACGTCATGTTTCTGAAGTCATTTATACTTGATCCCCATATAAATCGCTCTTACCACCTAAAACGGCAAGAAATGGCACAACCTTAAGGCCCCTTTCACACTGCCATGACTTGAAAGTCACGTGATTTTGCGGCTGCGATTTCAGGGAACGCATGTGTAAACTTGGTCTACAGACCTCAACTCGCATCAAAGTTGGGCCAAAGTAGTACAGGGACAATTTTGAAGTCGCACAGATATGAATGGTTATCATTGGGAATCATGGGGCACAACTTGTCATGCGACTGATGTACAAAGTCGCAGGAAAAGTATGAAAGTGGCATCAGGGGGAATTATGGTAACCACTGTCACTACAATGTGTTACATCACAGGGAATACATACTAAGCGACTGTCTAACTTTTGTCAAAGTAAATATTTTTATTAAATAAATGTATTTAAATTTTAATTTAAAAAAAAAAGGAACACTTTGCACCTGTATATTGCACAGAAAAGTCGCTTCATCATCAACTAGCAGTGCCTATTGAAGCTGTAGTCTCCTCCCCTCCTTATGGGTGTCTCCTGTAGCAAGCTGGGGGCTAAGGAGGCATACGTATGGGCCCACTCTTGTCAGATTCCAAGCAGAGTCACGTGTGTCTATAGACGCACACAACACTGAATAGCCATGCGCCCAGTTCCTCCTCAAAGTAGCATGACTGACAGCAGCAGTAGCTTATGGCTCCGCTACCCTCTACATCCCCTGTGAAACCAGGAAATGAGGGTGGCGATGCTGGGGCCAGTGGCAGGGACGTGGAGCCAGGTAAGTGTTCCGGGATTGGGGGTTAACTAGTTAACTGATACGGGGCCTTAAAGTGGTTGTAAACCCTTACAAACCACTTTGACCTACAAGTAAGCCTAGATTAAGGCTTACCTGTAGGTCCAAGAAATATCTCCTAAACCTATACGGTTTAGGAGATATTAACGGGAATGCGCCATAGACAGGGGCGCACAGGTGCACTGGGCAGGCCGCAGATTGCGGCAATATGCCGCTTATGTCATTTCCCACGCGCATGCACCGTAGACACCGTAGACAGCGGCGCGCAGGCGCACTGGGCAGGCCGCAGATCGCGGCGATATGCTGCTCATATAGGCTCCCGAGCGCATGAGTGGGAGTGACATCATTGCGGCCCCGGCGAATCACAGTGCCGGAGCAGCGAGACCCGGAAGTCTCTCCGGGATACATGGCAGCGGTGAAGAGGAAGACGGAGGACCATTTCGGGGGCTTCATTCTCACGTAAGTTATTCATAATGAGCTAGTATGCTATGCATACTAGCTCATTATGCCTTTGCCTTACAGGGTGTGTTTTTTTAATTTATTTTTAATTTATTTTTTGCCTTTACTTCCTCTTTAAGGTTATGCTGTTTCCAGTGGCAAGAGTGATATATGGGGATCAAATATATATTACTTCAGAAACATGAAGTGACAAACTGACAAAAGAAAAAATATGTTGAGACTTTGAGTATATTTTTAAGTCCTCATGCACACATGGTGTTTTTTCAGCAGCTTTTTAGCTTGTTTTTCCTAACGCCCTGTGTGCATGAGGCCTAATAAAAAGGTAAACTGTAAAGACAACAAAATGGATAAAAATGTAGACCTTTATTTTATTGTGTTTAAATTGAAAAGCTGAAGTAAACCTTAAAGTGGAACTTCTCGCTCTCAACATTTACTATTTGTATTATTCTGCCAGCATTAGTAAATGGATAGGAGAGTATATCATTAACTTGTTTTAAACTGGTTTCCACAGGCTTAGGCAAAATTATGTCATACATCCCAGGAGTCCTCAGCAGTAGATGAGAGGTTTGTAGATAAATGCACCTTCATGCCTGAGCTAAGGTCAGATGGATTCCAAGAAGTAAATACTACAAAAACCACCTGCCCTTACTCAAAATGGTCACAGCCACAAATGCAAGGTGAGCGTTTCTCAGTAATATGAAGCACAGAGACGTGGATGGATAGGGGAGTATACTTTGAATATGGAAAATTAATTTAAGATTGTTTTTGGTGCTCAGATGCAGCGTACTTCCACTTTAAGCTTGTAAGTAGTAGTTCTAGTGGGATATGCCTCATTTACACTTATGGTGCTGTCTGAAAAGTGATCTCTGTTCAGAGCATTTGACAGGTGGTGAGGAGGCGTTGTATTACCTCCTCACCGCCTGTTTTAATCCCTAATTGCTAGACTGCCGCACACGCAACCATGGGCATTGTGCACATTTGCAGTGCAGTCCTATTCACTTGAATGGTTCAGTAGATGGTCATGCCTGATGAACATGACAGAGTGTATAATTCCTGCTGTGCCATGTGTACACCCCCTGGCCACTGCCTTTCCAGAAAAAAAAAGGGGAAGGCAGTGGAGGAGTGGTTAAAACATGGCTCAGCTACAGGGTTTTACCACCTCCCAACTGCTAGATGCAAGCACACTATCTACCGATTCTTCACAGAATCATACAATATGAACAAATCTTTGATGACACAGTATGCTTCTTTTCAAGAAATTAACAGATTTTGCACACAACCGATAGATTTCTTTGAAACTTTTCTGATCTTATCATAGGGAAGCAGATAAGTCAATATGATTGCTAAGGGTAGAACGTATCCATCAGTTTTTTTGATCTTCCAATCACATTTTTCTTCTGGACTATAAATTGACTTTACATAGGATTTGATTGTATACAGGGGCGGACTGACAACTCATGGGGTCCCCAGGCAATAGGAGATTATGGGCCCCCCAGACAATCAGAAATTATGGGGCCACACAGTATACACAGACATTTTTCTATTGGCTGAGAAGGTATCTCAGGTTTTTTAGACCAAAAGGATGTCGGTAAGGGACATTTCAGAGACAGATGTAAAAAACAAACAAAAAACTGATTTTTACATACTGTCCCTGGTTTTACTGAGGCTGGCAACCCTGATGGAGCCCCCTAGTGGCCCGGGGCCCTCGAGCAGTGCCCGAGTATCCAAATGGTCAGTCCGCCCCTGATTGTATAGCCACCATTAGAGAAATGTGCAGTTCTAGTCAAACATGCAATCATTAAAAAAAAGCTTTTTCTTACTTTGGGAAAACAATTTTCAATACATAGCCAGAAATAATCTGTGAAACTGGCGTTTTCCCAAGCATTTGCCAAACGACTAACCTTTCTTCAGAATAGGGTATACTTGTAGACAATACATATTTCCTGTATCTGGAAGCATTGTTACAACATTATCTTTAAACCTGGCCTAGACAGGTAGCTTTTTCTTCGGGCAGTGAGCTAAATGAACAAAAAAATAAAGTTGAACAGATTCCTCCGTCTACAAGACAAGGTGGATAGAGGAATTCCTCCGCTAGGAGGTTGTATTCTGACAGCAGGACCCGCCACTGTCAGCAGCTGCTGATTGAAAAAGGTTTCTAGCATGTCCCTTTAACAGAAGTCGATCAAACGATTAACTTCTGCTGAGCAAAGACGGCCTGCTGAACCAGCTGGATTTTTATCAGCCTATGGCAAGCTTTCCTGTCAAATGTCTTTATACACTGCAAGATTTTTTTTTTTTTGGTAGGTAAAGTCATTAGGATTTGGGCTAGGTTCACACTTGTGCGTTTGAATTTTTTCTGCCTTTTTTTAATGTATTTTTAATAAATTTTTCCTGTGCTCTTATTTGAAGTGGAACTGAAAGTGGTTCTAAAAGCTCAAAAAAAATAAATAAATAAAAAAAACCTTCTCTGTGCAGCAGCCCCCCCCCCCCCCCCCCCCAAACTGCGTACTTATCTGAACCCCTTTGCAATCCAGCGATGTGCACATGAGCGTTGGCTCTATGGAAACTCTCCCTCATTGGCTGAGAGAGCAGTGGGAGCCATTGGCTCCCTCTGGTGTCAATCACAGCCAGTGAGCTGATCAGGAGAGAAGGGGAGGGGCCGATCTGAGGCTCTGTATGTGAATAGACACACAGATCAGCAGCGAGCCTGCTTGGGTGCCACCATTGCAAGCTGCTTGCTCTGGGGCCACTTGGCATGAGGGAAAGCCAAGAAGTGCCAATGGGGGACCTTATTCCAAGTCGCGCAGAAGCGGTTTGCATAGGTGTGAACGGTCCCCATAGATCAAAGGTCTTCAAACTTTATAAACAAAGGGCCAGTTTTATTATCCTTCAGACTTTAGGGGGGCCGGAGTTCCCAATGGAAGTAGGAAATGCCCCACTGTCAGTGGAAGTAAAAAAAATGACAAAGGGCCTGTAGCCAGTAGGGGGAAAAAAAAATGGTATGGAATGGTGTCCCAGCACCGGCGTCAGCGGGAGGAATGGTGCGCCCCCCGCCCGCTTGTCGGGGTCAGCGGGAGGAATGGTGCGCCCCCCTTTGTCGGGGTCAGCGGGAAGAATTGGTGCGCCCCCCCTTGTCGGGGTCAGCGGGAAGAATTGGTGCGCCCCCCCTTGTCGGGGTCAGCGGGAAGAATTGGTGCGCCCCCCCTTGTCGGGGTCAGCGGGAAGAATTGGTGCGCCCCCCCTTGTCGGGGTCAGCGGGAAGAATTGGTGCGCCCCCCCTTGTCGGGGTCAGCGGGAAGAATTGGTGCGCCCCCCCTTGTCGGGGTCAGCGGGAAGAATTGGTGCGCCCCCCCTTGTCGGGGTCAGCGGGAAGAATTGGTGCGCCCCCCCTTGTCGGGGTCAGCGGGAAGAATTGGTGCGCCCCCCCTTCTCTGGGTCAGTGAGAGGAATGGTGCGCCCCCCCCCTGGTCGGGGCCAGCGGGAGGAATGGTGCGCCCCCCCCTTGTCGGGGCCAGCGGGAGGAATGGTGCGCCCCCCCCCCCTTGTCGGGGCCAGCGGGAGGAATGGTGCGCCCCCCCCCCTTGTCGGGGCCAGCGGGAGGAATGGTGCGCCCCCCCCCCTTGTCGGGGCCAGCGGGAGGAATGGTGCGCCCCCCCCCTTGTCGGGGCCAGCGGGAGGAATGGTGCGCCCCCCCCCCCTTGTCGGGGCCAGCGGGAGGAATGGTGCGCCCCCCCCCCCTTGTCGGGGCCAGCGGGAGGAATGGTGCGCCCCCCCCTTGTCGGGGCCAGCGGGAGGAATGGTGCGCCCCCCCCTTGTCGGGGCCAGCGAGAGGAATGGTGCGCCCCCCCCCTTGTCGGGGCCAGCGGGAGAAATGGTGCGCCCCCCCCCCTTGTCGGGGCCAGCGGGAGGAATGGTGCGCCCCCCCCTTGTCGGGGCCAGCGGGAGAAATGGTGCGCCCCCCCCCCCTTGTCGGGGCCAGCGGGAGAAATGGTGCGCCCCCCCCCCCTTGTCGGGGCCAGCGGGAGAAATGGTGCGCCCCCCCCCCCCCTTGTCGGGGCCAGCGGGAGAAATGGTGCGCCCCCCCCCCCCCGTCGGGGCCAGCGGGAGAAATGGTGCGCCCCCCCCCTCGTCGGGGCCAGCGGGAGGAATGGTGCGCCCCCCCCTCGTCGGGGCCAGCGGGAGGAATGGTGCACCCCCCCTGTTGGTGTGCCCCCTTGTCGGGGTCAGCGGGAGGAATGGATAAAGGCACGCAAAGGGCCACAGTTTGGAGACCACTGCCATAGACAATAATGGCATTCCTCTTTTCGTACATTGCCACACAGCTGTAAACTGGGACATAAAAAATAAAAAAATAAAGACTTTACTGAGGAATCAGACACAAATCTGACGAGCGCCGCCTTACATCTATGAGGGGGGCGGGGTGGAGAATCTTTTCAACTTTGTAACATCTAAGTGATGATCGAGACATAGGCAAAACGCAACAAGTGAGCAGTTCTGTCATTTGAAGAATATCTAAACACAGCTAACACCACCGATCCCATGGATTTTCAGTTCCAAGAATGCTGCTGACATGGCACTGGCCTCATTTTCAGAAGCCAAAGCCTGAGCTATTATGGGAACTAGGGACCGGGGACACTCCAAGTGCTAGTACGGAGGTGACACAAGGCCACAAAAAGGGGAAATTAGAAGAACACTATAGACAAGTTGTGCTAAACACTTTTTAATTGTTTTCTAAACACAAGAGTGCCAACCAGGCCTGGCTGGAAAGGATGAATGGTAGGCGTAGGCAGGGTTAATGAGCGAGTGGGTGTCATCTGCACCCTTACACTAGGGGGAGCCCTCCACACACCTGTTGTCATCCAATCAGATGTTCCTATACAGGGTGTGTGAAGTATAGTTCAGAGGCAGTGTCACATTACTGCTCCCCATATGGGATAACATGTAGCTCTCTTCTCCTTCCCCACCCCCATACACTGTGCCCTATAATTAGTATAGCTGGGAAGTGCCCAGGGATTCCTCTGAGCTGTCACCATCCCCACACACACCAACGGGAACTTCTGCGCCCCCCCCCCTTACCTGGACTGGGCAGCCATAGCGAAGTTTCTCAGAGCAGCCGTCCAGTGTCCATGAGTTTGTCGTGTCTTGTCCTCCTCAGGCGACCTCCGCCAATTGGCTGTGCCCCCTCCCCTCTTCGCACCTCCGTTACATTATTATGGCTGCCTATGTACGTTCTCCGTCCTCCGCTGCTCTCTCAGCTTCTGTGCGCGTCTGCCCCCCAACAGCAGCAACGAGCTGTCCCCAAACCACGCCCACCAAGCGCTCTAGGACACGCCCCCTTCGTTCGGAGGAGCAGAAATCCCTTTTTGCAGCATACGCCCCTGCATGGGTGAAACCACTGTTAGCGTTTGGGGGGGGCGTAGAACTGTGAACACGGACGCTAATGAATACTAACTGTACACGGGCTAACAAACTAAAGCCTTTTCTTTTAATAGTGTTTGTATATTTTTTTTAAACAGGGTGTGCAGTCGTTTTTATTTTTTTTAACTTTAGTTCAGTAGGTAGTACAGCCCATACCGTAGATGGACGTGTGGAGCGGTGTCAATGGAGCTGTCGTGTGATTGGACGCCGTGTGAGTGGAGGGGCGGTTTTAGAACGAGCAGTCCTCCAGTCACAGGGGAGAGGTGCTCTCAGCTGGAGCTTAGGAAACGAATCTCATTGGGGGATTGTCACACTGGCACGCTACTACAGACAGTGCAGAATGTAAGTGCTGGATACTGGTGTTCTGTCATTACACTGGACTTGGCTAGCCCGGGGGACGTCGGAAAAATCTCCTTTAACCACTTCCAGTCCAAGCCAGCTCTGGTTCTCCTCTCCTACATGTAAAAAAATCATCTTTTTTTTTTTTTTTGCTAGAAATGACTTACAAACACCAAACATTATATATATATTTTAGCAGAGACCCCAGGGAATAAAATGGCAGTTGTTGAAATTTCTAATGTCACACAGTATTTGCTATAATGAATGTTATTTTAGTTGACTAAAATACGACTAAAACAATTGAGATGACTAAAATACGACTAAAACTAAAACAACTGAGATGACTAAAATACGACTAAAACTAAAATGCCATTTTAGTCAAAAGACTAATGCCTTGTACACGCGGTCGGACATTCCGACAACAAAATCCATCAGATTTTTTCAGACGGATTTTGTGGCAAACTTGTCTTGCATACACACAGTCAGACAAAGTTATCGCAAAATCCGATCGTTCTTAAATAGGTGACGTACAACACATACGTCGGGACTATAAAGAGGCCAGTAGCCAATAGCTGTGGTCTCTTAATTTATTCTGAGCATGCGTGGCACTTTGTCCGTCGGAATTGTCTACACACGATCGAAATTTAAACGATCGGATTTTGTTGTCAGAAAATTTTAGATCCTGCTCTCAAACTTTGTGTGTCAGAAATTCCAATGGAAAAAGTAGAATGGAGCCCACACATGATTGGATTTTCCAACAACACGATCCGATCGCACATTTTCCATCGGAAATTCCGACTGTGTGTACAGGGCATAAGACTAAAACTAAATTGAAATTTCACTTCAAAATTAACATTGGTCTGTAGTGCATGTTCATAGCTCAGTGTAATGATAAATAACATATTCGATTTTTCACTCCAGCAGTATATAATGAGTTTGGAAATTGTAGAGAAATGTTAACTAATGCATTACAATTTAATTACACCTATTAGATTTTAGACGACTAAAATGTACTGGAGATTTAGTCGACTAAAACTAAAACAATTGCAGAAGACTAAAATGGGACTAAAACTAATTTAGTCCTAAGACTAAAGCCCCATACACACTATCAGATTATCTGCTGAGTTTTTCCTTCAGATTTACCAAAACCATGTAGTAGAAGGGCCTGGCTGATTACATACACATTGAAACTCCTAAGGTTTGTCCTCATATTATATGGTTTTGGTAAATCTGAAGGAAAAACTCAGCAGATAATCTGATAGTGTGTATGGGGCTTAAGACTAAAACAAAGTTGAAATTTGCTGACAAAATTAACACAGGTCGGCACCACAGCTGATGTTACCATCCGCTCTCGGGTGCTGCCGCCACCATTGCGGGTAAGGGAATGCGGCAGTCATTTGCTCTTATGTCTTATGGGACTCATCTAACCAACCTGAATACATAGCAGACTTGGATGGCGGTGAGAGGACAGAGCTGTGTACTATAATGCTGTGACATGCTGTTTTATAATGTTTTAAATGTAAGCGCATGGAATTTGCGGGTTCTGGGCTTTTGATTTCATAAAGGATATAACACTATTGGAGCCTTTTGTTTACCCTTGCATGTTTCTGATGCTAATGAGATCATTGGGATTATTAGAAGAGTGGAGCGCTGGTAAAAGCAGTGAAACATCCATAATAAGTGCCTTATTGCATAGACCCTCTGGTAAGCGGCCACCTTAGGGATATTGCACATGGTGTGAACGATGACGGTATAGAGCAAAAGGAAAGGATACTCTCACTTTTGGAAAGTGGGTGGACACTCTGTGTGACTATACTCCTCTCTATTTCTCACATGGATACATATGGACACTGTTTACTTTTTTTAATATTACAGGAACTTTTCTGCGTATTTAAGATAGCTATATGCGTTGGAGTACATACTTGCTAAATATTATATGGACTGGCAGTCCACTACGGTATACGTAGCAGTAACAGTGTTAATTTTATTATGACTTTTTAATTTTTAAATGGTTTTCTTATATGCAATTTTTAATGCGACTTTATGCGTTTATGATGCAATTTTATGTATGGTTATGCAAAATTGACAATTTATTTTGCAAATAATATTTAGCGCTGTTAATGTTTGGTTTTTTAAATCAGACAGGTGTGTTTTGTTGGATAAACAAAAAAAGACCGACAATTTTGAAAAAATATTTTTTTTTTTACTTTTTGCTATAATAAATATTTAAAAAACAAATGTCTTCATCCGTTTAGGCCAATATGTAATCTTCTATATATTCTTGGTGAAAAAAAATCACAATAAGCGTATATTAACCACTTGACCACTGGGCACTTAAACACCCTTAATAACCAGACCAATTTTCAGCTTTCGGTGCTCTCACATTTTGAATGACAATTACCCAGTCATGCAAAACTGTACCCATATGAAATTTTTGTCCTTTTTTTTCACACAAATAGAGCTTTCTTTTGGTGGTATTTAATCACCGCTGGGTTTTTCATTTTTTGTGCTATAAAAGAACAAAGACCGAAAATTCTGTAAAAAAAAAAAGAAGATTTTTCTTTGTTTCTGTTATAAAATTTAGCAGATTAGTAATTTTTCTTCATAAATTTATACTACTACATATCTTTGGTAAAAATAAGTACAAATTGGTGGATATTATTTGGTCTTTGTGAAAGTTATAGAGTCCACAAGCTATGGTGCCAATATCTGAAAATTGATCACACCTGAAGTACTGACGGCCTATTTCAATTCTTGAGACCCTAACATGCCATAAAAGTACAAATACCCCCCAAATGACCCCTATTTGGAAAGAAGACATTCCAAGGTATTTAGTAAGAGGCATGATGAGTTTTTTGAAGTTGTCATTTTTTCCCACAATTCTTTGCAAAATCAAGATTTTTTTTACTTTTTTTTTTTTTTTTTCACAAAATTGTCATATTATCAGTTTATTTCTCACACACAGCATATGCATACCACAAATTACACCCCAAAACACATTCTGCTATTACTCCCGAGTATGGCAATACCACATGTGTGAGACTTTTACACAACGTGGCCACATACAGAGGCCCAACATGCAGGGAGCACCAGCAGGCATTCTGGAGCACCCAGGACAATTCTGACATTTCTCTCCTACATGTAAAAATCATCATTTATTTGTTAGAAAATTACATAGAACCCCAAAACATTATATATGTTTTTTTAGCAAAGACCGTAGAGAATACAATGGTGGTCGTTGCAACTTTTTATCTCGCATGCTATTTGCGCAGCAATTTTTTCGAAAAAAAAACAGTTTTGTGCTTAAAAAAAAAAAAAAACAGTAAAGTTAGCCACATTTTTGCATAATGAAAGATGAAGTTATGCTGAGTAAATTGACACCTAACATGTCACTATTCAAAATTGCACACGCTCGTGAAATGGCGCCAAACGTCGCTACTTAAAAATCCCTATAGGCGACGCTTTAAATTTTTTTTACTGGTTACATGTTTTCAGTTACAGAGGAGGTCTAGGGCTAGAATTATTGCTCTCGCTCTAACGTTCACAGCGATACCTCACATGTGTGGTTTGAACACCGTTTTCATATGTGGGCGGGACTTACGTATGCGTTCGCTTCTGCATGCGAGCAAATGGGGACAGGGGCGCTTTAAATTTTATTTTTATTTATTATTGTTTATTTTACTTTATTTATTTTAGTTTAACTTTTTTTTTCCCAAAAATAACTTTTTGAATAAATAAAATCGTATTGATCGTATTGGCAAGTCGTTAGAAGTACCGGAGGGCTGCGGTAGGGGGGACGTCTATGGCTGGGTATTGCAGGGTATCACCGAGTATGGCTGGATATCTCCGAGTATGGCTGGGTATGGCAATTTTTGGCAGAGTATTGGCTGGGTATTGCAGAGTATTGGCTGGGTATTGCAGAGTATTGGCTGGGTATTGCAGGGTATTGCAGAGTATTGGCTGGGTATTGCAGGGTATTGCAGAGTGCAGAGTATTGGCTGGGTATTGGCTGGTATTGCAGAATGCAGAGTATTGGCTGGTATTGCAGAGTATTGGCTGGTATTGCAGAGTATTGACTGGTATTGGCAGGGTATTGCAGAGTATTGGCAGGGAATTGAGGGGTTAAATTTCGGTGAGCAGGGATGTGGGCACTGCAGATGCAGCCCACAGCGCTGCTGACACCGATCTCTTCCCCCTCCGCTGTACTGATCGGTACAGAGAGGGGAGGGAGGAACCGGCGTCATGTTATGTTTGTTTACAAGTGATCGCTCCGTCATTTGACAGAGCGATCACGTGGTAAACGGCCGCTATGAGCGCCCCTTTTACCGTGATGCGGTCATGGATGCTCTCGAGTGCGCGCCCGAGCGGAATTCTGGGAAGACGTCATATGACGGCCTCCCAGAGTTAAGAAACCGCCCCGTAGCCGTCATTCGGCTATGGGGCGGTTGTTAAGTGGTTAATTGTTCTAGTGTCTACAAAATAGGAGATATACTTTTTATAGCATTTTTTTTTATTATTATTATTTTATTTTTTTTAGTAATGGCGGTGATCAGCGATTTTTAGCGGGACTGTGACATTGCGGCAGACATGTCGGACATTTTTGACACTTTTTTGGGACCAATGACATTATTACAGTGATCAGAGCTAAAAAATAGCCACTGATTGCTGTATAAATGACATTGGCAGGGAAGGGGTTAACACTAGGGGGCAAGTGTTCCCTAAGGAGGTTTTTCTAACTGTGGGGGTAGAGGACTGACAGGGAGTAGAGAGCGATTTCTGTTCCTAATCACTAAGAACAGACAATCTCTCTCTACTCCCCTGACAGAACGGGGATCTGTTATGTTTACATTGACAGATCTGTTCATTTACATTGACAGATCACCAGTCTGGCCCTCTGTGGAGTGATCACTGGTGACCGGTGGACATCCCAGCTGCTGGCCACATGCATGGGCTCCGGCTGCATACCGGTATGGCGCAGCCGAGCCATTCTGCTAGTATAACTGCAGCGGCTGGTTGGCAAGCTGTTAAAAAAGAAAACAAAACAGTAAAGTTAGCCCAATGTTTTTTTTTTTGTATAATGTGAAAGATGATGTTACACTGGGTAAATATATACCTAACATGTCATGCTTTAAATTGTGCACACTCGTGGAATGGTGCCAAACTTCTGTACTTAGAAATCTCCATAGGCTACGCTTTCAAAATTTTTACAGGTTACCAGTTTAGTTACAGAGGAGGTCCAGAATTATTATTTTCACTATAACATTTTGGCAATACCTCACGTGTGGTTTAAACTAGGGGTGCAGCAAATGGTGCTGAAAACCGATACCGAAAATGAAAAATACACTAGGCCGAAAACCGATACCGAAAATGACCGAAAACCGAAAATGACTGTTTTTAAAACATATATTTTTATATAAACATGTATTTTTATCTTTTAAATAAAACCTATACATTTTTATATAACACATTGCTAATAGTATTAGCAAAATTTCCATGCGGTGCATCTCTAGCAGATATGATATAGGAGATGGTTAGAGACTGCAGACATGGTACAGGAGATGGTCAGAGACGGCAGACATGGTACAGGAGATGGTCAGAGACGGCAGACATGGTACAGGAGATGGTCAGAGAATGCAGACATGGTACAGAAGATGGTCAGAGACTGCAGACATGGTACAGGAGATGGTCAGAGACTGCAGACATGGTACAGGAGGTGGTCAGAGACTGCAGACATGGTACAGGAGATGGTCAGAGACTGCAGACCTGGTACAGGAGATGGTCAGAGACTGCATACGTTACCGTAAGCTTCACCGAGTGGGCTCACTGTTTCCAATAGCATGTCAAACAACAAGTCCTGCACTCTTAACCCCTGCATCTCTACACACTGATAATGCGCCTCCTGCTGATCATATCAACAAACCACTCCTTATCGCTGTGTGCTGACAGCTTTCCTCCATAGAGCACTGTTTTGCTTTCTGCCTTTCAGCCGTCTCGTCAGGAGGGAGGAAGAGAGAGGAGGGGAAAAGAGAGGAGAGGAGTGGACGGGGCGCTCCAGAATGACACCCCTGTACTGGGCAGCACCTGGGGCGGGGAACCAGGGGCAGGGCCCTGCTCAGGCCCTACCCCATTTTCAGCGCCATTATCGGCAAGAATTCTCTTTTGGCAAATTGCCGTAAAGGACATTTACGGCTGATATGTATCGGTGGCCGAAATTTCGGTGCATCCCTATTTTGAACACCGTTTACATATGCGGGTGCAACGTACGCACGCGTTCACTTCTGTGTGTGGGGCACTTTAAAAAATGTTTTTATTGTTTATTTTAGTTTTTAGTTTTTACACTTTCCCTTTACATTTTATTTATTTTTATCACATTTATTCCTATTATAAGGAATGTAAACATCCCTTGTAATAGGAATAAAGCATAACAGGTCCTCTTTACAGAGAGATCTTGGGTCTATAAGTCCCCACATCTGTCCTCCTAGGCTGGAAAGTCTGAGATAAAAACAAAAAACGACTTCAGGCTTTCCAGCTAAAAAACTACAGTGCTTACATCTGCCGCCACCAGAAGTGACGTCATGACATTGCTCCCCGGCTCTGATGATCATAGAGATGGCCAGGGACCATTTAGCCCTCGGTCAGCTCTATGGTAAGAGGCCGCTGCCAGACAATTTATTCTCCGGCTCGCCGATTACAAGGGCGAGCAGGTAGAATCACCGGAGGGTGGCAGGAGGGAGGACATCCCCTCCCACCACCTGTAAAAACAATCAGGCGGTTCAACAGCCATTATGATTGCTTTTATATGAGAGGCAATCACCAACAGTAAGAAACTATATCTGAACGATGCCTGCATCTGCAGGCATCATTAACATTTAGCCACTTAAAGCCCAGGATGTCATATGCTGTCCACCTAGGGTTGAGTGAAAACTTTACACCGTTAATTGCCCCTTTGTTGGTAAAACCTAGATTTAAAGTATCACTAAATGCACATCAAAGAAAACTATCAATAAATGGTGTATTACATGTTGTTCTTACTCACTCAGTCTCTATGAGACTCGTTTTCTGTATTCTGCAAAAAACCTGGTTGATCCTGCTGCTCTCTATCTCCATCTTCTGTTCATATCCCCAATTTAGCTAGCGATTTTACAACTGTGGTGGCAACTCTGCACATGCTCAGTTTTCAGTGAGTTTCTATGCTGAGCATTTCCCCCTATCACATCTGAACAGCCCATGTAACTATAGTATCACACATGTGGGTGTATACACAGTGGTAAATGACAGCCCTCTCCCTCCCTCCTCCTCTATGCCCACTAACCAGCTAAACAAAATGGGGTGGGATATTATATGTAAATTGATAGAGACTTCACATTCCTCTGTTTCTAAGACACAGGCTGCAGATGTGTGATACAGCCTGTGACTTTCAGAAATTCACCCACACCATATTATTTCCACAAAATAACGAAGATTTAATTTCAAATATATATTTGTATGCCAATTTAAAACAGTTTATTGATTTTTTTTTTATTTTTACTCTGTATTCCAAAGGCTGTTTATATTTTTTTATGAACATGTGACCAGCAGCAGAAGACTAGAAGCTCCTCCTGCTTATGTTTCCGTGCAGACAGGCTATGAAAGTCCTGGGTCACGTGACAGCTGTATATCGATTAGGAAAAGGGTATAAAGATTTTTTTTAAATAAAATAATTACAGTGCCATCATCCACATACAGAAGTAGAAGGGACAATATAAATTAAACTGGGTGTGTTTAGCATCACTTTAACCCCTCAAACATACTGTATATTTTAACACTATACTACTTTTTTTTTAGTGAATTGTTAAGGGTACAATGCCCCATACGCATTTACATGGGGGGAGGCAGGATTCCAGATTCCGATAAGCCCCCCGACCGCAAACCCCGACAACCAGCGGGCAAGGGTTGTCGGGAAGAGGCCCTTGTCCCCATCAACATGGGGGCAAGGTGCTTTGGGGTGGGGGGCCCTCCTGCCCCAAAGAACCCATCCTCCCATGTTGTGCACATGCGGCCTGGTATGGTTCAGAAGGGGGGAGGGAAGCTCGCTCATCCCCCTCCCTTTCCTGACTTGCCGGGCTGCATGCTCGGATAAGGGTCTGGTATGGATTTTGGGGGACCCCCATGCCATTTTCTTAAACATTTTGGGGTGTGGGGGTCCCCTCCGAATCCATACTAGACCCAAGGGCCTGGTATGGACCTGGGGGGACCCCACGCTGTTTTGCGTTGGTCTGAACTGTAAGCAAAAACTGATCCAGAAAGTATAAGTGTATTTTTGTGGTGTGAACTGGCCCTAAAATTGCATGCACAGTGTTTTCCATGTATTCCAATGGTTCTAGTTCACACCAATGCAGTCAGTTCCAGTAATTTTCCAGTGCAGAAACTGCCTGGAACTGACAGCATTGGTGTGAACTAGAGACATTGGAATACATGGAAAAACACTGTGCATGCATTTTTAGTGCACAAAAAAGCGCATGGAACTGCATCTGGCCCTTTTAGAGCACAGGGCAGTCCATTTCTGTGTTCTAATTGCCCAGGAGGTAGACTACCTGTACAAAAACTTTGCAGATCACAACAAGTGGAGCCCATACCTCAGAGATGATGAACCTTGGCACCCCAGAACTACATTTTCCATGATGCTCATGCACTTTGCAGTGTAGATGAGCATTATGGGAAATGTAGTTCCAAAACATCTGGGGTGCCAAGGTTCACCATCACTGCTATCTTTTTGCAGCTCCTGGAAGTCAGAAGCCTTTACGGAGGACCCGAGTGCCGCCCTCACTTCATTTGAGTGACGTCAGAGCTGTAACAGAAAGCACCGCCCATGTAAAAGTGAGACCCACACGTCCAGTCAACCGGCCCCACCGGAAGCTGTGGCGCGATTGACTGCGCCACGTGTCGCTTCCCATATTGCACTGCGCCCGGTGCTCGCAGTGCACATAAGGAACTTTTTCAATTTTTTTTTTCTTAAAGGGACATGTTTAAATAACTTTTTTTTTTTTTTTACTACCGGGGGGGCTGCTCTTGAAATGGGAAAGTTGTTTTCAACTGATAACGTCAACCCTGCAGCTCCTGAAGTATAGCACTTTTTAGTCTTTCTGCAGACTGGTTGGACTTGGGTATTAGCCTTAGCCTAAAAGTCCAGTTTTTGACTAGTTCAGCAGTCATGAGAGGGAAGTGGGCAATTGACCTATTAGTAGACCAGTGCATGAAGGCAGTACTAAAGATCAGACCCTTCAAAATACATTTCTTTACTCTGTAGGATTTACATATTGTCCAAGATGTACTTTAATAGGAACCCTTTGAGCCCACATAGAACTGTTTGTTGAAAAATATGACTCTAAAAAAACATTTTCCAGATTGCAGTTACTTCAGGGGCGAGGGTTTCAGAACTTCAGGTGCTAAGAACCAAAGAACTATACACAGCCTTCACTGACAAGCAGTTCATTGGCAAAGCGGCATCTTTAAATCCTCTATCACATGAATGGGTGTTACCAGCTTTTCCATCAGAGCCCAGGAGCAACTTCCTCATTTAGAATTTTGGGAAGGTTGTTTGTTCTTTCTAGTGGCAGAGCCAGAGGCAAAAAGCCACTTAGAGAACCCTATATTTGTGGATTATGAAGCTCATCATAAGAATTACAGGGTTATTAGGCAGGATCCGCCATCACCACCATCAGAGGTAGAGCCTGCCTATACATGTATCGAAATTTGACGACTCCTTGATGAACAGGCTAAATTTTGATCCATACATGGCCAGCTGTAGATGGGCTTAACTAACATTTTATATGCAGTTATAGCATTTTTTTCCTTTTTGGGATACAGGTTTTACATAAATTAAAGCTGATCCTCGTAAGTACTCCTGTCCGTGTTAAATGGTTTGTCACAAACCAATAGACCAGGCTGTCCAGAGAAAATTGCAGTTAAAGCAAATGAAAAAATAACAGACTTCTTGGCTGGATCACCAGGTGAAAGAGGGAAAAAAAAAAAAACTGATGCAGCCTAAGAATTGGAAAATGGCAATTTGATCCTTTTTTAATTTTTTTTCCGTTTAACTTTGCTTTTGAAAAATCCATTATATCTGCACCACTAGGGATGAGTCGAACACCCCCCGGTTCGGTTCGCACCAGAACTTTCAAACGGACCCCACGTTCGTTACGAACGTTAGAACCCCATTGAAGTCTATGGGACTCGAACGTTCGAAATGGAAAGTGCTAATTTTAACGGCTAATATGCAAGATACTGTCCTAAAAAGGGTTTGGGGACCTGGCTCCTGCCCCAGGGGACATGGGTCAATGCCTAAAATGTTTTTAAAAATGGCCGTTTTGGCGGGAGCACTGATTTTACTGACGATTAAAGTGAAAAAAAAAGTGAAATATTCCTTTAAATATGGTGCTTGGGGGGTGTCTGTAGTATGCCTGTGAAGTGCCACGTGTTTCTCGTGTTTAGAACAGTCCCTGCACAAAATGACATTAAACGGAAATAACACCATTTAAAACTGCTTGCGGTTTTAATGTTATATCTGGTTCCTGCAATATGGTTGAAAATCATTCAGAAAAATGGCATGGGTAGCCCTCCCTGCCCATTACCAGCCTATTTGGGTCTTGTACGCATATTAAGGGGAACCCTGTACCCATATTAAAAAAAGCAAATGCGTGTGGCCCCCAGGCCCTATATACTCAGAACAGCAGTATACAGGCGGTGCAAACAAGACAGGGACTGTGTAGGTTTGTTGTGTTAAGTTGAATCTGTTTGTAATTTTCAACTGGTACATTTTTAAAGTGTAGCTCCAGTCAAAAAAACTATTTTTAAGCTTTTTGGAAAACATAGGGAAGGGTTATCACCCCTGTATAATTTGTTTTGTCGTCCATCTTTTTTCATCTCACTTGCTGCTGTCTCCTTGCGTTTGCAAGTAGGAGATGTTTGTAAGTTGGATGTTTGAAAGTAGGGGCCTGCCCTATATGCTCTGCAGAAATGGCGGAACAAGGTGTTGGCTTTGCCACAACATTGTAAGCCCTCAAAGTGACTCTTGGTGGGCGCTGGAGCGCCCTGCTGTGAACGATTATATCAAGAATTGTAATTACATGCCATTGTTGAACAGTGGTAGAAAAATTGACCTTTGGTGGTTGTGGTGCTGGTGCCACAACACTATAAGTCCTCACCGTTACTCTGGGTGGGCACAGGAAGGGGCCCTCCTGTGAAATATTATATCAAGAATTGTAATTACATGTCCCTGTTAAACAGGGGCAGAAAAATGTGGCCTTAGGCACTGCTGCTGGTGCCACCACACTGCAACCTCTGCCATATACTCTAGTTTTATTGCAGGAATTAGCCCTGCTGCAAAGCATTGCATCAAAAATTGTACTTAAACGCCCCTGTTAAACAGGGGCAGAAAAATTGGGCCTTAGGCACTGGTGCTGGTGCCACCACACTGCAACCTCTGCCATATACTCTAGTTTTATTGCAGGAATTAGCCCTGCTGCAAAGCATTGCATCAAAAATTGTACTTAAACGCCCCTGTTAAACAGGGGCAGAAAAATTGGGCCTTAGGCACTGGTGCTGGTGCCACCACACTGCAACCTCTGCCATATACTCTAGTTTTATTGCAGGAATTAGCCCTGCTGCAAAGCATTGCATCAAAAATTGTAATTAAACGCCCCTGTTAAACAGGGGCAGAAAAATTGGGCTGCTGGCATCACCCAGAACCAAAAATGTTCTTCCAACATATCAGCGGAGGAGGAAGAGGATAGACAATCAACATAACAGGACAGTCACTCAGCATCAGCATAGGCAGTCTTGAAGGGATGTGGTATTTCAAAAAAAATTATTCGGTTACATCAGCTTCAGGTGCTTGGTAGCTGTGGGTGATCCAAGACTGATTCATCTTGATGAAGGTCAGTCGATCAACTGATTCGGTGGACAGGCGCACCCTGTGATCGGTAACAAAGCCACCAGCAGCACTGAAGGTGCGTTCCGAAAGAACGCTGGATGCAGGACAGGCCAGTAGCTCAATTGCATACTGTGCAAGCTCTGGCCAGTGATCCATCCTCAAGACCCAGTAAGCCAGAGGATTTTCGGTGGGAAAGGTGTCCAAGTCTGACCTTGCCCCTAGGTATTACTGCACCATGTAAATCAGACGCTGGCGATGGGTGCTGGAACCAATCATACCTTGGGGCTGCGGACTAAAAAATTGTCTGAAAGCATCAGTCAGACGGCCACCTTCTCCACCGCTCCTTCTGACCGATGCCTCAGCAACACGTTGTCCAGGACCAGGAGTTTGTAACCTCCCAGTCTCTGGGAACGCGTTCCACAGAGCTTTCTGCAAGGCCTCCCGGAGATGTCTCATCCTCTGCTCCCTCTGCGATGGCAAGATAAGGTCGGCAACCTTACCCTTGTACCGTGGATCAAGGAGAGTGGCCAGCCAGTAATGGTCCCTCTCCTTGATCCGAAGAATACGAGGATCCTTCCGCAGGCTTTGCAGGATCAGGGAGGCCATGCAGCGTAGGTTAGCTGAGGCATTCGGTCCGGAGTCCTCTGGGTCACTAAGGACAACATGATCCGCAGCTACCTCCTCCCAGCCACGTACAAGTCCACGTGTTTCTTGGGACTGTAAATCATCCCTATAAGACTGCTGCTGCTGATGCTGATGCTGATGCTGAGTGCCAGCCTCCACCTCCATGCTGACACAATCATCCTCCTCCTCCTCCTCTTCCTCCTCCTCATCCTCTTCCTGTGTGATGGGTGGCACAGCAGGAACACTGTCTGGATAAAGGGGGCCTTGAGAGGCAAGGAAGTCCTCCTCTTCCTGCCTCTGTTCTGCCTCAAGTGCCCTGTCCATTATTCCACTCAGCATATGCTCCAAGAGGTGGACAAGAGGTACAGTGTCACTGATGCATGCACTGTCACTGCTCACCATCCTTGTGGCCTCCTCAAACGGTGACAGGACAGTGCATGCATCCCTGATCATGCCCTACTGGCGTGGTGAGAAAAAACCAAGCTCCCCTGACCCTGTCCTGGTGCCGTAGTCGCACAGGTACTCATTGATGGCCCTCTGCTGCGTGTGCAGCCGCTGCAGCATGGCCAATGTTGAGTTCCATCTGGTGGGCATGTCGCATATAAGGCGGTTCTTGGGCAGGTTCAACTCCTTTTGGAGCTCAGCCAGCCGAGCACAGGCATTAAATGATTGGCGGAAATGCACACAGACTTTCCTGGCCTGCTTCAGGACATCCTGTAAGCCGGGGTACCTGCCCAAGAACCGCTGCACCACCAGGTTAAGGACGTGAGCTACACAGGGCACATGGGTCAGTTGTCCCTGTCGGAGGGCGGAGAGGAGGTTGGTGCCATTGTCGCAAACCACCATTCCTGGCTTAAGCTGGCGTGGCGTCAACCACCTCTCGGCCTGCCCCTGCAGAGCTGACAAAACATCCGCCCCAGTGTGGCTCCTGTCCCCCAAACAAACCAGCGCAAGCACGGCAGGGCATCGTTTTGCCTGCGTACTTGCGTAGCCCCTGGAACGCCTACGGAGCACCGCTGGTTCTGAGGACAGAGCACTGGAAGAGGCCATGGAGGAAGAAGAAGAGGAGGGGGTGGAGGAGAGAGGTGTGTCACAACCAATAGTAGCATTTTGGAGGCGTGGTGGCGGAACAACCTCCAACACTACTGCACCTTGTCCTGCATCCTTCCCAGCAGCCAGAAGAGTGACCCAATGGGCCGTGAAAGACAGGTAACGTCCCTGTCCATGCCTGCTGGACCATGAGTCAGCGGTAATATGCACCTTACCGCTGACCGCCCTGTCCAGCGAGGCAAGGACATTGCCTTCCACATGCCGGTAGAGAGCCGGAATCGCCTTCCGTGAGAAAAAGTGGCGTTTGGGGACCTGCCACTGAGGAACCGCACATTGTACAAACTCACGGAAGGGGGCCGAGTCTACCAACTGAAAAGGCAGCAGTTGAAGTGCTAGCAATTTAGCCAAGCTAGCATTCAACCACTGGGCATGTGGATGGCTTGGAGTAAACTTCTTCCGCCGGTCCAGCAGCTGGGGCAGGGACATTTGCCTGATATAATCAGACGTGGGTGTACCACTAGCAGAGTTCCCGGAAGCACTTGGCTGTGACACACCTAATTCTACACCTTCATTCCCCTCAGAGAAGGTTTCAGAGAGGACTGAAGGTCTAGTGGGGTTGGAGATGCCAGCTGATGAGGAGCAAGGAGAGGTCCGCTTTGTTCTTTGGTGTGGGTCTTTGAGGTACGCTTGCCAACGAGCTGCATGGCAGGTCAACATATGTCTGGTCAAGCATGTGGTGCCCAAGCGGCTGATGTTTTGGCCACGTGAGATACGCTTGAGACATATGTTGCAAATAGCAGCGGTGCGATCTGATGCACTCGTCTCAAAAAAGGCCCACACCAAAGAACTTTTAGAATAACGCGCAGAGGCAGCGCCCTGCACAGGCGGAGCTCTGCGGTGTGATTCAGTCGGTGTGCTGCCCCTAAGCTGGCCCCTGGAGGGCATCCTGCCTCGTTGGACATGTGCCTCCTCCTCCTCCCTCCTTCCAGGCACCCACGTGGTGTCAGTGCCCTCATCATCCCCTCCCTCTTCATCGCTTTAGCAAACCTGGCAGTATGCTGCAGCTTGTGGAACATGACTGCCAGATTGCTGTCCTTCTTGAGCATCCCCTCTCTCTGCGCTCAAGCTACTGCCTTCCTCTAGCTGAGTGTCATCATCAGAGCCCACCAAACACTGGGCATCCTCCTGGAGCATGTACCCAACACTGTACTCAAAGAGTTCAGGAGACTCCTCAGGAGGACGTGGTGGGTCTAGGGAAGGAGTCACTGATGATGACATTGAGAGGAGTGAAGACGATGCGTTGGCAGCTGCTTTGCTACTACCCTGAGACTGGGTGAGAGAGGATGAGGAGGATGAAGAGGGCTTGGTCATCCACTCTACCAAGTCGTTGGCATGTTGCGGTTCAACATGTCCAGCTGCCGAAAAGAAGGACAAGCATGTCCCATGGCCACGTGCTGATGACAATGCACCGCGTCCACGACCAGCACTGTTGTCTCTAGACACAGAGCCTGCTTGTCCTCTTTTATCGGCTCGCGCCTGTCTGCCTCTCCTTGCTGGCCTTCCAGACATGGTAATGGCCTAAAGGGAGTTGGGTAAAACAGCAGTTGGGTAGTTTATATTGTGCTGGAGGCACACAACACCCACTAACTCCTGCAGATGCCTTTTTTATAGAACACCAGAGATAAAGGGGTATATACAGATGTATACTGTGCTGTGCTGGAGGCACACACAACTTCCAATAACTCCTGCAGATGGCAATTGGGCTCAAATAGAGAACAGCTATGTAGGTGGATTATAGCGGTATGTACTGGGTACAGAGCACGCAGACAGCACGCACTATCTCCTAACACTACTGACTGCAAGCTCTATTATTAAAGATAGATCACTAGCTATATAGGTGAGGTGAATATCGCGGTGTATACTGCGGTCAGGGCACGCAGACAATAACCAGAAAACAGCAGAGATAAAGGGGTATATACAGATGTATACTGTGCTGTGCTGGAGGCACACACAACTTCCAATAACTCCTGCAGATGGCAATTGGGCTCAAATAGAGAACAGCTATGTAGGTGGATTATAGCGGTATGTACTGGGTACATCCTGCCTGTGGCCAATCATGGCTCTCCTCGCTGCTGGCGCTGCGATTGGCCAAGCATGCGGGGTCACAGTGCATGCTTGGCCAATCATGAGCCAGCAATGCACTGCGCCATCGCAGTGCATTGTGGGCCGTGAGCGCCGCGCGAATTTTGACGCGAACGGACCAAGTGTTCGGATTTCGCCGAACGGACGAACAGCCAATGTTCGAGTCGAACGTACGTTCAACTCGAACACGAAGCTCATCCCTATGCACCACAAAAGACCACCAAAAACAATCAAGTGCAACAGCTATAGTTCAGCAGTATAGTGTGAAAATAACACTAAACAAATGGATAAATATGGAAACCCAGCACTATCACCCCAAAATAAAGTGCAATATGTGCTAATCAAATCATCCTTATAGTATATGGCAAATCACATTTGAAAATAAATAAATAAAAACATAAACACAAAATTTGTAAACTTATATGAAAAAAACCTATATAAAAAAGTGACTAGTGCAAAATATAAAATGCAACTAATTCATATGACTGTGCACAAATCTTCCCTTTGCCAACAGTGACCCTCACCAAAGTTCATAAAAGGTGTTTATATCCACAAAACTCTGTGAATCCACCGCTTTGCCCCACCACCAAGCAGTGCTATAAGTCACCAGAAATAAATCAATACAGGCATAAAGCCAATATTATGATACACTTGATCTCCAACTAAGATGTCACTGCTTAATATCTACTAGGCTTGTGCAAATTGTTTAGTAACAAATCGAAATTCGGCCGAATTTTGCATCTTTCGGACATTCGGATGCATCCTAATAAAAAAAATAACGAATTACAACAAATACGAAAGAAATAATAGCGGATATAACAAATGAATTCGACATGATTCGGTAATTCTTTAAAGATCTAATGAAACAAAAGGTCAGCTCAAAGTAAATCTTATAGTCCAATCAGCTGATTCATTTTGTGCCGGAGGTTGGATTACTGGCAAAGTGCATTCCTGAGAACTGAGTTAGAAGGGTGTTGCATTGTATTTCAGCTGAGGAGAAAAGACGTTGTCATTGTTGTGAGTCATTATCACGAATATATATACATACATAAATATCGAATTTCAACTAATACAAATGAAATTATAGTGCATATAACAAATGATTTCGACAGGATTCGAGATTCAGTATAACAAATATCGACACTCTACGAATAATAACAAATTATCCGAAAACGTATTAACGTAACATAACGAATCTAAAGCCGCGTACACACGGGCGGACTGTCTGGCCAACTTAGTCCGTCAGACAATCCGACGGACAGTCCGTCATACTTTCGAATGAACGGACTTGACCACACACACCACTTTTTGAGCGGACTAATACGGCGTACTAAGTCCGCCATACTATCCGCCCTACTTTTGAAATGAACGGACTCGCCCACACACGCGGAGGAAAGTCCGCTCATTTCGAGCGCGTCTCCAGGTAGGCAGGGCCCGCGAAGGAGACGCCGCTGACCCCGCCGCCTGGTATGGACTTAAAGGGGAACCCCAACGCCGAAAAAAATCGGCGTGGGGGTCCCCCCCAAGTCCACAACAGACCCTTGTCCGAGCACGCTACCCGGCCGGCCAGGAAAGGGGGGCGAGCGAGCGTCCCCCCTCCTAAACCGTACCAGGCCGCGTGCCCTCAACATGGGGGGGTGCCTTGGGGAAGGGGAGGCCGCGCGGCCCCCCCACCCCAAAGCACCTTGTCCCCATGTTGATGAGGACAAGGGCCTCTTCCCGACAACCCTGGCCGTTGGTTGTCGGGGTCTGCGGGCGGGGGGCTTATCGGAATCCGGGGGCCCCCTTATTAGACCGGCCCCCCACCCTATGTGAATGAGTATGGGGTACAATGTACCCCTACCCATTCACCTGTAAAATAAAAGTACCAAAAAAAACACAACACACAAGATAAAATACTTTATTGCACAGCTCCGGGGGTCTTCCGTCTTCGGGGGTCTTCTCGCCGGACTCCTCCGCTATCTTCTTCTAGCTCTTTTGCTAGCGGAGGAGTCCGGCTTTCTTCCTCGCCGCCGGCCTCTTCTCCCGACTTCGGGGGTCTTGTCCCCCTCTTCGGTTCTTCTGCCGGGCCACCGCGCCTTCTTATAGCTCTTTTACAGGCGGTGGCCCGGTCTTCTGTCGCCGCCGCCGCCGCCTTCCGTTCTTCTTCTTCTTCTTCTTCTTCAGGAGATGTTGCTTCGACGATCTCTCCGGCCGGAATGCCAGGGACGCACTGCGCGGCCACTTATATAGGGACAAGGGGCGGTGTCACATGGCTTTATGTCACATGGGTTGGTGTCACATGGTGACCCCGCCCCCTTACGATGTCATAGTCCCCATGTGACATCAACCCATGTGACCAACCCATGTGACATAAAGCCATGTGACACCGCCCCTTGTCCCTATATAAGTGGCCACGCAGTGCGTCCCTGGCATTCCGGCCGGAAAGATCGTCGAGGCAGCATCTCCTGGAGAAGAAGAAGAAGAAGAAGAAGAACGGAAGGCGGCGGCGGCGGCGACAGAAGACCGGGCCACCGCCTGTAAAAGAGCTATAAGAAGGCGCGGTGGCCCGGCAGAAGAACCGAAGAGGGGGACAAGACCCCCGAAGTCGGGAGAAGAGGCCGGCGGCGAGGAAGAAAGCCGGACTCCTCCGCTAGCAAAAGAGCTACAAGAAGATAGCGGAGCAGTCCGGCGAGAAGACCCCCGAAGACGGAAGACCCCCGGAGCTGTGCAATAAAGTATTTTATCTCGTGTGTTGTGTTTTTTTTGGTACTTTTATTTTACAGGTGAATGGGTAGGGGTACATTGTACCCCATACACATTCACATAGGGTGGGGGGCCGGTATCCGGGGGCCCCCTTATTAAAGGGGGCTCCCGGATTCGGATTAGCCCCCCGCCCGCAGACCCCGACAACCAACGGCCAGGGTTGTCGGGAAGAGGCCCTTGTCCTCATCAACACGGGGACAAGGTGCTTTGGGGTAGAGGGGCCTGGTACGGCTCAGGAGAGGGGGCGCTCGCTCGCCTCCCTTTCCTGGCCAGCCGGGTAGCGTGCTCAGACAAGGGTCTGTTGTGGACTTGGGGGGACCCCCACGCCGATTTCTTTCGGCGTTGGGGTTCCCCTTTAAGTCCATACCAGGCGGCGGGGCCAGCGACGTCTCCTTCGTGGGCCCCGCCTACCTGGATACCCGCTCGAAATGAGCGGACTTTTCTCCGGGCGGGAAAAGTCAGCTCATTTCAAAAGTACGGCGGACTGGCATACACACGGGCGGATTGTCCGCCGAAATGCGAGTACGACGGACAGTATTTCGAACATTCCGAAATACTTAGTCCGCCGTACTGCACGCTGAAAAAGTCTGCTGAAGCCCACACACGAGCGGACTGTCCGCTGAAATGTGTTTCGGCGGACTAAGTAGGCCATACAGTCCGCCCGTGTGTACGCGGCATTACAGAACGAAATGATGTATTTTACGAATGACAATGAACCGAAACTAAACGAAAATTTCCGTTGTACACAAGTCTAATATCTACTGCTATCTCCTGAGGGATATTTTGCTCCACAAGTGTAAACATCAACACATCGCACATCCCCACCACATATGAAAGGAAAATTTCCATTGCTTAAAATCCTTCTGATTTTAATAATAAAATATACCAATATACACTTGCATAAAATGATGTTGTCCCTGATATTGTATTACAGGCATACAGTATATGCTTAGAACGCCAGAACATTTGCAATCAGCCTGGCTGCAAGCTGACCTCAGTATGCATGGCGATGTCACATCCAAGCAAGCCATGTCCTACGTGTTTCGTCTCTTGACATTTTCAAGGGGCAGAATGGATGCCATGTCTCCAAGAGCATATTTATACACCAATTATAGAGCTTTACTTTATATAATATCACTGGGCCAATCATCTACTTCCGTGGCATTCTACACCATGCAAACACGTCCCTTGTATAGGTGACCACTTCCTGGTGGGTTTGCTCACATGGTTTTGTTTACCTTTGTACTCATCCCTAGTGATTAAATTTGTACATTTGTGGTGTGGTGGCTAGCGATTTGTAAGAAACTTTTTGCAGTTAAAATTCAAACCCATTATTATGTTAGTGTTTACTGCTATATGTTGCTCTCCTTCAGTGATTTGTAGCTAAGCCATAGAGGTGAATACCAAGTATTTGTCCGCATGAAGTGCTGTACAAACTCAGTCAGCGTCTAAGCTACAAATCAATGTAAAATTAGCAAGTTAGCAATTCCATAGGAAATTACTATGATTTCCTTAGCAAAAAAATGCTTTAAAAAATAAAGATTGCTGCAAATTCATTGCTGGTCTGGCATGTCCCTCAGACTGGCCATATATTATACAATTTTATTGTACAAAGTTCCTTTAGATTTACTAAAACTAGGGTTGAATACTAAGAGTATTGGTACTCATGCAAATGCTCCGATACCGGAAGTGATGCCTACTCCTGCCCCCCAGCTGGCTGTCTCTTCTGCAGGTGCCATTCCCGCCTCCTCCTCTCCTCTGGCCGGCTATTTCAGGGTTTGTCAGGCACTCAGAGGCCTCTGCAGCTCCCCCCATGTGTCTAGTCCCTGGCCATGTTCACCTCATTGCCTAGGAGCCTGGAGAGAACAGGTCCGGCTGCTGCAGAGTGGAGGCCAGCTCTGGGCCCCAGCGGGTCTTACTGATCTTCTGCGATACAAACTTGGCTTTGATGTTCTCCATGACAGGAATCGCAGCAAGCACATAGAGAGCTAGATTCTGCCATGGCTATGACAGTCAGACTCTCTGTATTTTTCTCATTGGGGAAGCCATTTCCCACCTAGTTTCTGTCATACACCTGGAGGAGAAGGTGACTGGCAATTGGCAGCAACTTGTGTCGCCAGTACAATTGGGAAAGCGACCGGTAAAGCGGCCATTTTGCCGGAGCTAAAGTCTATACTTATTGTACAAGGATTTTATAAGATGGCCTATATTTTATGGACGTTAGAGAGGTACAGTTATTCTACATTTAGAAAAGAGCCAGGCTCTGAGCATTTCTGAGTGAGAGCACTAAGAGAGGAAGTGTAATGTGTTTTTTTTTGTTTGTTTTTTAATCAAACTCTTTATTTGAAAAAAAGAGGCATATAAAACAAGGAGCTGTACAATAAACACCAGTACACAAAATGACATGGAAAAGATAATATCCATGTGGAACAGAACATCCGTATAGTATTGGGTTTTATATTTACATTTGTCTTCAACTGTGTACAATGTTTCCAAATTTCTGTGATGACAGAATGACATAATTTCATTTTAAACACGTTCTGTGCAATTAGAGCTTTCACAACCTTGTGACGAGCAAGTAAAAATGTTTTATTTGTTTCATAACATCTTTTGCATTACAATTCTTTGTAATTATAAAGAAACTGCAATGATTTTTCATTAGTTTAAAAAAACTGTCACATGACACACAAAATAGGTATCGGTAATTGGTATCGACAAGTACTTGAGAAAAAGTATCGGTACTCATACTCTGTGTTAAAAAAAATTGGTATCGGTGCATCCCTAAGTAAAGCCATATAATATGAGGTCCAACCTAAACACCTTCAATTTGTATGCAATCAGGCAGGCCCTTGCACTACACATGATGTGTTACAGCAAAAAAGTAGATGTAGAGATACCCCCAAAGGAGCTGCTTTTGTATGTTCAGTCCGTAAAGCCACGTACACACGATCAAACAATCCAGTGGAAAAGTCCGGCGGACTTTTTTTTACCCAAAAGTCCGGCGGACTAAGAAAGTAGTTTTGCACATGAATCTGTCCGCCGGACTCGCTTTTTGGCGGACAATCCGGCCGTGTGTGTGCTAGTCCGGCGGACAATACGGCCGTGTGTGTGCTAGTCCGCCGTACTTTTGAAATGAACAGACTTTTCCCACCCGGAGAAAAGTCCGCTCATTTTGAGCGCGGCTCCAGGTAGCAAGGACCAGCGAAGGAGGGGTCGCTGGACCCGTCACCTGGTATGGACTTAAAGGGGAATCCCTACGCCAAAAAAACGGTGTGGGGGTCCCCCCTCAGGTCCATATCAGACCCTTATGCGAGCACGCTACCCGGCCGGCCAAGAAAGGGGGTGGGGACGAGCGAGCGCCCCCCGTCCTGAGCCGTACCAGGCCGCGTGCCCTCAACATGGGGGGGTGCTTTGGGGAAGGGGGGGCCGCGCGGCCCCTCTACCCCAAAGCACCTTGTCCCCATGTTGATGAGGACAAGGGCCTCTTCCCGACAACCCTGGCCATTGGTTGTCGGGGTCTGCGGGCGGGGGGCTTATCGGAATTCGTGAGCCCCCTTTAATAAGGGGGCCCCCTGATACCGGCCCCCCACCCTATGTGGATGAGTATGGGGTACAATGTACCCCTACCCATTCACCTGTGATAAAAAAAAACACAACACACAAGGGTTAAAATAGTTTATTACACAACTCCGGGGGTCTTCTTCCGTCTTCAGGGGTATTCTCGCCGGACTCCTCCGCTATCTTTTGCTAGCTCTTTTACTAGCGGAGGAGCCCGGCTTTCTTCTTTGCCGCCTCCCTCTTCTTCTGACTTCGGGGGTCTTGTCCCCCTCTTCGGTTCTTCTTGCCGGGCCACCGCGCCTTCTTCTACCTCTTTTACAAGCGGTGGCCTGGTCTTCTGTTGCCGCCACCACCTTCTGTTCTTCTCTTCTTTTTTTCTTGAGCTGTTGCCTCGTCGCTGTCTCTGGTCACAATGACAGGCAAGCGGTGTGCGGTGACTTATATAGGGACATCGCCAGATGATGTCCCGGCCCATTATGATATCACAGTCCCAGAGGATGCTGGGTTGTCGGGAAGAGGCCCTTGTCCTCATCAACATGGGGACAAGGTGCTTTGGGGTGGGGGGGCGCGGCCCCCCTTCCCCAAAGCACCCCCCCATGTTGAGGGCACGCGGCCTGATACGGCTCAGGAGGGGGGGGGGGCGCTCGCTTGTCCCCACACCCTTTCCTGGCCAGCCGGGTAGCGTGCTCGGATAAGGGTCTGATATGGACCTGGGGGGGGACCCCCACGCCGTTTTTTTGGCATAGGGATTCCCCTTTAAGTCCATACCAGGTGACGCGGCCAGCGACGCCTCCTTCGCTGGTGCTCAAAATGAACGGACATTCCCCTGTGTGTGTGGGCGAGTCAGTTCATTTCAAAAGTACAGCGGATAGTGCGGCGGACTTAGTCCGCCAGACCTAGTCTGCCACAAAAGTACTGTGTGTGGGCAGGTAGCTCGTTTGGAAAGTCCGGCGGTTTGTCTGCCAGACTAAGTCCGCTGCATAGTCTGATACATGTGTACGCGGCATTACTCTGCCTCTCAACCCTAATGACAGCCCCAGCCCCCCCTGGCACACCTGGCAATAGTGTAAGTACAACGACCAATGAAAAACACACGTTATAATAAAACACAGAAATTGTCTTTACTGCAATATTTCTTTGGAAGAATAACAGACAGTATTTTAAAAAGATACTACCAAGCCTCACATATCACCAGATTAATAGACTGGCACTGCCATGGCTCAAATAAAGACTGGGTCCAATTAGAATGCAATTTGACTCCTCACCACTTACTTTTTTACCCTCGTTCCCTTCATTCTAAAAAAGAAAAACAAATAAACCACCCACTAATTGCAAATACACTTACTATTTGACACAAAATAGCCATACCACACAAACTGGCTTCTATTCCAGGCCCACTAACGCCAATTTCTAACAACCCCAACTGTATACCTGGCATGCAACGTAAAAATCTACATGGCCTCCTTGCCTATCATTGTATGACAGGTTCACGGGTCAAATCATATGAAACGCTAAAATCTAAGGTGGGTGAGCCGTTTCCTGGTTTATGGTTTTACACTCAACTGACAGACTTCTTGGTAAACAACAAACACAAATCTCAATACTGCCTCCCATTGTCGCACTTAGAAACCTTATGCCTCAAGAGATCGTTTGTAGCAAATACTACATCTCTAGCTTACTCGTGGCTAAACCAAACACCTCATGCAGACAACCACATGTACAAAGAGAAGTGGGAACAGGATCTCAAAATAAATATAACTGAGAAACAATGGGAGAAAGCGTGTATCATGATGCACAAATGCTCTTTAAGCGCCAAGTACCAGGAAATATCCTACAAAGTCCTTACCCAGTGGTATATTACACCAAAAAGGCCAGGAGTTTGTTCCATTCTACCTCAGACATTTGCTGGCGATGTATGACCCACACAGGTACATTCTTGCACATTTGAGGGAATGCGCCCCCCATCCTTGCCTACTGGGACGAAATCAAGTTTTGGATAAAGCACATCACAGAAACTATATTAGAACTAAATGCAGCTGCCTGCCTGATTAACATCATCCCAATTGCATCTACTGTTAAAATTCATGTCACAACTGAAGATGTATACTTACCTTAAAGAAAGTAATTCATGTGACCTGGGTCTATCCCTCCTTCCCTTCTTTTCCTACTACCTATCCCTCCCGCCCCCCCTCCCTTTTTCCTATACTACACCTCATATTCCTTGGTAAATCCCCTTACTTCTTTACCTTATTCTTTCAATGTTTTACCAATGTACTTACCTATTTGTCTTTAGGTTAACATTTTATACCTATAATAAGACATATATTTATCCCTATGTTACTATTCATTGTCACTTATGCTGCGTACACACGAGCAGACTGTATGGCGTACTTAGTCAGTCGAAACACATTTCAGCGGACAATCCGCTCGTGTGTGGGCTTCAGCGGACTTTTTCAGCGTGCAGTCCGGCGTACTAAGTATTTCGTTTTTTTCTAAATTCTGTCCGTCGTACTTTGGTTTCAGCGGACAGTACGGTCGTCAGTATGCTAGTTCGACGGACTAAGAATGGCGCATGCCCAGAAAGGATTTACACGGCGGAAGGGTGCTTTGCTGTGTCTTGGACTTCCTATTTCTAGTCCCGTCGTACGTGCTGTACACGTCATCGCGCAAGCTTTCGACGGACTGTTTGTGTATCTGTGTGTGGTCAAGTCCGTTCAGTGGAAAGTACGACAGACTGTCCGTCGGATTGTATGACGAACTAAGTATGCCATACAGTCCGCTCGTGTGTACGCGGCATTATTGTCCACTGTAAACCTGCATTTGAATTCAATAAAACTTTTAATTGTAAAAAATATATATGTATATTCAAGTAATCAATTAGAGAGCAATAACTCTTTAAGATTTAATAGCAATATAGCTCTCAATCCTATATTCAAGCTGCGAAGGAGACGTCGCTGGCCCCGCCGCCTGGAATGGACTTAAAGGTGAACCCCAACGCCGAAAAAAATCGGCGTGGGGGTCCCCCCCAAGTCCACAACAGACCCTTGTCCGAGCACGCTACCCGGCCGGCCAGGAAAGGGGGGCGAGCGAGCGCCCCCCCCACCCTGAGCCGTACCAGGCCGCGTGCCCTCAACATGGGGGGTGCCTTGGGGAAGGGGGGGCCGCGCGGCCCCCCCACCCCAAAGCACCTTGTCCCCATGTTGATGAGGACAAGGGCCTCTTCCCGACAACCCTGGCCGTTGGTTGTCGGGGTCTGCGGGCGGGGGGCTTATCGGAATCCGGGAGCCCCCTTTAATAAGGGGGCCCCCGGATACCGGCCCCCCACCCTATGTGAATGAGTATGGGGTACAATGTACCCCTACCCATTCACCTGTAAAATAAAAGTACCAAAAAAAGACACAACACACGAGATAAAATATTTTATTGCACAGCTCCGGGGGTCTTCCGTCTTCGGGGGTCTTCTCGCCGGACTCCTCTGCTATCTTCTTGTAGCTCTTTTGCTAGCGGAGGAGTCCGGCTTTCTTCCTCCCCGCCGCTGGCCTCTTCTCCCGACTTCGGGGGTCTTGTCCCCCTCTTCGGTTCTTCTGCCGGGCCACCGCGCCTTCTTATAGCTCT
The DNA here is from genome assembly GCF_037356315.1 of Lithobates pipiens. Taxonomy (NCBI): domain Eukaryota; kingdom Metazoa; phylum Chordata; class Amphibia; order Anura; family Ranidae; genus Lithobates; species Lithobates pipiens. Next base: position 235,909,352 of record NW_027507718.1, read on the forward strand.
TTTACAGGCGGTCACGGGCCCCGCCTACCTGGATAGCCGCTCGAAATGAGCGGACTTTTCTCCGGGCGGGAAAAGTCCGCTCATTTCGAAAGTACGGCGGACTGGCACACACACGGGCGGATTGTCCGCTGAAACCAAGTTTGGACGGACAATCTTACGGAAATTCTGTAAGACTTAGTCCGCCAGACTGTCCGCTGAAAAAGTCAGGTGAAGCCCACACACGAGCGGACTGTCCGCTGAAATGTGTTTCGGCGGACTAAGTTGGGCAGACAGTCCGCCCGTGTGTACGCAGCCTAAGAGGTGGTGTCCCAGAGAATCCATTTTTTTTGATAGAGGGGCATTGAATCATATAACGTGTGGTGGATTCTTTCAGAAAGTTTTTTATGTTAGTCATGCGGTTGAGAATTTGTGGCCAAGGTACCGTGGTGGAGCTCCAATTAAAAACGGAGGTACTCCCAGTAAGGGGAGGGGTTATATAGGGTGTTGAACTTCCTGTCTAGGGTGTGCCAGTGTCCAAGCACCTAGTGATACCCTATATAACCCATCAGTAATTACTGAGACTCTGTGTCCCGTGATGTACCTCAAAAGAAAAGGATTTTACAGGTAAGCTGTTATAAAAATCCTATTTTGAACATCGCAAAAGTTTGGAGACGAACAACGAACCCCATAGAAGTCCATGGGAACCTAACAGGAAAAATCAAAAGTGCCCATTTTGAAGGCTTATATGCATATTATTGGGCATACAATGGGTATGAGGGTCTGGGTACTGCGCTTGGGGCATGTATAAATGAAAAAAAAAATTGGTAAAAAAGATCATTTTTAAATGAGCGGTGATTTACTGATGATTAAAAGGGAAATAATAAAAATGAAAAATGTCTTTAAATATAGTGCCTGGGGGGTCCCCTTAGTCTGCCTGTAAAGTGGGTATCTATAAAGCCAACAAAAATTACATATTTTCCCTGCAAGCTTTCTTTATTTTATAAACAACGGCTTGGGGAGCCAGTCTGTGTGATGAGGCCACAATGTAGTGCAATCAGAACAAGATTAGAGATTTTTACAAAGCTAGGCAGTCTTTCAGAGATTCCAAATCCCAAAAACACTTCATCTGCGACATCAGTATCAGGGGCTTAACAGCTGTTGCTGATCCAGGAATGATTTATTTTGATAAATGTCAGCTGGTAAACAGAGTCTGTGGACAGACACGCGCTTTTATATGTCACAAAACCTCCAGCAGCACTGAATGCCCATTTGGAAAGCACACTGAAAACCAGCAGCTCCATTGCATTCTGGGCAAGTTCTGGCCAGTGGTATATTCTCATGACCCAGTAACCCAGTGGATCGTCCACAGGAAAGCTCTCAATGTCTGTTTTCGCCCCTATATAATCTCCCACCATATGATGCAGATGCTGCCGATGGGATGTGGAAGCTGGCAGCCCTGGGTGCCGAGGACTAAAAAAATTTTGAAATGCATCACTAAAGCGGCCCTCTTCTCCACTGCTCCTCTTGACCAACAGAAACCTCAAAACTAGCTTTTCCATGAAACTGTAACCTACCAGAGTCTGGAAAGGCACTACATAAACTTCTCTTTAAGGTGTCCTTCAAGATATTTCATCCTTGTAATGGTATCCAAGGAGGATTGCCAACCAATAGTGATCCTTCTCCTTGATGCCACAAATTCTCGGGTGCTTTCACAGGTTTTGAAGCGTGAGGGAGGCCATGCACCACAAGTTTGCAGAGGCATGAGAACCAGAGTCCTCGGGATTACTGATGGTTTTAGTATCTGGAATTGCCTCCTCCCAGCCACATACTACTCCCAAGGGTTCTGGGGATGTAAAAAACATATCTTAAAGTGGTTTTAAAGGCAGAAGATTTTTTATCTTAATGTAGTCTATGCATTAAGATAAAAAAACATTCTGTGTGCAGCAGCCCCCCTAATACTTACCTGAGCCCCAGCTAGATCAAGCAATGTTGCAGGAGTGTCTCAACTGCCCAGGACTCCCCCACCCCCCCATTGGCTGAGACAGCAGCAAAGCACCATTGGCTCTAGCTGCTGTCAATCAAAGTCAGTCATCCAGTGAAGAGAGAAAGGGGGTGGGCTGGACCACGGTTCCATGTCTGAATTTCTATTTATTTATTAAATTTGAGAATTTGGCATACTTCACTATTGGGGCCCCTTGTTCTTCTTCCTTGCATGGTTTATGTGATATACTGCTTAAGGATTTAGTGCAAACCACATTTGCAGCCGTGTAAGGTCACAGACCCAGCCACACCATCTACAAGATACAGCGCTGTGGATATATTTATTGATGCCATTTGCCTTACAGCAGTAAGGTAAGGAGCCATTGCATCTGGTGTTTTGTGGGCAATTTGAAGATACAAGACCACACATAACTCAGTTTAAAGCATTCACGGACTTGATTTTGCTTTGGCACTGTGTGCATTCACGGACTCTATATATTCATATATTGGCACTAATATATATGCACTTTTATTCAGCTTGATAATCAGTGTTTTTTCACTTTATGTCACTCATGCACTATATTTTTATGATTAATGTATTGTCTAATCAGCCAGCAGTCAAATATTTTTGATTTATATTGATGGCACTTATGCACTTTACTTATTTACATCAGTACATTTGATTTATGCTATTTAGCACTGTCATTTTATTTTATGGTTGTATTTATTAGTGTGGATTTATTCACTCATTGGCACATAACACTTTGTTTTTGGAGCGCAACACCATACATTGATTTTTCTTTGATTTATTTAGGAAAACAGCATTTACCATGGAAATAATGAGTCACTATTAACTATACCAATGGCTCCAATAGAAATTGAGATAATATAAGTTGTTGTATAGAATCATTGGAATCTACAACATTTCAGCCACTTAATTGCTAAAGTTGAGATGCCAGGTGTTAGGAACTGCTAAACCACCTCCATCCTTAGGCAACTGTAAAGCCAATCTAATTCGGGGATGTTTATATCTTCAGATGAGAGCCTTGAAAAGAGTATCCGCCTGTTGAAAAAAATTCTGAGATAGCCATATTGGACAATTGTGCAGGAGATAAAACAATTGTGCCATTCAGACCATCTTTATCAGGTTTACCCTGCCAACTATTATTAAAGGCAACTTACTCCATATTTTCCCTGTTTGTTTAAAATGCTTAATCAATGGATCCAAGTTCCTTTCCACATATGTTGTCACTTGTGATGTAACTTGGACACCTAGATATTTAAATGTTGATAGTACTGCTATTTGAGATGCTACACTTGGTAAGTTGTCTACTAGCGGGTCTAATGATAAAAGAACCAACTTATCCCAAATTATTGTGATCCCTGAAAACTAGCCATATTTATTAATTAAGAACATCACTGCTACTAGAGATGACAAAGTATCTCCCAAAAACAGCAGTGTATCATCAGCATATAAAGCACTCTTGTCCTCTCCCAAGGATCTGCAAAATCTGATAATATTCAGTGAATGACGAACCACAGCGGCAGGTTTAAGAGCAAGAGCAAAAATAAGAGGTGATAATGGGTATCCCTGCCTTGTTCCTTGCTGTAATGGAAAAGGGGCCAATACATATCCATTTACCTGAACCCGTGCCACCGTATCAGCATACAGAATCTGTATCCAGTGTATAAACTGGGAACCAAGTCCAAATTTCTGCAAGCAATGCCATAAACTCTATGTTATCAAAAGCTTTTGACAAATCGAGAGACAATATAGCTCTAATAGCCACTGTATATTATCAGATGGAATCTGCAAGTTAGGAAATAGACATCTAATATTTTTCGCTGTAGATCTATTTGGAATAAAGCCAGATTGATCTATGTACACTACAATCTAGAGGCTAAGGCCGCGTACACACGCGCGGACTGTTCGCCCAACCTTGTTCGTCAAACAGTTTCGGCAAACAGTCCGCTCAAAATTTGCATGAGCGGACTTGCCCACACACGAGCGGACCGTTTCAGCGAACTGTTTGCCAAACAGTTCGCTCAACTTTTGAAATGAACGGACTCGCCCACGTAAGGCGGAGCCAAGTCCGCCCATTTCGAGCGCGTGTACAGGTAGGCGGGGCCCGCGAAGGAGACGTCGCGGGCTCCGCCGCCTGGAATGGGCTTAAAGGGGAACCCCAACGCCGAAAAAAATCGGCGTGGGGGTTCCCCCAAAGTCCACACCAGACCCTTGTCCGAGCACGCTACCCGGCTGGCCAGGAAAGGGGGGCGAGCGAGCGCGCCCCCCCTCCTGAGCCGTACCAGGCCGCGTGCCCTCAACATGGGGGGGTGCCTTGGGGAAGGGGGGGCCGCGCGGCCCCCCCACCCCAAAGCACCTTGTCCCCATGTTGATGAGGACAAGGGCCTCTTCCCGACAACCCTGGCCGTTGGTTGTCGGGGTCTGCGGGCGGGGGGCTTATCGGAATCCGGGAGCCCCCTTTAATAAGGGGGCCCCCGGATACCGGCCCCCCACCCTATGTGAATGAGTATGGGGTACAATGTACCCCTACCCATTCACCTGTGAAATAAAGTACAAAAAAAAAACACAACACAGGGAAAAAATATTTTATTGCACAGCTCCGGGGATCTTCCGTCTTCGGGGGTCTTGTCCCCCTCTTCGGTTCTTCTGCCGGGCCACCGCGCCTTCTTATAGCTCTTTTACAGGCGGTGGCCCGGTCTTCTGTCGCCGCTGCCTTCCGTTCTTCTGTCGCCGCCTTCGGTTCTTCTGCCGGGCCACTGCGCCTTCTTGTAGCTCTTTTACAGGCGGTGGCCCGGTCTTCTGTCGCCGCTGCCTTCCGTTCTTCTGTCGCCGCCTTCGGTTCTTCTGCCGGGCCACCGCGCCTTCTTGTAGCTCTTTTACAGGCGGTGGCCCGGTCTTCTGTCGCCGCTGCCTTCCGTTCTTCTGTCGCCGCCTTCGGTTCTTCTGCCGGGCCACCGCGCCTTCTTGTAGCTCTTTTACAGGCGGTGGCCCGGTCTTCTGTCGCCGCTGTCGCCGCCGCCGCCTTCCGTTCTTGTTCTTCTTGTTCTTCTTCTTCTTCTCCTGGAGATGTTGACTCGACGAGCTCTCCGGCCGGAATGCCAGGGACACGCTCCGCTGCCACTTATATAGTGACAATGGGGCGGTGTCACATGGTATATGTCACATGGGTTGGTCACATGGGTTGATGTCACATGGGAACTATGACATCGTAAGGGGGCGGGGTCACCATGTGACCAACCCATGTGACATATACCATCTGACACCGCCCCATTGTCACTATATAAGTGGCAGCGGAGCGTGTCCCTGGCATTCCGGCCGGAGAGCTCGTCGAGTCAACATCTCCAGGAGAAGAAGAAGAAGAAGAACAAGAACGGAAGGCGGCGGCGGCGGCGACAGCGGCGACAGAAGACCGGGCCACCGCCTGTAAAAGAGCTACAAGAAGGCGCGGTGGCCCGGCAGAAGAACGGAAGGCGGCGACAGAAGAACGGAAGGCAGCGGCGACAGAAGACCGGGCCACCGCCTGTAAAAGAGCTATAAGAAGGCGCGGTGGCCCGGCAGAAGAACCGAAGAGGGGGACAAGACCCCCGAAGACGGAAGACCCCCGGAGCTGTGCAATAAAATATTTTTTCCCTGTGTTGTGTTTTTTTTTTGTACTTTATTTCACAGGTGAATGTGTAGGGGTACATTGTACCCCATACTCATTCACATAGGGTGGGGGGCCGGTATCCGGGGGCCCCCTTATTAAAGGGGGCTCCCGGATTCCGATAAGCCCCCCGCCCGCAGACCCCGACAACCAACGGCCAGGGTTGTCGGGAAGAGGCCCTTGTCCTCATCAACATGGGGACAAGGTGCTTTGGGGTGGGGGGGCCGTGCGGCCCCCCCTTCCCCAAGGCACCCCCCATGTTGAGGGCACGCGGCCTGGTACGGCTCAGGAGGGGGGGCGCGCTCGCTCGCCCCCTTTCCTGGCCGGCCGGGTAGCGTGCTCGGACAAGGGTCTGGTGTGGACTTTGGGGGAACCCCCACGCCGATTTTTTTCGGCGTTGGGGTTCCCCTTTAAGCCCATTCCAGGCGGCGGAGCCCGCGACGTCTTCTTCGCGGGCCCCGCCTACCTGTACACGCGCTCGAAATGGGCGGACTTTCCGAGTGGGAACAGTTTGCTCATTTCGAAAGTGGCCTACACACGGGCGGACTGTTCGCTCAAACACAGTTTCAGCGGACAGTTTTTCGGAATTTCCGAAAGACTTTGTCCGTCCAACTGTCCGCTGAAACTGTCCGCTGAAAGCCCACACACGGGCGGACTGTCCGCCCAAACACTGTTCAGCGGACAAGGTTGGGCGAACAGTCCGCCCGTGTGTACGCGGCCTAATACTTTGCTAATATGTTTACATCTGATGTAAGCATTATTAGAGGTCTTACCAGATTTTAAAAGTACAATAGTTATCGCCTCGTTCATAGAGGGAGGAAGATGGCCATACTCCAATGCTGCATTAAATATCTCTAACAATTCTGGCAACAGCTTAGCTCCATACACTTTATAGATTTCACCTGGTAATCCATCACTACCTGGTTCTTTATTATTAGATAGATTAGATTGGCATCTGGAGTTCTTCTAAAGTCAGAGGTTTACCCAAAGCCTCCTCGTCGCATTCAGATATTTCTAGCAACACAACAGAATCAAGAAAAAGTTGTAATTCAGCCTCTTCATAAGATACTTTTCTAGTATATAGGTCGTTATAAAATTCACAAAACATATGAAATCTCTAAAATAGTGCGTACAATTTTAATGTGAGATCCTTGCAATTCCAGCACATGGGCTAATGGTTTTTGACCTGTTGCAATTGTGGATAAAATATGGCCCATACTTTCCCCTTCATTAACCACAATTTTCAGCTTTCAGCGCTGTTGCATTTTGAATGACAATTGCGCGGTCAAGCAACACTGTACCCAAACTAAATTTTTATAATTTTCTTCCCACAAATAGAGCTTTGTTTTGGTGGTATTTGATCACCTCTGGGGTTTTTATTTTTTGCTAAACAAACTAAAAAATACCAACATTTTTATAAAAAAAAAACGTTTTTCTCAGTTTCTGTCATAAAATGTTGTTTTCCCCTTCACTGACAGGCACTAATGAAGCGGCACTGATGGGCACTGATGAGGTGGCACTGATGGGCACTGATGAGGAGGCACTGATATGTAGAATTGATGGGCACTGATAGGTGGCACTGATATGCGGCACTGATGGGCACCAATAGGCGGCACTGATATGCAGCACTGATGGACACTGACAGGCGGCATTGATGGACACAGACAGACGGCTGTGATGGGCACTGACAGGCAGCACTGATTGGCACTGATAGGTGGTAATGATTGGCACTGACAGGTGGAACTGATGGGCAGCACTGATGATGAGGTACTGATGTCTTACCGACAGGTGTTACTGCTGGGCACTGATTGGCACTGTGGTGGGCACTGGCAGTCTTTTATTATGGGGACACTTCTGGACACTTATTGGCATGTGATTAGACATCTGAAGGGGTGTGCTGATAATCAATGTGCTGATTATCAGCACAGACCCCCCCCCCCCCACGACAGGGAGAGCCTCTTATCATGATCGGAGATGCGGGGGGGTCAGACTGACACACCTGCTGGACGTCATATGATGCCTAATCAGGATAACAGAACCACTTCTCGCCGTCATTCTATTATAGCCTGAGCGGGAAGTGGTTAAAATAAGGTTGCTGGAGGAAAAAATGTTTCTGCTTTGCTTTTTTAAGAGATATCTCTGCAGAAGCCTGTTGTTTTTGCATTTACTTTTGTTGAGTTTCTAAAATAGGGTTCATAATGTATTGGGATTCAGCCTGCAGGACATCTTCAGCTACAGAATATTCCCACACCTTCGATTTTATTTTATTTTTATTTTTTTTTAAATTTGAGAAATAAAAAGCCTCTAATATAGGCTTTTAAAGAGTTCCAGTAAACCTGCAGTGAAACAGAAGGCTTGTTAACAGTACTATAGGCAGATATGTCAGGTAGAATATCTTCTGTTGATGGAAAAGTTCAAACCCAGAAGGGTTTACTTTCCAAAAAAGTGTGAGTCTGAGATGAATAGAAGATTAAGTTAAGAACTAATGGAGAGTGATCTGATAACCCCCTAGCCACATAGGTCGCCTCAGATATCACATGTAGTATAGCAGAAGTAGCTAACGCCAGGTCTATTCTGGACAAGGCCCCATGGGTGCTGGAAAAACAGGAGAAGGCTTTATCATGAGGGTGTAACATTCTCCGGACATGCATGAGGCCTATTTCCTGAACAAAACCAGCGAAGGGAGTACAAACTGAAGTCTCCTTATCCTTGACTGTACCATATTTACCTAAGGAAGGGATTATTAACGTCCCCTACTAATAAGCAGGGGACATCAGATTTATATATCAAAACTTGCTTTTTAACTGACATAGTATGGTAATATCAGGTTTAATCCCCAATTTCCTATTTCTCCTATTACAGGCAGTCAATTTTTGCAGGCAAAGTCCCTCTCAGTCCTATATTGAATGGGAAGAACCTTATAATAGGAGAAATAATAATAAAAAAATCTATATAATTAATAAACATACAAATATTGACACCAAATAAAAAATTCTTGATATCTTCACATGCAAGGAAGCTCTCTGTGATCAAAATCAGCATCGTTTATTAAACGAAAAAAAAAAACTGTACTAGACTCACAAAGAGCCATAAAAAACAAAAACAAAAAAACATCACTTAGGGCTTAGTACCAGATACACGTCATCAATATAAACTACACTATATGTATAAAGTACCTTAACTTCAAACCTGGTAATTAAAAAAAAAAAAAAAAAAAAAAAAAAAAGCATAAGTAACCTGTATTCTAACTTCATCCAAAAATGTATTCTGTTTCAATATGTTTATTGAAAATTTTGAATAAACAGGAATAAACAAGAGACTACAATCTGCTCCTTGTGCGCCCTCGCAGGGGCTACAAAGCATGAATATGAAACCAAAGGGCAAACCATCACATTATACTTATAAAAACACAAGAAAGGAAGGAAAAAGTGTAGGGAATGGTATCAAGACTGGCTCCAGTACCAAGCAACTCGTTCCTTTATCGTTTCCGGAGGGCAAGCCCTTCTCCCACTACCCCCTTCTACGGGGGGCAGCAGTATTTGTTAGCAATGAGAGAGATTACAAAGAAGAGTGAAAAGAGATAGGGAACAGAAGAAGGAAAGGTAGGGAGAAAAGAGGGGGAAGAAAGGAGGGGGAAAGTTCGGGTGTGGACGCCTCGCCAAGAGGAGTTAGACCAAGCCCAGGCATGCAGCTTGGAGCCCGGGGAACTCATAGGAGATCCACGGCTCCCAGATTTTTAGAAACTTAGCATGAGAATTTTGGACAATACTGGACATACGTTCCTGAAGTAACATAGCAGTCATGCGGGTTTTAACCCCTTGAAAATCTACCCGTTGGGACTTCCAGGCTTGGGCAATGGTCCGCTTGGCCGCTATAAATAAATAAGTAGCCAGCTTCTGTTGAGGGCCTCGCAAACCAGGTATCGGGCAATGTAGAAGAGCTAGTTTAGCATCCCTTCGGATCGTAAGGTGGAAGAGTGTCTGCAGCAAACGAAAAATCCTAGACCAGAATCCCACCAGCCTTGGGCAAGCCCACCATGTGTGCAGAACATCACCTCGCTGTCCACAGTTGCGGAAGCATCTGTCAGTACTCCCAGGGAAAGCACGAGCTGTGCGGGCAGGTACCCAATACCATTGGAACATTACTTTATATGCAGCCTCTAGGGTATTTGTGTTAAACAAGCATTTGGCGACCGTTTTCCAGGCCCTGCTCCAGTCCTCTGGGTCTACTGGGGCCTGCCAAAAATGTATTCTAAAAGAAAATTGAAAAAAAAAAACTCCAGAAGATCAACATGTAACAATAATAAGACCGAAGGGCATGAACATTTACATGCCGTCTGGTATTTGGGAACTTTATAAAAGCAACAGAAAGGAAAAAAAAATTAAGAAAAAAAAAAAAAAACTGAACAAACAATCCCCACAGGAAAAAGAAAAGAGAGAACCCACTCTAAATTTGAATGGGCTATCTGCCGACACCTTTAAGCTACACCAGAGGCTTTACGGAAGGGTCTTTGAGCAACGCCGACTCTGTCCGGTGTCTGCTGATACCCTGCCAAGTGGCGCTAATCCTAGAGTCCTCACAAAGCCTTGCAACTCCGGGCACAGCCATTGGGCTGAGAGAGCAGATGACTATGGGCAGCTGAGTAGAAATGAACACACAAACGGGTGAAGACTCTACCAGGTAGCCACTATCCGGGGATCAGGGAATGGTGGGGAGAAACAAACAACATGGATCACATCCACCGGCTGGAGATGAGGGCTAGAACCAGGATAACCAAAGGGAGGTAATCAGCAGGATGACGGAGGATGTAAAAGCTGAAGCACACCCTACGCACATCCACTCACATCTCAGGCGAGTTTTTTCTGAATTCAGCATTGCCAAAGTTGAGTTCCACCTCATAGGCATGTCACAAATGAGGTGGTTTCTCGGTAGGTGGAATTCCCCCTGAAATTCAACCAACCGAGCACTGGCTGTGTTTGACCACCTGAAAAGGCTACTGGTGGTTCATAGGACAATTAAACCGAGGAGGGGGAGGAGATGATAAATATTGCATCATCACCACCAGCTGAATGGAGACATGGCAGCAAAACAAGCTGTAGCACTGAGCCCTGTCCTGCTTCCTTCTGAGTTGCAAGTAGAGTTACCCAATGTGCTGTGAACTAAATATATCGTCCCGACCATGCTTACTGGACTACGTGTCAGCAGTACCGTGGACCTTGCAGCTGACTACCTTGCCCAACGATACCACAACATTGCCCTCCACATGATGGTACAGAGATGGAATGGCCTTACGTGCAAATAAATAATGACTGGGAACCTGCCATTGTACCAATTCAGTGAAGGGGCAGAGTCCACTAGATGGAAAGGCAGGAGTTCCAAGCTGGAATTTAGACACTGGGCATGTGGGTGGCAGTGACTTTTGTTTTGGTGCAGTAGCTGGGGTAGAGAAATTTGCCATCCATACTCCTGTCAGAAACCATGAATCAGGCTGAGACAGAAGTACAATCAAATCACACTTGTTTATTAATAAAAATAAAAAGGTAAATAGAAAAAGCGTAGTCAAGCAAGCCAGAGTCCAGTAACCAGATTGGGTAGTCAGCCAGGCCAGAAGTCAGGAATCCAAGTAGAGCAACAGCAAGCAGGATGAGGAGCCAGAAGGGATGTCAGCAAGCCAGTCCTGAAACAAACTGCAGGAGATGGTTTCAGTGATGTGACCAAGGCGAAGGCAGAGGTGAAGTGAGCTTGAAGGCTTTAAGTAGGCAGGTCAGACGAGCATCATCAGGAACAGCTGGTAACTGTGGAGAGAGAAGAGAGCTGGCAATTAGCCGACAGCTGAGCGGACAGCCCAGAGAAGGAAGGGCTAAGCCAGCCCTGATAGTACCCTCTCCTCAATGACCCCTCTCCCTCGGAGGGCCACCGGGCTTGAGGGGAAACAGTCTATGGAACTCGCGGAGGAGGACAGGGGCATGTACTTCAGAGGATGAAATCCAGGAGCGTTCCTCCGGACCGTACCCCTTCCAATGCACCAGGTACTGTATGTGCCCACGGAACCTACGGGAGTCAACAATGGATTGTAACTCATACTCCTCATGGTTCTCAACCAGAATAGGGTGAGGACCTGGCACCGAGGTGGTAAATCGGTTACAGACCAACGGTTTCAATAAGGAGACATGAAACACATTTGAGATGCGCATACTAGGGGGAAGATCCAACGCATAAGCCACTGGGTTAATCCTGCGAAGGATACGGAAAGGCCCAATAAACCAAGGTGCAAACTTCAGTGAGGGAACACGAAGCTAGATGTTGCGAGATGACAGCCAAACCCTGTCCCCAACCTGGTAAGAAGGCGCAGGCAGGCTTCTGCGGTCAGCATGGAGTCTGTACCTATCATTAGCATGACGCAAAGCCTCCTGGACTTGTACCCAAGTGGAACGAAAACCATGGAGATGCTCCTCTAACGAAGGAATACTCTGTGGAACAAACGAGTCAGGCAACATGGAAGGTTGGAAACCATAATTAGCCATAAATGGAGACAATTGGGAGGCAGAATTCAAGGCACTGTTGTGAGCAAACTCTGCCCAAGGTAATAGGTCAGAACAGTTGTTATGATGGCCAGAAATATAGCAAAGTAGGAATTGCTCCAAGGACTGATTGGCTCGTTCTGCTGGCCCATTAGACAGCGGGTGATACACAAAATAGAACGCAAGCTGGATTCCTAACTATGCGCAAAAGGCTCGCCAGAACCGGGAGACAAACTGACTGCCCCTGTCCGAGACAATCACCTTGGGTAGCCCATGTAAGCAAAAGATCTCCCGAGCAAAAATGGAAGCCAGTTCCTTAGAGGTGGGCAACTTCTTAAGTGGAATACAATGACACATCTTTGAGAACCGGTCAACCACCATAAGGATAACAGTGTTGCCTTGGGAGTTGGGCAACTCCACAATAAAATCAATAGACAGGTGAGTCCAGGGCATCTCTCCATTGGGTATGGGTTGTAGGAGGCCCACTGGAACGTGTCATGGAGTCTTACTCTGAGCACACACAGGACAGGCAGCTATGAAGGCAGTAACATCAGCCCATAGACTAGGCCACCAGAATTGTTGGGAAATGGCCCAAATGAGTTGATTCTTCCCAGGATGGCCAGCTGCCTTGGGAGAATGGTAAGTCTGGAGCACAGCAGTACGGAGACTCTCTGGGACAAAGCAGCGGTCACAAGGTTTATCAGGAGGAGCATGGACCTGAGCAGCAAGAATTTTGTCACCCAAAGGAGAAGTAAGACTGGTGCGAACCGTAGCCAAGATACAATCAGGAGGAATCATAGGAACCGGAACCGACTCTGACTTGGAAGTGGAAGAAAATTGTCGTGACAAGGCATCAGCCCTTACATTCTTAGTACTGGGTAAGAATGAGACAATGTCATTAAAGCTCGACAAGAAAAGAGCCCATTGCACCCTTCTGGGGGAGAGTCGCTTAGCCTCAGACAAGAATGTAAGATTCTTATGGTCAATAATAGGCACAGTGGTACCTTCAAGGAGATGTCTCCATTCTTTCAGGGCTAAAATGATCGCCAACAGCTCTCTGTTACCAATCTCATAATTGTACTCAGCAGGTGACAATTTCTGGGAAAAGTAGCCACACGGATGCATAGTGCTCTCAGAGTTAGGACGTTGAGACAGAAGGGTGCCGACTCTAGTCTCAGAAGCATCAATTTCTAGGATAAAAGGCAACGTAGGATCAGGATGTACCAACACAGGAGCAGAAACAAAGGCAGCCTTGAGAGTCTCAAAGGCCTTAATGGACTCTGGAGACCAACTCTGTGGGTTACCGTCCTTTCTGGTCATATCAGTCAGGGGCTTGACCAGAGACAAGAAGTTACAAATAAACTTCCGATAGTAGTTGGCAAAGCCCTGAAACGCTGCAGAGGACGTAAACCCACGGGTCGAGGCTACTGTAGGACTGCTGAAAGTCTCTCTGGGTCCATCGAAAAAACCAGCAGTGGAAATGACATAGCCCAGGAATGTAACCTGTTCACGATGGAACTCGCACTTCTCCAGTTTACAATAGAGATTGTTCTCTCTTAGTTTCTGAAGTACACAACAGAAATCTGTGTGGTGGCTCTCCAGGGACTTGGAAAATATGAGGATATCAGTGAGATAAATCACCACACACAACTGCAACAAATCTCGGAGGACATTGTTAATAAATTCCTAGAAAACTGCTGGGGCGTTACAAAGGCCAAAAGGCATTACCAGGTATACATAATGGCCTGTTCTGGTATGAAACGCGGTCTTCCACTCGTCGCCCTCCTTAATGCGCACGAGATTGTATGCCCCTCTCAAGTCAAGCTTTGTGAAAACCGTTGCTCCCTTGAGGTGGTCAAATAACTCTGTAATCAATGGAATCGGGTAGGCATTCTTAATCGTGACACGATTGAGACCCATATAAACTATACAAGGTCTCAGTTCACCGCTCTTCTTTTTCAGAAAGAAGAAACCAGCACCAGCAGGAGACGAGGATTTGCGGATGAAACCTCGAGAAAGTGCGGCAGCAACATACTCCTCCATGGCCTTATCCTCCAAGACTGACAAAGGGTAAACCCGGCCACGAGGAGGTATGGCACCAGGTTGAAGGTCAGTTGCGCAATCATAAGACTGGTGTGGAGGCAAACTACCGGCTTGACCTTTATCAAAGACATTGCTAAAATCACGGTACTCCTCCGGCAGGGAGGGACGTGAAGAGGTGCACAGGACCTTGGATACCTCCAGGAAGCATTTCTCACTGCATTGTGGTGACCAGGAGAGAACTTCAGCACGGAGCCAATCAAAAGAGGGGTTGCGCCTCTGTAACCAAGGATAACCAATAACCAGCGGAAACCTGGGTGAGGAAATAACTTGGAATTGGATTACCTCATGGTGAAGAGCCCCTACGGCCATGGACAACAGAACCGTCTCATGAGTCACATGGGCAGGCTATAAAGGTCTCCCGTCAAGAGCCTCAATGGCAAGTGGATTGTCACGCAGCTGCAGTGGAATCGAGTGCTGCGAAACAAATGCAGCATCAATGAACAGGCCTGCAGCCCCAGAGTCAATTAGAGCCTGTATCTCGATGGACGACTCAGCCCAAGAAAGGATAACCAAAACCAGGGGCTTATCATTCTGGATAACTGGGGATGAAACAATGCCACCTAAGGTCTGTCCATGACAGGACCTCAAGGTTCGGTTGTTCCCTGGACGGGTAGGACAAGACTTCAAAATGTGCCTTTCTTGTGGCCAGGCAGGTCACTATCTCTCCCTCCTCCTAAAGGCTCTCGGATCCGCAGAGAGATGCGGGAAGCCCAGGGGCATTCATCTTCACTGACCGACTCGGTACTAGGAGGCATGGGAGGTGAGGGAGGCATGGGTGGGACTACGAAGCTCGGAGGCAAACATACAGGAGGCTTCCGCAAGCGCTCCTTAAGAGAATGTCTTTCTCTGAGTCTGGAGTCAATGAGGATGGCAAACGAGATCAAGCTCTCCAGCTCAGTGGGTATATCTCGGGCTGATATCTCATCCTTGATGGAATCTGAGAGACCATGAGAAAAAGCAGCCACGAGGGCCTCATTGTTCCAAGCAACCTCTGCTGCCAGAGTACGGAATTCAATGGCGTAGTCGGCAACAGTTCTCGTACTCTGTTTGATGGACATGAGGCACTTGGCAGCAGAAGCGGAGCATGCAGGAACGTCAAATTCCCTTTTAAAGGAGGACACAAACTAAGGGTAACTCAAGACAACATGTTTTTGCATCTCCCATAGAGGGTTAGCCAAGACCAAGGCTCTCTCAGAAAGCAAAGATATCACAAAACCTACTTTGCTTCTGTCCGTGGGAAATGCCTGGGGCAGCATCTCAAAGTATATCTCAACATGATTGAGAAACACTCTGCATTGAACTGAATCGCCCCCAAATCACTGGGGAAGTGGAGCAGAACCAGACATACCTCTTATTGAGGTAATACTGGAGGCGAGTGCCTGCACAGGGACTGGCGCAGCAGCAGGGACGGAATGTGACTCAGGTTGTACCGGGGCAGCCACCGTGGGGGATTCCAGGTAAGCTGTGTGATTCAGGAGCATTTGTAATGCCATGGCAAATTGATCCATGCGGTGATCTTGCTCATCCAATCTGGAAAAAATATTACGAACAAGTGGATTGACTGTATCTTCTGAATTCATGGCCTTCGCCTACTGTCAGAAACCATGAATCAGGCTGAGACAGAAGTACAATCAAATCACACTTGTTTATTAATACAAATAAAAAAGTAAATAGAAAAAGCGTAGTCAAGCAAGCCAGAGTCCAGTAACCAGATCGGGTAGTTAGCCAGGCCAGAAGTCAGGAATCCAAGTAGAGCAACAGCAAGCAGGATGAGGAGCCAGAAGGGATGTCAGTAAGCCAGTGCTTAAACAAACTGCAGGAGATAATTTCAGTGATGTGACCAAGGCAAAAGCAGAGGTGAAGTGAGCTTGAAGGCTTTAAGTAGGCAGGTCAGACGAGCATCATCAGGAACAGCTGGTAACTGTGGAGAGAGAAGAGAGCTGGCAATTAGCCGACAGCTGAGCGGCCAGCCCAGTGAGGGAAGAGCTAAGCCAGCCCTGACAACTCCACAGCAGGTGGTGTGCTGCTGGGAGAAGTGCTGCAAGGACCTGTGACACCCTTCACTATACCATTATACCCTGTCAGTAGAGGCTGCAAAGAGGACATGAGATATAGAGGGGGGTAGGCCTGAAAGGTCAGGAGGAGCAGACCTTTTTGTGTGGTTTTCAGGTGTTCTTGACAATGAGACAGCTGAGCTGTGGGAAGTGGTCCAGGAATAACCTCTCCACAATGTGATGGAATAGGGTTGCTGGTCTCTATTCTTCCATAATGGCTGCCCCATTGAGATTATGCCTCACCCTCAATTTCCTCCTCTGCTCTACCCGACACCCAAGTCACGTCAGTGACCTCATTATCATCATCCCCTCCATTCTCATCTTCACTGGAGCCAACTTGGCAATATGCTGTGGCTCCTGGAGCCTCATTGCCATTTTGTTGTTTACCAGTGTTCTCCCCTCTCTGTAGACTCATGTCCCTACCTTCCTCAACATCAGAATGAAGTAATTGTTGTGTATCTTCAAGGAGCATGTAGCTAACACCGTGTTCAAAATGACTGACTCTTCCATGCATGATGCTGTGGTTATGACAGGAATAGCTACGAACAAGGAGGCAGAACAAGCTGCTCTAGCAGCTGCAGTTGACTGCGCATTAATCTCTGCTAGGGTGATAGAGGATGAGGAGGATGAGGCTGGTTTAATAAGCTAGTCCACTACCTACTCTGCATGCTGTGGCTGGATAGTATGGGTAATATCACTAAACAGAGAAAATGGTGCCCTGCCTGAGGATGGACCATGTCCACCTTTGCCTGTGGACACAGACGCTGCCGGCCCCCTCACAGTGCCATGGTTGACAGACATGATTGGGGGGGTGGGTTATTACTGAAATGTAATAGAGATGGGGCAATGTGTACTTGGATGCACTTTAATCAATTGAAAGTGGTGTTTAGTGCACTTTAACCTGAGGTGCACTGACGCACTTCAATATACTGCAGTAAACGTGCACAGACACACTTCAGTGTATCGCAGTAAAATTGCATGGACACATTTCGATATGCTGCAGTAAACCTGCCCTGACACATTAAACTGACTAAAGTAAAAAAGGATGTTTGCACTAGACTCATGCTGTACTATTACTATATTCATTCTACACTGATATTTTACAATCACAATAGCACACTAACTCGCTAGTAGCAATGAGCAGAGCCCTGTTTTATCTATCTCCACTCCAATATCACACTGCAAGTGGCTGTTCTACTTTTATAAGGTGGGGTGGGTCTATGAACAATGAGCCATAATCATTACTTTCTCCAATCATGGCTCTTACAGTGTTCTGTGCCCTGACTTGGCAAAGCCTTCATTGCTTCAGCCAATCAGGGCTTAGAATGCACTGTGTGGGACGCAGAGCATTGTGGAGCATTCGGCGGGCGAACAAATGGTCGAATGCCCCAACAATTCTGGTGTTCACCGAACGGGTGAACAGCCGATGTTTGGGCCGAACCTATGCTCGGCCCAAACCATTCGCCAAACACTAGTAAGTGAGCACAGAAGCATGTTTTGAAACATTTGTTTTTAATTATCCATGTGCATTTGTTTTGTTTTTTATAAAATCAGTTTATCAGAGAGCACTATGGATCGTCCTTTTGCTTTATTGAGCTTAAGATCTGAATAACCACTGGGCATTAACATCCCAACTGTGCACCTTTCCTCCGTTGATTGGATCCATCCGGTTGACCAGGATCGGCCAGTGAGGGTCAAATGGCCAGGTGAGAACACATCTGGTTCATGTTTGAATTGTGTTCTATGGACTTTGAGCATATTTATATGCATCCAGTTTTTTTTAGTTTATGGTCAGTGATTATCGATGTTTGTTTTGCAACATTTGACACTTTTATTTGATAATATTGATACTTTGTGTATTTTTGAATTTTGATTAAATGATTACATTGTTTATTCATCATTATTTGTCAATGACACACTGGTTGATTTACTAAAACTGGAGAGTGCAAAATCTGGCGCCGCTCTGCATTGTAGCCAATAGAGATGGGCTTGGGCGTGTTCAAGATCCCACCTGCCCTATCCTGTGAGGAAGCTGACACTGCATACAGCTAATCACAGGCAGTGAGACATTTCCCGATCTATGCAGCTGCGGATCGGGAAATGTCTCACTGCCTGTGATTGTCAATGTCCAGTGTCAGCTTCCTGGCGGGATCAGGCAGGTGGGATCCCAAACACGCCCAAGCCCATTCCTAGTAGCCAATCGGCTTATAACTTCAGCTTGTTCAATTAAGCTTTGGCAAAAAAAAATCTGGAAGAAAATAGCTTTCCAAGCAAAGCTGCATCAGATTTTGCACTGACAGAGCAATGTTCATTTTACAATATTAATTTCCTATTGTTGACATTAGGCTTTGTCATAATAATCAGCATCTTTATATACAATTTTGCATCTGTTTCACTGCTTACCTACTTGTTTAAACACCTGCCCACCAGGCCAATTCTGACATTTTGCTCCTATATGCAAAAAGCATACATTTTTTGCAAGAAAATTACAGAGAACCCCCAAACATTATATATGTTTTTTAGCAGAGACCCTAGAGAATACAATGGCGGTCATTGCAACTTTTTATCTAGCACAGTATTTGCCCGATTTCTTTACATAATGTGAAAGATGAAGTTGCACTGAGTAAATAGATTCCTAACATGTCACGCTTCAAAATTGCGCACGCTCGTGGAATGGCGCCAAACTTCGGTACTTAAAAATCCCAATAGGCGACATTTACATTTTTTTTTTTTTTACTGGTTACATGTTTTGAGTTACAGAAGAGGTCTAGGGCTAGAATTATTGCTCTCGCTCTAACGTTCGCGGTGACACTTCACATGTGTGGTTTCAACAGTTTTCATATGTGGGCGGGACTTACGTATGCGTTCGCTTCTGCATGCGAGCACACGGGAACAGGGGCACTTTAAAAAAAAATATTTTTTATTGTTCATTTTACTTAAAATTCAGCCGCCGGCAAGTGGTTAAGTGCTCCCATGTTCCTCTGCTAGTCAACCTGTACTTCTGCCAGTGTCCCAGCCTACCCTGTCAAATTGTGTCAACCTCAGCAGAGTGATCTCTTCTGGTTAGCTGCCCTAAAGCTCTGGCACCGATCTTCTGCATAGCTTAAAAACACATTTGCTAGAAAATGTGCCTTTCTTTTAGGCCTCATTCACACGGGTGTACCTATCCTGTGCATCTAATGCAGGAGAAAATGGCCCTTCACACCAGTGTATAGTGTTTCATGCATCCACATGCAGGCAATTCTATTCATGTCTAATGAGATGCAGCAGCTGCTGTCCCCAAACGAAGACAGCATGTGATATAAGAATAGCATGGGAACTGCCATGTCTGATTTTGTTTTTGAAAGGTGCTCTTGAGTTGTCATTCTCATCATGGTCATCCTGGCAAAATTAGATGGTGATCCAATGACCAGGAACAAACATGCATTCAGTAAATCCCATTCTGGAAGCGTGTTCAAAGTTAGTGACTCACTAGTAAGCATGAGCTCAGTCAGTTTTTTTTCAGTTTTCGGATATGAGTTTGAACCCGCCTGAGCTATCGCACCAGAAAGCTGTCAAAGCTGAAAGCCATAGGCAGTGGAGGCATTCCTCATGCTCTTGTATATGTGTGGCTGTGAGGTGTAGAATGTCTCTACCTCCTATGATTGGCTGTGGGGTTTGACAGCTTGCTGGCTGAATAGCTCAGGTGGGTTCAGACTTCTCACTATTCACTAGATAGTGAAGCCAGGACAAGAATGACAACCACAGACGCTGCACCTTGTACAGACAAGTCAGCAATGGCAGCCCCCATATTTAACACCTTTACGCTGGCCACGCGCACATATGCGGCCGCTTGACAGGTGAGCCTTAATGCAGAGTGGCAGCATATATGTGGCCCTGTTAAAACTACTTATCCTGCTGAGATCATGACCGTGCTCCCAGTGCGGTAGCTGGCGGGTACCAGAAAACTGCCCATGCATACTTGCAATCAGGAGCTTTCCGATCATGTGACCGCTGTGACAGCCAAACCGCAGCAGTCACAGGAACCAAATTCCCACCTCCACACAGCTTTTAGAACTCTTTAAAGAACTGGGAGGCAGTCGGCATGAAGAGGTTAAATGACAAAAAAATTTGATTTAATCTCCTTCTACTTGCAAACACCATACCACTTGCTGTTTACTTCCGCTAACAGCTAAGCATCACACAAACAGTGGTGTAACAATATCCACAGCTATATGGGGCTCAGGGGTAGAAGGGGCACTAATGGAAGGGCATAGAAAATCTGTGTACGTATGGAGATAACGCAAATCTTGTACTCAGTGGCAGCAGCTCATTAGGGGACCCCCCCCCCAATCCATGTGCCCGGCCCCTTAATCAGCATGCAGGGCACGAGACGCATAGGTTTTTAAGGTTTCTTTTTTTTTTTTTTTAGAAGCACAAGATGCCTGAGGCTCTAATTGGCTAATTAATATTTGCTAATGTCTTCCTGTTTCTCCTCCCAGCCAATCAGGAAGAGGGTCCTGAGACCCCATTCTCCAGGAGTCCGAAGACCTGATTGGCCGGGAGGAAAAGCGATGGCTGGGACACGGAGTAGATGGAGGGGGGGGGAGCCGCCACCACAGCCATGACCTGCACGGGGTAAGTGCGGGGCTGATGGGGGCCTGGTGGGTGAGAGGGCGAGCCGGCGACCGGTTGGGAGTGTTAGTGTGGGGTGGTAGGCTGGAGCAACAGGGGGAGGTCTGGGGTCAGGTTTGTTTGCCTCCCCCAACTGATGGAGCACCAGCCGCCACTGCGTGTACTGTATCTTAACCTCTTCCCGCCGATGTGGAGCATATAAGTGGCTTTTCAGTGGGTGGCTTTTAATGCCAAGAGCCTTATCAACAGTTTTCTGAGCTAAGAGCGCATTCCCTGCATGCTCCCAGCACAGTAACCGGCAGGGAAAGCTTCCAATGCATACTTGCGATCGGGAGCTTTATGATTATGTGACGGATGTGACATGCCACTTAGAAGCTCTTAAAGGGCCAGGGGGATGCGGTGGGAAGGGGTTAAAGGATTGTAAAGGTTGCTGTTGACACTGACTATGTACCCCCTGTGATATATACAGTCAAGAGGAGCTGGAGACTTCAGAATTAGTGGGGCTGATTTACTAAATGTGAATGTGCCAAAAGTGCACAGTAGTTTTAATTGTATAAATGTTGTGTTTCTCAACATTTACCAAACTTTGGAACAGCTGCAGCGTGGTACCACCCAATTAAAATAGCTTGAATTAGAGATGCGCGAGAGATGTCACAGGTATACCATGGCAGCATACACATACATGATTTTTATTCATACTGTTTTTACCTGCATAAAGGACAAGCTGAACACATATGTAAAAGTCTGAATGAAAAAAACACGCTAAAGCTAAACTACAGGAATTCAGCTACCTTGTAAAATGTGCAGGCTTTCTATGAGTTAAGTCCAAATAGGTGCATGCCACTTTGTGAACTTCTCACTTTATTTACATCTGCCAGTTTTATGGAGCTTCAGAAGGATAGCTATCACCAAAGTTTCATGACTCAAACGCTGGACCTTCTGGTCTCAGCTCCTTCAGGGGCAGAATTGCATGCAAGTGCTGTCCTGTCCCTATCCTCCTCATATCCAATCACAGAGCACCTTGAATTATGTGAACTAATTTACAAAATACACAACATTTTTGGAGGTAGGGGACTTTTACGGTACCAGAAACTCAAAAGAAAGAAAAATATAATGAAAAAATATAAATTTATTTAACAAATAATCCCCATATATATATAAAATCCAACATTTAATACAGTTCCCTATGGCCTATAACAGAAACCCGATATAAAGAGCAGGTAACATTCTATTAAGAACCAACATGATCTCCATCCCAATGCGTTCAACATGTTTCGCCTTAATCAGCTTCCTCAGGAACAAGGGACTAGGAGTATCCACATCACAGAAAACAATATGTAACTCTCTAAATACACATAAGGACATAAAAGAGAACAAAAAAAATCAATTAATGAATAATAATGAAAACACATAACTTTATAATTCAAATAACAAAACAATAAATGCAAAAATAGCATATAATATTCCAAGTCAAAGATTGCAAATATGTGTGAAAAAAAACAAACAAAAAAAAAAAACTCATTCCATAGCCCAAATGTTACATGATCCCCTTACCTCCAAAGAAAGGGAGAAACATCAACACAGAAAGGGGTTAATCCTCATCAAAAGCATATTCCTTCACCAACACTGCAGACGATGCCGGATTGCCCCCAAACATGGCCAAAAAGCCAGTAGAGAGGGTTGTGGTTGCTACATATGTCTCTGAAAAATATATATACTGTAGTACCTAAATATGCAATTACAAAGGACTTTCTTTTCAGGTCAATAGACATAAGGGTGCAGGTAGACAAAGAGCCCAACCAGGTTTGCATTAAAGGGACCATGCCTACCCACCTTATAAAAATGCTTGAGCAGAGCTTGTTAGTAAAACAAGGAACTCGGGATAAGGACATAAGCCTTCAGAAAAATAATGTCCGCAAGATCTAGTGAAAAAAGAAATAACAAATATATATATAGGCCCCTCAAAGTTATTGTGGTGCTATACCCCACATAAAAAATACAGATAATAAAAAATGCAAAAAAAGTTGCACAAAAACGCATCACAGACCTCAAGACCCAAAGTCTCTCACCTCTTAATGGTTCTGGGCTACCAATGCTTGGCTTCACCGATTCACACAATATTGGACAGAAGAAAGGGGGGAGGAGAGGGAAAGGGAGTAGAGGGGAGCACCCTCGTTCCCAAACACAGCAGTCGCACAGTGCCCAAACAGAGCCAAATCCAGTCCAACTTGCAGTTTATATGTCTAAAATAAGAACAATCATACAAAATATAGCCCATGAGAGACTAAAGAGATAAACTCATCAAATACTCAAAGCACGTGGCCATAAATCTCCTTTTTACCTGTCAGATGTACACACAGCAAACGTCCCGAGCTCCCAAACACTCCCGGCCTGTCCCATGACAAGCCGAGTTTAAATAGCCCTCTCCATGGCGCCAAAACGTGACATGTGACGTCATGGCGCCAAGCGGACGCAAAAACAGACGTCCCAGGTCACCAGGCTGCCGCCGGAACTTGAAATTTATGTCCAACGTTTTAATGATGAATATACCTAAAAAACACACTTACAATAACGAATCTCAATTTTACCATTGGTGGTGGTCCCCCCCCCCCCCCTGGCACTAAATCACTTTATGCATGAACTGACTGTATACCACTGAAGATTCCTCACGTGGTTTGGACTTTTAATTAATTTTAATATGTTAGTAATCATTTTATTTTAGTTAGAGCGCTGTACCATCTGTTTGATATACCCACCACCAGTGGGTATATATTTGCCAACACGCAAGGTTATCGAATCAATACCACTGATGATGGGTCGTCCTGGGGGATTAACCAAGGTTTTATGAACCTTAGGTAGTGAATATATCATTGGTAGACGAGATGCTAGAGGCATTAGAAATTCTTTCTCTTTTTTATTTAAAATTTTCATGTCCAAGCCCTTCTCTACAAGCTCTCTTAGCTCCGGTTTAAACTTGCACGTGGGGTCCATAAGAACGAGAGAATAGGTATCAGAATCAGACAAGATTCTCATAATTTCCTGGAAATATGCCTCCCTATCCAGGATAGGCACCACCTTTATCCACAGGGCGAATAACAATGTCCTTCCTACTGCAAAGTGTGTCCATTCCCATTTTAATATCTCACTGGGGTTGCGCCATTTCTGTTTTCAAAATTTTCAGGTCCTTAATCACCAAATCACGGAAAACATTTATGTTACGGGCCACATTGCCCGGAGGGTTGGAAAGCTATGCTTTAGATAAGCCTGAATGGGCGATGTAGTATTTAACCACTTCCCGCCCGGTCAATAGCAAATTGACGTCCAGGAAGTGGTTCTGTTATGCTGACTGGGCATCATATGACGTCCTTCAGGATAACATGCTGCCGTGTACCCAGTGTTCGGCTTTTCCTCACTTGCGTCTGACAGACACAAGTAGAGGAGAGCCGATCGGTGGCTCTCCTGACAGGGGGGTTTGCGTTGATTGTTTATCAGTGCAGCCCCCCTCAGATGCCCACACTAGACCACCAGGGAAGCCGCCTGGACCACCAGGGAAGTGGGCAACATGTGGATGGCCAGGTATGTACCCCATGGCCATCCACATGTGCAAATGATGCCCAATCTGTGCCAGTCAGTGCCCACAAATGGGTACTGACTGGCACCATCATGCACCAAAATAAAAACAGTGATGCCCAGCAATGCCACCCATCAGTGTCATCAGTGTCACCCATCAGTGTCCAGCAGTGCCACCTATTAGTGCTCATAAGTGCCCACCTATCAGTGCCCATCCGTGCCACCCATCAGTGCCACCCATAAGTACCCATCAGTGCCGCTTACGAATGCCCATCAGTGCTACATACCAGTGTCACCTATCAGTGCCCATCGGTGCTGCCTATCAGTGCCCATCATCAGTGCCACCTCATCAGTACCACCTTATTGGTGCCACCTCATTGGTGCCCATCAGTGCCACCTTATTAGTGCCCGTCAGTGCAGTCATATCAGTGGCCATCATTGAAGAAGAAAACTTACTTATTTCCCCAAAATATTTACAGAAACAAAGAAAAACATGTTTTTTTTTCAAATTTTTTTTATTTGTTGCACAAAAAATTTAAATCGCAGAGGTGATCAAATACCACCAAAAGAAAGCTCTATTTGTGAGAACAAAATGATAAAAAATGTGTTTGGGTACAGTGTAGCATGACCACGCAATTGTCATTCAAATTTCTACAGCGCTGAAAGGTGAAAATTGTCTTGGGCAGGAAGGTGTCTAAGTGCCTGGTATTGAAGTGGTTAAATGGCAAATTACCCCCCAGGCAAATTCTTTATCTGCCGATAACACAGCAAGACAGATTATGGCGCTCCCAGTGGCTTTGTCTGGGACAACCATAAGAAATGATAAAACCCATTTCTTACGATACATATGGCTAGGTGCATCGTGCTTCACCCAAACCCCATGGTAGAGGGAGTGGTTCACAACAGTATTCCAATATCTATAGGGGTCAGGGTGGCAGGGGTGGTTCTTTTTCACACCCATCTTATCAGTCACCTCCGCCTTGGAGACATGGTGGGGGGTCATGATACATATCATAACCGCACTTGCCCGCTCTGTCCTTGCGGTGTGAGGCACCCCCCGGACCAGTATGGGGTTGATACTTCTAACAGATATACCCCAATTGTTAATGACACTGGAACAATGGAACCAAGGATTACTAACAATTATCCAGTCACCCTTCTCTTAATCAACATTCGTTGAAAATCATTACCAATGGGATTTTCAGGGGGCCTTCAGAGGAGGGCACAAAAGAACTGGAGATGCAAGAGAGGGAGCAGAGGTGCGAGGCACCTTCACCCTAAAGAGAAGAAGGAGGATATAGGTGAAAGTGGTATTATCAATCTCAGCACTAAAGAACTCTCTAGGGAGGAATTGGTCACTCTTAGTAAGGGATTAAAATTTGCACCACTGCAGAACATTAACATGTTCTAGACGTTCATTGACATACAAAATATACACGCAAACTCAATATCAAAAGATATCTTTTAACTAACTGGCTAGGGCTGCACCGGCTATCGCCCATTCGAGCTTCTCTAACGTATCACTTTTCAACCCTCCGGGCAATGTGGCCCCTAACATAAATGTTTTCCATGATTTGGTGATCAAGGACCTGAAACTTTTGAAAACACAAATTGGCGCAACCCCAGCAAGATATTAAAGTGGATACCAAACGTTATCAATAGATTGGATACTGTTGAATGGAAATCAACTTATCTATTGATAACTGCTGATGTTGCATCGCTATATATGGCAATATCGCACCAGCCGAGACATGATGCAGTATGGCACGTCTTCACAATTCTACCATTTCAGTTACGCACAGCAATTTCATCATGGAATTGCTGGATTTCTCAATTAAACAATTGGTTTTGGCACAATGGAGCCTACTACTTGCA
This sequence comes from Lithobates pipiens, assembly GCF_037356315.1. Taxonomy (NCBI): domain Eukaryota; kingdom Metazoa; phylum Chordata; class Amphibia; order Anura; family Ranidae; genus Lithobates; species Lithobates pipiens. Next base: position 235,935,716 of record NW_027507718.1, read on the forward strand.
AATCAAGGGAGCAGCCATGGGAGCTACATTTGCTCCAAGCATGGCTAATCTCTTCATGTCAAAGTGGGAGGCAGATATGGTTTTGCATAACAAATGAGCGGAGCTGATCCTGTGAAAACGATTCATTGACGACATCTTGTTTATTTGGGATGGCGACACTGAATCTGTCCACGCTTTTTTGACTCACTTAAACAATAATGACAGGGGCATAGTCCTTAGCTATGCGATATGTTCCACTGAAATTCATTTCTTGGACCTAATAATCTCTTTTTTTTTTTTTTTTTTTTTTTTTTTTTTTTACCTTAAAGTTTTTTTTTTTTTAATTTATTAATTTTTATTGATATTTTCACCGATACAAAAAAGATAATTTACAAGACCGGGGTGGCGTAGCCTAATACATTCCAAGACATAAGACAAAATATGATTGGGTAATGGCGGTGACATAGCATAAATCACACTTAAACCTAAATGTTAGATATATTGTTGACAAAGAAAGAAAAAGGGGGGGGAGGGAAGGAAAATTGCTACCTCCGCTTTCTTTAAACCCACGGATAAAAATGGGTATATCCCTTTAGACTCTTGCTATCTTAATTCATGGTTGTCAGCTATTCCTAAGGGCCAGTTTCTATGTCTTAAAATGAACTGTACCAACTCAACTGATTTCTTCAAAGAGGCATCGATCCTAAAAGCTAGGTTTTTAGCTAAGGGTTATGATGGTAAAGATCTTGATTCCCTTATAGTGGAAATTGGCAATAGAGATCGCCATGATCTCTTGAGTGACAGACCTCGTTTAGGAGATAATAAACAGGACTTTGGTTTGGAGACACTAGTACAATAATGACAGGGGCATAGTCCTTAGCACTCTAACTCATCCTTGAATTCATCAAGGATGAGTTAGCAGGGGGACGTGTCCAGATGTAGGAGAGACAGGACGTGTATTCCGGGAGCTCCGCTATACTCCTGTTTAATATCCGTTTTGTGGAGCTGTGGAAACGGAATTTGGGGTGCTGCAGCACCAGATCACGTGGGGGAACACCCGGTCATGAGAAAGGGGGCTTCAAAAGCCGGCCACCAGACCCCGCAGAGACAGTGCCAGACCCGCTCCTCACGAGGCCCTGGCACAGGGCCCGCCCCTGCCATCTTGCCCTCCCCTCCTTCCTCCACGAGGGTTGCACATCAAGATAAGAGGATGGCTGCATCGGCAAAGGCTACACATGATGCAGACGCCAGTGGATCCAGGCCAGCTTCTCCTGACAAGGCTGATGATCAGGATGCGATCACTCGCCCGATCCTGGAAGCGAACGCTGCAAGCAAGGCCGCAGTAATGGTGAGCATTGACCATATAACGACAGAATGTACTTTAATCAGGCATGATTTAGACAAGATCAGGGGTCGGCTCACAGTGGCAGAGGAGAGAATATCTGAAGTGGAGGATGTCTCACATACACAAGGCAATCAGTTAACAGATTGCATGCTCTGGTGAAATCGCTGCAAAGCTGCACAGACGACGCCGAGGATAGACAGAGGAGAAACAATGTGCATGTGGTGGGCCTGCCAGAGGGGACAGAAAGGTCCCACACAACCACCTTTGCAGAAAATTTCTTCAAGCAGCTGCTAGCATTGGGGCATCAGCCGTCAACGTATGTGGTGGAGCGAGCTCACAGGGTCCCCACAGGTAGACATCCCCCAGGGGACTACCCCAGGCCATTTTTGGTGCATTTCCTGAATTTCAGGGATCGGGATATGATCCTGGCTGCCTCCAGGAAAACCCAAGAGCTGAAATATGAAAACACCAAAGTGATGTTATTTCCTGACTTTTCGACAGAAACTCAGCGCAAACGGCGATCGTTTAATGATGTTTGGAGGAGACTGGGGGAGAAAAATGCCCAGTAAAGTATGCTGTACCCCAGCAATCTGCGTATTCAACACCATGGTGAAGTAAAATTTTTTGAAAACCCTCAGGATGCCTGTGACTGGCTGGACAGGAATCCATGAGGAAGTCACAAATTTTGGTCTAAGTATTACCTTTTTCAGTTGTGCCTGTTGTGTTTTACCATGGCTGATGCTAACATATTTTGAACAGCCTGATGGGGAAGGGCTGATTGCCACCATTCTGTAGCAAGACAGATTTGTGTTGTGGTTAGCCACAGTTTCTGTTATACTGGATTCTACAGCATTTTTCCCCATTAGAAGCTTATCTGGCTGATATAACCTGACGCCACTAGGTGGCGCCAAAGTACTATCTCTGCCTTTTTACACTTGTCTACGCATTCCTATGCCCCAAAGCTTATTGAAGTTTGCTCCAATTTGTATGAATATGTGGAGCTCCCTGGAAGTTTTAGGGACCATCTACTCGTCTTGTCTGACTATTATACCTCAGGAGACCTTCTAGCAACAATTTTTTATTGGTTTTAAAAGTTTGGGAGAGTAAGCTGCATACCGGACAATGTTTTTATTTTTTTATTTTTTTCTTCAAGTCTTTTTTTCTTTAGTTAGTTCTGGTATAACAGCAGAGGGGGTATGTTACTGTTTTCTCTGTAAGTGGGAAATTTATTACTCGATTCCCATTCCCCAACCAGTACAGGTCACCATTTATATGGAGGAGGGTGTACTTATTAAGGGGCCCAATTTAAACCTGGGTCTGAACTCCACTCTAACTATACTTTTTCTGCAGGATTATGGCTAACACAATTAAGCTGGTGTCTTGGAATGTGAGAGGCTTAAACAGTAAATTCAAGAGGGCCTCGATGTTCCAATATTTAATAATGGCAAAGCCGCATGTCGTTCTCCTGCAGGAGACCCACCTGGATGGTAGTAGAATTTTAGCACTACGCAGACCCTGGATTCAAAAGGCATTCCATGCCACATACTCCACCTTTGCCAGGGGGGTTTCTATACTAATTAGTAAAGCGATTCCATGCACAGTTCAACAGGTGGTCTCAGATCCGGGGGGACAATATGTGGCACTAGTTCTAGATATATGCAACTGTACAATGCTACTGGTCAATGTTTATGTTCCGCCTCCTTTTACCATACAATTTCTATATGATTTATGGGAGAAGCTGGCCCCGCATGCACATCTCCCGCTTCTGATAATGGGGTATTTCAATGCCACACTGGAGGCACGGGAGTCCTCCAACCCGGAGGGGGGGTCGGTGGACTTGAAGTCTTGGGCCACAGTGGCTGATTTGACTGATGTTTGCTATTCCCTACTGATGTTTGCTATTCCCACCTTTCTCAGTCACATCACACATCAGCCAGGATTGACCTGGCATTTGGTAATTCGGCCATGTTGTCATATGTGAGTGGGGCAGATTACATGACAGGGTCCTTATCAGACCACAATCCCCTCAATATTTCTCTGCTCCTCCTGCTGGGGGAAAGGGTCGAGGGGATGGAGGCTTGCCCCAGGTTGGCTGCAGGAAGAACAGGTATTCTCTCATCTTCTAGCCTCGGCTACCGAATATTGGGCCACAAACGCCGAGACGGCTGACCCTCCAGTGGTGTGGGACACATTTAAGGCGGTAATACGGGGAGAATGTATAACAGCCATCAAAAGAGTATGGGTAGATCAAAATGCCACGGATCCTTTGGACTCCTCTTACTCAGCATTGCTGGAAGCCAGGAGACACCTTTCCTTGCACTGTAACAATCTGGCACACACTGAGGCTAAAAATTTGTCTAATTCCTTGTTTGCTGAAGGGGACAAAAATGGGAAATTGCTGGCTAGATTGGTAGCAGAAAACAACTAAATAACGCATATTCCACAAATTAAGGGCCAAAATGGGGACTTGCTTAAAGACCAGACAAACATTCTAGCTGAGTTTCAAAAATACTTTTCAACCCTATATGGCCCGGGTAGATCATATGACATGGCAGCCTTGGAAAACATGTTGGATGACCTGACCCTTCCTAGGTTATCTGATGAAGATAGGTTGACTTTAGAAGCCAAAATCACTAATGCCGCATACACACGATCAAACTATCCAACGGAAAAGTCTGTGGGCTCCGGCGGACTTTTTTTTACCTAAAAGTCCGGCGGACTTACAAAGTAGTTTTGACTCAAAAACTGTCCGCCAGACTCGCAGTCCGGCGGACAATACCGCCGTGTGTGTGCTAATTCGCCGTACTTTTGAAATGAACGGACTTTCCCGCACAGAGAAAAGTCCGTTCATTTTGAACGCGGCTCCAGGTAGCCGGGACTAGCGAAGAAAGTCAATGTAGCCGCCTTTGGCGGCGAGATTGACACGTCGCTGGTCCCGTCACCTGGTATGGACTTAAAGGGGACGCCGAAAAAAACGTCAATTTCAGACCCTTATCTGAGCATGCTACCCTGCCGGTCAGGAAAGGGGGTGGGGATGAGCCAGCGGCCCCCCTCCTGAGCTGTACCAGGCCGCGTGCCCTTAACATGGGGGGGTGCGCGCGGCCCCCCTACCCCAAAGCACCTTGTCCCCATGTTGATGAGGACAAGGGCCTCTTCCCGACAACCCTGGCCGTTGGTTGTCGGGGTCTGCGAGCGGGGGGCTTATCGGAATCCGAGAGCCCCCTTTAATAAGGGAGCCCCCAGATCCCGGCCCCCCACCCTATGTGAATGAGTATGGGGTACAATGTACCCCTACCCATTCACCTGTGAAAAAAATGTAAATAAAACACAACACACAAGGGTTAAAAATAATTTATTGCACAGCTCCGGGGGTCTTCTCGCCAGACTCCTCCGCTATCGTCTGCTCTTTTGCTAGCTCTTTTACTAGCGGAGGAGCCCCGGCTTTCTTCTTCGTCGCCGCTGCCCGGGGGTCTTCTTCCGACTTCGGGGGTCTTTGGGGGTCTTGTCCCCCCTCTTTGGTTCTTCTTGCCGGGCCTCCGCTCCTTCTTCCAGCTCTTTTACTGGCGGTGGCCTGGTCTTCTGACGCCGCTGTCGCTGCTGTCTTCGCCGCCTTCTGTTCTTCTCTTCTTGAGATGTTGACTCGTCTCTGTCTTTGGCCGTAATGACAGGGACGTGTTGCTTACTTATAAAGGGACAATGGGCGGGGTCACCTGGTGATGTCCCCGCCCATTATGATGTCACAGTCCCAGCATCCTCTGGCGATGTCCCTATATAAGTCGCTGCACGCCGCGTCCCTGTCATTACAGCCAGAGACAGTGATGAGTCAACATCTCAAAGAAGAAGAACAAGACGAAGAGAAGGCGGCGGCGATAGAAGACCGGGCCACTGCTTGTAAAAGAGCTGGAAGTAGGAGCAGAGGCCCGGCAAGAACAACCGAAGAGGGGGACAAGACCCCTGAAGTCGGAAGAAGACCCCCGGGTGGCGGCGACGAAGAAGAAAGCCGGGCTCCTCCGCTAGTAAAAGAGCTAGCAAAAGAGCAGAAGATAGCGGAGGAGTCCGGCTAGAAGACCCCCCCAAGACGGAAAAAGACCCCCGGAGCTGTGCAATAAATTATTTTTAACCCTTGTGTGTTTTATTTACATTTTTTTCACAGGAGAATGGGTAGGGGTACATTGTACCCCATACTCATTCACATAGGTTGGGGGGCCGGTATAAAGGGGCCCCCTTATTAAAGGGGGCTCCCGGATTCCGATAAGCCCCCCGCCCACAGACTCTGACAACCAACGGCCAGGGTTGTTGGGAGAGGCCCTTGTCCCCATCAACATGGGGACAAGGTGCTTTGGGGTGGGGGGGCCGAGCACGCAGCCCGACCAGTCAGGAAGTGGCTGCGTGCTCGGATAAGGGTCTTATATGGACCCTGGGAGTCCGGCGGACAGTTTTTGAGTCAAAACTACTTTCTAAGTCCGCCGGACTTTTGGGTGAAAGTTTTCAGCCGGATAGTTTGATCATGTGTACGTGGCATTAGTGATTTTGGCTTCTAAAGTCAACCTATCTTCATCAGATAACCTAGGAAGGGTCAGGCCGTCCAACACGTTTTCCAAGGCCGCCGTGTCATATGATCTACCCGGCGGCGGCATTGACTTCCTTCGCTAGTCCCAGCTACCTGGAGCCGCGTTCAAAATGAATGGACTTTCCTCCGTGTGTGGGCAAGTCCATTCATTTCAAAAGTACAGCGGATAGTCCGGTGGACTAGGTCTGCTGAAAAAGTCCCCTGTGTTGGCAGGTCCGCTCGTTCGGAAATTTGGTGGACTTTCCGACGGTTTGTCCGCCAGTCTAAGTCCGCCGGATAGTCTGATCGTGTGTACGTGGCATAACAAGGAGGTGACAGCTGTGATTTTTACATTCCCATTCAATAAAGCTCCTGGCCCAGATGGGTTTCCAGCGGACTTCTATAAGACATACGCAGACCAGTTGGCCCCAAGACTTACGACGTTACTGGAATATTGTCTACAACAGAAGATGCTACCAGACCGATGTTAGATGCATATATGATTTTATTACTTAAACCTGGCAAGGACCCTCTAGAATGTTTTCATACCGACCCATTGCTTTGCTAAATATAGACCTTAAACTTTTGACAAAGGTTCTGGCAAGGAGATTGGCCGCCGTAGTCTTCTCTCTGGTGGACGTAGACCAGACGGGATTTATGCCGGGCAAGTCGACTGATACCAACCTGAGGAGACTGTTCACTCACTTGCAACTCCCTAACATAGATTCGTCCAATAGAAATATTGTCTCAATTGACATCGAGAAAGCCTTTGATTCAGTTGATTGGCACTTCATGCATGCGGTCCTAGAAAGCATGGGTTTCGGCCCATGCTTTTGCTAATGGATGTCTCTCTTATATAGTACACCGAGGACGGTTATCCGCACAAGTACACAAACCTCTGAATATTTCACGGTGGGTAGGGGCACTGGTGGCGGCCCTTGATATAATGGATACTTTTACTAGGTACTCGGGTCTAAAGGTCAACTAAGACAAGTCATCCATTTTACCTTTGGACGAAGGGGCCAGAGCTAGGGCGAATCGGAATTTGCTGTTAAAATGGGTCTCCCAGATGACTTATCTCGGAATAAAAGTGACGGCGAACGTGATGGACTACATGTCACTGAACTTGAATCCACTAATAATTTTTTTTTTAAACAAAACACACAGGTATGGCAAAAACTTCCACTATCTCTGATAGGAAGGATTAACCTTGTAAAAATGAAAATTCTTCCGGTAATCCTATATTTTTTGAGAAATGCTTCGGTTTGGATCCCGAAGTCTTTTTTCAAGAAATTAGATAGGATCACTAGCTTGTTTCTGTGGGCCCCTAACATGCCCAGAATAGGCCTGAAAGTATTACAAGAGCCTTGGGGACAAGGAGGGTTGGCACTACCAGATTGGTGCAAATACTATTTGGCAGGCCAAATGGTCTTTGTGAACAGATGGCTGGTTTCGGATGCAGGAGACTCAGCTACAATTTTGGAGGCGACTCACTTGGGCTCCTACGAATCCCTTTGTTTAGCTATTCACAGAGACACAAGGAGTGAACTCCCTCTTACTGAATCTATGAAGGCCACTATTAAAACATGGGAGGAGGTGGTGAAATTGGCATTCCCTAGTTTTCGGGGAATTTCCCCATTGTCCCCCCTTTGGATGAACCCGAAGCTGAATCATTTTGGAAGATCCAATGGGATGGGCGAGCAAGGGAGTTAAACTGCTTAAGGACATCATGCGGGATGGTGAACTTTTGACATTTAATGACCTTAAGGCGAGACATGACCTTCCGAACTCTCAAAACTTTCGATACCTACAATTGAGACATGCTTTCCAGATGCAATTTAGGGAGGTGGGTGTTAAGTCTTTCCCCTCTAGGTTGGAAGACACACTTATGACAGAAGACCTGTCAAAGACTTTATTAGTAACATATAAGGACTTGTTGAAAACTAGCCCCAAGGCGCTACTTAAATGTAGAGAACGATGGGAGGCAGAGGTACCAGACATACAGGATGAGGACTGGGATAGTATGTGGGAACAACCATTTCAGTATCTGGTAGCAGCAAGAGAAAGGCTCATTCAGTTTAAATTCTTCATAGAATATATTATACCCCAGCTAGGTTGGCCTCAATATACTCCTCCGTTTCCTCAGAGTGCTGGTGGTGTTCTACCGCCCTGGTTGACGCACATCATGTGTTTTGGAGCTGTCCCCAGATCCAACAGTTCTGGTCTGGGGTCACCCCCTCTATAACGGAGGTGCTGCGAGTTCCAATACCCCTGACTATTAGTGTGTCTCTCCTGGGGATGGTGGATGAGGTAGTCTCTTCAAGGGCACACAGAACTTTACTCACCATATTACTTTTCTATGGGAAAAAGTCAATTTTACTTAAGTGGAAAAAAGTGGGGGCTCCTGAAATAGCCTTCTGGAAAGGGCTGGTGAATGCAATGCTCCCTCAGTATAAAGCGACTTATATATCTAGAGGCTGCAGTAAAAAATTTGAAAAAGTATGGAGAGCATGGTATGAGTCTAATCAAACAATAACACAGTTTTAAACTGAAGGGTGTGGGGGAGGACCGATACGTGGCCAAATATTTCTCCTAGGCAGGGTGTAGTTGAAATGGCTGGCATTTATGGAGACTAGTGGAGGTGAAATGGGTTTCATTTCACTGAATAAATATAATTGTCGATGGGGGGGAGGGAACCGAGTATAGGGGGGGTAGGGGTGGAGGGCATTTTACTGTCATTGTAGCGGTCAGTTGATGTCAATGTTGGTAAATTTACCGGCCATGTTGGCTGAATGTCCAGCTAGGTGTTATGCCAAGCTGTATATGTGTTGTATGTAAAAAAAAAAACCTTTTCAATAAAAAGATATACCCACTGAGCTAGAGAGCTTGATCTCGTTTGCCATCTTCATTGACTCTTGACTCAGAGAAAGACTTTCTTTTAAGGAGCGCTTGCGGAAGCCTCCTGTACATTTGCCTCCGAGCTTTGCAGTCCCATCCTTGCCTTCCTCAACCCCATGCCTCCTGGTACCATGTCGGTCAGTGAAGATGAACCCATGCAGTTGGGCTTCACGTGTCTCTCTGCAGATGAGAGAGAGCCTTTAGGAAGAGGGAGAGATTGTGCCTTTAAGAGGAGCGGTGAAATGAGACCTTGTATTGATTATAGGGGTCTCAATCTTTTTACGATTAAGAATGCCTACCCGATCCCATTGATTACAGAGTTATTTGACCGCCTCAAGGGAGCAACAGTTTTCACAAAGCTTGATTTGAGAGTGGCATACAATTTTGTGCAGAATAAGGAGGGCGACGAGTGGAAAACTGTGTTTAATACCATAATAGGCCATTATAAGTACCTCGTAATGCCTTTTGGCCTTTGTAACGCCCTGGCAGTTTTCCAGGAATTTATTAACGATGTCCTCTGAGATTTGTTGGAGTTATGTGTGGTGGTTTATATGGATGATATCCTCATATTTTCCAAGTCCCTGAAGAGCCATCACACAGATGTCTGTTGTGTGCTTCAGAAACTAAGAGAAAACAATCTCTACTGTAAACCAGAGAAGTGCGAGTTCCATCGTGAACAGGTTAAATTCCTGGGCTATGTAATTTCTGGTAATTTGCTGGTTTTTTGATGGACCCAGAGAAACTTTTGGCAGTTCTACGGTGGTCCCGACCCATGGGTTTACATCCTCTGCAGCGTTTCCTGGGCTTTGCCAACTATTATCAGAAGTTTATTCGTAACTTCTCGTCTCTGGTCAAGCCCCTGACTGATATGACCAGAACGGACGGTAACCCACAGAGTTGGTCTCTGGAGTCCATTAAGGCCTTTAAGAGCCTCAAGGCTGCCTTTGTTTCTGCTCCTGTGTTGGCATATCCTGATCCTACGTTACCTTTTATCCTAGAAGTTGATGCTACTGAGACTGGAGTTGGCACCCTTCTGTCTCAACATCCTAACTCTGAGAGTGCTATGCATCCGTGTTGCTACTTTTCCAAGAAATTGTCACCTGCAGAGTGCAATTACGAGATTATAGTAGTATAGCAGTAATAGATGGGGAGTACATCCTTAATGATAGAAAGGTACGATTAACTTGTTGTATGTCAGGTTGTAGTATCCTTTCAGTTTTGGTGTTAGAAGTATTGGGTAGGCAGAGGCCACCATTTTTAGTTGCTCTCCTATAACGGACTCAAAGTGGGTTAAGAGTTAAAAGAGATTCGGTTGGCAGCTGTTTCAGTGCATATGTCCTCTCTGGTTGCTCAGAGCTATATGGCAATCTGCTTAAATGCATATTGTCTGTCATTTTAGCAATGTTTTTAGTATTGAGTTTTTTCGTGGAGTTAGACGCGACCATTTGGGGTCCATGCGATAAGCTGTTTTAGTGCATATTGATGCACTTGATTGCCCGCCCTTCTCGGACAAGCGCCTCAAGCACTGTGGTAGCGCTGATAGAAGCACTGGAGTTTGGGCTCGTGCAGGCACTTGAGCTTGGAGCTCCTGTAGGACCACTGAAGCTTGGAGCTTATGGGGATATTAAGAAGTCTAGGCAGGTAGGGACATAGAGACATAAGTTAAATAGTAGTTAAACTCCCTTCCACACACCCAGACAATTGAGTGGTAAGTGTTTTTGTATGAATGTTTGTGAATAACCTTAAAGTGACAAGGGCTTGATTTATGCATGCAACTAGTAATTGTTAAGTAGCTTTATTGATACGTTTCTAGGGACTGTCAAGGCGCACTGCATTCCTTGGCAAAGGTTTGCCTGCCCAGGGTGTTGAGAATGCCAGTAGGCAGCTTGGCGAGTCAGTATAGTGTATTTGTGAGTGTGACAACTTTAAATCTCGAGAGAGACACTTGGATGGTTGACCATCCTAGCCAGTAAGTAGTTGCACTCTCAAATACATAGGCCTGCTCGCATTATCTGTTATTTTTTCTTCCTTCCAAGATGAAGGATTCTTTACGTAAATGGAGGGTCTTACATTTATCTATAGCATCATCTAGGGTGTTAAGAAAATATATATTGTTACAGAAATTATGGAAAGAAAGGTTTTTTGCACTGAAAACTAGAACTAAAGTATTAACTAGAATGAGAAAACAAAAAGAGAAAGTGCTGAAGAGAATAACCAGGAAGGTTGCTAAGAATAGAACAGAAATTAGTGATGAGGAAAGTCTTCTTAAGACTCAGTCAGTGGAGAGTTCTATATCGAATTCTCTCTCCCCTGATTGGGAAGAGTCACAGGAGAATAGAGAAAATTTACAGTTAATAGAAGAGATTTAGGAAGGTTCAGAAAATGCTAAATTTTTGAAGGATAAAATGAATTTGAGGGAAAAGTGGAAGGATATAATACAGAATAAAATGAATATCCTTTTTAATAAAATAGGGGATTCCTTTGCCCAGTGTGAAAAATATTTTGATGCATTAGAAACCCTCAAAAACACCACATTTACAGATGTACCCCATGGTAGTGTACCCATAAGCCCATGAAGGAAAATTAATAATAATAGTAAAAAGACAGCCGTTACTGGAGAGGTACCTTGCTACAGAATTGGGCTAACCTTTAGTTAAATGTACTAATAATAGGGAAAGGAAAGGGATTAAATGTGTTTACAAACTTATAGTATGCTTTTATTACATGAGAAGGTGGTGGCGACGACAGAAGACCGGGCCACCGCTAGTAAAAGAGCTATAAGAAGATATCGGAGGCCCGGCAAGAAGAACCGAAGAGGGGGACAAGACCCCCGAAAGTTGGAAGAAGACCCCCGGACAGCGGCGGCGATGACGAAGAAGAAAGCCAGGCTCCTCTGCTAGTAACAGAGCTAGCAGAAGATAGCGGAGGAGTCCAGCCAGAAGACCCCCCAAGACGGAAGACCGCCGGAGCTGTCTAATAAATTATTTTAAAAACATAAATTGAGAAAAATTTGAGAGAAAGGGATCAAATCATTAAGGATACCACGTCCCAGTAATTATCCAAAAATGAAGGGGGGGGGGGTCAGAAAAGGGTCTGGGGGGGATCACCAACCCCAGGAACTTTTGGGGTATCAAATCACAAAATTAACGATTGAAATAGATAAAAGTTATAATTTTATTTACATTTTACAAAATCAGTAAAACAATTTTATTGTTACATTCATAAAAATAATCTTGCACGGTACAGCGTGGGAAAACATTCCAGAATTACCCAACTTTGTCCATGAAGGGAAAGAAAAAAGCTGCGATTTTCAACATGTTTCGCTCAATTTGAGCTTTTTCAGGAAATTTAAGCAGCCAATAATTGACACTAAAACAACAGAGGTATGCGATAAGTAAATATTTGATTAGTTAATGCAATCAGATAAAGTAAACATATAGAAAATACAATTAAAGAATAAATTGGTCTCTTGGAAAAAGGCAATGTAATTATTGGTGAATGAGCACATAAATTCAATTACAATTACAAATTTAGTATATTACAGGTACATGATAGTAAGATCTCACCAAATTTGCCAGGACTCCCCATATCGATACTATATTCATATGATGTCATTGAAAATCAATTCAATTTGAATATAAGCCTTAGCAGCTCATGACCAGAGAGGGCGTGTCGCCATTTAGGGTCTGCAGAGAGGAACAATAGGTGGTAAGTAATTAAATAATATCTGCCAGGATAGAAATCCAAGAAAAATCCAAATAAAATAGATAAGTCCTGGTTGGAACTGAATAAGGCTTGTTGGCATATGAGTTAGCCTACCTCTGAGATATAGAAAGATCCTAAGTATGGACACAGAGAGTGTGCAGATAGTCTTCTCCCGTCAGTTGCCAGAAGGCAACTGATTAGGAGAGGGGATTATGAGCCTCTCCAGCTCGGCGGCGTCTGACGTCACCGCCGAGCTGCGGGCGTGAAGGGGGAAGGGCTGCCCGTGTTAATTCGGAGCTGAATAGGTTATCGCGCATGCGTGAACAGCGTCAGCACGTTGCTCATGACGTAGATCGCGTCATGACGCCGTCACGGCCATTTTGGAAAATCCTAGCATCAGTATGTATATGTCAGATTGCATGGCAATGTGTCAGCACATTGCGCATGACATAGATCGCGTCGTGACGCCGTTGCAGCCATTAAGAGAAATCCTAGCGTCAGTGTATATATGTCAAGTTAAATGACGCTGTGTGTGTGTTTGGCTGGCGTAGAAGTATCTTTAAGGATCTTTTGATCGCGCATGGCATAGTACATCTATTCCCTCTTTCTTTTTAGCTATTTTATGAACCCCAAAAAAATCTTTACTTTTGGATTACCCTGACACACAACTTGATGCTACCATGATTCTCTGGTATTTGCATTGATTCAATTAACCTTCTCAGGTAACTAATACCGATTCCTTGTTTTACTTTATTCATTTGACTTATCTATTTTATTTGGATTTTTCTTGGATTTCTATCCTGGCAGATATTATTTAATTACTTACCACCTATTGTTCCTCTCTGCAGACCCTAAATGGCGACACGCCCTCTCTGGTCATGAGCTACTAAGGCTTATATTCAAATGTAATTGATTTTCAATGACATCATGACAGCTGTTCGGAGCTGAATAGGTTATCGCGCATGCGTGAACAGCTGTCATGATGTCATTGAAAATCAATTACATTTGAATATAAGCCTTAGTAGCTCATGACCAGAGAGGGCGTGTCGCCATTTAGGGTCTGCAGAGAGGAACAATAGGTGGTAAGTAATTAAATAATATCTGCCAGGATAGAAATCCAAGAAAAATCCAAATAAAATAGATAAGTCAAATGAATAAAGTAAAACAAGGAATCGGTATTAGTTACCTGAGAAGGTTAATTGAATCAATGCAAATACCAGAGAATCATGGTAGCATCAAGTTGTGTGTCAGGGTAATCCAAAAGTAAAGATTTTTTTGGGGTTCATAAAATAGCTAAAAAGAAAGAGGGAATAGATGTACTATGCCATGCGCGATCAAAAGATCCTTAAAGATACTTCTACGCCAGCCAAACACACACACAGCGTCATTTAACTTGACATATATACACTGACGCTAGGATTTCTCTTAATGGCTGCAACGGCGTCACGACGCGATCTATGTCATGCGCAATGTGCTGACACATTGCCATGCAATCTGACATATACATACTGATGCTAGGATTTTCCAAAATGGCCGTGACGGCGTCATGACGCGATCTACGTCATGAGCAACGTGCTGACGCTGTTCACGCATGCGCGATAACCTATTCAGCTCCGAATTAACACGGGCAGCCCTTCCCCCTTCACGCCCGCAGCTCGGCGGTGACGTCAGACGCCGCCGAGCTGGAGAGGCTCATAATCCCCTCTCCTAATCAGTTGCCTTCTGGCAACTGACGGGAGAAGACTATCTGCACACTCTCTGTGTCCATACTTAGGATCTTTCTATATCTCAGAGGTAGGCTAACTCATATGCCAACAAGCCTTATTCAGTTCCAACCAGGACTTATCTATTTTATTTGGATTTTTCTTGGATTTCTATCCTGGCAGATATTATTTAATTACTTACCACCTATTGTTCCTCTCTGCAGACCCTAAATGGCGACACGCCCTCTCTGGTCATGAGCTGCTAAGGCTTATATTCAAATTGAATTGATTTTCAATGACATCATATGAATATAGTATCGATATGGGGAGTCCTGGCAAATTTGGTGAGATCTTACTATCATGTACCTGTAATATACTAAATTTGTAATTGTAATTGAATTTATGTGCTCATTCACCAATAATTACATTGCCTTTTTCCAAGAGACCAATTTATTCTTTAATTGTATTTTCTATATGTTTACTTTATCTGATTGCATTAACTAATCAAATATTTACTTATCGCATACCTCTGTTGTTTTAGTGTCAATTATTGGCTGCTTAAATTTCCTGAAAAAGCTCAAATTGAGCGAAACATGTTGAAAATCGCAGCTTTTTTCTTTCCCTTCATGGACAAAGTTGGGTAATTCTGGAATGTTTTCCCACACTGTACCGTGCAAGATTATTTTTATGAATGTAACAATAAAGTTGTGTTACTGATTTTGTAAAATGTAAATAAAATTATACCTTTTATCTATTTCAATCGTTAATTTTGTGATTTGATACCCCAAAAGTCCCTGGGGTTGGTGATCCCCCAGCCCCTTTTCTGCCCCCCCCTTTTTTCCTTCATTTTTATTTTAAAAACATGTGTTGTGTTTTTTTATTCACACTTTTTTCACCAGGTGAATGGGTAGGGGTACATGGTACCCTAATACTCATTCACATAGGGTGGGGGGCTGGTATCTGGGGGCCCCCTTATTAAAGGGGGCTCCCGGATTCCGATAAGCCCCCGGCCGCAGACCCCAACAATCAACGGCCAGGGTTGTCGGGAAGAAGCTCTTGTCCTCATCAACATGGGGACAAGGTGCTTTGGGGTGGGGGCGCAGGGCCCCCCTTCCCCAAAGCACCCCCCATGTTGAGGGCACGTGGCCAGGTATGGCTAAGGAGGGGGGGCGCTCGCTTGTCCCCACCCCCTTTCCTGACCGGCCAAGCTATGTGCTCGGATAAGGGTCTGATATGGACTTGGGGGGCCCTTTTTTCAGCGTAGGGCTTCCCCTTTAAGTCCATACCAGGTGACGGGGCCAGCGAGGTGTCAATCTCGCTGATAAAGGTGACGACATTGAATTCCTTCGCTAGTTCCGTCTACCTGGAGCCAGGTTCAAAATGTGAAACGAGTCTGGGCAAGTCCGTTCGTTTCAAAAGTCTGGCTGACTCCTGCCATAGTCCGGCGGATTGTCCGCCGGAAAAGTCCGGTCGTGTGTGGGCAGGTCCACTCGTTCAGAAAGTCCGGCGGACCTCCGCTGCAAAGTCCGACGGTTTTTCCGCCGGATAGTCCGATCGTGTGTATGCGGCATAAGATGAGAAGCTTGAGAAGATCTGGGAATTTCTCATTATCAGCCAGCAGAGGTAGGCTTTTTGCTTACATTTGAATTATCAGACTTCCTTGATCGGTAAGGCATTTTCGGGACAAAGGGTACCTGTTTTATGCTGCTTATTTCAACTGTATTGATTGGTGTTTATATGTTATATTGTTACTGTATGCTGTCCTTTAGAGATAATAGATAAGAAAAGGAAGAATAGTGCTTTTATATGAAGCACACATCTGATGTAAAAATTGTTTAGAGGCAAGAGGGTATAGGCACATGTACAATATGAACCAGAGGTGCGGTTTCGCCTATACCGAGCTCCTACATAGTGGTTAACCACTTCAGCCCCGGAAGATGTTACCACCTTCCTGACCAGAGAACTTTTTACAATTTGGCACTGCGTCGTTTTAACTGGTAATTGCGCGGTCATGCTATGCTGTACCCAAACAAAGTGTCCATTTTTCCCCACAAATAGAGCTTTCTTTTGGTGCTATTTGATCACCTCTGTGGTTTTTATTTTTTGCAATATATATAAAAAAGGGCGAAAACCCCCCCCCCCCCCAAAAAAAACAATATTCTTTACTTTTTGCTATAATAAATATCCCCAAAAATGTTTTTAATAAACAAATTTCTTCATCAGTTTTGGCCAATATATATTCTTCTACATATTTTTGGTAAAAAAAAAAGGCAATAAGCGAATATTGATTGGTTTGCGCAAAAGTTATAGCGTCTACAAACTATGGGAAAGATTTATGGCATTTTTATTATTATTTTTTTTTTCACTAGTAATGCCAGAGATCTGCGAATTTTTAGCGGTATTGCGACAGACGGATCGGATACTTTTGACACATTTTTGGGACCATTGACATATATACAAGCGAATAGTGCTATAAAAATGCAGTGATTACTGTTAAAATGTCACTGGCAGGGAAGGGGTTAACACTAGGGGGCGATCAAGCAGTTAAATGTGTGTTCTAACTGTATGGGGATTGGAGTAGGAGAGGAGACATATCGCTGTTCCTACGTACAAGGAACAAATGACATGCCTCCTCTCCTCTGACAGCACACGTATTTGTGTGTTTACACACACAAATCATTGTGCTGGTGCTTGTTCATGTGATCGCGCGTGGCCGGCGGCGATAGCGACAGGCACCCACAATGGGTAACGGGTTTACCAAAGTACATAGGCACTAAGAATCATACTGCTTAAACAATTAGAGAAACATCTATGTGAGCAGGATGGATCAAGGGTGACAAGAAAAATACTAGACATAAAGGTAAGTATTAATTAGTTTATATGAATTTAGGGTCAGGCACTACATCTGGTAAAGTCTAAAACATGAGAAAAAGCCAAAACAGAGAAACGAGGGTAAAAATGTATAGGAAACACAAAACAGAACACTATTTGTCGTCAGAGAAGGAAGATGGGATGAGCATTATGGCTGCCCATCTAATTATAGAAGCTAGAATTAAAGGGGTATTCCAGCGGGGAATTTTTTTTTTAAAAGTCAGCAGCAACAAAAAAAGTAGCTGCTGACTTTTAATAGGGACACTTACCTTTCCAGGGAACCCGCAATGTCGGCCGCCCAGTCCCTCGGCTCTCGGGTTCCGGCGCCACCATCCTCACTAAGGGAAACAGGCAGTGGAGCCTTGCGGCTTCACTGCGTGTTTCCTACTGCACATGTGCGAGTCACGCAATGCTTTGTGAATGGGAAGCGCTGTGTTAGGAAACACGCAGTTCCCAGCGCACCCCATTACCCAGAAGACAACGCGAGTAGGAGAGAAGACCGAAGATCACCGCGGAGTAGGAAGAGGCAGATTAGGAAAATTGCCTAGCAACAGGGTTTCTGGCAAGGTAAAAAAAAAAAAATTTTCAAATATTTTCTTTTTCCATTTTTTTTACAAATATTAATGCTGTTTTTATTTTTTTATTTTTTTTTTTAGGGTGGCCCTCCACTTTAAGTTTATTACAGTAGATGGCATGAAAGGGATATTAGAACAAAATAAGGAAAGCAGATTTTAGAGTGGTAAGAGTAACTTAAAGTGGGGAAATTTCTGTTCAATGTGTTGTCTAAAAAATTGGAAAAACGTAAGCCGTTTTAGAGAAGATAATCTTGTATGTATGTAAATGGGTCTGCTGTTGCTTGTAGTCCCCTTTCTTTTCTGTGTCATGTTAGCTTTTTGCAGGCATGACCCCCTCCCTTTTTCTCTTTCTCATGAAAAGAATATGTTCAGATGACGTCAGTGATAGCTGGCAAGGTCACACGTGATATTGTTATTACTCGCAGTCATAACAAAATGTGTCGGCTTAACCTCTTGCTTACTGGGCACTTAAACCCCCCTCCTGCCCAGACCAATTTTCAGCTTTCAGCGCTGTCGCAATTTGAATGACAATTGCGTGGTCATGCTACACTGTACTCAAATTTAATTTTTATCATTTTTTTTTTAAACAAATGGAGCTTTCTTTTGGTGGTATTTAATCACCACTTAGGTTTTTATTTTTTGCTAAACAAAGACATTTTGGGAAAAAACAAAAACAAAAACGTTTCATAAATTGTTATAAAATTTTGCAAATTTAACCACCTCAATACAGTGCAGTTACACCCCCTTCCTGACCAGACCAATTTTTAGCTTTCAGCGCTCTCACAGTTTGAATGACAATTACTCAGTCATGCAACACTGTACCCATATGAAACTTGCGTCCTTTTTTCCACACAAATAGAGCTTTCTTTTAGTGGTATTTAATCACTAGTGAGTTTTTTTATTTTTTGTGCTATAAATAAAATAAAACGTAAATTTTGTGAAAAAAATGCCTTTCTTTGTTTTTGTCATACATTTTTGCTAATTAGTAATTTTTCTTCATTCATTTTGGCCAAAATTTTTACTGCTACCTATCTTTGGTAAAAATAACCCACATTAGTATATATTATTTGGTCTTTGTGAAAGTTATAGAGTCTACAAACTATGGTGCCAATCGCTGAAAATTGATCACATCTGATCAGGCCTTCAGTACATCAGGTGAGTCTCATTTCTTGAGACACTAACAAGTCAGGAAAGTACAAATACCCCCCAAATGACCCCTTTTTAGAAAGTAGATATTCCAAGGTATTAAGTAGCATGGTGAGTTTTTTTAAGTTGTAATTTTTTTCCACAATTCTTTGCAAAATGAAGATTTTTTTTATTATTATTTTTTTTTACAAAATTGTCATATTATCAGGTTATTTCTCACACACAACATCTGTATACAACAAATTACACCCCAAAATACATTCTGCTACTCTTCCCGAGTACGGCGATACCACATGTGTGAGACTTTTACACAGCCTGGCCACATACAGAGCACCAACATTGATGTAGTACCTTCAGACGTTCTACGAGCAAAAATGACGCATCTCATTTCTCAACCACCTATTACACTTTTGAAGGCCCTGGAGTACCAGGACAATGGAATTGCCCATAAAATTACCCCATTTTGGAAAGCAAACACCCCAACGTATAATCTGTGAGGCATAATGAGTCTTTTGAATGGTTAATTTTTTTTCAGAAGTTTTTGGAATATGTGGAAAAAAATTAAAACGCATTTTTTTTTTTTACACAAAATTGTCAATTTATGAGATATTTCTAACACATAGCATGTATATAGCAAAAATTACACCCCAAAACACATTCTGCTACTCCTCCCGAGTATGGCGATACCACATGTGTAGGACTTTTACACAGCCTGGCCACATAGAGAGGCCGAACATTGAAGTAGTACGTTCAGGCGTTCTAGGAGCATAAATGACACATCTCATTTCATTCCTACCCATCACACTTTTGAAGGTCCTGGAGCACCAGGACAGTGAAATTACCCACAAAATGACCCCATTTTGGAAAGCAAACATCCCAATGTATATTCTATGAGACATGGGCTGCAAATAGGTACTGGGGTACTCTGATGGCCTGGTGACAGGTACTCGGGTACTCTGCTGTGCCCCGACAGGTACTCGGGTACCCTGATGTGCCGTGACAGGTACTCTGGTACCCTGATGTGCCGTGACAGGTACTCTGGTACCCTGATGTGCCGTGACAGGTACTCTGGTACCCTGATGTGCCGTGACAGGTACTCTGGTACCCTGATGTGCCGTGACAGGTACTCTGGTACCCTGATGTGCCGTGACAGGTACTCTGGTACCCTAATGTGCCGTGACAGGTACTCTGGTACCCTAATGTGCCGTGACAGGTACTCTGGTACCCTGATGTGCCGTGACAGGTACTCTGGTACCCTGATGTGCCGTGACAGGTACTCTGGTACCCTGATGTGCCGTGACAGGTACTCTGGTACCCTGATGGGCCGTGACAGGTACTCGGGTACTCTGATGGGCCGTGACAGGTACTCGGGTACTCAGATGGACTGGGACAGGTACTCGGATGGACTGTGATTGACAGGTACTATGAGGGGTGGTGACAGGTCCTCTTTATTGGGGGGGGGGCAATCAGTGTGATTGGTGTACACTAGGCGGTAACGAGATGTTACCGCAATCTCCTCCTCACACACGATCGGTGTGTGAGGAGGAGAACAACTCGGTAACATCTTGTTACCACGGTTTGTTTACATTTTAGTGATCGGCTGTGAAAGGATCACAGCCGATCACGTGGGTAAACAGCCGGCCAATGGCGGTTTACCAGCGTTGGTGACGAGCAGTGTTCCCGGGGAACACGCCGCCACTGACGTGCGCTCGCGCGCATGCGCCGTGCACAGCCGGGGTGTTACCATCTGTGATCACGTGGTAAACAGCCATAACCAATGGCTGTTCACCCCCTTCCGTGGCGGGCGGTGTCTCCGTGACACGCCGCCACCGAAGAAACAGGGATGCGCGCGCACGATCGCGCGCATTCCCTGTTTAAACGGGAGGCCGTCATATGACGGCCTCCCGCCACAATAGGTGTGCCGCCTGGCCGTCATTTGACGGCCGGCGGTCAGCATCTAAACAGTTAATTTTTCTCCTTCATTGATATTTGCATTTCTGTGCAGTTCACATGCGATTCAGTGTAATGCGATTTGAGCCCAGTTTGAGCACCGCTTCACACCATAGTAGTGCATGCACCACATTTAGAAGCACACTGCAACCAGATGGCATGGTCTTTTTGTACCTTGCGATCCAATGCATGCAAACACACTGTGTTTGCAACCTATGTGGGGTGTCGTTAACATTGCACTGACACTGTATGTCAAAGGTGGTAGTCACGGCGCACACCTGCTGCTAGTTGTACTAATTGCAAGTATTCGCTAATCAATATGTTACATATGTACCCAATTTTGTGTGAATGTGTGGGAGAATAAAAAAAATGTGACATAAAGATATATACGTGATAAAGTCTTACGTGAAAAAATGTGAAAATATTCTAATAACCAATAAAGGCCCCTAAATATCACAAACAAATGATCTGCAAATATAAGTCACTAACAATATGCGCAAAGGTATTGAAATTATTATGTGCCTGGTGCACAATATTTTTAGTAAAGTGCACAATGCTCCTAAAAAATACTGATATAAAGAAGTGTTTAGTGCAAAACATTCATTATAAAGTGCTCATTATAAAGTGCGTAGTGCTCCTAAAAAAATATTCCTGAAAAAATGCTGGAAAGACAGAAGGTGCTACTTGCTATTTGAAATGTCAAAATATAATTACACTCTTTATGCGATTATAAAATCGCTAAGTGGAGGCATGCAGTAAAAGAGTTGAGAAAAAAAGCTAAAAAAATTAATATAAAAAGTCCAACGCCAGAAAACCATAAACAATAAAGTTTCAGTAAAACTCCAAAAAAAATCCAATAAAAGTTCTTCTTAAACAAAAGTGACAGTGTGCTTCAGGATTCCTGGATAGCAACCGGTGCGATTGTGGTGTAAAAGACAATAATCCGCACTCACCAGCTCCCCATCCCCTTATGGGGTTAATGCTCCTTCACAGTGTGAGCCCCTGTGTCACTATGCTTAGCTGGTCCGGTTAGGTATCCAGGGATTTCCTCATAGAAAGTAAGAGGAGGCAAACATAGTGTGATCCAGTATATAAATTTTATTTAATTAATTATTAAAAAGCTACTCACACAATGTAGGATAAAACCGGCATATCAAATAATCCAATATGAATCTCGATCTGTTTGAATTCACCGCCGCTATGCACGAGTGGATACACCTTAGGCCACGTCCTACGCGTTTCGTCATCGGACGTCGTCTGGAGCGGCCATCTTGGTGCTCCACTTGCTTTATATAGGGTTTACTACCAATACGGCGCATGAGCGAGCACGTAAACGCCATTTTGCTTCCTGGAACTTGAGATCTCAAGAAATCTCAAGAAATTAGACCAAATGGATATTCCTCTTGGACACTTTACAACCAGTAGGTCTCAATATAGAACTGGATCTTAATTGTTTCTTAACTAATTATTAGTCCATTTCCTAACCTTCTTTACCTAGTTTGCCCCCTTAGCCTTCTTCTTCGGTCTATTTCTTATATTTTTTTTAGATCGAAGGTAATACATTCAACTAGGTCGAATGTAGTATATATTGGTTTGGGATCGAAAGTAGTACATTTAATCAGCTCGACCGTAGCACATTATATTTAATAAGTAAACAACTAAATAAATGGATATACATTAACTTTCCAACTAACATTATAATGTATTCCCCCTTCCTTCTTACCCTACTCGGCAGTCCCCTATTTTTATCTATTTCTATATATTTTTACATATTTTTATATATTTTTATATTACACCAATATTTCATTTTTCATTTTCATTAAACCCTAAACGGGCATAAATAACTAATAGAGGCCTAGGTAAATTAGTAAAGATTTCAGCGGCTAATGGTAGATAAATATCCCTTATGGCTATGAAATAAAATAATGTCACAACGCAGTCAATTTACAAACAGTAGTACTACCATTTTGTGACATTGGAGAGTTTTTTCCCATCTCCCATTAAAAGATGGTCTTTTTCCTGCTAATTGACAGAAATATAGAATATATTTTTGATTATATACATATTCTTAATTACATGTTTTATTTGTTGGGAGTAATTATCTATCCATTGATTTACCATTTTATGCATATTCATATTTTCTTTTCCTTTTTATATTTTATTTCTATTTATTTTTATTTTCATTTTGATTCATCTATTTAATATTATGTGTTTATTAATTTCATTTATTTTAACATCTTTTATTGTTCAGTAATTATATTTCCTTTTATTGTAGTGTATTTGATTAAGTTGTAAATCTTAATTGGGATTGTATCATGTGCGTATTTTTAGTTTATTTATCATTATTTTCTGATTTTGCATTCACCACCGCAATAATAGGTACCGCTCCCGCCCCTGTAGTGATTACTTATTGGTTGCTTTGAGCCCCGTGTTATGCCTCATCCTTCTTTATGTATGATTAGCATAGTAGGTGGCTTGGGCAAGCCCCAGAGGCAGCACTGTATAGGCTCGTATCAATTTCTCAAGTTCCAGGAAGCAAAATGGCGCTTACGTGCTCGCGCATGCGCCGTATTGGTAGTACACCCTATATAAAGCAAGTGGAGCACCAAGATGGCCGCTCCAGACGACGTCCGATGACGAAACGCGTAGGGCGTGGCCTAAGGTGTATCCACTCGTGCATAGCGGCGGCGACGGTGAATTCAAACAGATCGAGATTCATATTGGATTATTTGATATGCCGGTTTTATCCTACATTGTATGAGTAGCTTTTTAATAATTAATTAAATAAAATTTATATACTGGATCACACTATGTTTGCCTCATCTTACTTTCTATGAGGAAATCCCTGGATACCTAACCGGAGCAGCTAAGCATAGCGACACAGGGGCTCACACTGTGAAGGAGCATTAACCCCATAAGGGGATGGGGAGCTGGTGAGTGCGGATTATTGTCTTTTACACCACAATCGCACCGGTTGCTATCCAGGAATCCTGAAGCACACTGTCACTTTTGTTTAAGAAGAACTTTTGTTTAAGAAGAACTTTGGTTTTCTGGCGTTGGACTTTTTATATAAATTTTTTAGCTTTTTTCTCAACTCTTTTACTGCATGCCTCCACTTAGCGATTTTATAATCGCATAAAGAGTGTAATTATATTTTGACATTTCAAATAGCAAGTAGCACCTTCTGTCTTTCCAGCATTTTTTCAGGAATATTTTTTTAGGAGCACTACGCACTTTATAATGATCACTTTATAATGAATGTTTTGCACTAAACACTTCTTTATATCAGTATTTTTTAGGAGCATTGTGCACTTTACTAAAAATATTGGGCCCCAGGCACATAATAATTTCAATACCTTTGCGCATATTGTTAGTGACTTATATTTGCAGATCATTTGTTTGTGATATTTAGGGGCCTTTATTGGTTATTAGAATATTTTCACATTTTTTCACGTAAGACTTTATCACGTATATATCTTTATGTCACATTTTTTTATTCTCCCACACATTCACACAAAATTGGGTACATATGTAACATATTGATTAGCGAATACTTGCAATTAGTACAACTAGCAGCAGGTGTGCGCCGTGACTACCACCTTTGACATACATTCACGCTATTCACCTTTTGGGTGAATTTAAAAAGGTAGTGGCAGCCCCTGTTTTTCACCACTAGGGTATCTGTTTGGTATTTTGCATTTTTACTTTTTACTTTTTCATTTCATTTCATTTCATTTCATCTCACTTTAATTATTCTTTACTTCACTGTGTTTTGGATGTTCACTTATAAGTGTATTTTTACTAATATATCTAGGGTCCATAGCGCACCTTTACCCCCTCGTTTTTCTTTTCATTGCACTGACACTCGCTGCAGTCATGAGGGCTTAGATTTGATCGCATTGCTGGAAACGTGCATATATCGCAGGTTTTATGCACCACGTTCTAGTGAGAACCAGGACTTACTATTATAGGCTATGCTGTGGATCTCTTTGCTTTCACCTCGTCCTGCTCTAATATACTGTATATTGTTAAGCTTTCATGTTAAATGTTAGCTGGCCCAATGCTACCTCCTAGTGGCACTATATATAATTGCATCCTGCTATTTAGCTTTCTTCTGACCATCCTTTGACAAGATTAGTTCTAGCAGCCTTTAATGACCAGACTGCATGTAAAGTAATGCTGACTATTGTCAGGTTGAGTGGAAATAATCTTACTTTAATCATAAGATGGATTGTAAAAATCATGCTAAGATAACTGGGCCTCACTGATATTGTATAATTTTGTTTTTTATAGGTTAATATAAAGACACTATGCAACTATACACTCTTATTACCACCCATGTCGGTCGAGGTCTTTAGATGTTCTTTTACCTTGATGTTGCTCCTGGAGTAATACTTTACATGTTCAAGTTTGCAAGCAAGGTGCGTTATGGTAGTATGTTCTGGCCCACTTTCTTGTATTTTTCTGTTTCAATCATTTTTAATAAATATTTTCTTTCCAAGTAATACAAACTAAGCATTGCGACAATATAAGCCTTACTAAAGTTGCACACACACACACAGAACAACGCAGGTACACATAAAGACGCAGTGGGTCCATTCTGGTTATTTCCTTGTATTTTTTATGTATTGTATTGCATAAGGTTTTTATTATTTTTTTGTAGTATGCTGAGACCTAGTGGTGATTTTGGGCCACTACAACTTGTTTACTAATATGATTTTGGTATCTTCCTCTGTCCTCCTCTCCTGTTAAAGTGATTGATTGTAGTCTAGTTTTTTTTTATTAAATAAACATTATACTTACCTCCTGTGTGCAGCTGGATTTGCACAGAGCAGCCCGGATCCTCCTTGGGTCTCTCTTCTGTTCGCCTGGTCCCTCCCTCTGGTCAGCCTCCTCAGCCAGTAGCTTGCTACAGGGTAACCCAAGCAGAGTCAGAGCTCTCTGTCTCCATTCAGACAGGGAGCCCCGACCCGGCCCCATCCCATCCCCTGATTGGCTGATTGATTTTGATTGATAGCTGTGGGAGCCAATGCCACCGCTGCTGTCTCAGTCAATCAGGAGGAGTATCTGAGACAGCTAAGACACTCCTGGACATCACTGCAGAGAGATAAAAAAAAAACTTCTGTCTTTACAACTCCTTTAAATGCTAGTTGAAAGAAGTGGGGGGGGGGGGGGGGGGTCTAGCTAGGACAAAACAATGTTGCAGTTAGTGTTCCATATGCACAGAGACACGGCTCAGTGGAGACCATAAAAAAGACTGGAAAAAAAAAATCCTCTGTGCTGCACTTAGCTTAAGTAAAACGGCATTGTATTCAGCTTCTGTGTCTTATTGAAGAGTTAAAGAGGAAGTAAACCCTGATGAGTTTACTTCCTCTTTCATTCCCTGCAAAGGCAAAGCATAATGGACTACTATGCATTGCATAGTAGCCCATTATGTGTCACTTACCTGACACAGGAGCCAGCGAAGTCGCCGCTGTCCCCTGTAGTCCGCCGCATCCATCTTGTTGGTGGGGTCTCGCAGCTCCGCCGCTGTCATTCAGCAAAGCCACAATGACGTCACTCCCGCGCATGCGCACGGGAGCCGACACGCGCGGCAGCTCCGTCGATGAGAATGCCGCACTCAGTGCGCCTGTGCGCCGCTGTCTACGGCGCATGCGCCGTAGACAGCGGTGCCCGTTTTCGGGCAAATATCTCCTAAACCATATAGGTTTAGGGGATATTGCTTGGACCTACAGGTAAGCCTTAATCTAGGCTTACCTGTAGGTCAAAGTGGTTTGTAAGGGTTTACAACCACTTTAAGCTACCTGTGTATGGTGCCAAGTCAGCAGGTGGCTATATTGTCCAACAAACTGGCTTTAAGGAAGTATGTCAATGGAAACATAAACAATGTATGAAAGAGGTACTCATGGAAGAAGATTATACATTGTTCTAAATTAAATGAGATTTCTACACATATAAATATTACAGCTATTTTATACTTACCTGATACTTATTCTACAATTGTGCTAGGTGTCCACAGCCACCTGGGAGGAATCCTCACCCTTTGTCGTTATGGGTACATTTTGTCCCCCCTCTTGTTTCTGGGATCTGCACCACCAAGGCCCTCATCCTGTACACAGGTACAGATGAGAAAGAAATAAGTAAAGTGCACATATGGCATTGGCGCTAGGTGCACAGTGAGGCTCCATACTGTTACTAGGAGTGAGGCAACGGTGATATGCTGGACAGGTAGAGAGGGACAGGCAGGAAGCAGTGTGTGAGGCAGTGAGGGTCAGTTTAATCAGTAGCTGTTACTATATTAGGTCCACAAAGGTTCTTTTCAGGACTGGTATCAGTGGTATGGTAATAGGCTTGTACATGTATAATATTCTTTCTTCCAAATATAGAAAGAATATTATACTTGACTGCTGCCCTTCTGCTGCAGTCTGCTAATCATTCACAACCTACTTGTTCCACAAAGGTCCTTATAAGGACTGGTAATAACCTGGTGTAGGGTGCTATAGTACATAGGGTTGAGTGAGGTACAGTCTGCTATTCTATAAGGACTGGTATAGGTCCACAATACATAGGGTTGAGGTGCACTACTGCTGACCGCTGCCCTATACTGCAGCAGTCCTTCATCGGTATAGGGACTGACGTACAGTCTGCTAATCAGTCACACACAACCTAGTTGTTCCACAAAGGTCCTTATAAGGACTGGTAAGGTATAGGGTACAACAGTACATAGGATTAAGTGAGGTACAGTCTGCTATTCTATAAGGACTGGTATAGGTCCACAATACACAGGGTTGAGGTGCACTACTGCTGACCGCTGCCCTATACTGCAGCAGTCCTTCATCGGTATAGGGACTGACGTACAGTCTGCTAATCAGTCACACACAACCTACTTGTTCCACAAAGGTCCTTATAAGGACTGGTAAGGTATAGGGTACTACAGTACATAGGGTTGAGTGAGGTACAGTCTGCTATTCTATAAGGACTGGTATAGGTCCACAATACATAGGGTTGAGGTGCACTACTGCTGAGTCTGACTGCTGCCCTATACTGCAGCAGTCCTTTATCAGTATAGGGACTGAGGTACAGTCTGCTAATCATTCACAACCTACTTGTTTCACAAAGGTCCTTATAAGGACTGGTAAGGTCTAGGGTGCTACAGTACATAGGGTTGAGTGAGGTACAGTCTGCTATTCCTTAAGGACTGGTATAGGTCCACAATACATAGGGTTGAGGTGCACTACTGCTGAGTCTGACTGCTGCCCTATACTGCAGCAGTCCTTTATCAGTATAGGGACTGAGGTACAGTCTGCTAATCATTCACAACCTACTTGTTCCACAAATATCCTTATAAGGACTGGTAAGGTCTAGGGTGCTACAGTACATAGGGTTGAGTGAGGTACAGTCTGCTATTCCTTAAGGACTGGTATAGGTCCACAATACATAGGGTTGAGGTGCACTACTGCAGAGTCTGACTGCTGCCCTATACTGCAGCAGTCCTTTATCAGTATAGGGACTGAGGTACAGTCTGCTAATCATTCACAACCTACTTGTTCCACAAAGGTCCTTATAAGGACTGGTAAGGTCTAGGGTGCTACAGTACATAGGGTTGAGTGAGGTACAGTCTGCTATTCCTTAAGGACTGGTATAGGTCCACAATACATAGGGTTGAGGTGCACTACTGCTGACTGCTGTCCTATACTGCAGCAGTCCTTTATCAGTATAGGGACTGAGAGTTTTGTCACAGGGTCATTTAAAAAAATGACAGGCAGAGGAAGAGGCAGGCCCTTCCGCAGGGGTGGTAGGGGTAGGGCAGGAGCAACAGGCTTGAGCCAAAGTGGGAAGTTGCAGAAGGTGCGTTCAATTACTTTAAAGGACGCACCAGACTTGGTTGAGTGGCTCACTCAGCCTTACTCTTCTGCACCCTCCTCATCCTCTCGATCTGCACCCTCTTCTTCACTCTCTGCTATGTGCACCCCCAAAGACACTACCACCAACAACACCACCACCACCACATACCTTCCGCTTGAGTCACAGGAATTATTTTCTGATGCATATCAAGACATTTCTGATGCGCAGCCACTCTTGGTATTGGATCAGGAAGAGGAGGTAGCAACAACCGCTACTCAGCAGTCTGACGACAGTACCCAGATCAGCCCAAGGAGGAGGTTGGTCCCCGGTGTTGCTGCCTACTCCGAGATCTCTACTTATAGCGGTGGAGAAGGTGATGTCGATGATGACGTGTCTAGTGATGTCACATGGGTGCCCACAAGAGAGGAAGAGGAGGGGAGTTCAGAGGGAGATATGGACCAGCAGATAGGGAGGAGAAGCAGGAATAACTTACATTGCACAGGAGGGACAAAGCAGACTGCTAATGTATCAGGAGCGAGTCATCGACCATGTAAGGTCACATCTGGGGCTCCCAGGACACCGGCACATGGCTCCGCAGTGTGTGCTTTTTTTAACGTGTCCACTGCTGACAATAGCGTTGCCATCTGCAATCTTTGCAGTCAACGCATTCGTCGCGGTAAGCCCAACACTCACCTAGGGACGACTGCCTTAAGAAGGCACATGAGCAGCCATCACCGAGCCCAGTGGGAGCAACGGAACACACAAAGCCACACTCCAGGTTCTCACCGTCCAGCCTAGTCTTCTACTTCTCCTTCTTCTCTCTCCTCACAATTGTACTCCACTCCACCTTCCATCACGCCAAGCTCACGTTTTTCTGCAAAAAGGCAGGCTTCCGTGGGGCTAATGTTCGAGCGTAAAAAAAATGATGACGCCAGATAACCCTCTTGCCCAACGGTTGACGGCTGGCTTGTCAGAACTCATAGCCCGCCAACTACTGCCATATATGGTGGACTCGGAGGCCTTTAGCAAATATGTGGCCATTGGAACACCACAATGGAAGGTCCCATGAAGGAAGTATTTCTCAGAGAAGGGCATCCCAGAGCTATATGGCCATGTTCAGTGGCAAGTGAATGTATCTCTGGCACACAGTGTCGGTACCAAGATATATCTGACCACAGACACGTGGTCTAGCAAACACGGGCAGGGAAGGTATATCACTTTTACTGCCCACTGGGTGAACCTTCTGACGGCCGTCAAGCATGTAACCCATGGTACCCGTGTAGATTTGGTTTTACCGCCACGGATTGCATGCAGGCCTGGCTCTTCTTCTCCTCCTCCTTCTCCTCCTCCTCCTCCTCCTCCTCCTCCTCCTCCTCCATCCTCCTCCCTCTCCTCCTCGGCTGACTCCTCCTTTTCCGCTGCTAGCGTCTCTTCCACTGCGCCGCCCAAGCTCCCCAGAACCTATTCGACATGCCAGGCGAGACGTTGCCATGCCGTGCTGCGTCTGTTGTGCCTGGAAGCCAAGAGCCACACTGGCCCGGCACTCCTTTCAGCTTTGCGTTCAGAGGCAGATCAGTGGCTAACACCGCTCAATTTGACAGTTGGTAAAGTGGTGTGTGACAACGGTGCCAATCTGCTTAGCGCATTGAAACAGGGCAAAATCACGCACGTGCCATGCATGGCACACGTCTTAAACTTGGTCGTGCAGCGATTCGTTGTCAAATACCCTGGGGTCCAGGACATCTTGTGGCAGGCAAGGAAAATCTCGGCTCATTTCAGAAGATCTTACACGGCCATGGCTCGCCTTGCTGACATTCAATCTGCCGGCCAGACGTCTTATTTGCGATTGCCCGATGCGATGGAACTCAACCTTCTATATGCTCGATAGGCTGCTACAGCAGAAACGTGCAGTTAACGTCTACCTGTATGAACTCTGCGGCAGAACAGGTTCTGGGGAGCTGGTTTTTTTTTCACCGCGCCAGTGGCTGCTCATGCATGCAGACTTCTGTGGCCATTTGAGGAGATCACCAAACTGGTCAGTCGCAGCCATGGCGCTATCAGTGACATGGTACCTTATGCCTTCTTTATGGAGCGTGCATTGCGTCGTGTCATTGATCAAGCTGTGGAGGAGCAGGAGCGGGAAGATGAGGAAGTCGCAATGCTGGATGAATTCCCAGGGGGGGGGGGGCTACTCTATCTGAGACAAGTCAACAACAGGAGTCTGAAGAGGAGTCAGAGGAGGATGGTGCCGGGCGGATGAGGAGCAGCAAGAAGAGCATGCTTTAAACCTTTCTGGGATCCCTGTTGTTGTGCGTGGATGGGGAGAGGAGAATGAAGAGGATGACATTATCCTGGATGATGAGCAGGAGCCAGGCCACCACACCGCTTCCAGTTTAGTGCAAATGGGGGCCTTCATGCTCCAGTGTTTTAATAGGGACCCCCGTATAAAAAGCATAAGGGTCAAGGACCAGTACTGGGTGGCAACGTACTTAGACCCCCGGTACAAACACAAAATGGCAGAAATGTTACCGCCGTCACAGAGGGCTGTCAGAATGGAGCACTTCCAGGCCTTGCTTTGAGAAATGATGCATTCTGCTTTTGCGTGCGCTGGCAGAGGAGCAATTCCCACTCCCAGAGAAGGAGTTGCAGGTACCAATCCAACAGCGCCTGCAAGAAGAGGCCGGTTTGAAGATGTGTTGGTGACTTTGGATATGAGGTCATTCTTTCAGCCGACCCATCGACAGGTGTCATCCAGATCCAGCATCAGGGAACGCCTAGACCGTCAGGTGTCCGACTACATCGGGTTAACGGCCGATGTGGACGCTCTGAGGAGTGATGAACCCCTGGACTACTGGGTGGGCAGGCTTGACCTCTGGCCAGAGCTTGCCCAATTTGCAATCAAATGTTTGGCTTGCCCCTCGTCCAGTGTCCTGTCCGAAAGGACGTTCAGCGCAGCAGGGGGGATCGTGACTGATAAGCGTACTCGCCTAGCTCACGACAGTGTTAACTACCTCACATTTCTAAAAATGAATGAGGCATGGATCTCGGAGGAATTCAACACATGTGACCAGTAGACCATGCATATGTCTATAAACAATTTTTTTAATCGAGCACACAGACCTTCTTTCTTCATTTGGCTCACTTCCTTGTCCAAAAAAAGCACACCGTACTATATGCCCGTACCCTCCTGTTTGAACGGTGTCATATTTCTACTGGGGCTGCTTATTATGAGGGGCTCCCACCATCCCTGTGCTGTGCTGACTTCCTCCTGGGGCTGCTTATTATGAGGGGCTCCCACCATCCCCGTGCTGTGCTGACTTCCTCCTGGGGCTGTACCTCTGCTGTGCATATTATGAGGGGCTCCCACCATCCCTGTGCTATGCTCATTATGAGGGGCTCCCACCATCCCTGTGCTGTGCTGACTTCCTCCTGGGGCTGCTTATTATGAGGGGCTCCCACCATCCCTGTGCTATGCGGACATCCTCCTGGGGCTGCTTATTGTGAGGGGCTCCCACCATCCCTGTGCTGTGCTGACTTCCTCCTGGGGCTGTACCTCTGCTTTGCATATTATGAGGGGCTCCCACCATCCCTGTGCTATGCTCATTATCAGGGGCTCCCACCATCCCTGTGCTATGCTCATTATCAGGGGCTCCCACCATCCCTGTGCTATGCTGACATCCTCCTGGGGCTGCTTATTATGAGGGGCTCCCACCATCCCTGTGCTGTGCTGACTTCCTCCTGGGGCTGTACCTCTGCTGTGCATATTATGAGGGGCTCCCACCATCTCTGTGCTATGCTCATTATGAGGGGCTCCCACCATCCCTGTGCTATGCTGACTTTCTCCTGGGGCTGCTTACGGTGCAGGTGTCAGTGCTCTCTATCACGGTGCTGGTGTCAGATCACTCTATCACGGTGCAGGTGTCATTGCTGTATGTCACGCTGCTGATGTCAGTGCTCTCTATCACGGTGCTGCTGTCGATGCTGTATATTACGGTGCTGGTGTTAGTGCTTTATGTCACGCTGCTGATGTCAGTGCTCTCTATCACGGTGCTGGTGTCAGATCACTCTATCACGGTGCAGGTGTCATTGCTGTATGTCACGCTGCTGATGTCAGTGCTCTCTATCACGGTGCTGGTGTCAGATCACTCTATCACGGTGCAGGTGTCATTGCTGTATGTCACGCTGCTGATGTCAGTGCTCTCTGTCACGGTGCTGGTGTCAGATGACTATCACGGTGCAGGTGTCATTGCTGTATGTCACGCTGCTGGTGATCATTTCCTGCACCCTCTTCTTTGCCTACCCTGACCTTCCCTCTCCTCCATTGCCTTCATGCGCTCCACAGTCCTGAATTGTCACAACAATTTCACATATAAAAAAAGAATGCTTGTAGTTGTCGATCCCAGATTCACCTCATACATGTGTTATGTAATTGGCCATGTGGTGGGACTATGTTTGCACAGCTAGTAATTATTTTGTGGCTGCAAATTTGACCTGTAGGTTTGCAAAGTTCGCCTCCCATTGAAGTCAGTGGGGCCCGCCGCGAACGTTGCGGTTCGCGAACTATCGGCCGCATTCGCGGTCTGCGAAACGTCCCGTCGGAAGTTCGTCCATCACTAGTAATCACTGCTATATAAATGCAGCGATTCCTGTGTAAATGACACTGGCAGCGAAGGGGTTAACCAGTGGGTGGCAGTGTAGGGGTTAAGTGTTCCTAGGGGTGCGTTACTAACTGTGTGGGGGCTGGGCTTTCATTTAGTGAACACTGATCTCTGCTCCAATCACATGGCAGGGCAGCATTGAAGATTGGACGTACCTATACGCCAATATGCCTGCCCGTGCCATTCTGCCAACGTACATCGGCGTGCGCCGGTCGGGAACCGGTTAAAGTGGCTGTAAAGCCACTATAAAACACAAACAAAAAAAAAACCTGCAAGAGAAAGGCATAATTAACTAGTTTTAATAGCATACTAGCTCATTATGAAATACTCACCTTAGATCGAAGCCCCCGCATCATTCTCGGCTCACTGCTCTGCCCGGCGACATGTCACTCAGGTATCACGGGAGGAGGAGCCAAGTGGTGTGGAGCCTTCGGTCTACAGGGAGGCTGTGAGGAGGAGTGCAAAACTGACACTCTATCAGAGGCTTGACACACTATTGGGTTTTGTGAGCAGGATCACCAATTACAGCGCAGCAATACTCCATGCTTGCAGTATCACACTATTGTGGTTTCTCTCTGTTTTTTCCTCTGTATGTCCGCACCTGGTGAATTAGTCTGATTATAAATCGGAGGGAAAATTAGACAGAGTGACCAAGAGACCAGCGTATGTTAATCTGAAGGTTAAAGAGACTGCAGCACAGTAGATCAAATCGGAGTTGATTGCAAGGATTAACGGCGTTAAAAGGAGTTTAAAGTTTTACTATAATTGACATTGTGGCATTTTTATTAGTCTTTATAAGTACTATAGCACCTTATCATTAGTAACCAGGAGGATGAGCTGTTTAACACTTTGTAGCACGTAAAGTATTTTGTGCATTTGGGGTATCAGAATACACTGCTCATAGTATTTTTTGTGTATCAATTACATCATTTATAAAGCGCTAGTGTGGTGTTTACATAATTTATGCACACAGGCACTTTATGAAGCATTTTGTGGCTACAATATAATTAGAAGGATTAGTTACTTTTTGATATTTCCCTGTTACAGCACTTATAGCACTTTATGTGAAGATTTGGGATATTTATTCCATTACTAGCACTTTATTTTTAAGGTTTTCATGTTAGCACAAACGATTATTACTTTATATGCACATTAGGCACTTTTCCAATGAATTGATTAAAGAATTGTAATTTTTTTTGCACATATATGCATGAGAGCACTTTATGTGGTTATGGCTATATGATGGATCTAGATGAATCAATGTAAGGTATCGATACAGTGTCGTCTTTGATGCATATTTTTTTGACCACTCTATTGATTCTAACGCACTGATACTATTCTTTGAAGTCATAAACTGACCACTTTTTCTTTGGGGGGGGGGGGGGATTCAGACATCTAGGAAAAAGGAAAATAATTCTGTTCCCACAGTTCATGATTTTCTCCAGGCAGGAGTAGGCAAGGGTCGGGCCTACAACTAGTACTCAAAGTCCATGCGGTTGCTTTATCTGTATATTTGGAGATTAGATGGGCAAAGGATGCCCTTTGAGCTTTTATGGGGAATGCTCTCCAAAATATTTAACTCTTCAGGTGGCTTTTCTGCTAGCTATTACATCAGCTAGAAGGGTAGGTGATCTCCAGGCCCTTTCTTAGTAAGATCCTTATCTGAATATCTTAGCCCTTGTACACACGGTCAGATTTTCCGACAAATTAGTCCGACCGTGTGTATGCAACATCACTTCCGGACCTCTTCCGGAATTAATCCATCGGAATTACTCCGACGGATTTGGTAGTCGGAATCTCTGACCGTGTGAACAAGGGCTTAGAGTGATTATTAAGCCAGATCCCATGGAGGTTTGGATTTCAACAGTGTAGAAGAAACTAAATTCTGATTCTTGATGTGCATTTTGAGGTATTTGGAATCTACTAGATATTTTAGAAGGTCTAGCTCTTAGCACTCTTTTGTTTCTTAAAGCGGGCCTTCGGTCCCACTCGGCAATGGAAGCGGAGTGTACAGCCATTGTAGGACGTGTGGGTCTCTTCACATCCTTTGCACATACACAAATGTACCAAAGAGCTCTGCCAATACTCAGATTTTGGACCCTAACAGACTTCTTTGCACATGCATTAGAAACCCCATGCGATGTGCAGATGGTTGGGAAAGCTCAAGCTCGTGCAGATGTGCCACAGAGTTTGCTCTAGACCAAAGGACTGTGGCATCTCTGTGCGCACACAGGGGGTGGGAAGGAATGTCATTCTTGCATAAGCAAGTAATGTGGAAGTGTTGCTTTGTGCTACAGAACAAATAAATGTCACCAGTGAAAGAAATATTTTCCAACTGTAAGAGAGGGAGGGGGGAGGAAGCAGGGCAACCTGAATTTTACTTCAGGGCGAATGTTTGCTTTGAGGCTTCCAAAGGTTTGATAGCTCAGTGGATTTTTGATGCCATTATTTCAGCTTATGAGAGCTTGGGTCATCAACCTCCAGTTAAGAAAAGAGCAGATTTTTCAAGGTCACAGGCAGCATCATGAGCAGAAATGGGAGCCTCTTAATGAAGGTTCAAGCAGCAAGGTCTACAGGCTATGCATCTGTAATGCCCCATACACAAAAAACATATAATATGAGGTTAAACCTTAGGAGTTTCAATTTGTATGCAGACAGGCCCTTGCACTACATGGTTTTGGTAAATCTGAAGGAAAAACTCAGCAGAAAAACTGATAGTCTGTATGGGGCTTTAAGCATTAACAGAACTGTGGAACTGTTATGCAGCCAGGATTTGGTTTTTGGTAGGAAAGTTGTGCAGGCCATTGTCTCTCCCCAAGGTATGGCAATTCCTTGTTCCTCTCAGGTATCTGTTTTGGAAAATAATTTGTCAAAACCCAGTTAGCCTACAAATAATAGGATTTTTAAAACGGCTTACCTGTAAAATCCTTTTCTTGGAGTACATCATAGGACACAGAGTCTCAAGTAATTACTTGGTGGGTTATAGGCCTACCTTCAGGTGTTGACACTGGTATAACCAATACAGGAAGTTGACTCCCCTATATAACCCCTCCTCCTTCTAGGAGCACTCAGTTTTTGTAGCCAAGCAATATAAGTAATATACTCTCACCCCATAAAACAGAGGGGCAGGAGCTCTGTGTCCTATGATGTACTCCAAGAAAAGGATTTTACAGGTAAGCTGTTTTAAAAATCCTATTTTCTTTATCATACATCATAGGACACAGAGTCTCAAGTAATTACTTGATGGGATGTCCCATAGCAATGCTACTTGAGGGGAGGGAGACACAACCCATAGGGTAAACCCCAGACCTAAGGACTTATACTGCTGCCTGCAGCACACTGCGCCCGAAGGCGATATCCTCATTCCATCTTATATGCACTTGATAACATTTTGCAAATGTATGTACTGAAGGCCAAGTCGCGGCCTTGCAGATTTGAGACCTGGAGGCCTGGTGACACACTGCCCAAGAAGCCCCAACCGCTCTGGTAGAGTGCTCCTTAACTTGAAAAGGGGGAATCTTTCCCTTTAAATCATAAGTTTGAATTATAACTTGCCAAATGCACTTGGCAACAGTGGATTTTGACGCTGCCTGTCCCTTCTTAGGACCCTCTGGCAGAAGAAATATGACATCAGTCTTACGAATCGGAGCAGTTTTCTTAAATACATTTTCACTGCTCTCACTACATCAAGACAATGTAGTGACCTTTCTTCCCTGGAACAAGGTCTTGGGAAAAACCCTGGCAGGACAATATCTCCATTCAGATGAAACCCTGAAACCACTTTTGGCAAAAAACCTGGACGAGGGCGTAACACCACTCTGTCCTCATGAATATTCAAATACGACTCCTTACAAGAAAGAGCAGCCAATTCTGAAATCCTCCTTGCTGAGGATATAGCAAAGGAAAATATCAGCTTCCTAGTCAGAAGGACTAAGGGAACATGCTGCAACGGTTCGAATGGCTGTTTTTGTAACACTGACAAAAACTAAATTTAAGTCCCAAGGGCTTAAGAGTGATTTTAATGGTGGATTAATCTGCAGCACTCCTTGCATGAAACCCTGGACTAAAGAATGCATAGCAAGCAGTCTTTGAAATAAAAATTGATAAGGCTGAGACTTGGCCCTTAATAGTACTCAGGGCCAACTTTATCTCTACGCTTAATTGTAGAAAGGGAAGAATTCTGCCTTTGATATATCTCCGAGGGTACCAACCCTTGGACTCACAAAAGGAAACATAAGCTTTCCAGGCTCTATAATATATAGCTCTAGAGCAGTGATGGCGAACCTTGGCACCCCAGATGTTTTGGAACTACATTTCCCATGATGCTCCACTACACTGCAGAGTGCATGAGCATCATGGGAAATGTAGTTCCAAAACATCTGAGGCGCCAAGGTTCGCCATCACTGCTCTAGAGGCTGGCTTCCTAGCATTAATCAAAGTAGAGATAACTGACCTAGAAAGCCCACGTTTATTCAGAATGTGGGTCTCAATAGCCAAGCCATTAAATTTAGCATTCGTAAAGTAGGATGGACTATCGGTCCCTGAGATAGCAGGTCTGGCCTTAGTGGGAAGAGCCATGGACCCTCCACTGCCATCCTTACGATCTCTGTGTACCATGACCTTCTGGGCCATGCTGGTGCTACCAGTATTACTGATTTTCTTTCCAGCTTGATCCTGCAAAGAACTTGAGGTAGCAACTGAATCAGGGAAAGTGCATAGATCAGTAAAAACTGATCCCACGGGGTCGCCAACGCATCTGTTCCGTATGCGAGTGGGTCCCCTGCCCTGGATGCAAAGTTGACTAGCTTAGTGTTGAATCTGGACGCTAGAAGGTCTACGTCCGGAATCCCCCATCTTTGGCAAACAGCCTGAAATGCTTTGGGGTGAAGAGACCATTCTCCTGGGAATAACTGCCAGCGACTTAGATAGTACACCTGCCAATTCTCTACTCCCGGAATGAAAACTGCCGATAGGCATGGGACATTCTCTTCTGTCCAAGTTAGAATCTGGTTCACCTCTCTCTGAGCTGAGAGACTCTTGGTGACCCCTTGTGATTGATATATGCCACAGCCGTGGCATTGTCGGACTGGATCCTGGCAGGACAATTCTTTAACTTGGAGGTCCAGGTTTCTAGAGCCAGATACACTGCCGGAATCTCTAGGATGTCGATGGGCAAGGCTCCTACTCCCCAGCCTGAAAGGCTGGCATCTGTCATTACTACCTTCCAGATAATTGATCTGAAGGACTTTCCCTTCAGCAGGTTCCAGGATAGTAACCACCAACTGAGGCTTTGGGGCACTCATGGGGACAGCCACATTGGCGAGTCCAAAGCTTGAATCATTTTGTTCCAAGCAGACAGAATACTGCTTTCAGTTTCAAAT
The DNA here is from genome assembly GCF_037356315.1 of Lithobates pipiens. Classification (NCBI taxonomy): domain Eukaryota; kingdom Metazoa; phylum Chordata; class Amphibia; order Anura; family Ranidae; genus Lithobates; species Lithobates pipiens. Next base: position 235,974,321 of record NW_027507718.1, read on the forward strand.
GGAATTGTGCATAGGGAACTGCTTCGAATGAAGCTACCATCTTCCCCAACAACCTCATGCAAAGGCGAATTTAAGGATTTCTATTCAACCTGATCATCCTCACCAGCTCCTGTATGGAGCTGATCCTTGCGGGAGGTAAGAACACCCTTTTTCTGGGCTGTGTCTATGATCAGGCCCAGATACTCCAGCCTTCTTAGTGGCTTTAAGGAGGATTTCTTTAGGTTGAGAATCCAACCCAAACCTTCCAGGTAACTGCTTGTGATGGCTACACCTTGCTTCAAGCAAGCCACTGACTGGTCTATTAACAATAGATCATTTAAGTAAGCCAAGACAGTTATGCCCTGTGCCCTTAGCCCGACTAGAGGTGGGGCTAATACCTTAGTGAATACCCGAGGTGCTGTAGCAAGCCCGAAGGGCAAGGCTATTAACTGAAAATGCTTCTGTTCTACTTTGAACCACAGAAACCTCTGGTGAGGAGGAAATATATGGACAAGCAGCTATGCATCTCTGATGTCGATGGACGCCAGAAGTTTTTCTCCTTGGAGGATGGAAACGACTGACTTGATTGACTCCATGCAAATGGAGCGGATTTTCAGGAACCGATTTAGATTACGTAGATCTAGACTTGGTCTGATATCCCCATTTGGCTTTGACACCGTAATTAGGTTTGAGTAAAACCTCAAACCTTGCTCTTGTTTGGGAATCTGTCTGATCACCCCTTGAGCCAATAATCGGTCTAATGCTTGCAACAGGGATTGCCTTTTCCCTGGATCCTTGGGAACGTTTGATCTCAGAAACCGAGATGGTGGAAACTCTCAAAGCTCTAGCTTGTATACTAGAGACACTGTTGAGAGAGTCCATTTGTCCTGAATCTCCCTTTGCCAGACTTCTGAGTACATCAGAAGTCTTCCCCCCCACCTTGGTGAGGGGAGATTCCTCTTCATAAGGAGGTCTTGTATTCTGCTTTGCAGACTTGTAGCCCCAGGTCTTCCTTTATGCCTGGTCTGATGGCAGAGGCCGAACAGTTTAAATGAAAGACGCTTAGTTTTTCTTTTGACTGGCAAAAGAGTACTATTTCCGCTGGAAATTGTTTGAATGTATTTATCCAAACTATCGTCAAATAATCGTTCTCCCTTAAAGGGGAAACTAGTTAGAAGGTTCTTACAAGGCGTCTCAGCTGACCAACCCTTTAACCAAAGGGTCCTTTGCATATGTACAAGTACAAACGCAAGACGTTATGCCTGGTGAATAGAATCCTTCATAGCGTCTACAGCAAAGCATAATGCTTTAGGTAGCTCGGCTAGTTCCTGTGCTTGTTGTGCAGGGAGCTCATCTGAGAGCATCTGTGAACTGGTCCTTTAAGGACTGACAGATGCCTATAGCTGCAATTGCAGGCTGAGCAACAGTACCTGCTAAGAAAAAAAGGATTTTAACAGACCTTCCAACTTCTTATCTGCTGGATCTTTAAGCATAAGCGCATTGTCCACTGGGTAAAAAAAAAAAAAAAAGAAACAAAAAGAAAAAAAAAGAAAAAATCGCAGCATCAACTGCTGGAACTTTCCATCTTTTAGTGAATCTTTCTTCCATAGGATAGAGCTTTGCGAGTCTCTTTGGAAGGGAAAAAATGCTTATCCGGATGATCCCATTCAGTATAAATAAGCTTTTTTAGTAATGCGTGGACGGGAAACGCATGCAAAGGCTGTAAGGCTTCAAAGAACCCAAGGAAGAGACCGGCCCTTCAGCTAACTCTGTTAGGAGTAGCATGCAAGTAGAGCGAACCATCTTTGCAAGCCTCTGTACTTCAAATTGTGAAGTAGAAATCCTTGGGAACTTCAAGTATTGTTTCCTCCGCAGAGAAATAATCGCATGTCCTTCCTCCTGATCATCTGAGGGCAATACCCCATCCTGTCCCCATAATTCTCTTGGACCCTCCACTGACTGTAAAGAGTCTAAGGGGGGGGAGGGGGATCTAGGACGCTTCCTATACACTGGATGGAGGATGCGATTAAAGCCACTAATCTTCCTTCTAAGCCTTGCAAGGCAGAGGAAAATGCATCTTAAGTCACCTCTACAGGCTGAAGTGTGTGAAGCAGTTGCACCACCGCTAGCTTCCAATGACTCACTCTGGCTTGCCATGTCTGATTTCTCAGAAGAGGAATACAGTATGGAGGCATAACTGGGATTCCCAGCGCCTGGGGGGTGACACCTTAGGTACCTTTACGGTAGGTCTGGAAGACATAGTGCAAAGCACAAGCAGAGGTACACACAAAATAACAGTTCTTTTGCTACTAAGTAACAAAATTTTTTCCTGTGTGGAGCCTGTTTACACCCTTACGTGCCCAGCGCTCTGGTGTCTCTAAAGCCCCATGCACACTATCAGTTTTTCTGCAGAGTTTTTCCTTCAGGTTTACCAAAACCTGGAAGGGGAAGAGGGGAAGGGGAGGGGGGATTCTGTCAGCAGATTTATCTTTTTTAAAACCACAGAAGCATAGGGCGTTTCTCAATGTTACTAGGTGGAAGTGCTGGGTTGTAATTAAACCATGCAGCTAAAGCAGCTGCGTCAACCAATCAGCCACCGCCCATATAGAAGTTTATACACATCTCTGTATTAGCAGCTGCTGTATTTTTACCAAATCCCACAAGATCTATTTAAGTAAGAACCCCCTCTGCTGCTGGGACCACACATGTTCTGAGACAGAGCTGCACTAAGACACATCATAGGTAGTGTAAGTTACTCCTTTTAGAGGAGACATTTATAAGGCATATAAGGTATATTGAAGGAAAAAGCAAAGCTTCTTCCCTTACCTTGTCCTCGCTGCAGGATACTGCTGATTTAACAGACAGATCCAACTTTCACCCATCACGGCAGGCTGCATTTAAACACGCTCAAAGACTGGGGCCCTTTTAAAAGGGGTTCCGCTACTTTGGGCCTTGTATAGCACCCCTCAGGACAACTTTAGGAAATGTAGCAAGACCAAAAAGAGTCCTGGTTCCTAGGGTCCAGCTCTCAAAGAGAAGCATTACAGGCAAAACCTCGTTCTTGCATCGAGGTTCAGGTACCATCCTATGGCCTCAGTGGCGAGGATGGATCTGATTGTGGAGGTTTCTTTAAATCCAGCATGGATCCCTCCTGGAGCTCCGCAGAACACATCTTCACTCGTGACCAACACCTTAGACACTGGCGGAAAAACTGAGTGCTCCTGGAAGGAGGAGGGGTTATATAGGGGAGTCAACTTCCTGTATTGGTTATACCAGTGTCAACACCTGAAGGTAGGCCTATAACCCACCAAGTAATTACTTGAGACTCTGTGTCCTATGATGTACGATAAAGAAAATGTTGTTTTCAGGAATCTTCCAGATCAGCAACTACATTCCCACCCTGGGTTTCGTTCTGTTTCGTGCCTTTTGCTTGTGTTTCTTGCTTGGGTGAGGGAGAGAAGGGCCTTTTTAACTGATTTTGGTATTGTATTTCCTGTAAAAGCCAGAGCTAATCATCTCTCACATAGCTTTCCTAGACTAATCCTCCCATGCTGGGAAATTCCGTTGAGTTTGTGCCACAATGTAAGTTGTCCAAATCTGTGTTATTCCTAATCAATACTGTTAAATTGTTTAGAATTGTTGCCATTGTGTTTCCTCTGTAGAGGTTGACCGATATGTCAGTCGGCTGATATTTGGCATTTTTAAATTAATTGGCATCGGCCGATTGTGCCGTTAAAAAAGACCGATTGCATCTTCAGCGCGACTTGCAAATGACTTCTGTAATAGAAGTCAATGCAAGTTGCCTGACTTCAGTGGAACCACTTTGTCTCCTCTCTGGGCAGTCTGCCAAGAAAAGACTAAGAGATACAATGTTTATAATTACCAATAAACTGAACTTGGTGTGTAGGAGTTCTCAGTTTAACCATTTAAAGACTAAATCTTTTCTGACACTTGATGTTTACAAGTAAAAATCCTGTATTTTCTGCTAGAAAATCACTTAGAACTCCCAAAAATGATATTATATATATATATATATATATATATATATATATAAAATATATAAATATATATATATATATATATATATATATATATATATATTTTAGCTGAGACCCTAGGGAATAAAATAGCGGTTGTTGCAATATTTTATGTCACACGGTATTTGTGCAGAGGTCTTTCAAACGCAACTTTTTTGAAAAAAATACACTGATTTAAAAAAAAAAAAACAGTAAAGTTAGCCCATTTTTTTTCAACCAAAAGTTTTGATTACCTGTTTTTGTGCATTTAATAGTTTTTTTTTTTAATCTAAATTATACATACAAGTGAACTGATTGGAGGTTTGTTTTGTTTAATAAATGTTTAAAAGTAAGACATTTTCTGTATCACTTATTGTTTAAGGCTCCTTTCACACTGGAGCAGGCAGGCGTTGTCGGTAAAACGCTGTTAGTTTCAGCGGCGCTTTACCGTAATTTTAGCAGTGCTATTCTGCTGCTAGCGGGGCACTTCTATCCCAGTTAGCGGCCGAGGAAGGAGTTAAATTCGCCCATGAAGTGCTGCTGCCAAATCGCATTGCAGGCACTTTGGCAGTGGTGCCCATTCATTTCAATGGGTAGGAGTGGTGGAGGAGTGGTGTACACCGATCCAAAGATGCTGCTTGCAGGACTTTTTTTTTTTTTTCTTTTTAAACATCCTGACAGTCCATCTCCTCAGTGTGAAAGCACTCAGGCTTTCACACGGACTGCAGGGGAGCCGTTTTGTAGGCACTTTACAGGTGCTATTTTTAGCCTAAAAGCGCCTGAAAAATGCCCTAGTGTGAAAGGTGTCTGTTAGATTTATGAGATGAAGGGGGGGAAAAAAAAAAATTAAAATTGGCCTAACATATCGGCCCAAAAAAAAATAAAATAAAAAAAAATCGGCATTATATATCGGCCATTGGCCGCCGCGATTTCTAAATATTAGCATCGGCCAGAGAAAAACCCATATCGGTCGACCTCTATTCCTCTGTATTACAAACACTGTTCGGTCTGAATACAACGGGTCTCTTTGGGGGCTAAAGAGTTCTAGTAGAGGGAGTATGCAACACTGGGCAATGTTACGGAGTTGCACAATTTTATTTGTCCACAAGATGGTGGTGTCAATTAATTTGCCTAACTGTGAGTAATGATAAGCTGGGTGCATTGTACCTGCTCTTTTATTTATGTGCATTGACATCGCTGTACTAATTTGCTTTTGTATACTTGTGATTTTAATCTGTCAATACAGTCTGCTTATTCTGTTACAGGGCAAGTGTGTGCCATCTTTATGTGTCTGCTGTGAGTACCCAGTGAAAGTATTTCTGGTGGTGTTAGCTATGGTTAGGTCTCGCCTAGGGCTAGAGAGAGTGGAGGACCCAAAATTGGGGGTAGTGCTACATATGCATTTATACAGAGATGATTATTATCTTTTTAGTGTATAAATGATTGTTTATTTCTTACTAACTTCTACTTGCCTGTGGTTCCTACAAATGTATTGCCTTTCGTTTGTGGTATATGTTTTTATGTGAAGACTAGATGCAGAATTTCAGACCAGATATTGTTGTTTAGTCTATATTCTTATACATCAGTCTGTCCGCTCGTATGGTCAGTCAGATACACACTGACAGGAAGAATGAATGAACTACCAGAGCGCTCAACAACAACATGGTCGTTTTTTTAAACTACAAGCCGACAGCTGTAAAGGCTGTCAAGTACTTGTAGTTTTCCTTTCACAGAGGACTGTGAATAAATGATGTGGCCTGACATTATTGTCAGTGAAAGCGGGAGCCTGGAGAAGATGCCCGTTCGCTGTCGCTGGGGGAAGGGGAGAGGCTGCAGCTCCTGGAACATCTTGCATGCTCCACCCTAAATATGGGTGAAACATGTTCCAAAAGGTGAATAACTTTAAATAACAAACATGGTAATTAATACTTAACTGCTCTGTGCAATGGTTCTGTACAGAGCAGCCCTATAATTTCCTTTTCTGGGGTCCCCACGCCTGTGATCTTGGCCACTTGCTATAGGGGCACTCATGTAAGCTCGATCCTGAGCAGGGCTCTATGCATCTATTGCCACACACATCATTGCTTGGCCCTGCCCCCCACTCTCTCCTCACCAGCGTTGCATGAATCTATTGGTGCTAGAAGGGGTGTGGCAGGAGAGAGGGGGCAATGCTGTGCACCCTTATGGACGCATCACCACTGTATGAGAGTAGATGCATTCCACAATGCAGATGTTTTTGAATCTTTTTCTGACAAATGATGAGCAGAGGAATATAATTTTCTGTCTTGGGGTTCCCAATTTTATGGCATGGCTTTTAATCAAGACGCATATCTTAATGAGGACGGGGGTAAAGTTCATGGCGATGCATTTGAAAGATTGCATCAGTTGTTACTATGTACTACAGGAGAAGAAACACTTTCTCTAGAAATCCTAGACTCATTAAGAGCTGCGATTTTTAGGATGGTATTCTAAAGCATATAAAACGTTTTTTTGCTTTAGAGGATGAGATCCCCTGCTATGAAAAAAGCTTTTGTTAAAAAAGTAAGTATTTGTAACCTGCTTCATTGACCCTGGCAACACAAAAAGATGATTTAGATAAGGTTGCACCTGTTATAGATCTAGTAAAGAAGACAATAAAAAAATATATATATAATTCAACATAGCTTTAATTCAGAATCACCATTTTTAAAGAGATATGCAGTCTAGATTCAAGTCAGGAAAAGCTGCCCCCTTCAGGAATGAGAGAGAAAGACAAGTGAATCAAAAAGGAGCCACTTGTAGTTGTTACTACTGCAAAAAGATAGGTCATTTTAGGTGGCAGTGCAGAAAATATTTAAAAGACATTGAGTCAAGAAATGTGGGAAAAGAACATAAACTTGTCTCTACTGAACCATCTGCCCCACCTCATTCAGAGGAAGTCATTTTCACCCTATACTCCTCTGAGGAAAGAGCTAAGTGAAATGGCAATCAGCAACAGAGTGAATGTGATCAACTTGCATTCAACCAATGCTTTGAGACAGCCATTATGATATTTTTCCATTACAAATAGGATAAAGGTAATTATAAGTCTCACTGTCTGGATTATGTACCTCAAATTTTTCCAGACAAGCGTGGATGTCCCTATGTAAAAGCTAAAATAAATAGAACAAAATTGAAAGGTGAAGAGAATATTATTGGTACAGACAGTTTGTCTCAAAGAGGGTGGATAATTGATTTAGCCCTAGAGTCAGCAGCCCGTCGATCCTGGACTACCTGTCGATTACGGGTAGGTGACAGGTAGAAGTGGAACAGGTCCGTGTCGTTGACCCCAGTGTTCTACTGCCAACTGCCGGTCCTTCTCTCTCCGCCCTTAGTCTCCCCCACTGAGCATTCAGTCCTCCTCTCTCTCCTCCACCCGAGCCTTCTCAGCTGCAGTTATCAGTGAACAGCGGAGAGTGAGAGGTAGCACAGCTCGGGATGAAGGGCGGGAAAAGGAGCTGGCCAAGTTAACCCACAGGCGATTGGTTGCTAGGCCCTAAGCAACCAATCCCCAGCTTGCTAATATGAAAAGTCCTGCCCCCTGGTCTCCTATGTGCACAGGAAGGATACTATGGGAGGGAAGGGGGGAAAGAGGACACTATATGTGTGTGTGAGGTGAAGGGGGCAGTGGACACTGCTATTGGCAGGGCCAACCCCATAGCAGTGTCCTTTAGCACCCTTCAAATCACCCCCCCAATCCCTGCATTCTGAGCACAACGCATTCCTGGACCCTGCATTCTGAGCTCAGCACATTCCTGAACCCTGAGAGTAACAAACTTCTGAACCCTGCATTCTGAGTGTAACGCACTCCTGAACCCTACATTCTGAGCATAACGCACTCCTGAACCCTACATTCTGAGCATAACGCACTCCTGAACCCTACATTCTGAGCATAACGCACTCCTGAACCCTACATTCTGAGCATAACGCACTCCTGAACCCTACATTCTGAGCATAACGCACTCCTGAACCCTACATTCTGAGCATAACGCACTCCTGAACCCTACATTCTGAGCATAACACACTCCTGAACCCTACATTCTGAGCATAACGCACTCCTGAAACCTACATTCTGAGTGTAATGCACTCCTGAACCCTGCATTCTGAGCATAACTTACTCCTGAACCCTACATTCTGAGCATAACGCACTCCTGAACCCTACATTCTGAGCATAACGCACTCCTGAACCCTACATTCTGAGCAAAACACTCCTGAACCTTGCATTCTGAGCATAACGTACTCCTGAATCCTGGACAGAAATTCATAAAAAGGCCTTTGAAATGTTGAAAAATGATTTACAAACCACTCCTGCATTGGCTACTGTGGATAAGTAAGCACCATTTGCTTTGCAGGTGCATGCTTCAGAAACTGCAATCTCAGCTGTTTTGCTTCAGAAACAGGGAGGAGTCTGGATAATTCTTAGATACTTCTCTCCTTTGCCAACTCCAGTAGAGAAAGGTTTTGATGATTGTGTCAGACAGCTTGTGGGAGTACATTATAGTAAAAGCAACTGAGCATATTAAAAAACTTCACAAAATCATTCTACAAAACCCACATAGTACCTTAATGTTCCTTTTTGAGGATTTTTGCAATGGTTGTTGGCTTTGACACCCAAGCAAATACAGGTTGAACATAATGCCAAGTATATCCTTCCTCAGTTGATTTAATACAATGGGCTAGAACATGAATGTTTGTGTGAAGTCAAACACTCAAGCCGCGTACACATGGGCGGACTGTATGGCCTACTTAGTCCGCCGAAACACATTTCAGCGGACAGTCCGCTCGTGTGTGGGCTTCTGCGGACTTTTTCAGCGTGCAGTCCGGCGTACTAAGTATTTCGGATTTTTCGAAATACTGTCCGTCGTACTCTCATTTCGGCGGACAATCCGCCCGTGTGTATGCCAGTCCGCCGTACTTTTGAAATGAGCGGACTTTTCCCGCCCGGAGAAAAGTCCGCTCATTTCGAGCGGGTATCCAGGTAGGCGGGGCCCGCGAAGGAGACGTCGCTGGCCCCGCCTGGTATGGACTTAAAGGGGAACCCCAACGCCGAAAAAAATCGGCGTGGGGGTCCCCCCCAAGTCCACAACAGACCCTTGTCCGAGCACGCTACCCGGCCGGCCAGGAAAGGGGGGCGAGCGAGCCATGAGGACAAGGGCCTCTTCCCGACAACCCTGGCCGTTGGTTGTCGGGGTCTGCGGGCGGGGGGCTTATCGGAATCCGGGAGCCCCCTTTAATAAGGGGGCTCCCGGATACCGGCCCCCCACCCTATGTGAATGAGTATGGGGTACAATGTACCCCTACCCATTCACCTGTAAAATAAAAGTACAAAAAAAAACACAACACACGAGATAAAATACTTTATTGCACAGCTCCGGGGGTCTTCTCGCCGGACTCCTCCGCTATCTTCTTGTAGCTCTTTTGCTAGCGGAGGAGTCCGGCTTTCTTCCTCGCCGCCTGCCTTCGGGGGTCTTGTCCCCCTCTTTGGTTCTTCTGCCGGGCCACCGCGCCTTCTTATAGCTCTTTTACAGGCGGTGGCCCGGTCTTCAGTCGCCGCCGCCGCCGCCTTCCGTTGTTCTTCTTCTTCTCCAGGAGATGTTGACTCGACGATCTCTCCGGCCACAATGCCAGGGCCGCGCTGCGCGGCCACTTATATAGGGACAAGGGGCGGTGTCACATGGCTTTATGTCACATGGGTTGGTCACATGGGTTGATGTCACATGGGGACTATGACATCGTAAGGGGGCGGGGTCACCATGTGACACCAACCCATGTGACATAAAGCCATGTGACACCGCCCCTTGTCCCTATATAAGTGGCCGCGCAGTGCGGCCCTGGCATTGTGGCCGGAGAGAGCGTCGAGTCAACATCTCCTGGAGAAGGAGAAGAAGAAGAAGAACGGAAGGCGGCGGCGAAAGAAGACCGGGCCACCGCCTGTAAAAGAGCTATAAGAAGGCGCGGTGGCCCGGCAGAAGAACCGAAGAGGGGGACAAGACCCCCGAAGTCGGGAGAAGAGGCCGGCGGCGAGGAAGAAAGCCAGACTCCTCCGCTAGCAAAAGAGCTACAAGAAGATAGCGGAGGAGTCCGGCGAGAAGACCCCCGAAGACGGAAGACCCCCGGAGCTGTGCAATAAAGTATTTTATCTCGTGTGTTGTGTTTTTTTTTGTACTTTTATTTTACAGGTGAATGGGTAGGGGTACATTGTACCCCATACTCATTCACATAGGGTGGGGGGCCGGTATCCGGGGGCCCCCTTATTAAAGGGGGCTCCCGGATTCCGATAAGCCCCCCGCCCGCAGACCCTGACAACCAACGGCCAGGGTTGTCGGGAAGAGGCCCTTGTCCTCATCAACATGGGGACAAGGTGCTTTGGGGTGGGGGGGCCGCGCGGCCCCCCCTTCCCCAAGGCACCCCCCATGTTCAGGGCACGCGGCCTGGTACGGCTCAGTAGGGGGGGGGCGTCGCTCTCCCCCCTTTCCTGGCCGGCCGGGTAGCGTGCTCGGACAAGGGTCTGTTGTGGACTTGGGGGGACCCCCACGCCGATTTTTTTCGGCATTGGGGTTCCCCTTTAAGTCCATACCAGGCGGCGGGGCAAGCGACGTCTCCTTCGCGGGCCCCACCTACCTGGAGACGCGCTCGAAATGAGCGGACTTTACTCCGCGTGTGTGGGCGAGTCCGTTCATTTCAAAAGTAGGGCGGATAGTACGGCGGACTTAGTACGCCGTATTAGTCCGCTCAAAAAGTGCCGTGTGTGGTCAAGTCCGTTCATTCGAAAGTATGACGGACTGTCCGTCGGATTGTATGACGGACTAAGTAGGCCATACAGTCCACCCGTGTGTACGCGGCTTCACACTCCTCTCTTCCATAGAGAGGCAAAGGAAATTGATAAACCTGCCTTTGTTGATGGTTCAAGGTACCGTATGTCTTGTAATTATTACAGTGGGTATTTCAATTTGGTATCCAGAGCGTAATCTTGCCATACAATACAAATTGGCAGGACATTTTTCAACTCAAAGGGCAGAACTTGAAGCAGTAAAAACTGTGTTGACGATTGACAAGTAAGAGAACAGAAGTACATTAATGATCTATAGCGACAGCGTATATGTTATATGTTCTCTTACCGACTACCTACCAATTTGGAAAATTCTCTTGCTTATGCAATTGCAAAAATTCTATCCCATAGAAAAGAAAAAGATGAGTTGACCGTGGGAAATAGAACAGCTGATATATTAGCAAAAGCAGCAGCTTTACATTGAGAATTTGTGATTCAATCTGAACCAGTCTCAGTTAATGTTACTGGGACAAAATGGAAGAAACTGTAATTCAATCTGGTCTAATTTGTGCACAAGTAAATCCCAGACCAAAGAGCCTCCTTTACAAATAATTCCTCCAGCAGATGGACCATGGTCCAAATTACAACTAGATTATATAGGACCATTGCCTACAGGGAAAAATGGATTCAGACATGCTCTAGTTGTAGTTGATGTTTTTACAAAATTGATTGACATCTTGCTTGTTTGCAAAGATGGTGCATTAACACCTGCTAGGATGCTAATTAAATCATATTTTTTCCAGTCTGGGGTATACCAACAAACCTCAACAGTGACAGAGGATCCCACTTTACAGGTAAAACCATGCAGGCAATGTGTAAAATCTTGGCAGTACAACAGAGATTTCATGTGCCATATAATCCACAGTCTGCAGGTATTGTGGAAAGAATGAATAAGACTGTCAAATGAACCACCTCAATACAGTGCACTTACACCCCCTTCCTGACCAGACCAATTTTCAGCTTTCAGCTCTCACAGTTTGAATGACAATTACTCAGTCATGCAAAACTGTACCCATATGAAACTTATGTCCTTTTTTCCACACAAATAGAGCTTTCTTTTAGTGGTATTTAATCACTAGTGAGTTTTTTATTTTTGTGCTATAAATAAAATAAAACTTAAATTTTGTGAAAAAAAAATGCCTCTCTTTGTTTCCGTCGTAAATCTTTGCTAATTAGTAATTTCTCTTCATAATTTTTAGCCAAAATTTATACTGCTACATATCTTTGGTAAAAATAAAACACATTAGTGTATATTATTTGGTCTTTGTGAAAGTTATAGAGTACAAACTATGGTGCCAATCACTGAAAATTGATCACTTCTGATCAGGCCTTCAGTACATCAGGTGTATCTCATTTCCTGAGACACTAACAAGTCAGAAAAGTACAAATACCCCCCAAATGACCCCTTTTTAGAAAGTAGACATTCCAAGGTATTAAGTAAGTAGCATGGTGAGTTTTTTTAAGTTGTCATTTTTCCCCACAATTCTTTGCAAAATGAAGATTTTCTTTTATTATTATTTTTTTTACAAAATTGTCATATTATTAGGTTATTTCTCACACACAGCATATGCATACAACAAATTACACCCCAAAATACATTCTGATACTCTTTCCGAGTATGGCGATACCACATGTGAGAGATTTTTACACAGCCTGGCCACATACAGAGCACACACTGAAGTAGTACCTTCAGACGTTCTACAAGCAAAAATGACGCATCTCCTTTCTCAACCACCTATTATACTTTTGAAGGCCCTGGAGTACCAGGACAATGGAATTTCCCATAAAATGACCCCATTTTGGAAATCAAACACCCCAACGTATAATCTGTGAGGCATAATGAGTCTTTTGAACGGTTCATTTTTTTCCAGATGTTTTTGGAAAATGTGGAAAAAAAATGAAAACGCATTTTTATTTTTTTACACAAAGTTGTCAATTTATAAGATATTTCTAACACATAGCATGTACATAGCAAAAATGACACCCCAAAACACATTCTGCTACTCCTCCCGAGTATGGCGATACCACATGTGTAGGACCTTTACACAGCCTGGTCAGGCATTCTAGGAGCATAAATGACACCTCTCATTTCATTCCTACCTATCACACTTTTGAAGGTCCTGGAGCACTAGGACAGTGGAATTACCCACAAAATGATGCCATTTTGGAAAGCAAACACCCCAACGTATATATTCTATGGGCTGCAAATAGGTACTCGGGTACTCTGATGGGCTGCAGATAGGTACTCAGGTACTCTGATGGCCTGGTGACAGGTACTCTGATGGCCTGGTGACTGATATTTGGGTACTCTGAAGGGCGGTGATAGGTACTCATATGGACTGTGACAGGTACTCGGGTACTCTGATGGGCTGTGACAGGTACTCGGGTACTCTGATGGACTATGACAGGTACTCTGATGGATTGTGAGTGACAGGTACTATGATGGGTGGTGACAGGTCCTCTTTATTGGGGGGGCAATCAGTGTGATTGGTGTACACTAAGCAGTAACGAGAGGTTACCGCAATCTCCTCCTCATACACGATCGGTGTGTGAGAAGGAGAACCCAGTAACTTCTCGTTACCGTGGTTTATTTTCATTACAGTGATCGGCTGTGAAATGATCACAGCCGTTCATGTGGGTAAACAGCTGGCCAATGGCTGTTTACCAGCGTCGGTGACGAGCAGTGTTCCCAGGAACATGCCGCTGACGTGCTCGTGCCGTGCACAGTGGGGGTGTGACCATCTGTGATTGGCCGTGACTTCATCACAACCAATCACGTGGTAAACAGTCATACCCAATGGCTGTTCACCCCCTTCGGTGGCGAGTGGTGTCTCCGTGACACGACGCCACCGAAGAAACAGGGATGCGCGCGCACGATCGCGCGCAATCCCTGTTTAAACGGGAGGACGTCATATGATGCCCTCCCGCCACAATAAATGCGCCGCTTGCCCGTAATTTGACAGCCGGTGGTCGGGAACTGGTTAAGGATTGCAAAAATGTTGTTGGAGGAAATACTTTGGTTGATGTTTTACCATTTGTTCTGATGCGTGTCAGAAGTACAGCATCTTCAGCAACACCGTTTTATTTTGAATTAATGACAGGAAGGGAAATGATGCCTGTGTTTCCCAATTATAATTTTTTTGTCTACACTGCAAAAAGAGGCAATAGAAAAAACGAAAAGGATACAGATGTTGCAGGACAATCTGAACATTTTAAGTATGTGCAAAAGAGGTGGCCGCACTCCAATCTCCAGAAGTATAAATGGTTTAATTGTTAAAATCCACGCATAAGATCCATAGACCACGATACAACAGGACTATAGCAGCAAAGTTAACATTGCCTCACAAACCAAATTACTTAATCATAACCTCAGAAGCACATGTGTAGTTAACTCTTATATACCTAAATGACAGCTGAATCAATTAGTGCTTAAAGACTGCTGCTTAGGAAAAAACAGACCCATCTAATGTGTAAAACAACGTTCATAGTAAATTATTAATGATGTATTCAGGGACATTCTGGACATTTTTGTAATTGTATACTTGGATGACATCCTGATTTTCTTTGTATCCCTTGGTCTGCACAGAGGACATGTCAAGAGTGTTCTGTGCTGGCTCTGAGTAGTGTGAATTGGAGCAGCAGAGCATCCAATTCTAGGGCTTGATAATTTCCACAGCAGGAATTAAGATGGACTCCCAAAAAGTTTCTGCTATTAGACTGGCCTGCACCCACAGATAAGGTGGTGGGATTTGCAAACTTCTACTTCTAACTTTGAAAATTTATTAAAGGATTCTCCACCATCATCACTCCCATCACACAAACTAAACAGATTTTGGTGAGAAAAAAAAAATCCTGTCTGCAGTGATCCAATCACCATAGATTGCACCTAAACAGGAAATGTTTTAAAAGATTTTGCAGTTCTCTTTGTACCAAAAGGGGTATGGTGAGCTGAAGGAGAATCAAACTGCATAATGCCAAGGCTCTTCTGGATGGCAGCAATGAGCCTTTCCACGTTAGCGACTATGTTGCATGAAGCTCCATCTTTATAGCGGCATTCTGGGAGAAGAAAAATCTTCTGCATCTTCCTGCAAGACTGCCTCAATGTCCTCTTCATGCCCTCCTGTGTCCGCCTCGTCTAGGTCAGGCATATCAGGATCCCACTCAGGTAGAGAGTAGGAAAAGAGGCTTGGAGTTTCTGAGCCCTGGCCAAAGATGGAATTGGGACATACAGTAGACACAGAAAATGTTGCTTTTGTCAAGTAGGGCACTTGTGTGATTGAAATACAGCTAGAATCGGATGCAGAGATTGGGCTTAGAGTCTGCCCTTGCTCCAGTGCAAGGGGCATATGCCCCTTGCACTGGAGCAAGGGCAGACTCTAAGCCCAATCTATTTAAACTGGACAGTGCAAAATCTGGTGTAGCTGCGCATGGTAGCCAAACTTTCAGGTCTTTTGTCAAAGCTTAACCGAACAAACTAAAGTTAGAAGCTGATTGGCTACCATGCACAGCTGGAACAGATTTTGCACTCTCCAGTTGTAGTAAATCAGCCTCAATTGCCACGTAATTTTTTTTTATGGGCCTTCAGGAGAGGTAATTTTGTCTGAAGTCTTGCAATGGCTACTTTTCACCTGGTCTCTATCATAGCTATGTGTGAGGGTATTCCCCTGTGGGATACAGAGTAAACACATCCAGAGGGAGAATGCAGCAACCTGGGTATGGACTGTCCTGTAGTGAATCCTTGTGGCAAAGAGGCAAGAGGAAGCATTTGAGTACCTTATAAGGGCTCTAGGCAAAAGTGGTGATAAAATGTGTGGCCTGTGGTGTGATGTAATACCTGATCATCCACATGACACAAAGCTTTGAGTGGTTAAAGAGGAGCTGCACCTTTTAAAAAAAATATTAAAAGCCAGCAGCTACAAATATTGCAGCTGCTGACTTTTAATAAATTGACACTTACCTGTCCCAGGGTCCAGCGATGTCGGCGGCAGATGACGAGCAATCGTTCGTCTCTCTGCTGCCCACTCCGCCATCCTCTGTCAGGGAATCGGGAAGTGAAGCATTGCGGCTTCACAGCCCGGTTCCCTACTGCGCATGCGCGAGTCGCGCTGCGCGTCTCTACTGGTCCCCGCTGTGTACTGGGAACTGTGTGTTTCCCAGAACACAATGGGGGTGGGGCATCTGTGGCGGTCTTGTCCCGGAAGTGGGTGCAGATACCTGGATTATCCAGGTAACTGCACCCCCTCCCCCCTGAAAGGTGTCGATTGTGGCACCGGAGGGGGGTAGGGATCAGATGAGCGAAACTTCCACTTCAGGGTGGAAGTCCGCTTTAAGTTTTAGCACCACATTTTAAAAATTTTACACTGTAGTGAAACAATTCAAATATCTCCTAATGTATAACACTAATGGTCAGAAGCATACTACTGATCGCATTAGTTAGTATGAAAAAAGCAACACCCAAAGCTTTTGAAAGAATATACTTACAATAAGTATTTCAATGTGTATGCTTTATTTACAGAGTGGAGAATGAACATGCCTACTTGTACAGGTAGGCACACTAACATTTCCTTGTAAAAGAATATAAATAGTACATAAAACTCTATATAAGTAAACATTATGAAATGTATGTAATAATTACAATAAACTTACTAGGTTTTGGTCTATAGAAATAATTTGTTTTTAAATACTGCTTTCAAATATTATCTAGAAAACGAACTTTAAATTCTGAAAATACTTGAGAAAATTGCTTGCAAATGTACATGCGTACCATGTTAACAAACATGTGATACGAATTATATTAAAATACTGTTTTTACAATCCCCTTCACCCCTGAAAATTTTTAAAAAAGGCAGTTTTTTTTTTTTTAACTGCACTTGGCATCCACTGGAGCTGAGACCCGACAAGCTCAACATAAGTAAGCTACTAAAATGCAGCTCTTGTTATGGAAACATTAATAACTGGAATATAAAAGGCTTCTAGCCAGAGCTTATATCTCTGGAGAGATTTATAAGACACTATGAGACTGATCCTTTGTGCTGCTCCTCTGCTTGCAGTTGCTTTAGAATATAGAAGATAACTTGATAGCAGAAAATGTATTGCTCCTGCAACAAAAATACATTTACATTCAGTTTAATGCAGAAGGTCATGGATTCTGATTTAGTTCAGTAGTCTGCGAAAATGATTGTAACCCTGTACTTTGCCCACAAGGGGTAGATAAATACACACGATACAAGCAAATTCTCTGCTCTTATCTTCACAACACACTCAGAATTTTGCTGCTGAAGCTCCAAGAAAAACCCAATATACTTCCTACTGCCTCCCACAATGCAGTAATGGGAGAGCAAACTAAGGCTTGAGTAGAGGTAAGGTGGGGGAGCGGACACTTTATTATGCTTATGTATTATATTAGATTGGCTTCTGTGGGCAGAATGCAGGTAACTTTAAACTGGCCCTTTCAGAACAGTGTGGGCCATTCAATGCTTTATCTTGGATACAAGTGGCCTACTCAGAGATTTGGACATTGTTTTCTGACAGCGGCACACACTGCATCCATGGAAAATTTTCCAATATATCTCTTCGACAGAAGTTGATTAAACAACTGATTTCCGTTGAGCGGGGAAGCCCATTTATTGATTAAAATTCAGCCTGCCCCTGCTGGACCGGATACATTTTTATCAGTGTATGGTGCCGTTTTCATCCACTTGGTAAGGTTTTCCTTCGTTTTCTGGTGTGCAGCCAAACAGGAAGTGAGGAGAATCATTTTAGGGAGGACACAAACCGTGCTTAAAGCCCTGGTATTGCTGTTTAAGTCCAGTTTGATTTCCTTACTGCCTATTATGTTGTGACAGAAAGCAAGGAGAAATCTGTCAAATTGTTATGCAGACAGAAAGCAAAAGTTTTATCCCTCCCCCACATGCTGGTTTCCTACATCTGCTTACAAGAAGCTGAAATGTTAAATGGTTAAGGAATTGGCCTGTAACCATAAAGAACCAAAAAAATCATTTTTAACTAGTCAGTCAGCAACTTGATTTTAAAAGCGATTCATTGGTTGACTTTTCTCTACAATAGGGATAGGCAATTAGCGGACCCCCAGCTGTTGCAAAACTACAAGTCCCATCTTGCCTCTGCCTCTGGATGTCATGCTTGTGGCTGTCAGAGTCTTGCTATGCCTCATGAGAATTGTAGTTCTGCAACAGCTGGAGGTCCGCTAATTGCATATCCCTGCCCTACAACATAGTTCATGTTCATATTAGACCATTCATTGCACTCTGTGATCAGTCCCACCAATCTAAAGATGTACAGTATGTGCACAGACATAGTTGAAAGCGATTGTTAAGTTAGTTTACCTCAGTTTGAATCATCCCATGTCTTTGAAGCCTCATTGTTTGAACCAGATCTGAAATACTGAACTAAAGAGAAAAAAAATTAATAAAAGTGAATACACTTTGTAGTCATTCTGTTGCCGATATATACTGCGCACATTTTGGCTGGTTCCTGAGGAACTGCCTGAAATTCACTAAGTGGTTTGCCCTGTCTGCTGCTTCATGACAACCGCCGGATTAAAAATCAAAAGAACTGGTTAGAAAACAGTTGGCCAAACAACTGCTGCATCCAATCAGATGCCGGGTCATCTGTCAAAATACAATAGTCACAGTGGGAGATTCGTCCATCTGTACTGTAAAGCTTGGTTGGAGGTATGTGTGTTTTTTTCATGCAGCATTTTCTTTCTACCACTTTCTAATAAAAATGTAATTGCCACAAAGCAACCGCTCTCCTGTGTCTCTAGCCAACTGAGTGTGAACTACTCAGGAATCGTTTGAAATTCACTTAAGGGGTGGCTATGTCAGCTGCTTTCACGGGATAGTCATCGACTGAAAAATTGCAGGAGCCAGGCAGAAAATTGTTGGCTGCAGTGATGCATTTAATCAGATGCAGCCACTGTTTGGGTATTTCTAAAGGCAGTGGGGGTGACTGTCAGAATACAATAGGCACAGAGGGAGAGTTGCCCATCTGGCTTGTATAGCGTGGATAGAGCGCAAATGAAAAAAAGAAAACAAGTGTACAGCCAACTTATATTTTCTTTTTTTATTTCTACTGAAAATGCTATTGACTATTTTGTGATTATCTTAGTGAGGGTTGGTGGTGCCAAGATCAGTATTGCATGCAGTACTTAGCACACCGTGCCTGTTGACCACTGCAATGCAGTGGTGTGATTTGGGAACATAATAGACAAGGCATTTTGCCTTGATCATGCGGTGGGACTGCAATAAAATAGATGCTCAATGCAGTCCCACTACATGTGGTGTGAACCTAGCCCGAGTCTGAATTGTAAGCACAACCTCTCTTAGTTATGTGTGTGTATGGGTCATAAATATTCCTGGTAATGTTTACTCTTTTTTTCCATAAATGAAAATTATAGATAAAATTGCATGTATACATTTTGAATTCAATTTAAAGGAGAGCTATGGTCATAGAATACACGATCACTTTAAACATCAGCATTTTAGTAAAACTACAAACAATAGTTATTTTTGACAATCCAATATAAACTTACTTGAAAACTATCCTGCCTGTGTACTGGCCATCTCTTTCCACAACTTCCTGGATTCCCTGCATGCTTTGCAGCTTCTCTGCCTTTTAAGCTCTAAGGACTACATATCCCATGGTACTTTGCTGCCTGCCTGTACTTATTTGGTCTCCTGAAACTCCTTTCCTCAGCACCTCTGTAGTTCAGAAGGCAGGCTCTGCGAAATGTGTGACACTCAAAGGGAGCATAGTGAATATGTGTATTTAAATAAATATATGTGTGGAGATCTTTAGAAAGTAAGTTTGCAAAATTCAAGATTGCTCAAATTATTAGAAGTAGGCTAGAAATTTGTGAAATACAATGTGCAAATTAATATAAGATTGTGGGTGTCCTGTAGTTCACAAAGGTAGCTAAGAACAGTGATAACTGATGAAAGGCAGCAGAGGCAGAAAGCACAGCAAGTTACCAGCTCACAAGAGTTTTGCAGGATCAACAGGCACATTGCAGCTACTTCCAGGAGGCCCCTTATATGAAGGCCTCCCCTGTGCACGCTCCCTGCACACGCCCTACAGGGCGCACACGGAGCATGCTGTGATCAACGAGTCACTGAAACTCGGGTGATTACCGATCCGAGTAAGGGCAGACCCCTTACCATGTGATCAGCTGTCAGCCAATGACAGCTGATCACATGATCAAAACAAAAGCTCAGTGATGTTTTTTTTTTCTTCTCATCACGCTGACAGTGGAGGAAAAAAAAAAAAAAAAAAAAAGGTGATCACCGGCTCGTCTGAAAGGGACATTGGTCCCGAAGAGGAACAGGCAATTATGCCCCACCTATGCCACCTGCCAGTGCCCATAAGTGCCACCTATCAATGCCCACCAGTGGTGCCAATCAGTGCCACCTAGAAGTGCTGCCTATCAGTGTAACCGATCAGTGCCCATTACTGCCACCCATCAGTGCCCATCACTGCCACCTATCGGTGCCCATCAGTGCCACCTCATCAGCGTACATCAATGACGGACAAAAATTTAACGGTTTTAAAATTTTCTAACAAAATAAAAAAAATATTTAAAATTCGGTCTTTTAACATTTTTTTTTTTAAACAAAAAATAAAAACCGCAGAGGTGATTAAATACCACCAAAAGAAAGCTCTATTTGTGGGAATTTTTTTTTTTTTTATTTGGGTACAGTGTATCATGACCGCGCTGAAAATTGGTCTGGATAGGAGGGGGGGGGGGGGGGGGTTTAAGTGCCCAGTAAGCAAGTGGTTAAAATACAGGATTCTTGGTTTGCACTTAGGGCCTATTTACACCACCGTGTTGCATTAATGTCCACTGTATTGTGTCCTATGGTGCGTTTAATACTGTGTGTGCTATTTATCGTGAATGCCACCTCAAATCACCTTAACATGCTCCACAGCACACTGTGCACTGGTGAAAATGGGCCCTCCTAGCAAACTGCATCAAAGTGACCTTTTAATTGGCTAACCCTGTCTGTTTATATCAAATAATATTCCAGATTTCCATTCAATTAGGTCTCATTTACACTTAAACATGCTTTTTTTAATGTCTTTTTAATGTTTCAGTGATGTGTTCATGAAGCTTGGCAAATGTCCTGTGTGTGCCGATTTTCTATTTGTTTTAAAGGGGCCCAGTAGAACCCCATAATCATGAAAAGGGAGTGACTGCGGATGACATCCTTCCACTTCCCTTTTTGGTTTCCCAGTGCATCTTGAGATCTCATATCTGCAATACCTCCAAAAAAGCTTAAAAGCCTCTCAAAAGCTGCAGGTGCTGCTAGCGATCTTTGTCATAAGACTTCTATGTAGGCTTTAGAGAAGCTTTGAGGCACCAAACAAGACACATAGGAGATCATTTTTGAAACGAGGCAAACACAACAACATGTAAACAGGACTTTAAGCTCACAATTTTATTTTGGAACAGGTGCTTTCACTGGAATTAAGAGCGCTTTAAAAAAGTGTGTCCAGTGCCATATTCTGAAGTGTAAACAAGCCCTTATTCTACCCTGAATTATAAAGACTAATTTTACTCACCTCTAAATCTTTACTGATAAGGCCCAGCAAGACATCTATACATATGAGTGTGCCTGATCGACCAATGCCTGCACTGCAGTGAGTGATGATGGGGCCATTCCTATAGATGTGTCTCATGTAGGAGATGAAAGTGAGAAGTTGGTTTGGGTTTGTAGGCGTGTCATGATCTGGCCACGCAGTGAAGTTCAGGTGGGCTATGTGTCGTATTTCTGCAGTCTGTAACAAGAAAATAATAAATGACCCACCATTAGTAAATACAAATTTTTGATTTGGGATTGTTTTTTATTTAATTTTCTAAGAAACGGCATAAAATACCTTTTCATTTTGAACTCATATTAATATAAAATAGTGCATATAGTTCATTCCGATTGTGCAGGAGGAGTTTTAGTATTCTTTTTTATATTGGTATGTATTTCCCCTTCCATTGAAAGGAAGTATGGAGAACAGTAGCTCAAGGTGAAATTTAAACTTAACAGTGAGAACAGTCAACTCATGTTTAAATGATAGTCAGTCTGCCTGACAGTAGTGCTTTAGGAATCCTTTGCCATGAATTAAAAGTGTAATTGTAAAGCAAAGACTGTATACATATTGTAAACACAGACCTAAAACATCAGTTAAAAATGTAAACTTAAAAATAGCCAAAATAACAAAAACTTTCATGGTTTCCCACTAAAACAGTAATGGTGGAGCTCCTTTCAAAGCTCAATCCAGGTTTTAGGCACTGTCACAAACTTATAACAAGGGTTGGGAGGTCACTCAAATGCATGAGTATTACTGTCAAGTATTCCAAGTTGCAATGCCCCCTCTGTGCAGACAACAGCAGAAGACAACACAACTGTGTCTGCAAAAATATATAAATGCAATAGGCTGAACTTCTAGGACTCTATCTTGGCAAGAAAACTGACCTGAATATCTTGCAACTCCAAGATCCTTAGCAAAAAACTCTCCAGTTGCTGTGTTCTTAATAATGTCAGTTGAAGTCCATTATTTATCCGTAATGGCCTGTTGGGCCCATCAGGCCAATATCTTTGGCATTTTATCTTCCCTCCTTCAACTTCCTGGGTCATCATGGCAATCAAAGTGGAATTCTGTTCCCATACCATTTGCCAAAAATCTGGTACTGTACTAGGGAGAGGTCCTTGGCATGCAATGTAAGTGAATTCTTCACTGCCAACAGGCATCTTGATAAAACTTGCATTGATGTAACCATCATCTGTTCCAAGATGGACTCTAGTGGCATCATCTAGAATAGTAAAGCAAAACAAAAAGATAGAACTAATATATTTGTAACCACAAAGTTAGAGATTTTTTTTCAAACCATTAGGTAAGGCTCCAAACACATAAAAGTCGCATGACAAGTTGCAGCTTTTTTTTTCAATGGGGCCCAATAAAATCAGTGCAACTTAAAGTTGCAGTGACATTCCAGAGAATGTAAAGTCAGATCAAAGTTGCACTGAAAGTCGCACTGGAAATCATGGCAGAAAGAGATAATCTAGCCCATTAAAAAGTAGTCCACAATGTTAATAGGGTAGTAGATACAGTCTCTATATCTGATGCGACAGACATTTACCTCCAAGAGTTGTCAGAACCCAAGGCAAGACAAGTAATTTGTACCCCTAAACCACAGACATTTAGCTCCCAGAGTCCCTTCCACTCGTACAGTATTAAAACTACTTATGGTACAATTTAGGATGTACCACTCTCTCTTTGTTCTCCTTTCTTTCCGTTTTATCGCTCTCTATCCTAATTTCTTGTTTTTTCCCACATCCCACTCTCTAGCCATCTTTGTTCTTTCTCTCCCTTTTTCTTTGCCCCCCCTTCCTCTCCCTTCCATGTATTCTCTATTTTTATTCCTTCTCTTCCTCCTTGGTGTGGTGGGGGGAATGCGATGAGTGGCAGTGCTGGTGGGGGGTGGGATGAGTGGCAGTGCTGGTGGGGGGTGGGATGAGTGGCAATGCTGGGAGGAGTTCTGATCAGCCAACTTAGGTGCTCTTGGTCAAGGTCATCTGCTGATCTGAACTGTAGTGTGGACTTTTAATGGCAACTATAAATCACAGGTATGTTACTCACCATGCACTTGGCTTCACTGTGTCTCAGATTTGTGGTGTCTCGAAGCAGTGACACCTATGCCAAAATCAGGAGCTAGGGTCTCCTCCAGCCCTCCTACTTCACATTCCACACCAGTCAGCTGACATCGCCCCCCACCCATGCTGTGAACTGAATGGGCGGCCATGGGCTCCAGGAACAGCCCAATTGGGCGGCCACAGGCTCCAGGCACAGCCCTGCTGGGCGGCTGCAAAAAAGGCAGAGAGAGTGGTGCAGGCTTTAGAAACAGCCCAGGATTTGGTGACCCCTGGCAAATCATCATTCGACCCCCGAGGGGCTCCCGATCCCCAAGCTGAAAACCAGTGCTGTAGGCAAAGCAAAGGACAGAGAGCAGAGTCGACGGCCTGATGAAGGAGCAGGCATGCCACACCCACGACCTCCGCTTCCTGTGCAGACACCATCTCCGCTCTCCCAAGGTCCCCGGACTATCCAGGAAGCACTGGAATCTACCAGTACCGCCAAATTCTCCATACCATTGTGGGATTTTGTGCGATTCAGCGCGATCTCTGCCTACCTATGTCTGCCTACCTGCACGTTTAAATAAACACTTAAATGGCGCTGCTCTGTCTCCTTTGCTCTGGTAATCGCGCGTCTATAGAAGCGCGCTAATGTGAACGGAGCCTAAAAGCATATGCAAAGACTGGTAACATATC
Organism: Lithobates pipiens; assembly: GCF_037356315.1. Taxonomy (NCBI): domain Eukaryota; kingdom Metazoa; phylum Chordata; class Amphibia; order Anura; family Ranidae; genus Lithobates; species Lithobates pipiens. The sequence continues at coordinate 235,998,500 of NW_027507718.1, forward strand.
AGTTTGTGAAATAACAAACCTCTCTGTGACTACCACAGTTTTATTCTGCAAAATGCCTATAAAAATATACAACCAGAAAAATGCTGGATTTACAAATTTTTACTTTATTCCACCACAAAACCTCATAACTACAAGCTTATGTTACTCTTTAATCATGTCCAAAAGCAGGCACAGAACTATTGCTCATTATGATATACCCATACAATGTCATTGCAAATATTTTTAAAGCTGAAGTCTGGGAATTATTGTCATTGCATATTTACATTGGTCCAGCTTGGCACAGTGCATTAACTCATACCTGATGGACTGAAGGGGAAGCTGGAAAATAGGATTTTTATAACAGCTTACCTGTAAAATCCTTTTCTTTGATGTAAATCAGGGGACACAGAGCCATAGTAATAACTATGTGAGTTATATCGGACCATCAGGTGCTGGACACTGGCACACCCCTTAAGACATGAACTTCCCCCATATAACCCCTCCCACTACTGAGAGTCCCCAGTTTTGTAGCCAAGCAATCAAAGTGTATAAGAAGGGAGGGACCTCTGTGTCCCCTGATGTACATCAAAGAAAAGGATTTTACAGGTAAGCTGTTCTTACATCAGGGGACACAGAGCCATAGTAATAACTATGTGGGAAGTCCCATAGCAATGGCAACTGAAGGGGGGGGGGGGACATTAAAAAGTAAACAGGAGGCCAGAGGACTCATACTGCAGCCCTTTAGTATATGCTGTGTCCAAAGGCAATATCCTCATGACCTTTAATATCAATTTGATAAAATCGGAAAAACGTCTGAACCGAAGACCAAGTTGAGGTCTAACAGATCTGAGCCATAGAGGCATGATGATGCACCACCCTCTGAGAAGGAAGAATTTTCTTCTTTAAGCTGAAGCTTGAACAACCACTTTGTCCTATGTCGGGAGCCAAGCGTGTTGGAAACAAACAAGGCCTGAATCCTCTTTATTCCAGACCGACAGGATGGTGTCTTGAAGCAGTCTTTGAATAAAACTGAGCGTAAGGGCCGGCCCTGAAGGAGGCCACCATCTCCCCTAAAAATCTCCTGCAGCCAAATGAAGGAATTTTCCTTTATCTTGATAAGTTGAATTAGTCCTACAAAGGAATTGATTCACGACTGGGGTAAGAATACCTTCTTCTGTATGGTATCTATAACCAGCCCCCAAGTAACCTCCTTGATGGTTTTAAGGAGAATCTTCCTAGGCTGAGAATCCAACCTAGAGATTTCAGATATCTACAGCTGAGATCAGACTCAGACTGGTTTTAGACTTGAGACTGAATGATCTAATAAAAGCAGATCTTCCAATAGGCTAGGGCCGTTATTCCTTGAGCCCTTAATCAGGGAGTAGACAAACACCTGACTTGTGCGGCTACTCCCTCCATGTTAGGATCCTCAGAAGAGGAAAAATAAGTATCTTCCAATATTTGGGAAGATCTACCTGATCCCCAGCCTCCTGCACCTCAACAAAAGGGCCCAGGGGACTAGATGGGAATCTGCTATGTTTAGCCCTACTATGGAGAGAAATCATAGCAATAATCTTTTAAATGGTAGAAGAAAAAAACCTGTTTGTATGAAATACACAGGGACAGAAGTGTTCTACCCCTGACGGCTCATCTGACTGGCCATATTTTTCTTTTAACCTCTCAGGGGAGGAAGACATTCTTTTGGAAGGGTTTTTAGTTTGTTGTATACCATTAACCCCTTAGAACCCTTAGAGGAGTTCCTGGTCCCTTTGTCACTCATAGCTTACAGTACAAAGCAGAGGCAGTACCAGTAAAAGAATGTTTCACTTGCTAGGCTATAGTACAGTACAATAACTGCTATTAATCCTAGCTATACAGTACAATGTTGCCAAAAGGGAAATGCATGTGTCACCAAACCTGATCAGCAACCACTCTGTTCTGTCCCTCCACCGCCAGCAGCTTCTCTTGCAGAGCTCTAAACTACTTCCTACACGTGTGGCCGGCGTCTGACGCCGCTTAGCCATGCCCCCCACTCGGAAAAACAGGGATGAGCGCCGGAATTATGGCAGGGGGTAAATCCTCCCCTCAGCAAGCGCCCGCAGCTTGCCAAAAAAAACTCTCTTTTTTTGTGAAAAAAAAAAAGGCAGCTGGCTGGCATTCAATCAGACAAAAATCACCAATCTGGGGGCCCAGGAAGTGATCAGACCCCCCTTCATACCTGAGGGTCTGAGCTGGCTTGAACAGAGAGGAGAGTGGAGCTTCTGCCGTTTCCAGCGTCAGAATGGTGAGTACTCAATACAGCCTCCAGTGGTGACACAGACATGACATGACATGACAACACAATAAATGGAAGGAGAGATTCCTGAGAAAATTTCCCCTACCTTATCTCGCAGCAGGGTTTATCAGAGATAAAATACCCAATCTTTGCCCTTCATGGTAGGCTCCGAGACCTTAAAAGGAAACCTTCAGGAACCAGGGAACACTCAGGTTATCCCACAATCCTGGACCTGCGAGAAGACCCTGCCAGTAAACTTTTATTGGCCTTACTACCAAAAAGTACTGGATCCCAGGGCCCGGCTCTTAAAGCATTTGCAAGCAAAACCTCACGTCTTTGGATGACGAGGCCCGGGTACCATTCATTTAGTCCATTACGGAGACATCAGAACGGATCCGGTCAGGATGGCTGGCTCTCATCAAAGGATTACTGCCTGTGGAATTCAGTACAACACATCCTTACAAGTGCCCAACATCTTAGACACTGGCGAAAAAACTGAGGGAGGGGTTACATGGGGGAAGTTCACGCCTAAAGAGGCGTGCCAGTGTCCAGCACCTGATGGTCCAATATAACCCACATAGTTATTACTATGGCTCTGTGTCCCCTGATGTAAGACACTATAGTGATAGTTGCAATCTTCCACCTTGCCCAATTAGAAAAACGCCTTGTAGTCATTTTAAAAATACAGGGTGTTCTATGAATGGTGATGGTGCCAAGCGAACAAACCCCTGTGGTCAGTGTGCACTGGGACAAGCACTCCCATAGAACCTAGCAGGACCCAGAAAATTTTGGCTATCACCAGTGGCGTAACTAGAACCTTCAGGGCCCCGGTGCAAGAAACCATGTAGGGCCCCTCTGGCCTCCAGCCAGGGCCCTCCCCACTGGTCCCGGGGGCAACAGGACCTGGATAGAAGGGGGAACAAATCCCCTTCATTTTCCTCCTGCAGCCACTTAATGCCTATCAGAGGGAGAGGAGATGCAGTTTTAGTGGCTGCAGGAGAAAAATTAAGGGGATTTGTTCCTCTAAATGCCCCCAACCCATCCAGGTGTTCAGGGGCAACATGTGCGCTAATGCAATTGTGATCCCTGTAGTTATGCCCCTGGGATGAGTGGCAGTGGGTGGTGGGGAATGGGATGAGTGGCAGTGGTGAGGGAGAGATGGGATGAGTGGCAGCGGTGGGGAGTGTGGGATCAGTGGCAGCAGTGGTGGTTGGGTGGGGGGATGGGATGAGTGACAGCAGTGAGGGGGGATGGGATCAGTGGCAAGGGTTGTGGTTGGGGAGGTGGGCTCAGTGGTAGAGGGGTTGAATGGGATGAGTGGCATCAGTGGGGGCATTGGATGAAATGTGTGGCAGTTGTGGTGGGAGGATGGGATCCGTGGTGAGGGTAGTGGTTGGGAGGGTGGGATGGGATGAGTGGTGGAGAGGGGAATAGTATCAGTGGCAAGCATGGTGGTTGCGCGATGGGATTAGTGGCAGTAGTGGTCATGGTGGGGTGGATCAGTGGCATCAGTGGTTGTGGTGGTGTGGGGGGTATCAGTGGCAGTAGTGGTTGTGTTGGGGGCATCAGTGGTGGTGGTGTGGGGGAGAGGGTATCAGTGGCAGTGGTGGTGTGGTGGGGTGGGGTTACCTGTGGCAGTAGTGGTTGTGTGGTGGGGTTACCTGTGGCAGTAGTGGTTGTGTGGTGGGGTTACCTGTGGCAGTAGTGGTTGTGTGGTGGGGTTACCTGTGGCAGTAGTGGTTGTGTTGAGGGGTATCAGTGGTGGTGGTGTGGGGGAGAGGGTATCAGTGGCAGTAGTGGTGGTGTGGGGGAGGGGAGGAATCAGTAGTGGTGGTGTGGGGGGGTTATCTGTGGCAGTAGTGGTTGTGTTGGGGGGGTATCAGTGGTGGTGGTGTGGGGGAGAGGGTATCAGTGGCAGTAGTGGTGGTGTGGGGGGGGGGGTTATCTGTGGCAGTAGTGATGGTGTGGGGGGGTTATCTGTGGCAGTAATGGTGGTGGTGTGGGGGGGGTTATCTGTGGCAGTAGTGATGGTGTGGGGGGGGGGGGTTATCTGTGGCAGTAATGGTGGTGGTGTGGGGGGGTTATCTGTGGCAGTAATGGTGGTGGTGTGGGGGGGGGTTATCTGTGGCAGTAATGGTGGTGGTGGTGTGGGGGGGTTATCTGTGGCAGTAATGGTGGTGGTGTGGGGGGGGGGGGGGGTTATCTGTGGCAGTAATGGTGGTGGTGTGGGGGGGGGTTATCTGTGGCAGTAATGGTGGTGGTGTGGGGGGGGGGGGGGGTTATCTGTGGCAGTAATGGTGGTGGTGTGGGGGGGGGGTTATCTGTGGCAGTAATGGTGGTGGTGTGGGGGGGGTTATCTGTGGCAGTAATGGTGGTGGTGTGGGGGGGGGTTATCTGTGGCAGTAATGGTGGTGGTGTGGGGGGGGGTTATCTGTGGCAGTAATGGTGGTGGTGTGGGGGGGGGTTATCTGTGGCAGTAATGGTGGTGGTGTGGGGGGGTTATCTGTGGCAGTAATGGTGGTGGTGTGGGGGGGTTATCTGTGGCAGTAATGGTGGTGGTGTGGGGGGGTTATCTGTGGCAGTAATGGTGGTGGTGTGGGGGGGTTATCTGTGGCAGTAATGGTGGTGGTGTGGGGGGGGGGGTCATCTGTGGCAGTAATGGTGGTGGTGTGGGGGGGTTATCTGTGGCAGTAATGGTGGTGGTGTGGGGGGGGGGTTATATGTGGCAGTAATGGTGGTGGTGTGGGGGGGTTATCTGTGGCAGTAATGGTGGTGGTGTGGGGGGGGGGTTATCTGTGGCAGTAATGGTGGTGGTTTCGGGGGGTTATCTGTGGCAGTAATGGTGGTGGTGTGGGGGGTATCTGTGGCAGTGGTGGTGGTGTGGGGGGGGGGATCAGTGGCAGTTTTGATATTGAGGGATGGGTGCCACTCACTTGCATATCACTTGTGGTTCCTCCTCCTTGCTCTGTCTTGCTTGGGCGAGCAGAGAGGATGGGTGGGGCTTGTGAGTGAAGGCAGAGCCAGAGAAGATGGCGGGGACTGTGCCCATAAGTGCAGGCGGTGACAGAATATGGGCGGGGCCTTGCATGAAGGCCGAGAAGATGGGCAGGGCTTGATTTCGTGAGTGCAGGCGGTGACAGAGAGGAGGCAGAGCCGGAGACCGTGGCGGAATTATAGGGGTCGCCAAGATCGCCATGGAGACCGGGCCCCTTGCTGCAGGGGGCCCCGAGGGCCCCCTGTACTTCTGCGATAGGAGGGAAGGCTGAGAGGAGCTCACAATCATCAGCCGAACTGAAATCGGCACTGTGCGGCAGCTCCTCACATTAGGCTTAGTGAAAGCAGTGTGTGCTCTTTGTCTCCCCCTAGAGTGCAGTACCCGCCAGGAAGAGGTAAATGTCTGGCGTTTTTTTTTAATAAGCCTATCTACTGTATTTGTGATTGTATGTGTGTGTGAGCATGCTTGTATGAGTGAACATGCTTGTATGTGTGTGTGTGTGTGAGCATGCTTGTATGAGTGAACATGCTTGTATGTGTGTGTGTGTGTGAGCATGCTTGTATGAGTGAACATGCTTGCATGTGTGTGTGTGAGCATGCTTGTATGAGTGAACATGCTTGTATGTGTCTGTGTGAGCATGCTTGTATGAGTGAACATGCTTGTATGTGTGTGTGTGTGTAAGCATGCTTGTATGAATGAACATGCTTTTATGTGTGTGTGTGAGCATGCTTGTATGAGTGAACATGTGTGTGTGTGTGTGTGTGTGTGTGCATGCTTGTATGAGTGAACATGCTTCTGTGTGTGTGAACATGCTTTTATGTATGTGTGTGTGAGCATGCTCGTATGTGCGTGTGTGTGAGCATGCTCGTATGTGCGTGTGTGTGAGCATGCTCGTATGTGCGTGTGTGTGAGCATGCTCGTATGTGCGTGTGTGTGAGCATGCTTGTATGTGTGTGTGAGCATGCTTGTATGTGTGTGTGAGCATGCTTGTATGTGTGTGTGAGCATGCTTGTATGTGTGTGTGAGCATGCTTGTATGTGCATGTGTGTGAGCATGCTTGTATGTGCATGAGCATGCTTGTATGTGCATGTGTGTGAGCATGCTTGTATGTGCATGTGTGTGAGCATGCTTGTATGTGCATGTGTGTGAGCATGCTTGTGTGTGCGTGAGCATGCTTGTGTGTGAGCATGCTTGTATGTGTGTGTGTGAGCATGCTTGTATGTGTGTGTGAGCATGTATGTGTGTGTGTGTGTGTGAGCATGCATGTATGTGTGTGAGCATGCATGTATGTGTGTGTGTGTGAGCATGCATGTATGTGTGTGTGTGCGAGCATGTATGTATGTGTGTGTGTGTGAGCATGCTTGTGTGTGTGCTTGTGAGCATGCTTGTGTGTGTGCGTGTGAGCATGCTTGTATGTGTGTGAGTGTGTGTGTGAGCATGCTTATGTGTGTGTGTGTGTGAACATGCTTGTCTGTGTGTGTGAGAGCATGCATGTATGTGTGTGTGTGTGTGTGTGTGTGAGCATGTATGTATGTATGTGTGTGTGTGTGTGAGCATGCTTGTGTGTGTGCGTGTGAGCATGCTTGTGTGTGTGCGTGTGAGCATGCTTGTATGTGTGTGAGTGTGTGTGTGAGCATGCTTATGTGTGTGTGTGTGTGTGTGTGAACATGCTTGTATGTGTGTGTGAGAGCATGCATGTATGTATGTGTGTGTGTGTGTGTTCATATATGTATGTGTATGTATGCATGTGTGTGTGCATGTGTTTATCAGTGGCGGTGCATCCAAAAGGGTGCACAGGTTCCACCCCCTCTATGACCAATGGATAGATTCATGCATAGCATAGCATGAATCTATCCATGGCCACCGCTGCCACCCCCATATTTAGGTGTCTGGTTCCTTTTGGGGTGCCGGGTGCCTGAATTACAGCGGCGGGGGGTGTTTTTGTAGCGCCTGATTAGAGCCATGGGCTATAATAGGCTTCAAAATAGGTGAACTGCGAGCGCCATGCTTGACGCTCACAGTCTACCCAGCCATGTGTGTTAGAAAAGTGAATTAATATTCACTTTCCTAACACTGAACCGCCTCTCCACCAATCAGGTGTGCGGGTCTTTTACCCATCACTTGATTGGCTGAAACGATAGACACAGCTATTGGACGCCCATCAGGAGGAGAGGACGGGAGATGAGGATGGCAGTAGCTGCATGGAGGACCCCGCTCATGGCCGTTACCCGCTGCCCCACCAAGACAGGGTAAGTGGCGGGCAGACAGTGAGCGGGCAGTGGGGATTCACAGTGGCAGCATTTGATGGGCACAGTAGCAGCATTTGATGGGCACAGTGGTAGCATTTGATGGGCACAGTGGCGGCATTTGATGGGCACAGCGGCGGCATTTGGGCACAGCGGCAGAGTTTGATGGGCACAGTAGTGACATTTGATGGTACAGTGGTGGCATTAGATGGTACAGTGGTGGCGTTTGATGGGCACAGTGGCTGTAATTGATGTTTTTTAAATCGGTTCCTTTATATGCAGCCACCCACTTGGGACTGGGCCCTGGTGTTCCACCATCGGGCTCGGAGAAAAGAGCCCTGTCCGGAGGTCGGGGGGGGGCCTGCCATGGTTTCCTGCATCGGGGCCCTGAAGGTTCTAGTTACGCCACTGGCCGGAGAAGATGGGCGGAGTGGGCAGGGACTGATCCCGTGAGTGCAGGCGGTGACAGAGAAGACTGAGTGAAGAAGAGAAGATGAGCAGAGTGGGTGGGGAATGTGCGGGAGCGGAGAGGATGGGCAGAGTAGGCGGGGACTGTCCCCGTGAGTTTGAGAGCAGAGGATGGGTGGAGAAGATAGGCGAAGCAGCCCATCTATCTCCCGGGCAGGTCTATCTCTCGGGCGGCAGCGGGAACCCCCTACAGTGGCGGAACTCAAGGGCCCAGTCGCAAATGCGACTGGTGTGACCCTGATAATTCCGCCACTCGCCATCACTGTAGTAGCACAGTCACGAACATTCTCATCAGACACGATCCTGGGATGGGCTGAGAAATAAAAAGGTGCAGCAGCTACAGCCAGCTGGAAAGTGGAAACATCACAGATCAATGTGCATATTCACCAGCACATTGCTGATCTTCAATGTCCAGATGCATCCATTCAAAGTGATGACATTACAGCAGAAGAGTGCAATGTTTTAGGGCCATGCAAAACCTCTGTCAGGCACCAACCATTACAAGGATTTCCAACTTCCCCAATGGGGAAGTAACACACCAGATCTCAGCTATTACTGTAGTAGTGCTGACTGCTACAGTGGTTTCCAGCTTCTCCAATGGTTCATAAGGTACGAGTAATGCATACTTGCATTGTGTGAAAATGGACTGCTCAAAGCATCACCTGCAGTTCTATATAGTGTACACAGGTCATTCATGGAAGTTCTGCCATAAGCATGATACACAAATATCACAAATATAATGTTTTCCCAGCATACTAGCAAACATTTATGGCTTTATTTTGCCAGTGTCCAATCTTCTGAAGGCAGCAGCATAACCCAATGTACCCAAGTACATCATCATGTCCCCTTAATGTACGATTTAGAAATTAATCCTTGCTGCCAGGAAGGATGTGGTTCTTTTAACCACTTGCTTACTGGGCACTTTTACCCCGTTCCTGCCCAGGCCAATTTTCAGAGCTGTCGCACTTTGAATGACAATTGCATGGTCATGCAACGCTGTGCACAAATTACATTTTTGTCTTTTTTTTTTTTACATAAAGAAAGCTTTCTTTTGATGCCATTTAATCACCACTTATTTTTCACTAAAAAAAAAAACCTAAAAAAATCCAAACAATTTGAAAAAAATAGAAAAAAAACTTTATAGTCAGGTGAGCTTTCTCCTGCACTGATGGGCATTGTTGAACACTGATAGGCTACACTGATGAGGTGGCACTGAAGAGGAGGCATTGATTGGCAGCACTGGTGGGTATTTGGACTTCGCTGATAATCAGGACACTGCCCTTTACAGAAGCTGGTTATCGGCTCTCTTCTCCCTTCCTCGGCCTGCCAGTGTGAGAAAAGGAAAGCTAATAACCAGTTTCTGTGATTGGCTCTTTACCTCAATCTGTGATCTGCAGTGTCCGGATGACAGGCATTGGTTGGCGCGATCACAGAAGAACGTCATATGACAGCTTCCCAGAACTGGCAGGCCATGCTGTAGCCATCATTTGGCTATACCGCGGTCGGCAAGTGGTTAAATGGATCTTGAATCCTGAGGCTAGTTGGATGGACTCCTGATTGTGTTATCAATGTGATCAATGCTGTTGCTGACAGTTCAGTCAGAGTGCTATGGGTGGTGTTTGAGCGCATTCCCATGGCAAAAAAAAAAAAAGAAGTACAAATATATGCGGGAGCCTAGTGTTAAAGCCTCCTTAAAGCTTCCTAAAGATTTGAGATCTGTCATCTATGGAGCGCTGGCCATTTTTTCTACTGTAGATTCACATGGTGTCTCCGTTGGCTGTGCATCCTCCTCAGTGCATGAAAGGTGAGGGTGCAGGATGGATTCCAATTCAGCCATTGTATTCAGTACCTACACAGTGACCACATCTGCTTGAATCCAGTCTCAGTTTGGACGACAATTTTCCACCCAGGTTCTTCAATTGTTCAATGTTTCTTGAGCTGGGTAGTGCCAACAAGGATCAACCATGGATGAGTTTTGAACAAATCAGGAATCAGACAAAATGGGAGCTGTGTACAAGCAAGCTTTTGAGTATTCATTAAATACATAATTTTTTAAGTGTAGAGGGGAAGGAGGATGGATGTGCTAGGGGGATTCAGAAAAACAAAGACTGTTTTGTTAATGCTAGTGTAATGACAACATATACATCATTTTTGATTTTGCCTTTATCACTACCTTAATTTGTAGTCAGTTACAGAAATGAAAATGACATATGATGAAACTCTTAAGGAACAAACTAAAAGTGTCATATTTAAAAATGTAGGGACCTACATGGTAATATGTTCTTGTATCTGTTTTTCTTTTTGTTTTCTTTGCTTTGTCCAATAAGGCATTGATCAAGTGGTTTTAAATCCTGAAGGCTCTGTAGAGATAAAAACTAATCATCCAAAATGGACAATAAAAATATATTTGAAACATTTAAGCTACATAAAGCACTATAGTTACATTCAGATATAAGTAAATATGCTAAGCATGTACAAACACAACAATTCAGTTCAATATTTTGTGTTTTAATTGCAATGGAATTTGCAATTCACAGACAATAGAAGGAGAGGATGCAGTCAGGCACTAGGCTGAAATGTATGAACTAGTTATATGTATGTTCTGTGCAAGCTCTTAGCCTTCCAAGCTTTATAATGTTTTCAACATTGATCACATAGATATAAGTGGGATTAAGGCCTGGTTCACAGTAGTGCGATGCCAGACATCACGTGATTCGCACTGCATTGCTGTGAAGATCACATGCGAGGTCAGTGCGATGTGATTTCAGCCATACAAACTGTATGGCTGAAATTGCATCGCATTCACACCAAAATGGTGCAGGACCCTTTTTTCAGTCTGCACTGAAATCAGATCGCATGGGTGTTCACACATATGCGATCCGATTCCTGCTCCATTTCACAGTTTGCACTGTGATCTGCGAACCGATCTGGGAGTGTGTCGTTAACTTTACATTGACACCCGCAGCGGTTTGCAGATCTCAGTGTGAACCCACACTGGATTCGCAGGGTTCTCACATCGCACTAGTGTGAACCAGGCCTTAGTGCTGTATATTCTCAGGGTGTTTCTTAAAGGGAATATATTGAGAGGTACAAAGAAAAAGAGCTCCCCTAAGGTCGACTTTAAAGGCACACAGAAATATAACTAAAAAGGTGTGTAGAGCATTTGTAGTACAAAAAACGAGGACTTCATATGCGTTGTAAATATGTTGATAACATCCAAAATAGTTTAAGCATTCCATTGCTCTATATTTGTATATGTACCAATTTTAGTGACAAATAAATATTAATAAATATTTCATTAATAAATTTATATCAGCACAAAAAAAATTGTTCCCCATACACTGATATTATGCCACCACTCTACGTTAAAACCCACCCGCACAGTGGTTAAATATAACGCACATTAAAGTATTTACATATTCTGAACAAGTGGTAAAAACACTGTAAGCAAGTGTGCAACCATTTTCTAAATCCCTGCACAACCGCAGGTTTGAACCCCCTGCTGGTTCATAGCAAGAAATATACCCAATTACAACCTATGCCTGTTTTTGACAATACTAGTTATCTGCTATCCCAACCTTTAGCCTGTTTGTCATCAATCCTTGTTGTGCTGCCCTGACCTTATGTTTGTTTGAACACAACATTGTTTGCATCTTGTTCTGCACCATGTTTAATTTCTTCTGGTTGTCAGTTGTCACTCTGAGTGTAATAGGGGGCTCGCAATCTGGGAGCTGTCCATATCGAAGCCCATCATCCCCTTGCCTGGTGCTCTGGTGAACAGCAGAAAGTTCCGTAGACTGCTCTTTGGCTCTCTTTAAGGCCTACATTCGCCAGGTGATACAGAGGGTCTACTACCTCTGTGACGTCTGGAGCACCTTCTACCTTTCTAATTAAAATCATCAGCGCTTGTAATGTATTTATTTAAAAATTAGGTAACTTCAATCAGAAGGTACCTGCGTAGTACAGTACTTTGTAATGGAGTGGATCATTCATTTATTACAGGTAGTTAAACTTCTTGTTAATTTAGTTTTAAGTGGACAGTGATGTGGGTGTCTTAGAAAAACATACAGGTTTACCTCACTGGACTGAAGTGAGGATCAACTGACAGAAATTCCCCTCCCTTAGCTGGACAAATTGCCTATTATGGCAGTTATGCATTTTTTCAAATGTTCTTACCTCAAACTCCTTGGCAGGGGCATTCTGATCAAGCATGCTTTTTATCTGTCGTATGACCATCTTTAAATTATTTCCTGAATACTGGCCTGATGGCTGTACTCGAACAAGGGGAAGATTGGACAGCTTCTCATTTGTTATTCGAAAGGAATCTTGAAGGGAAATACAAACTGTTAATGTTAATTATTTTACATTTAAGAAACAATGTAGATGCCACATTTAAGAAAGCAAGTATGTACTGTTTTTGCCAAAAAGCAACAGTGCTGACATCAGTGATGCAACACAAAATTAGGTCCTGACTGAAAATAATTCCATACACTCAAACTGCCAATTTCTCCATTTAGTTTTAGTGTTTGTACTATAACCAACTATTCAAAGATACACATGAACACGCAAACTTGACTATTAGACAGTAAGTGCTCGTGATCCTATTTGTGGAGTTAAGTAATATAAAGGCGGCTCAAAGGAAAAAAATACTAGCTTTTATACACAGCATTACACTGCATTTTACTTAACTTTAAAGGCAAGACCAAGTCTGGATAAACATGTTACATTATAGAGTAGATCAATGCTAGCTGGTCTCTGTGTGGCTAACTTTTCTCAACAGACTTCTACCCACTCTCTCCCAGGAAAATAGGATTTTTGTACGCAGTGTAAAATCCTTTTCTTGGAAGTTCACTGACTGATACAGAGCTCCATTAGTCTTGACCGTAGGGTTATTACGCCATCTTCAGGAGAGGACTAGGCAGAACATGTAACATGTGAGAAAAACAGAACTTTACAGTTCCTCCCAGGGGGTGGTCCCTCTGGTAATAACCCCTCAGCCTGCCTCCTGCAGCTCAGTATGTCAACAAGCAGTATAACGTAAACCAATAGGAGGGGAGGGTGCTGTGTCAGTCAGTACCCTTCAGAGAAAAGGATTTTACAGTGAGTACAAAAATCTTATTTTCTCTTTTGTTCACTGACTGACACAGCTCCATTAGTCTTGACCGTAGGGACGTCCCCAAGCAGTGTCATAACGAGGGGTGGGAACAGTATAAAAATTTCACCCACAACCAAAAGTGCTCCTTAACAGGGGAGTCACCATCTTAACTAGCCGCAGAACTTGAGGTCAACAAATGCAACAGTGCATTAATACTCAAAGTATCTGTACTTTTAAAACAGAGGAAAGAGTGCAGAATTGCAACATTACACGGCTGCCTGCAAAACTTTGCAGCCAAAGCAGGCATCAGAAGATGCGCTTACATCCACTTTGTAGAATTTGGTAAAAGTGTGAATGGACGACCAAGTCGCCGCCTTACCCACTTGAGCGACTGATGCTTGATGTTGGAAAGCCCAAGAGGTTCCAATTGCCCTGGTGGAATGGGCTGCGACAGGAAAGGAGGGCACCTGCCCCTTTAAGGCGTAGGCCTGTACCACAATCTGTCTGATCCACCTAGAAGTGTTGGCCGACAAGACCGCCATACCTTTTTTCGGACCAGCTACCAAAACGAACAGAGAGTCTGACTTCTGGAAGGGAGCCGTGGCAGACAAATATACCCTTAGAGCCTGGACCACGTCCAGGGAATAAAGGGCCACCTCCTTAGGATGTGTTGGTTTAGGACACAGAGATGGTAACACAACGTCTTCATTGATGTGAAATGCCAAAACCACCTTCGGCAGAATACAGGAGTTAGACTTACCGGTAACTCTTTTTCTAGGAGTCTTCCAGGACAGCCTCTGAGACATAGGGCTCCTCCCTCCGGGACAGGAAACATGTACACCCCATTAGGTTAAAAGGTGGTCTTCCAGGCCTCCCTCTTCAGTTTAATTAAGAACTACAGAAAGGCTCTGAAAGACATAACACACTAATGCCACTTACACACGTAGCCAACTATCCGGCGGACTTAGCCCTTGTACACACGGTCGGAGAATCCGCCGGAATGTGTCCTATCGGACCATGTTGTCAGATAATCCGACTGTGTGTGGTATGCATCGGACTGATTCCGTCGGAATATCCGTCGGACCCAATTTTCCAACTTGTTGGAAATATTTTCCAACCAACTGGTTCGATCGGACATACTCCGATCATGTGTAGAGAATTTTGATCGGACCAAGTGCCACGCATGCTCAGATCAAATTCCTACATCAAAGCTATTGGCTACTAGCCTGAATGTAGTCCCATCGTAACGAAATTACGCCATCACGTTCTGAATGATCGGATTTTTCGACAACTTAGTCCGACCGTGTGTATGCAACAGTTTCGGACAAGATCCGATGGACAAAATCCGACGGACAAAATCCGACGGACAAAATCCGACGGATTTGGTTGTCGAAATCTCCGACCGTGTGTACAGGGGCTTAGTCTGCCGGACTTCCCGCCGGACTTTCCGAACGGGCTACTTGCCCACACACGGCACTTTTTCAGCGGACTAATACGGCGTACTAAGTCCGTCGGACTATCCGCCGTACCTTTGAAATGAACAGACTCGCCCACACACGCGGAGGAAAGTCCGCTCATTTTGAGCGCGTCTCCAGGTAGCCGGGGCCAGCGAAGGAGGCGTCGCTGGCCCCGTCACCTGGTATGGACTTAAAGGGGAACCCCTACACCGAAAAATCGGCGTGGGGGTCCACATTAGACCCTTATCCGAGCACGCTACCCGGCCAGGAAAGGGGGGTGGAGACGAGCGAGCGCCCCCCTCCTGAGCCATACCAGGCCATGGGGCCCTCAACATGAGGGGGTGCCTTGGGGAAGGGGGGGCCGCGCGGCCCCCCCACCCCAAAGCACCTTGTCCCCATGTTGATGAGGACAAGGGCCTCTTCCCGACAACCCTGGCCGTTGGTTGTCGGGGTCTGCGGGCGGGGGGCTTATCGGAATACGGGAGCCCCCTTTAATAAGTGGGCCCCCAGATACCTGCCCCCCACCCTATGTGAATGAGTACGGGGTACAATGTACCCCTACCATTCACCTGTGAAAAAAAGGAAAAAAAAAACACAACACAAAAGGGTTAAAATAGTTTATTGCACAGCTCCGGGGGTCTTCTGTCCGTCTTCGGGGGTCTTCTCGCCGGACCTTCTTCTAGCTCTTTTACAGGCGGTGGCCCGGTCTTCTGTCACCGTCTTCTGTTCTTCTCTTCAGATGTTGCCTCGTCGCTCTCTCCGGTCACAATGACGGTGATGCGGCACCTTATATAGGGACATCGCCGGATAATGTCCCCGCCCATTATGATGTCACAGTCCCAGAGGATGCTGGGACTGTGACATCATAATAGGCGGGGGCATCACCCGGTGATGTCCCTATATAAGTCGCCGCACGCCGCGTCCCTGTCATTGTGAGCGGAGGCAGCGACGAGGCAACATCTGAAGAGAAGAAGAGAAGACGGCGACAGCGGAGACGACAGAAGACCGGGCCACCGCCTGTAAAAGAGCTAGAAGAAGGCGCGGTGGCCCGGCAAGAAGAACCAAAGTCGGAAGAAGAGGGCGGCGGCGAAGAAGAAAGCCAGGCTCCTCCGCTAGTAAAAGAGCTAGCAGAAGATAGCGGAGGAGTCCGGCGAGAAGACCCCCGAAGAAGACGGACAGAAGACCCCCGGAGCTGTGCAATAAGCTATTTTAACCCTTGTGTGTTGTGTTTTTTTAAAACTTTTTTTCACAGGTGAATGGGTAGGGGTACATTGTACCCCATACTCATTCACATAGGGTGGGGGGCCGGTATCCGGGGGCCCCCTTATAAAAGGGGGCTCCCAGATTCCGATAAGCCCCCCGCCCGCAGACCCCGACAACCAACGGCCAGGGTTGTCGGGAAGAGGCCCTTGTCCTCATCAACATGGGGATAAGGTGCTTTGGGGTGGGGGGGCCGCGCGGCCCCCCTTCCACAAGGCACCCCCCCATGTTGAGGGCACGTGGCCTGGTATGGCTCAGGAGGGGGGGCTCGCTCGTCCCCCCCTTTCCTGGCCGGCCGGGTAGCGTGCTCGGACAAGGGTCTGATGTGGACCTGGGGGGGACCCCCACGCCGATTTTTTCGGCGTAGGGGTTCCCCTTTAAGTCCATACCAGGTGACGGGGCCAGCGACGCCTCCTTCGCCGGCCCCGGCTACCTGGAGACGCGCTCAAAATGAGCGGACTTTTCTCCGGCCGGGAAAAGTCTGTTCATTTCAAAAGTACGGCAGACTGGCACACACACGGCCGGATTGTCCGCCGAAATGCGAGTCCGACGGAAAGATTGGAGTGCAAAACTACTTTCTAAGTCAGCCGTACTTTTGGATAAAAAAAGTCCGCCGGAGGCTACACATGGGGGATTGTGTGTACGCGGCATTACACAACGTCAGTAAATATCTCCAACACCAGTAAATAGAAAACACCGGGTGGCAAACCAGGCTGTACTGGAAGACTCCTAGAAAAAGAGTTACCGGTAAGTTCACTGCCTGGAGGACCTTTCGTCCAAATGTCTGTTCTTTATCAGACAATAAATCCAGACGGTAATGCCTTGCAAACGTAGAGTAGCTGGACCAAGTTGCTGCCTTGCAGATGTCCTCCGGAGTGGCACCAGCCCTCTCTGCCCATGAAACTGAGACTGCCCTGGTAGAATGTGCCTTAACTAATGGTGCTTGCATCCCTTTGAATTCATAAGCCTTTACAATCACCAGTCTAATCCATCGGGCAGTGGAAGACTTAGACACCTTATGACCTTTGCGAGTTCCAGCAAAATTAACAAAAAGAATCAGACTTCCTGAAGCCTCTAGTGGCTTCTAAATAAAGTAAAAAGGCTTCTTTTAACGTCTAATAAACTCAAAGATCCCTCCTCATCTGCCTCGGAGGAGGAAAAAAATGTTGGTAAGACAATATCCTGTGTTCTATAAAAAGTGGATACTACCTTGGGGAGGAAACTAGGGCCAGTCTTAAGTACGATCCTATCCTCCAAAATTAACAAAAATGGCTACCTAATAGAGAGAGTCTGCAGATCACTCACCCTTCTGGCCTATGTGGTCGCAATCAAAAAAGTTTTAAGTACTACCCACTTTAGCGTTGCTTCTTCCAGGGGTTCGAAGGGACTACTGGTAAGAGTCCTGAGGACCAAAAAGACCCTTACCCTCACTGGTCTGGATCTTGTCAAGGCCTTGAAAAAAATCTTAAACTGATTCTGCTGGAGTGAGGTCTGAAGGAAAACACTTAAAGCTGTGGTCTGAACTTTTAAAGTACTGATAGAAAGACACAGCTCTACACCTGCCTGAAAGAAATCCAGGACTGCCAGAATCCCAGGATGCTCTAATCCCTGCTCCTGCAACCAGGAGTTAGATCTCTTCCCTACTTTGGCATAAATTGCCCTAGTTACCAGTTTATGGCACTCCAAAAGAGTTTTAATCACTCTGAGAATCCCTGAGACCTCAACAGCTGTTCCTCAGATACCAAGCTGTAAGTCTGAGGTTCTCCATTTGCGGATGTAGAATAGGACCCTGAGAAATTAAGTCTTCCCTGACCATAAGGGATAACGGGGGGGGCGAATGGCCAGTCTCTTCAGGTTGGCAAACCAAGGTCTCCTTGGCCAGAATGGCGGCACCAATATGAGGTCCGTTAATTCTGCCAAGAACTTTTGTAGAACCGCCGCCATCAGCCTCACTGGAGGGAAGGCGTAATAGACTGAATTGCCAAGGATTGGCAAATGCATCTATCCCCCTGGCCTGGTCCCGCGGATGGAGAAAAATTGTGGCACCTTCTTGTTGCCCTTTGAGGCAAAGAGGTCCATCTCCGGCTGGCCCCAGCATAACACAATCTCCTCGAACACCTCCCTGTTGAGGAACCACTCGTCCTGACTTAAACGCTGATGGCTGAGGAAATCCACCAGCGCATTCTGAGAGCCCTTCAGATGAATGGCTGATATTGAGGCCAGGTTTACCTCGGCCCAGAGCGGGACTTCTGGTCCCCCCCTGCTTGTTTAGAAAAGCAACGGCCGCCGCATTGTCCGTCCGAATCTGAAGGCGATGTCCCCCTAGCCAGGACTGGAAAGCATCAAAATCGCAAGAAGCTCCCTCTGATTCGAGGATCGATCTGCTTCTACTGGCGACCAGGCTCCCTGGGCTAAAATTCCCTCCAAGTGGGCACCCCAGCCTAACGCACTGGCGTTGGTTGTTACCACTATGGCTGTCGATCGGATTCAGGACAGACCCTTGTTCAGGTTGTGCTGAGCCTGCCACCACCACAACAAGCTCTTGACTCTGGATGATAGGGGCATAACCTGATCTAGGCTCTGCTTCATGCCATTCCAGTACCATAGCATGAGACCCTGCAAAGGGCGCTGATGATGCCTTGCCCAAGCAACTGCTGGGAAACAGGATGCCATCAGACCCAGAACCTTCATGACCTCTCTGATCCGAGCTACCCGATTGGATTGTAGCTGAGCTACAGCCTGATCTACTTCCTGGATCTTTTCCCTGGGGAGAAACACCCTCATCTCTACGGACGAGATCCTGTACCCCAACTTCTGAAAGTCCTGATGAATCGGGATGTGCAAATAAGCATCCCTGAGGTCTACTGTGGCCATGTGACAACCTGGAAACAGGAAATTGGTTATTGTAAAGATCGACTCCATTCGGAACCGTTTGTATCTCACAAACTTTTCAGGGGGCGGAGATTCAGGATCAACCTGAACTTTGCCGATGGTTTCTTTACAACAAAGACATGGGAAAAAACTTCCTGGCCAGGTTCCCTCTGAGGCACCTGAACAAGTACCTTCTGATCCACTAGATCTCCGAACAGTAGTCCCAGGGCTACTGCTTTTTCTCGGTCTCTGGGTAACGGGGTAACCTGAAAGCTTGAGGGGGAACTGAATCGAACTCTAACCTATAGCTGTTTGCTATGATATCTAGTATGAATGGACTTGAGGTTGAAGTGGTCCATTGTGGGAGGAACTCCCCCAGTCTCCCTCCCACTGGGACGCAGGAGTCATTGGGGCTTTGAGGTGGTCTGAGAAGGATTGAATAGGATTCCGCCTCTACCTCGCCCCTTGTGGCCTGACCAATGTTTCTTGGGATGGCCATCCCTTTCTTGTTGTGTCTGCTGCCTGGGACCTCTAAGCTTTTTTTTCTTTTCCGGAAATGCTTTTTTCCTATCCTGAGTGCGTTCTAATCCCTCCTGGAGACCAGGCCCGAACAGGTGGTCACCTGAAAAAGGTAACCCACACAGCTTAAGTTTTGAGGCTGCATCTCCTGTCCAGGCTTTTAGCCATATTGCCTGCCTAGCTGCATTTACTTTTAAGTGCATTTATGTGGCTGACCTAGCTGCCAACTTTACCGATTACGCAGAGGCATCTGCCAAAAAACCGACTGCCTTGAATAGTAACAAAAACGACTTTAAAAGTTGTTGCCTAGAGATGCCAGCCGAAATGTGGGACTGTAATTGGGTTAGCCAACATTCCAAATTTCTGGCCACGCAAGTAGCTGCAAGGGCTGGTTTTAGCCCAATAGACGAGGCATCCCAGGCCCTCTTAAGCAGCATGTCCCCTCTTTTGTCCATGGGACCAAGAGACCCCATGTCGTCAAAAGCCAAATCTGTCTTTTTTGAGACTTTGGTTAATAGTGCATCAAGCTTGGGAATTTTATTCCAGGGATGAGCAGAATTTGCTTCAAAAACTAACCTCCGTTTAAGACTGCCTGAAAAGAAAGGATTCTTTTCCGGCTGCTCTTACTCCAGCAAAATCGATTCTGTCAAAGATTTATGCACGGGGAATACCCTGTTCTTATGTGCACTAGATCCCTGGTACATAAGGTCGTGCTTGGAAAGCTTAACCTGTTCCTCTTGAATTTCCAATGTGTTATAGATCGCTTTTAGAAGATCTCCCACATCGTCCAGAGACAATTTGTATCTAAATCACCTGGAAGAATCCTCCTCCTCTTTAGAGTTAGATGCTGAATCCGCTTGAGATGAGGCTAGTGATCTTGGTACCCTCTCCCTATACCCCTCATCCTCCTGACTAGGTTCAGATAAGGAAGGCATACTCACTGCCCTGGGAGGGGATAAAGAGGGACCCTGCATACGATCCATCATACCCTTGAAGGACTGGAATGTGGATGCAATTTCATCCTTAACAGAGGTCAGGACTTTATGACACGCTGCCACTGAATCATCCTTGACTAACCTGCTGACACACTCTGGTCAAAGAGGCTTTTCCCAATTGGCGCCCAACATACGGCACATTTCTTCCTAGGCAGTTGTATCTGGGTTTTATCTCGTTTGACCCGACAATATAAAAGACAAAACAATCCCCCATTAGAATACACACCACCACTGTGTTTAGGGTAAGTCTAGGAAGTGTCCGGCCCATCACCTGTGGTTCCCCACCCAGGGAGGGCTATTTTAGGTCTAAAGGACCCTAACCCCCTCAGTGTAAGCCATGGTCTACCCTTACCACGCTTACTTGAGAGGTGCCGGAGCTTGTTGAAGCCCACCGATGTACCCTCCATGGTTCCCGGTGTTCGTTCAGTTTCATTGAGCCTTTACCACCACTCCGAACGCCTGTGCCAAACACTCCTGCGCCTCAGAGACTGGACCGTGTCTCACGGTGCCATCTGATGATGCGCTTTCGCTGGAAGTACGCTCTCGTCACTTCTTCCTGCTGGAATGCAGAAGCTCCGTCCCCTCACGCTGCACCCGGAAGAGACCGAGAATGTACCAGCATTGCCAGCCGAACGTCTCACACCCGGCGGCCGAAATACAGGTAACTAGCAGGGCATGGGCGGCGGGGTCTGCAGCAACACCAGGGACCTGCCCCTCTGAGCAAAGGGCAGCGGTAGAATACAGCAACCCTACTCTTCCCTGACCGGACAGACGGGTGCAAAAGGCAGAGGACAGTCCACGCCAGGGGCTCTCCCAGGACAGCCCCTGAGATAAGGAGCTCCCCTTAGGTCTCTATTACGTGCTCCTTCCTGTTCGGCAGGAAACACAAAACTGAAGAGGGAGGCCTGAAGGACCACCTTTTAATCTAATGGGGTGTATGTGTTTCCTGTCCCAGAGGGAGGAGCCCTATGTCTCAGAGGCTGTCCTGGAAGACGAAAGGAGAAAAGAAGGTTGCGGGCGCAACACCACCTCATCCTTATGGATAACCAGATAGGGCGACTTGCAAGACAAGGCCGATGTAATGGCCCCTAGGAAGACCACTTTCTGAGAAAGTCAACAAGGGTATTTCCCTGATGTTCTCAAACGCCGGTTTCTGAAGCGCCGATAGCACCTGGTTCAGATCCCACGGGGGTAAAGGTGGATGCGCCGGAGGAACTACATGCCGGACCCCTTGAATAAAAGTGCTCACTAAAGAGTGAGACGCCAGGGGTCATTGAAAAAAAACAGCCAAGGCTGATATTTGTCCCTTAATGGTGCTTAAAGCCAATTTCTGGTCTACTCCTTGCTGTAGAAACAGCAGGATCCTGGAAATGGAATAGGTGCGCGGACGCCACCCTTTCTCCTCACACATGGAGATGTAGGCTTTCCAGGTACGATGGTATATCTTCCGAGAAGAAAATGTTTGTGCCCTCAACATAGTTGAAATCACCAAGTCCAACATGCCCGGTTCCTTAGCACCTGGCTCTCAACAGCCATGCCAGCGATGGTAAAGCAGGATGGAGAATTGGACCTTGACACAGAAGGTCCTCTCATAACGGTAGTTGCCAGGGAGCGTCCACAACCAGGCGCACTAAGTCGGCGTACCAGGGGCACCGAGGCCAATCTGGGGCAATCAGTATTACTGGAATCCCCTCGGCCTCCACTCTGCAGAGCAGACGTAGCAGTTTTAGTGGAGGAAAGGCGTAGATCAATCGGTACTGACCCCACGGAGCCACCAGCACATCTGACGCGCCTGACCAAGAATCTCTTGTACTGGATACGAATTTTGGCACCTTTACGATGGAGACGGGAGGCCAGGAGATCCACATCTGGTGTGCCCCACCGCAGGCACTGTAGCCTGAACAGCTCTGGATGCAATGCCCATTCTCCTGGGTCCAGCATCTGGCAACTTAGGTAGTCCGCCTGCCAGTTTTCTACTCGAGATGTAAATGGCTGACAAGGCCGGTACATGTCGTTCTGCTCACTGAAGGATGTGAGCAACCTCCCACGCTGCAGCCGAGTTTCTTGTTCCTTCTTGATGGTTGACATATGCCATCGCCATAGTGTTGTCTGACTGCATCCTGATCAGATGCCCTCGAAGTCTCATTGACCATGTGGAGAGGCATAGCCTGAACACTCGGAGCTTGAGCACATTGATCGGCAACTTGGATTCCTCCCCCGACCAGAGGCCCTGGGTAGACTGTACTCCTAGTACTCCACCCCAGCCGGTCAGGCTGGCGTCCATTGTGATCACCGTCCAATGTAGAGGTAGGAACGATTTCCTGGACTGAAGTACCGGGGACCTCAGCCACCAGAGCAGGGAGCCCTGACTGACTGGCTCACCTGAATCTGCCGATCCAGGGATAACGGAGATTTGTCCCATTTTGTCAATATCTCCTTCTGCAAGACTCTGGTGCAAAACTGGGCATACGATACCGCCTCAAAGGAGGCCACCATGAGGCCCAAAACTCGCATGCAGAAGCGCAGCGACGACCACCTGCGGTTCATCAATAGTTTTACCACAGCTCTGAGAGTCTGCAGTTTGTCTGAAGGGAGATGGCAGAAAAAAACTGAGCTGCAGGAGGCAGGCTGAGGGGTTATTACCAGGCGGACCGCCCTGGCCGTATGCTTTTAGATAAACTGAATGTCCAAACTGTATGTCCAACGAAAACTTTTTCTTAGTTTTGGATAGAGCAGAGAAGAATACAACCCCTTTTTACTGCTATCTGGGGCTCTGAGAGAGATTTCCTCTCACTTTGTGCCCTGCTGACAATGTTTTACCAGACAGAAAGTAGGCAGGATTTGGCAACACGGACAGACATTTTATTTTGTTTTTTAGTAAAGTAGGGGAAGGTTAGAACTATTGGCTTTTTTATTTCTCTCTGTATCCCTGATGTAGATTTTCTATCATTTTCTGTTTGGTAAACCTGTTGTCAGCAGAACAAAAAGTGAGTAAAAATCTCTCTAACAGAGCCCCAGATAGCAGTAAAAAAAATCGGACGGGTTCAAATTCTTGCTCACTGCATCCAACACCAACAAGGTTTTTGACTAGGCACTAGAGCTGCACGATTAATCGTAATAAGATCGCAATCTCGATTCTCTCCCCTCGCGATCTCCAGGCTGGATGACCCGCGATTTCGATATTCCCGCCATTTTGATATTCCCGCCATTTTGATATTCCCGCCAGTTCTACGTAAGCGGCGCCGTGTAACGCTGACGTCAGCAACCGGAACTGATGTCAGTCATTGGAGAGCGAGATGCGGAGCAGTTCACAGTCACACACACACACCGCTGGAGAGGAACTGGAAGTCGTGATGCCTGGGCGTGGGCGGTACCCTCACTGTGGCTGGGAAATGAACACAGCACAGCAGTGTGTGCACGCCGCGGATCCGATTTCCAATTCCAACACGTAAGTGTCGATTCCTCCTTCCACCACATGTATATTGTATATTCATGTATATTGTGTGAGCCTGGGTGTGAGTGATTGAGCCGAGCGAGGAGTGGACCACTGCCCCTTATTATGATTATTATTACCAAAGCACAGCAGCAAGCACAGCACAGTTACACTCACTGTCACAGTGACATTCTGAGTCAGCTATGCTACCCCTTATTATGAATATTACCACAGTGACAGTCTGACTGAGTCACCTACCCCGTCCCCATATTATGAATATTACCACAGTGACCGAGTCAGCTTAGCTACCCCCATATTACCCCCTTAGCAACCCTCAGATATCCCCCTATTTATGAATATTACCACAGTAGTCAGCTAGTGCGACCCAGAGAGTCTCAGTCCGGGTCTCTGGGGGGTAGCTGACTGACTGTGGTAATATTCATAATATGAGTGAGTACTACTAGTACTAGGCTAGCTGACTCAGACTGTGGTAATATTCATAATATATTAAGGGACAGTGGTTGTTACGAGTATTTTAAGTCCACTCCTCACATGCCCCTCTTTAATAGCCTAGCCTGTCCGACTGTCATCTGCAAGTGGTTTGGGGCCCAGCCATGACAGCATCAGGTTGTGTGACTTAAAAAAAAAAAAAAAAAAAAAAAAAAAACACTGTTTGTTGCCTTTTAAATGTCAATGCTGAGTGCAATAGTGCATGCATGTGCAATGTGCATATAGCTACTAGCTAGCTGCAACTTAAGACAGTGTTTTCAAACTAAGGCAAATGACAGTGTGCGCTCTCAATTTGTTTTCTCTAGGTACAGGTTTTCTCTAGGTACAACAAGAACATTGTTAACAGATCTGTCTGCTTCCGTCCACCACATCATATCCAGTTGAATATAACGGAAAGAGAGAGAGCTGCAACAGCACCTTAGCAATTTGGAGAATATACACAGGACTCTTTAGCCCAGGTGGGGTCTTCTGTATCAGCACAATCACTGGGGGTGCCTGCCTGGCGCCTGCAGTGCCTGGCCATAGAAAAATGAGTGAGGCAGCAGAGGCCGGTGCAGACAATGCAGACCGTGCAGAGGCTGCCGCAGGCACAGACTCAGAGGATGAGCAATGCGCAAGCGAGTCTGATAAAATTAAAAACCCAGATGTTTTTGTTCCAAAAAGAGGAGCTTATTCCCAAGTGTGGGCTTATTTCGGATTCAAACCAGATGATGACACTTAGCAAACCATCTACTGCAAGCAATGTTTAGCCGTTGTTTGTGCACCAAAGGGTAACACCACTAATCTGTTTAATCACCTGAAACGTAATCACATACAAGAATATGAGACGGTAGGGAAAAAGAATACTGCCAGTGCTCAATCACAAAGTACCTGCAAGGAGTGCAAGCATACAAAACAAATGTCAATTAAAGGAACATTATTTAATGCAACACCGTACTCGACAAACTCTCTCAGACGCAAAGAAATAACAAAGAAATAACAGAAGCAATCACATTTCACCTGGCTAAAGACATGGCTCCCATGACCACTGTTGAAAAAGAGGGGTTTAAAAAACTAGTTCAAACTAGGCACTTTCAATTGCCCTCTCGTACTTATTTTTCACGTGTTGCAATCCCTGGTCTGTACGTCAAATGTTGTGAAAGAGTTGCAACGGAATTGCAAGATGTAGTTAATTTTGCAGCAACTTCAGATTTATGGTCCAGCAGAGCAACGGAACCATACATGAGTTTAACAATCCATTTCATTAGTGATGATTTTGAGATGACAAGTTGGTGCCTACAAACTGGGTTTTTCCCTGAGGACCACACTTGGCACAGGAATTAAAGGATGCTCTCATCAACTGGAAATTGGAGGAGAAGAATCTTGTGTGCATTACTACAGACAATGGAAGCAACATTGTAAAGGGCATATCCATAAATCACTGGACACGATTGCAGTGTTTTGGCCATAGGCTTCAATAGAGAATGCAATGAAGGACCCACAAATTGAGCGTGCTATGGGTTTGTGCAAAAAGCATGTCAGGTGTTTTAGCTATAGTTGGAGGAGGAAGAGGGAGCTTTCTGAGGCACAAAAACAACTCTGTTTACCAGGCCACAAGCTCAAGACAGAGTGCCCAACAAGGTGGGGATCTAGGCAGGCTATGGTGAGGAGGATACTTGAGCAGCAAGCTGCCATCACCCATGTCCTCTCTTCTGACCGCAAGGCCAGGCACCTCTTGCCAACATGGCAAGACCTAGAGATCCTGGAGGCTCTGGACAAGACTCTCACCCCACTGGCAGACTTCACAGATGCTCTTTCAGGAGAGCAATATGTCAGTGTCTCTTCTGTGAAACCTGTTCTACACCTATTTCAGTCTTCTGTTTTGGCTGTTAAGGAAGATGACTCTGATCTTATTTGCACAATGAAATCAAAGATAATGGGGTATCTGGAGGAAAAATATCAGGACCAAAAAACACAAGACCTTCTCGACATAGCCACAACCCTTGCTCCCAGGTTTAAGATGACTTACGTTAATGAAGATAACAAAACTGCTGTCCAGAACAGACTAAAAAAGGAGATGTCAAAACTAACAACAGTTAAGGAAGGCCACCCTACAAATCCTAGTGGACAATGTCATGCAAAGAAGGCTCAAAAGAGCTTGGGTAGCTTTTTCAAATCGGCAAGCGAAGGGGCACCAGATCCAGCCTCAGGCTCACACCAACAACAATCCGAAAGCTTGTCCTTGGAGCTACACTCTTATCTGTTCTTAGGCAACACTGACAGTGAAGATGATCCGTTAGTCTGGTGGAAGACTCACAAGGAGCAGTATCCGAGATTGTCTGCACTGGCCAGAAAATACCTTTGCATTCCTGCAACCAGTTTCCCTTCTGAAAGGGTTTTTAGCACAGGGGGCAACATTTCCACTTGTCGCCGTTCTGCACTGAAGCCACAAAACGTGGATAGGCTCGTGTTTCTAGCTAAAAATCTTTAAATCTGTTATCTTTATCTGACATTACAATTACATTCAAAAACATTCAGGTAGTATCATGACGATACTAAGTACCTACCTGAATGTTTTTTGAATGTAATTGTAATTTCTTTCTTTCCTTCATTGTTTTTTCATTACATTCATTGTAATTTCTTTAAAATGTGTTTGATTGAAGCCAAAGTACTACTATGGCTTATTTTAGAACAAAGGACTGTTCCCCAATCCCCCTTGGATAGGACTTTTAAGGCCACAAACACTGACTGAAGTTTGTTAGAAATAGAAAATTGATTTATTTTTACATAAAAAGAGAGATCACACAACATCAATGATCAATGGTTAAAGACTTAAAGGCATAACCACTAGATGTGGTATAATAATACATGTGACAAACAAAGCAAAACAAATTATCTTTTTAACTATTGATCAGTGTATGTGATGACGTATCTTTATATAAAAATAAATCAATTTCTAACGCACTTCAGTGTGGCCTTAAAAGTCCCATCCAAAGGCCAAGGGGGAAGGAACAGTCCTTTGTTCTATACAATCCAGGGATGTGGCCACTACAGTATATTCACAACCTGAACCTTGGGTAGCTTTTTCAAAGCGGCACAAAGTTTAGGGGCACCAGTTGCAGCCTCAGGCTCGCAGCAACAACAATCCAGACTCTTGTCCTAGGATTTTACACTCTTATCTGTTCTTAGGCAACATTGTCTGACAGTGTAGATGAACTGTTACCTGAATGTTTTTTGAAGTAATTGTAATTTCTTTATTTCAGATTTTGTTTGATTGAAGCCAGTATTATGGCTTAAGTTATTTTAGAACAAAGGACTGTTCCCAAATCCCCCTTGGATGGAACTTTTAGGGCCACAAACACTGAAGTGCGTCAGCAATTGATTTATTTTTACATAAACAGATCATACAACAATGATCAATGGTTAAAGGCATAAACCACTAGATGTGGTATAATACATGTGACAAACAAAGCAAAACAAATTATTCTTTTTAACCATTGACCATTATGTGATCTATTTGTGAAATAAATCAAATTTCTAATGCACTTCAGTGTTTGTTTGTGGCCTTAAAAGTCCCATCCAAGGGGGAGGAACAGTCCTTTGTATGTTCTATACAATCCAGGGATGTGGCCAGTGGCCACTACATGCAAAAATCACATTCATGTGTTATCCAGTGTTATAGTGATGATCTCCCTTTTCTGTATGGCTTATTTTATTGCCATTTGGTTTGATAACCTAATATTCTCAGAGATTGTAAATTTTTCAAATAAAACAGTTTTTTGAGAATCGTGAGAGAATCGTGATCTTCATTCTAAGCAAAAGAATTGTGATTCTTATTTTTCCCAGAATCGTGCAGCACTACTAGGCACAAACTTTAAAGTACGTTAGAATATAACTTATCATGCAAACCTATCTAAAAAAAAGTGACCCCCAAGATTAGGCATTTAGCATAAAAGATAGAAAAATCTTACCGAACAAATCCTGAGATATCGACTGTATGACTTTGTCATTGCCTGTAACTTCATTGTGCTGTTGCCCAGTTGCATGTCGTCTTTGCAGTCTAAAAGAAATCAATATACTTAGTACTGTGATGTTCTCGGCAAGGAAAGGTTTAGTTGTGATAATCATGCAGCAAATCTGATTATAAGTATTTAAAATATTTTGTGCATATTTACCATTAAAAATAAGAATTTTTACTTAATTTTAAATTCCTTCTCATTGAGTACAGTACAGGACTGGACAAGGTACAGGACAAAGAACTTGTATTCATGAACAATGGGTTTTATAGAAGCTACCCTCAGGTGATTGGACACTGACAAAAATTTGCTAGAGCCCCTAGTGCACACTCCTAAAACCCCACCCTCTCTGTGCGACTACAGTGTTTTAGCACAAACACAGTTCCTGTGCCCTGCACTGTACTCCAAGATATGAAATGTATAGCTAAGCCAAAATTCAATATTATCTAATCTTACAGTACAAAAAAAAGAACTTATATTCATAGACTATGAGATATCTCCAGGCAATAAACTGAGGGGTGGGCAACAATAAAGAAAACAGAACTGCCAACAGGACCACAAATAAACAAAGGTAAAACCCAAAAACATTTTGATAAACAAACAATTTGTGACCAAAACCTGCACCAGCTGAGGCTTGAACATCGACCTGGTAGAACTTGGAGAACATGTGAACAAAGAACAAGATGGTGGCCTTGCAAATCTGGGATACAGATGCTTGTTGCTGAAAAACCCAAGAGACACCAACAGCCCTGATGGGGAAGAGAGGAACCCTTTTCCTAAAGTGGATCTAAAAGCATAATGTTTTTTTTACCTTAAAGTGGTTGAAAACCCACTTTAAAAAACAAAAAACGAACACCTGCAAGACAAAGGCATAATGAGCTAGTATTCATAGCATACTAGCTCATTATTTAATGCTCATCTGAGATCGAAGCCCTTGCTGCGCTGTCCGTACACAGCACCGGCTGGCAACATCACTCCCGGGAGTTACTTATGGGTATCATGGCTCCGGCTTGGACTGACCGGAGCTGCGATGGCGTCGACCCACACATGCGTGTGCCGGTAACGGCACACTCACGTAAGCAAATGGCACGTGCATGCCATTGCTTCAGTGTGCATGTGCCGATGACGTTGGCACATGCACATACAGGGGATATCTCCTAAACCGTGCAGGTTTAGGAGATATCCTGGGTAGCTACAGGTAAGCTTTATTATAGGCTTACCTGTAGCAAAAAGTGGTCTGTAAGGGTTTACACCCATTTTAACCACTTGCTGACCGCCTTCTGCATATATACTTCGGTATGGCGGCTTGTCAGCGCAAACAGACTTACCTGTACATCAGTCTGTGCATGTGGTAGTATGGGCACAGCAGCGCACCCACGGGTCCGGCGGACCTGATGTCCACCGACCACCTGTGATTGCGGTACAGAGAGGCAGACTGGGGATCTGCCTATGTAAATAAGGCAAATCCCCATTCTGACGGGGAATACGGAGATCTGCTGTTCCTAGTGATCAGGAACAGCTATCTCTGTTGTACCAGTAGGCCCATTACCCACACAGTTAGAACACACCCAGAGAACAGTTAACCCCTTGATCGTCCCCTAGTGTTAACCCCTTTCCTGCCAGTGTCATTTATACATCTATCAGTGCATTTTTTTTAGCACTGACCAAGTTGTGCAGTCATGTTCACTTTATTTTTTTCTTTAGCACATGATTTTGTTATTGAATGTTATTAAAAATTACCTTACCTTTTCAATCTGCAGCCAATGTAATTTTCTGAGCATACATTGCAATATGGCTATCTGGAGTTTTCTGTACACAGAGTGTATACTGACCACCCCCAAGAATTTTATGAGAGATACTTTCAATAGGAACACGTCTAAAGGGATGCAGGCCCAGCATATTCCCTCATTAGTGCCTTGTAGCTCCACACCTGACAGTTAATTATGAAACCACTCATTAGACCCACTCAGAACAGAAGCCCAGAGAAACACACATGGATTTCTTCAGAATAACAAAAAGGTAGGCATCTGCAACAAAGTTTGCTATAATCCTTGCAATGTCCATTAATCACCCAGAGGGGGATGGTTTTTTTCTCAACAAAAGTAGTTACACTTTAATGGTTTAAAAATAAAAATACCTCTCCAGGGGAGAGGAGATACAATACTTTAAAACACTGGTAAAAAAAACTCTCACAAAGTGACTGGGGTTATATAGGTGACACTAAAGCCTCATACACATGATCAGACTTCCATCTGACTTTTCCGTGGATTCTGGTCCCAAGGGCATTGGCTGTGAACTTGCTCTGCATATACACGGCAGAACATGCGTGTTTGTACTTTGGACTTTAGTCCTATGGACTTGTGTACACATGATCGGATTATCCTCCATCGGACCTTTGTTGCTGGAAGGTTTGAGAGCATGCACAGCGAACATTTGTCCGTTGAAAAACCAAAAAAAATTGTCCGATGGAGCATACACACAGTCAGATTATCTGATAAAACGGGTCCGTCGGACCGTTGTTTTTCAAAAAGTCAGATCGTGTGCATGGGTCTTTACAAATTCCTGTCAAATCACCTATCAATACAAGCCCTGTGTCCTGTACTGTATGATTAAGATAAAACATTTTTAGCAAGCAGTTCCATACCTCTCATTCTTGTTGTTGTAGGGACCCACACCATTTAATTTAACTGGCTGTAAGGAAAAAAAAAACACTTATTGTTAATCTTTAATAAGAAAATGCACAACTCAAACAGTTTCTCACTCAATTTCACTAGTATCTTAAAAAAAATTAAATATTTTGATCAAAGACACTTTGGTGTCCAGAATCACAGAATCATTAATTGCATCAGTCCTAAACAGTCAACCAGACACCTAACCGTATCTATATCCCCCAAGCAGTACCTGAGAAATAAACCATTACTTTTATGTCAAAAATTGCTTATGCCAACTTTATATGTAAACCAAACTCTAACCATCAACATTATTTTTTTTGGTGACTTTAAAATAAAGTATAACTACCATCTTTGCTGCAACGTTTACTTTTTCTGTAATTATTTTTCAAAACAGACCAAGACCATATCAGCAACAGCAATTGTGTCACAGACATGCAAACTGGCCATAAAAATATTGTGGCAAATATAATTGATCTTATATACTACACTACCTTGGCTCATGGGAAAAACTAAAAGTATCCTTGTTGACAATGAATGCTTTACTATACAGCACATTCAGGTACGCATTGAAGGAAGGCAGTAAAGTAGAATCACTGATTATAAAATACAAACAATACTTTTCAAACATACATTGGTAAGATCATTTATATTAAGTGAATTTCCTTCATGGGTACGGTTATTAAGAGACAAATGGACAATAAGGCCCCTTTCACACTGGGGCACTTTACCGTAGTTTTTGCGGGGGTTAAAACGACCCGCAAAGTGCCGCTGCAGTTTGTCAGAGGTGCCCATTCAGTTCAATGAGCAGGAGAGGTGTATACACTGCTCCAAAGATGCTGCTTGTAGGAATTTTTTAGCGTCCTGCCAGCACACCGCTCCAGTGTGAAAGCATTCGGGCTTTCACACTGGAGAGACAGGAGAGGCTCTTTACAGGCACTATTTTTAGCGCGGTAGCACCTGTAAAATGCCTTAGTGTGAAAGGGGTCAAAATGATTGACATTTAATCCAGCCAAATAGTTTTTCTCCAGTCTCTTTTTTTTTTAAACGCCAGAGTGCCTATGTACACATAGGCTTTACCAGATTTTAGGAGCTGCTGTGCTTAACCACTTCCCACTCGGCCAATGCACATATACGGCCGGGTGGGAGCCGTCTACTTCTGATAGGACGTTCAGGAACGTCCATCAGAAGGAGCGGGATCGCGCGCGTGCCCGCGCAGCGGCGCGATCCCGATGCGCCCGTGTCACCCGGACACGGCGAATCTCAGATCGGCCCTCCTGATCACATGACGGCCGTGTCCAATCACGGCCATCATGTGATGTAAACAAACAGCCGGTTGCTAGGCAATCGGCTCCTCCTCTCCTCACACAGAAGTCATCGCTGAGGAGAGCAGATTGCTGCAGCCGGCTGATGATCAGTGAGTATGAGCTGTTTTTTACAGCTTTTTACTCACTGATCACCAGTCTAGTGTAATACACAACACACCACACAGTATAAACACAGTCCCCACATATGTCCCCAAAACACACATGTCCCCAAATAATAAAAACACATGTCCCTAATAATAAAAACATGTCCCCCACATATGTCCCACTAAAATCACATGTTCCAATGATTATCTGCACGCGTATATACGTGATCACCTGCACACATATGTACATGATCATTTGCGTACATATGTCCGTGATCACACAAACCAATTATTATACACTTAACTGAATTTTTTTTACCAAAAACATGTAGCAGAATACATTTTGGCTTAAATTTATGACAAAATTTGATTTTATTGGATTTCTTTTAAAATAGAAAAAAGAAAATATTGTTTTTTTTCCAAATTTCCGCTTTTTTGCGCTTATATCGCAAAAAATAAAAAACGGAGTCGTGAATAAATACCACCAAAATAAAGCTCTATTTGTGCGAACAAAATGATAAAAATGTAATTTGGGTACAGTGTAGCATGACCGCGCAATTGTCACTGAAAGCGCTAGAGCGATGAAAGCTGAAAATTGGGCTGGGAAGGAAGGGGGCGAAAGTGCCCTGTATTGAAGTGGTTAAGGGAGCTTCAACCTTCCTCTCCTGGACGTGGAAGAATCACATTCAGGTTAGGAACATTTCGACTGACGCTTGTCAGAAAATACAAACTGTGGCATAATTGTGGCACCATTTTGCCACGATTTTGCAGCGTTTTCCTACGTCAAAGTAGGCTGTGTGTGCATGAAGCCTAAGACAATGGCACCAAGAGTGGCTGAATGGAACAGAACATAAAAGACTAATGTCATGAGGCCTGGCAGTTTGCCCATGATCACATGGTTTCTCTAGTCACAACAGCCACAACACTTAAAAAGTAATACCGATTTTAAATTCTTAGTTCCCTGTAGTTTTTCTTTTTTTTTTTTAAAGTAAAAACCTTTGTTGCATGGTGTGCTACAGGTGCGTGGTAAAGTAGAGTTAACTAGGGAAAGTCAAAATTTTTTAAAGTTGATAAGGCTCAGAGCTTAGCTTACTCTAAACTATCTTTAATTTTGGCATTAAAGTCACATTTATCTTGGAGCATGGATATCTAAATAGCACAATTTGTTCCCAATGATACAACCCATGAACAGCAAGTTGTTTGCTTGGGAAAATCTTCTGTTGTCCCTTATAAATAAAGTTAATTTAATAAAGAAAGCTCTTCCAACATTTTCAAATGCTTTTCCACTACTCAGCATTATAGCCTTATATATATATATATATATACACATACACATATATACATATACACACACACACAAACACTGCATAAAGAAGTTGCTGAGTGGTGTTTAGCTTATTCATTGATCTAACCTGTAAATCCAACCTTTGTTTGTAGGACCTGGCTTGCCTTGCACCTCTGCCTACCTATTATGCTTTGAATTTTTTATTTTGTATTTAGACTGCCCACCAAAACCCTACCCCAGTCTGATCAAATGTCTATTTGGCTTTTACTCACCAGTCAAAGAGTGAGCACTGTTGAAAAATTTCAGTTGTTGTGCCACAATCAACACTTGTGTCACTTCTTGTCCTTATACTTCCAGTTATCATCAGGGCTGTTGGACAGGATGTGCAAAAGGATCCTCCATGTTGCACACACAGTGTAATGCAGCGTACACACAATCGGACTATCCGGCGGACGACCTGCTGGACTTTGCAGCGGAGGTCTGCCGGACTTTCCGAATGAGTGGACCTGCCCACACACGACCAGACTTTTCTGACGGACTAGGTCTGGTGGAAACACCCGCCGGACTTTTGAAATGAACAGACTTGCCCACACATGGAGAAAAGTCAGTTAATTTTGAACGTGACTCCAGGTAGATGGGTCTAGCGCAGGAAGTCAATGTCGCTGCCTCCACTGGCGAGATTGACACCTTGCTAGCCCTGGGAACCTGGTATGGATTTAAAGGGAAGCCCTAAGGGATTGCTATGGAGTTTGGGGGGACCCCCACGCCGTTCTTTCGGCGTAGGGCTTCCCTTTAAATCCAAACCAAGTGACGGGGCTAGCGAGGTGTCAATCTTGCCGATGGAGGCGGCGTCAATGACTTCCTTCGCTAGTTCCGTCTACCTGGAGCCGCGTTAAAAATGAACGGACTTTACTCCCTGTGTGGGCAAGTCCGTTCATTTCAAAAGTCCGGCGGACAATTTTGAGTCAAAACTTCTAAGTCCGCCGGACTTTTGGGAAGAAAAAGTCTGCTGGAGCCCACACACGGGCGGATTGTCCGCCGGATAATTTGATTGTGTGTACACGGCATAAGGCACACAAACAGGTGTATGCCCAGAGGACAGGCTTGTGTGGTGTGACATGCGCTTATGCATGTGCCCCCACTAGTTTTTATACACAGATGACCAAACCTTACTGATAGTGCATCTGATCATGTACATTGAATGAGCTTAAAATTAATTGCACCATCCAAACTTCCTTTTTGAGTCCAGCACCTCACCTGGATGGTGCCTCTTTAATATACTGACATGTTTTATTTATTAATGATTTTTACATGTGCAAAGCACTTTATTCCAAAATGGAAAAGGTCCTTTTTACCTCCATTTTCTTATCACCAATATGGAAATATTTCTTTATAAATTGATTGCAGCAATAGCAAGAGAGACTAAACATGTTGCAAATAAAAAAATGCATGAATTTGTCATACATGTCAGTACTAACAGGGAAAATGATGCATGCATGTCATGAATTCTGACTACATCCTCACTGGCAGAAATGCGTCACAAATGCATCATTGACTCCCTCCCAATGTATTTATATTCTTACCTCAGGAGAGTCATCAGGTAAGGATGAACCATCGCAGTCTGTGTCTTCTGCTTTCTCATCAATGTCTTTCTCATTCAAGTTCTCTATGTAACATACATCAATAAAATGCGTTAAAAAACATTATGCACATTTAATATCACAGAGACCAGACAGATTCTGAAATAATTTAGACTGCATGAGCTTAAATGCAAAATGGAATTGGAAAATAATTGCTTTGTTTAGTTCCAAGAATAATTTATAGGAAATACAGGTTTATAGACACTTAAAGCCTGAAGTCAATAAATTACAATATTCTTAGTTGAGGTGATATGATGCAGCTGGCCATTTCGCAGACACCTCCCTGCAGCTTACCTCTCCACATAAGCCATGCCTATCTTGCTGTTTACAAAACACTTGTAATTACATCTGCTGTTTAAACGTATTGATTTTAAGAGACTATCTGGGCTATACTAGGCTGGTGTGCCCTCCAGGCCCATATCCTTACAAAAGCATAATACCACCATATACTGGGTCATTTTAGTTTCATACAGCAGTCTTTTCCTCCTTTTCTTATTTTTGCTTGTTATTTAGTCCTTTACGATTCTTGACTAATTTGGTTTCCTGTTTGAGTTCATCTGTATGTAATTTGTGGAATTCTTTTGTTGATTTGCCAGTTTAGTATTTTTGGTAAATGTTTTATGTGTATAATGTTTTGTCCCCTTCTATTTTCAGCCCTTAATTATTATTTTTTTTAACATGATCTAACTGGTGAAAGGCATTTTGTACAAAAGGTCATTCCATAAACTTGTATGCATGTTTCATACATGTGAAAAGTCATCTGATCCAACTTCACGTTACTTCTGCAGGTCTCTTTATGGTACACAGGTTGAAAGGGTTAGTTCACCTTTCCAGAAAAAAATGAAGCAGTGAACATCCTATGCCCCTCCTTCACCCTATTTCGCTTTGGGTGATGAGCTGTCAGTGCACTTATTTCAGATGATTGCAAAATGAGCAAACCGTGAGATCAGGCAGTGGGAAAAGCGAATAGAATACTAGGATACATCACTAAAAGGATCACCAGATGAAGGAAGGAGGTTCCGATTCCCCTATATAGATCTTTAGTGAGACCTCATTTGGAATATTGATAAAATAGAATGCGCCCAGAGATGGGTAACAAAAATTGTGAAAGTTCTGGGGCATAAAACATATCAAGAAGACTTTAGGGAACTTAATTTGTAGTCTGGAGGAAAGAGCGAATGGGGAGACATGACTGAAACCTTTCAATGCATCAAGGAGTTGAATAAAGTTCAGGAGGGCAGCGTTTTCAATATGAAACCAAAATCAAGAACATGGGGACATGGGGACATGACCTCAAACTAAGTGGAGGAAAGTTCAAAACAAATTCTAGAAAGTATTATATTACTGAAAGGGTAGTTGATGCTTGGAATAAACTTCCAGCAGTCAACAGTAAAAAGCTTTAAACATGCTTGGGACAATCATAGATCTATACTCAGACAAAAACTAAAATCAAACAAAAAAAAAAAATTAATAAAAAAGGGCTACTCAGCTTTTTTTATGCCACGTTAACCAGAGCGATTCCCATTGGTCAGAACCGGTTTCTGACTACTGTGACCAATCAGAATCACTCTGATCCATTCCAGAAGCCTGACAGAAAGAAAGGGAAGAAGAGTGGGGATTCCAAATCCCTGGACTGGTACACGGGTACTGACAGCTCATCACCTGCAGAGGCAAATAAGGCGGGGATCGGGGTGAGAGTGTAGGGTGTTAATTCACCTTATTATTTTTTTCTGAAAGGTGAGCTTACACTTCTAGTTTTCCATTACAATCACAAGCCAAGGACTAGTACCTGGGAAGTGTTCCTCTGAAAATGCATTCTGGCGATTCAGTTGTAAAAGGTTCTGTGTTTGTTCATGAACAACATCTAGCAGAGACTGAATGACATCATTCTGATCCTCATCATCATCCTCATAGTTCTGATTGTCTTTTACATGCATTTCAGTGTCTAAAAAAAAAACATAACTTATCAGCTAAGCAAGGAAACATGCATCTCTCTTTCATATTACAGACGTATTAAGTAATAAACATTACAAGAACTTTATGCACATTCTATAAATACATTCAAATCTCTTTTCTATTACAGATGTATTTTTAACCCCTAAAAAAGATATTAAATATACCTATGCAATATGACGATCACATAATATTATGGGTTTACACAGCAGAAGATGCATAGGAGGAGGTGCAGTCTTTACAATTTGCAATTTCTCCTACATCTACTGAAAGCAGCAAAGTACCTGTCATTCAGTAAGTGCTCTCTCCATTTCCACTTGGCATTCTTGTATCTACTACTATTTTAGCTTTCTGCTGTGGCCACGTGCAGTTTCTGTGAGACAGGGTCAATGATTGTCTACTTCTCCCTAAACAGCCAACTAGTGCGTCCACTTCACACACTCTGACCTCAGCCATAGTTGAAAGCCCACAATAGTGGGGGAATGTGCATCATATGAAACCAGAGAATGCCCTTACCAAATAACATACTTTGGCACTAGACAGCATCCTGAGCAGGTGGGCCTAAAGTCAGGCTTTGGCTTTAGATGTGCTTTAGTTCTACAGGCACATCAAAGTTTTCATGTGTTTTATCCACACCAGTTCCCTCTACTATACTTATAAGAATCAATGAGGTGCAGCTCCTATTAATCTAATGA
This sequence comes from Lithobates pipiens, assembly GCF_037356315.1. NCBI lineage: Eukaryota > Metazoa > Chordata > Amphibia > Anura > Ranidae > Lithobates > Lithobates pipiens. Next base: position 236,036,251 of record NW_027507718.1, read on the forward strand.
AAGTTGCTTTAATGCCGTGCACAAAGCTGCAGAATCATATTCACTAGGGAGGCAGCAATGATGCTATGAAATCACAGATGAGATTTTCCCAGATGTAGAACAACGTTTTTTTTTGTATGTACTGTGAGAATACAGAATGTTTTTTTCTGATAGAGGCCTAGATACATAGATCTACAGTGCTGTTTTACTAGATACATGATGAAATGTTAGTGAACAGTGCACAGTTATGTTTCACTGTATTCAGAATTCGTTTTTAGCAGATGTAGGATAAAGGATGGGCTGATGCGCTGAACTGGGCACTACAGTACAAGTCATAACTGAGTATTTAGCTCAGTTGCCTTTTAGGACAGCGCTATCTAAGACAAGTAGGAATAAACCAACCTGACAACAGGGTGCATTTAAAAAACTATGTTAAAATTTTGGCAGCTACACTTCACACTTGGTATGTTTAGACAAGAAACTAGGTGGTTAAAATATGAGGATATCACTTTAGTTACACTTTTATTACTTTTTTTCAGTAACAGTGCTATTTGCAGATTCAATTACCCTTTTATAACTTGCAAATAGAAAGATGTTCATGCTATAAAAAACACTTTATTAAGTTATTAGGGGTAAAAATATACAAACGCCTATATAGGTTAGTCAGATAATGCTAGTTATACTCCAAATTACATATATACAAAACTAAGTGTTCTAAACATATACACTTACCAAGGTTTCCATTACACTTATCAAAATCAGATGTATCCTTGGGCATAAATTCACGGGAAACTTCGATCTGTAGCAGTCCCTTGGTGTTTCGAAGACAAGACACTGCTTTACTATGTGTAGCACCCTGCATATTCTCCCCATTTACCTGTGGAAAATAAAACTCATTAATAACCAAGATTCTCTGGCTCATTCCTACCAACTGGTGTGCCAGTGGGAACTATGCAAATGTCCCCAACACTCAGACCTGCCAGCTAGCAAAGGAAGCCTAATTAAAAAGCGTTTACGACCTTCATAAACGAGAAGGGTTTCCTATCACTCTGCTCCTTCTGAAATTCATAGCCGACTGGCTTGACCTGAGTCACTGACCCAAACAAGCAAGCAGTAAATAAAAATCTGAGAAAAGTTAGAATTTCTCATCTATATACATGTTCCAAATCAGAGATTCAAAATACTAATGCCAAGGTAACAACACAGCAGCCAGGAAAATAGTCCTGTAATGTACTCCAAGAAAAGTGTTTTGAAGCAAAGGATATTAGCCTTAGACTAAGAGAAGGTAGAGATGCTGGAACATGTTACATGTTCCACCCATGTGCAGAACATGTTTCAAAGGTGAACCTATCCTTAAAGGTATTACACAGAGGCTACGTCATCGGATACCCTTTGAGAGTACAAGCCTTCTTTCTCTAACCCCTCTGATTCATATTGTTAGACTGTAAGGCTACAATTTTCGATTTTCCTTTAAATTTACAAAAAACATATGAGGTCAAACTAGGGGTGCACCAATGGGTTTTTTGGTGCCGAAACCGATACCGAAAATGAAAAATACACTAGGCCGAAAACCTAAACCGATACCGAAACAGCACCAAGACCGAAAATGACTGTTTTTAAAAAATATTTTCATACAGCAGATGGTCAGAGACTGCGGACATATTACAGGAGATGGTCAGAGACTGCTGGCATGCTACAGGAGATGGTCAGAGACTGCAGGCATGCTACAGGAGATGGTCAGAGACTGCAGGCATGCTACAGGAGATGGTCAGAGACTGCAGGCATGCTACAGGAGATGGTCAGAGACTGCAGGCATGCTACAGGAGATGGTCAGAGACTGCAGGCATGCTACAGGAGATGGTCAGAGACTGCAGGCATGCTACAGGAGATGGTCAGAGACTGCAGGCATGCTACAGGAGATGGTCAGAGACTGCAGGCATGCTACAGGAGATGGTCAGAGACTGCAGGCATGGTACAGGAGATGGTCAGAGACTGCAGGCATGGTACAGGAGATGGTCAGAGACTGCAGGCATGGTACAGGAGATGGTCAGAGACTGCAGGCATGGTACAGGAGATGGTCAGAGACTGCAGGCATGGTACAGGAGATGGTCAGAGACTGCAGGCATGGTACAGGAGATGGTCAGAGACTGCAGGCATGGTACAGGAGATGGTCAGAGACTGCAGACATGGTACAGGAGATGGTCAGAGACTGGGGACATGGTACAGGAGATGGTCAGAGACTGGGGACATGGTACAGGAGATGGTCAGAGACTGCAGGCATGGTACAGGAGATCAAAGCAGCCTCACCAGTTCCCCTCAGATGCAGCCTGCCTGATAAAAATACATGCACAGTGTTTTCCATGTATTCCCATGGCTTTAGTTCACACCATGCAGTCAGTTTCCGGTCCTGACTGCATGGTGTGAACTAGAGCCATTGGAATACATGGAAAACACTGTGCATGCATTTTGTGCAAAAAAAAATAAAAAAAGCACACGGAACTGCATCTGGTGTGAACTGGCCCCAAGCAAGCTACCTGGTTCCGTTCTAACAGACTTCTATTGGGAATGCTCATATCGTTACCTCTACTAGCAATAACTTAACCCTTCCCCATTCTATCACATGGCGATAAAAACCTAGCTGGGTCAAAATCAAGATTATTTTTTATTTTTTTTATATGGCCAATAAAGGGAGTACAGCCTTTGTCCTGTGACCTGGTTTATATAGCATGGCTACATTCACACAAGTGGCCAGAGGTAGATAGTTTCAGAGGCAAACAAATGACTTTTGGATGCAGCAGCACTGTGGGCACAAAAAACTTGATTTAGCTGCAGACAAAACTCTGCAATGCTTGCCCCGGACACACTCTTTCCCCCTCATGCAGCTTGCCAGTGTCTAAATGCAGCCTTACCCATGAGGAGCCCCGCCCCCATTTTCGGCCCCATTATCGGCAAGATTTTCCTTTCGGCAATTTGCCGAAAACACCATTTTCGGCCGATATGTTTCGGCGGCCGAAATTTCGATACATCCCTAGGTCAAACCTAAACATTCTCAACTTTGTATGCAATCAGGTTGGCCCTTGCACTACATTGTTGAAGGTAAATCTAAAGCAAATTGAACAAAAAACAAAATGTATAATGTATGGCCAACTTAAATATACTGAAACTCCACTCACTTTGCTTAAAGTGGATGTAAACCCTCACATACTCTATACCCAGTTAAGTGAACAGCCTCAGATGATACACAAGAATTAAACAAATCTCTCTACATACGTTTTACATGAATATCTGCGGTCTTCAGCTTTAAATATTCTTTAGAAAGTTCACACCATGTTTAAAGATTTTCTCTTCCTGTTCAGCACTGAGTGTGAAGTCTGGGCATACAGCCAAGTAGGCTGATTGGAGGAAAGATAACACACCCCCTCTTCCCATAGGCAGAGACTCTCAGAGCTGTTCTGTGAATAGGTAAGCTGTTTGCTAATCTATTTATAGCAACCTATTCAACACAAATTTTAGCCTGGTTTTATCATAATTGATAGAGAACTTGTCAGAAGTTATCATGCTGATAACAGAAGAATGGAGCAGGAGAAAGCCACTGGACTTAGTGCTTTGAAGAGAGATAACAAAACGCTTCAGATAGATGTGCCCAGCTCAAGTTTCAGGAATCGGGTTTACTTCCGCTTTAATGTCTATACCTCAAATTCCAGATCGGATTCTTGACTTGAGTTTTTGCAAAGCTTCATGCTGCCACGCATTCAAGGTTGTGGGCTCAGATTTCAATTTGGTCATGTTCCCAACAAGGGACAGAAATGCATAGTTTCATAATTCGCCCTCCACCAGATTAATAATTTATATCTTTTCATAAGTTAATTTGAGAACATTGTTTCTTTGATGCTCGAAGATGCATGAATTAAACATCCCTTTCATATAGAGTTTGTCCTTTACTCAAGTTTAGATAATTTTTTTATTTCAGCACCCTTAATTACTAACACTGTGGGTTCTGAAATAAATCCTATTACATGGCCAGATCACGTGTCCATCTATATTGACTAGTTGATCTCTAATCACCACATAAAACATGTCATTGGTGTTTGAACAAAAGACTATCCAAGAGCAACATTTCCAGGACTTGATAACATTTTTCAGCTTAAGGGCTCAGTGCAAAGCAATGCATCTCTGCTGGCACTCAATTAAACAGATATGAACCAGGCTAAAGCCTCTCTGCAAAGTCAGTTGCACAGAACTTAACAGTAACTACTCTATGCTCCCTTAGTGACTCATTTGTGGGAAGTTGATTTACTTAAGGAAAAAATTAAAGCTCTGGAAATGCAAACCATAGTGAAATCACTTCTGTGGGCTAAACAAATTTATGAATATTTTAATAAACTCCAGAGAATGCTGGTGAACAAACTTAGACTGCATTCTCTACCCCAACTTATTGTCTTCAAGCCATGGCCAAGACTTTTGGGGACCTCTATAACAAACTCTATACCTATCTTACCCAGATAACCATGGATAACCATATCCACCTATACTGTACGCCAAGACAAGGATTTTACAGGTAAAAAATCCTTAGTTTGTGGCTTCCTAGGCCTTAATGCACATTTAAATTTTTAAGGAGATGGTAGCCCTTCAGCAGGGATGATGTTTGCTTTATACAAGTAAATGCGCAGAGAAGAGGCGCCTCTGGATGTAGAATTAAAACCAATTTTAATCACACATAACAAAAATCAGGCAACTCACATTTTGGAGGTGAAAAATGAGCATTGCTTTTACTCAATGCTCATTTTTAACCTAAAAAATGTGAGTTGCATGATTTTTGTTATGTGTGATTAAAAGTGGTTTTAATTCAACACCCAGAGGCGCCTCTTCTCTTGTATTATGATTTTTCCTTTCTCTGGAGATGGGCTTTAGGTTTGGGATAAATATCAGCTGAGTGTGCTTGCCCCTATACGAGATCCTCTTAGCAAGATGAGGAACCATTCCTTCTCCTCCTCTTCGTGAATTATAGAATCTGTAAGAGGGGAATCAGAGGTGGTCTCTGGAGAAGAGGTGAGGCAGACTGCCTGCATCCGATCTGAGGCCTCTATAACAGGGCCAATAGCCTACACATAAAATCAGACATAGCAGCTGAAAATTTCTCTCTGCAAAGACAGGAGGAGGGTGTGTCAGAAGGATCTAGGGAGGCCTCTGAGGCAGACTTAGACTGGGGACAGTGATTAACACTACCATAATCAGGATTGGTAGAGGAGATGTTACAGACTTCCCCTGAACCATTATCAGAGTGTGAGCTGGCAAGACCTGCTAACTCATTCACCTTGAGCCTTTGGTCTGCCATGTGTACTAAGGATCAACCCAACAGGGGTACACACCACCCAATTGCTGTGCTGTGTAGCAAAGAGGAGACAGGGAGTGTATACATCAGTTGATCACATGCTCCAGAGAGTAAAATGGTGCTGATCTGTATGGGGTGCTTGTCCACAAACTGAAGCCTCAAAGATTATGTGAGCAGCTAGTGTCTTACTAGAAGATTCTGGACACTAAAAAATTGAAAAGAAAAAACAAAAGATAAAGGTTTGCATCTCTCCAAGCAAAAAGAAGACATTTATACATCTAGGGGCTTTAGCAATAATCCCATGCTCCAATACCAAGAGGTTGTGTCTATGTAGTGTATTCAGATAAGCAATGCCAACCTAATTATTTTTCTTGTGACAAGTTTGCAAATGACACTACCATGTCAAAGCTATTGTGTAGCATGCAACAGAAGCTGGTCTAACTACCCCAGTGTCAGAATAGAATAGAACACCTGGAGAACTTTGCATCAACTTCGCTTGTGTTGAGACAGGGATCTCTGTCTTTTTGTTCCATCCACTGATTAAATGACAAAAAAAAACAAAAAACATTATGTGTGTGTGTGTGTGTGTATATACCCAGGTTAACTCTAATCTTTGCAATGAAACGGATACCACACAATAAAGTGCTGGAGACAGAAAACTGCTTAATGCCTAAAAACTGGAAGAAAAAGTGGTTCAGGGTTGATTTACCTATATATTGGAAGGTTCATTAAGCTGCCGAGAATCCAACAAATATGTTTGTTATGCTCTAGGGGGCCATCATAAATTGATAGCAATAGAAGGGTCTTCAGAAACATAGCATCTAAAGAGATAAAAATTGAGAAGCTACTGGACTCAAGAAAAGTTACCTTAAGTAATCTGTCTCCAACCTGCAAGTTCCCCTCTATGTCAGCTACACCCCCAGGACTGATGGATTTCACAAATATACCATATTCGCCTCCTATCAGGGAAAATCCCAGTTCTCCAGAGGCAGGCTTTTCCAAAACAACATGAACTATGCCAGCCTTTAGGAACACAAAGAAAAAAAGGCAGATTTAGACAAAGCTATTTAATGTGCAGTTGAAGAAAGGTTTAACTTGATATTGGTTCTCCCTTTTGCTATAATTGACATGGCTTATATAGGACTCCCTGACACATACATACCCTGTGGCACTATGTAAATGGAGAGGCGCTAGAAACATTTAATCCCTTACAATCTCTACTCCAGAACTAAAAAAATGAAATATTTAATAGATTAACATGTTGATTTTTTGCTATTTGGTAACATGAGAACTAACCTCGGAATATTAGATTCATTATATTTAGAGCATAAGCATCCAGAACACTTAACAGACAGTTCGTCAGGGTTTTTAAACCAAATTATAAGGCTATCATAGTGATACTCTTGAAAAGCAATTACATAAAGCTGGCTTGTAATTCATGTTACTATTAAGAAAATATAGATATTCAATCACTGTGTAAGGGCTCATTTACACATAGGTCGACACTGAATGAGCGCCAGTCACCACTAGGACACATTGAAAATAATTGTTCTCTATGTGCCCCACTCGAATTGCAACGCAGCCCAGAGGCACGATGCAGTGAGCTACAGTAAATTGCAGACCTGTATTTTACCTCATTGCACAGGTAAGCACCGCATATTGCCTCACAGCAGCATAAAGTACTGCGCTGCTTTACAGAGACAGTTTGTGCACTTCAGATAAAGTTTTTAGTGTTTGACTTGTACATCTTTGTGTATTAACAAGAAATCAACTTAAACCAAATAAAAATGGTTACCTCTGGAGAATATACATCTGAATTATCTTCTATCCGCCTAAATCGTTCCCCACCAGAATAGCCTATAGTCAATAAGGAAACAATGAAGGATCATTTGGATATGCATATTATAGCCTTATACAATATTACAGAATTATATAAATGCAACTTCAGACATTTTACTGTAAAAGCCCAACTCGGGGCAAATAAATGTATCCCTTGCAGTGGGTATGTGCCTGCACTAAAAGGATTATTTGTTTATGTTTAGGAAAATGATATACATGATCCTCCACTAATTCCCACAGCATCTGCTCCCCCATGCATCACCGATGTAGGGTCCTAATGTTGTCAAGACCAGAGCAGGGTCCATAGCCCTGCGATAGGCATGAGGACACAGAGGGACAGTACACCGCCAGATCATGGGAGATCGCCACCTGCCAGGGGAGCAGAGGATCAGGTAAGCAAAACGGTTTCTCCACTCCCCTAGCCAGATCAAGCTGTTAACCCTTGCAGTGCGGGCACAGACCCAGTGAAGGGGATTTTTTTTTTGCTCAGAGATGAGCTTTAAAAGTTTTCCTAGTAGTATCCAAATAGAGGGATTTGGAGAGCTCCTGAAATAAAAAATCATCTTTAACCCTTGGCAGGGCTCTGCCTCCAAATTTGTACTTGATGTCACAGACAATTTTTCTATTTGTAACGTGCTTACAGCACTGTCACTTGGTGAGTCCAGTGATATGTAGCAAGGAAGGCATTTGCTGCTGAGGAGAGGGGAGTTAAAGTGAAATTGTGGCTTTACACCATGCAAACAAATAAACATTTAAGATGAGAAAGGATACATCAGCAGTGACAATCTTTGGAAGCACAGAAAAAATACACACAATGTATAGAATTATAACAATTTATTTGAAGAAAATGTAGATTTACCGTTAACTTTAGAAGGTTTTGAAAGTTCTTTATTGCTTTGCATCACAGGGTTGCCTTCCCTAATAAAAAATAAATAAAAATATTATATTTCTGTAGAAATTAACCATATGAGCTAAAGAAATTACATTGCTATGCACATAATGTTAAAAAGGACACATTATTTTGTTTTTATGAGGTCTTCCAAGATGCATTCTGTGAATGACTTGTTGCAAGAAGATCCCACCAAGTTCAAACTAAAGTAGATGCCCCTGTTTTAAAGCAGAACTAAAATGTACTTTTGCCTTCCCTGGTCCCCCCTCCCTAATCGACATGCTAATAAAACATGTTATTATTGCATTAAATTATGCTTATTTTAGACTCAGTGATGTCGTCACTAGGTCTTTGTGCTGCTCTATGCAATGCAGGCAGCCTGTACATAGCTGGCAAAAAACATCATAGCACCCTGCCACAGTACCCCTCTCATGTGTCCTCAGCCCTAATGCAAGCAGTGGACTGGCTTTAAGAAGAAGTTATGCAAAAATCGAAATGGCTTAAAGTGATCGTAAACACTTACATATACCCAGTAAAGTAACTAAGTTGTGAAAGAAAAGCAGTAGTTATTGGAGGGGAGAAAAGGAAAGGAAGGGACCCCCCCTTGCACAGGAACAGACCTGAGGTGGTCAATCACAGGCCGTGCTGCTCCCCATCAACTTTTTTCTCTTGGTGTCAGGAAAAGTTAGAAGTGACTCCTGCAGATAGCAGTGGAAGGAGGCAGCAAACAGTGAGTCTGAATGCCGATCTCCAGAAAAAATAAAATAGTCCACTAGACCTGAACAAGCCTTTACATAATAAAGACATAATTCCATAATTTGCGCAGACTTTTTTTTTTTTTTTTTACAAAAGTGGAATTTGAATCTGAAATCTATGGGCTTCTCTGGACACTGGGAATGTCTGTAAAAGGCAAAGAAAAGAAAAGCTTATAGAGAAAAATAAAACATTTTTTTTTCAAACAGTTGTGACCTCCCTGTCATGCATTACAGCCATGATGGAAATAAAGCAAGGCTTTGCAGGGAGAAGTGTTTTTTATGAGCAGTATCAAGCAACTTTCCACTTAGGACCAAGCAGACATACCAGTTCACCAATACTGTTGGAAAGATGAGCCCTTTTGATCAAAGCCAGCCCACGTATCATTTTAGAACACATGTATTTAGCCAAGTGAGTAAACTGCACATCATTATACTTTGCAGTGTGTGAATTTATAGAGAACTGTAAGCTCTGGAATGCATAACCCCTCCATATTCTGGTTTAATGTGTGCAGCAGTTTTTTTTTTGCCAATAGAAAGCATTGCAGAATATACCGGCATCATATATACAATATAACAACAATGTAAATGGAAATGCAGTACAGGTAAACTAAAAAAGAAAATGTATGTGCTATCCATTAAATGTATATAAATGAACGAGACAGGCATACCAGTATCCTTATATGATTTTACATTGCAATAAAAAGTAAAAAATTTGATTAAGTACCTTGTTGCTTTTAGCACAACAACTGGTAGAGCCGATTCAAGGGCACGCTTTGCTTCATCTAGTGTCATATTTAAAGTGCTTTCTCCATTGATATAATGGATGATATCCAGCATTTTCAAGCTCCCTTCTTGATCAACAACTGAGCCTGGTTTGATATTTTCTATATAAATAACTTGGGAGGGGCTATCGGGGCCTCCTGAGAGTGACAGGCCTGTATGGGAGCAGAATGATGAATATAAAGCTGCAATAAAGCAACAAGGTAAAAAACATTTTCACACATAGAGAAAAGGCAACAAAAATACAAATGTACGTCCTACCTAAAATACCTTTGTGGCATGTCAGAGTGACATCAGACAGGAGATGAGCCGGAAACTGTGGTTTAGGAATTTCTAAGACCCGGCCAAGTACAAGGCGGACTGTTTTGGGTGCTGCTCGGAGTAGATTTACTGCTTCAGTATGACTCATATTTGAGACATCTACATCATTAACCTGCAACAGTATACAAAAGTATTAAAATCAAAAAAGTCATTTTTTAAGCATCTGTTCTGCTCTTATAAAAGATTACAACAAAGAAGCAGTAGACATATACCAACCTTAATAAGTCTATCACCAGGTTGCAGACGTCCATCACTTTTGGCTGGATCTTGTATGATGTCATGAATGTAGCAGCCAACACAATCATTGGCTTTGGTCACTGTGAAGCCTAGGCTCCCTTTTTCAGATTTAGTCAGAGTGACACGCAGCTCCACCTCCTGAAAAAAAACATTAGATATTAAAGCGTTTGTTACCTCCAACACTTCATTGCCTGATGTGACTGCTGTACAATGTACTTGTATGAGAAAGGCTCCTGTTCTCTTTTTATTGCTTCCTTTATGTGAAATCACTGGTCATCCTGCTAGTTTCCTTGCTTTCCTAATAAAAACTGGCCACACTAAGCAGTAGAACACACCATGGTAAGTTCTCTAGCTATGCTCTCCTCCAATCATCAGACTTGTCCTGATATGCCCCCCCGCTGCAAAACCATTCACTGGGAAGCCCAGTGTGCTGCTGCTTCTACTCTCCCCCCCCCCCCCAGCTCCTATACAGCTGAGAACAGAGGGAATGTGATCACTTATAAAAAAAAAAAAGGGAAAAAAGGTATTTATAATTTTTCTTCTTTATATCTATACAAAAATGTTTTGCCTTTCATCTCTATTTAAACTGAAAGGTTTGTTTTATAAGGTGATTGTTTACAATCACGTTAAGCCATAAAAAATAATAAAAAAATAATAATATAAGTACCCAACTGGCTCCCAGCAGTGACCCTTCCTTTTACAGACTATGTGGGTAGCATTATATACAGTTAAAAATGAATTTGATAGTTGTTTTTAATAAATACATAAATGCAATGCAGTAATGAGGTCACATATTAACAAACAAACAAGTGTGAAATCTGCTATTTTGTTAGTAAAGTGACACGTAAACCATGTCTACATATTTTCCAGCATGGATTGCTTTAAAATGTAAAAAGGTAGTAAATCTACTGATGCTTCCAGACTTGAGAGAAAGTGCAAGTAAAAACTCACTGGCTCATAATCCTCAAGGTCTTTCAGTCTAAGACTTTTGAAAGATGACGGGTCTTCAAGAAGCGACTTTGAATTAATTAAGTAAGCACCAGAATCCAACAGGTGGGGGATGCTGTCACTGGGACTTGGAGTCAATTCGAGTGAAACAGGTGATGGAGGGTTGCTGTAATAGGAAAAACGTCATCAAACAACTATCTTTTATACAGTCTATACATCTGCAATACTACATTTCTGCTTTTTTCTAAATATTTAATTGTGCTATTAAATAATCCTTAAATTACTACTCTTAACCACCTCAATACAGGGCACTTACACCCCCTTCCTGCCCAGACCTATTTTCAGCTTTCAGCGCTCTCACTCTTTGAATGACAATTACTCAGTCATGCAACACTGTACCCATATGAAATTTTCGTCCTTTTTTCACACAAAGAGAGCTTTCTTTTGGTGGCATTTAATCACTAGTGGGTTTTTTATTTTTTTGTGCTATCAATAAAAAAAGATTGTACATTTTGTGAAAAAATGCCTGTCTTTGTTTCTGTCATAAAAGTTTGCAAATTAGTAATTTTTCTTCATTCATTTTGGCCAAACTTTATACTGCTACATATCTTTGGTAAAAATACCCAAATTAGTGTATATTATTTGTTCTTTGTGAAAGTTAGAGAGTCTACAAACTATGGGGCCAATCACTGAAAATTGATCACATCTGATCAGGCCTTCAGTACATCAGGTGCATCTCATTTCTTGAGACATTAACAAGTCAGGAAAATACATATACTCCCCAAATTACCCCTTTTTAGAGAGTAGACATTACAATGCATTAACCACTTGCCGACCGCCTAACGCCGATGTACGTCGGCAGAATGGCACGGGCAGGCATAAGCACGTACATGTACGTGATTTGCCTCCCGCGGGTCGGGGGCCCGATCGGGCCCCCGCCCGGTGCCTGCGGCGGTCGGTTTTCGTTCGGGAGCGATCCCGGACGAGGGGACGGCCATTCATTCATGGCCACCCCCTCGCGATCGCTCCCGACGAATAGAAATCCCCGGTGACATCACTTCCTCTCCTGTAATGTAAACACAGGAGAGGAAGTGATGTATTCTCTCCTCCGTGTCGGTATTTTTCGTTCCGACACGGAGGAGAGCGGATCAGTGAGTTGCACCAACACATCCCACACACAGTAGAACATGCCAGGCACACTCACACCCCCCCTTTACCCCCCGATCACCCCCCCAATTACCCCTGCCCCCCAGTCACAGTGACACCAATGTCATTTTTTTTTTTTTTTTTTTTTTTTTTGCATTGGTGTCATTTGTGACTGTAATAACTGTTAGGGCAGTTAGAGTTAGCCCCCTTTAGTTCTAATGTACCCCCCTAACCCCCCCAATAAAGGTTTAACCCCGTGATCACCCCCCGTCGCCAGTGTCACTAAGGCTGGGTTCACATTGCAGCGGTTTATGAGAACGAATGTGATTCGCACCGCACTGCAGTGCAAATCACATCCGATCTCTGTGCGATTCGAGTTCAGCCATTCGCCGCACCCGCCGCACCCGCCACACCCGCCGCACCCGCCGCAAATTCGCACGGGACCCTTTTTTTGGCCCGCAGCAGAATCGGATCGCATGGGTGTTCACACCATGCGATCCGAGTTTGCAGATCGCACTGCGATATGCGAACTGATCTGGGGGTGTCAGTAACATTTCACTGACACTCCCAGCAGTTCGCATAGGGCAGTGTGAACTGCCGCCGGGAGGCATGCGATGCGGGAACCCGCCGCGGATTCGCGGCGTTTCCGCATCGCTCCAGTGTGAACCCAGCCTAATAAGCGATCATTTTTCTGATCGCCGTATTAGTGTCCCAGGTGACGCTAGTTAGGCAGGTAGGTATTTAGGTTCGCCGCAGCTTTTTATAGCGCCAGGGACCCCCATATACTACCGCATAAAGCCCCCTGATTGCCCCCTAGTTAACCCTTTCACCAGTGATCACCATATAACTGTTACAGGTGACGCTGGTTGGTTAGTTATTTTTTTATAGTTTCAGGGCACCCGCCATTTATTACCTAATAAAGGTTTAACCCCCTGATCACCCGGCGGGTGTCATTTGTGACTAATAACTGTTAGGGCAGTTAGGGTTAGCCCCCTTTAGTTCTAAGGTACCCCCCTAACCCCCCCAATAAAGGTTTAACCCCGTGATCACCCCCCGTCGCCAGTGTCACTAAGGCTGGGTTCAGATTGCAGCGGTTTGAGAACGGATGTGATTCGCACTGCAGTGCAAATCACATCCGATCTCTGTGCGATTCGAGTTCAGCCATTCGCCGCACCCGCCACACCCGCCGCACCCGCCGCAAATTCGCACGGGACCCTTTTTTTGGCCCGCAGCAGAATCGGATCGCATGGGTGTTCACACCATGCGATCCGAGTTTGCAGATCGCACTGCGATATGCGAACTGATCTGGGGGTGTCAGTAACATTTCACTGACACTCCCAGCAGTTCGCATAGGGCAGTGTGAACTGCCGCCGGGAGGCATGCGATGCGGGAACCCGCCGCGCATTCGTGGCGTTCCCGCATCGCTCCAGTGTGAACCCAGCCTAATAAGCGATCGTTTTTCTGATCGCTGTATTAGTGTCACAGGTGACGCTAGTTAGGCAAGTAGGTATTTAGGTTCGCCGCAGCTTTTTATAGCGCCAGGGACCCCCATATACTACCGCATAAAGCCCCCTGATTGCCCCCTAGTTAACCCTTTCACCAGTGATCACCATATAACTGTTACAGGTGACGCTGGTTGGTTAGTTATTTTTTTATAGTTTCAGGGCACCCGCCATTTATTACCTAGTCTCACTAGTGTACCCCTAAATTTAGGGGTGTCTACTTTCCAAAATGGGGTCATTTGGGGGGGGTTTGTGCCATCTTGGCATTTTATGGCCTTCAAAACTGTAACGCCCTTAGAAAGCCTGAAGGCGGTGCTTGGTTTTCGGGGCCCCGTACGCGGCTAGGCTCCCAAAAAGTCCCACATATGTGGTATCCCCGTACTCAGGAGAAGCAGCAGAATTTATTTTGGGGTGTCATTTCACATATGCCCATGGCATGCGTGAGCAATATATCATTTAGTGACAACTTTGTGAAAAAAAAAAAAAAAAAAAAAAAGTTTGTAATTTTCCCGCAACTTGTGGCAAAATATAAAATATTCCATGGACTCAACATGCCTCTCAGCAAATAGCTTGGGGTGTCTACTTTCTAAAATGGGGTCATTTGTGGGGGTTTTGTGCCATCTTGGCATTTTATGGCCTTCAAAACTGTAATAGGTAGTGAGGAGTGAAGTCAAATATTTACGCCCTTAGAAAGCCTGAAGGCGGTGCTTGGTTTTCGGGGCCCCGTACGCGGCTAGGCTCCCAAAAAGTCCCACATATGTGGTATCCCCGTACTCAGGAGAAGCAGCAGAATTTATTTTGGGGTGTCATTTCACATATGCCCATGGCATGTGTGAGCAATATATCATTTAGTGACAACTTTGTGAAAAAAAAAAAAAAAAAAAAAAGTTTGTAATTTTCCCGCAACTTGTGGCAAAATATAAAATATTCCATGAACTCAACATGCCTCTCAGCAAATAGCTTGGGGTGTCTACTTTCTAAAATGGGGTCATTTGTGGGGGTTTTGTGCCATCTTGGCATTTTATGGCCTTCAAAACTGTAATAGGTAGTGAGAAGTGAACTCAAAAATTTACGCCCTTAGAAAGCCTGAAGGCGGTGCTTGGTTTTCGGGGCCCCGTACGCGGCTAGGCTCCCAAAAAGTCCCACATATGTGGTATCCCCGTACTCAGGAGAAGCAGCAGAATTTATTTTGGGGTGTCATTTCACATACGCCCATAGCATGTGTGAGCAATATATCATTTAGTGACAACTTTGTGTAAAAAAAAAAAAAAAATTTTTTTTTTGTCATTATTCAATCGCTTGAGGCAAAAAAATAAAATATTCAATGGGCTCAACATGCCTCTTATCAATTTCCTTAGGGGGTCTACTTTCCAAAATGGGGTCATTTGGGGGGGTTTTGTACTGCCCTGCCATTTTAGCACCTCAAGAAATGAGATAGGCAGTCGTAAACTAAAAGCTGCGTAAATTCCAGAAAACGTACCTTAGTTTGTAGATGTGACAACTTTTGCGCAAACCAATAAATATACAATTATTGACTTTTTTTTTACCAAAGACATGTGGCTGAATACATTTTGGCCTAAATGTATGACTAAAATTGAGTTTATTGGATTTTTCTAATAACAAAAAGTAGAAAATATCATTTTTTTTCAAAATTTGCGGTCTTTTTACGTTTATATCGCAAAAAATAAAAATCGCAGAGGCAATCAAATACCATCAAAAGAAAGCTCTATTTGTGGGAAGAAAAGGACGCAAATTTTGTTTGGGTACAACATTGCATGACCGCGCAATTACCAGTTAAAGCAGCGCAGTGCCAAAGTGTAAAAAGACCTCTGGTCATTTACCAGCAAAATGGTCCGGTCTGAAAGTGGTTAAGTATGTGGCATGGTGAGTTTTTTTTTAAGTTGTAGTTTTTTCTCACAATTCTTTGCTAAATTAAGATTTTTTATTTTTTTTTCAAAATTGTCATATCAAGATATTTCTCACACGCAGCATATGCATACAACAAATTACACCCCAAAATACATTTTGCTACTCTTCCAGAGTATGGCAATACCACGTGTGAGACTTTTAGACAGGCTGGCCACATACAAAGGCCCAACATTGAAGTAGCACCTTCAGGCTTTCTACGAGAATAAATGACATCTCATTTCTCAACCACCTATTATACTTTTGAAGGCCCTGGAGCACCAGGACAATGGAAACACCCACAAAATGACCCCATTTTGGAAAGCAACACATCATGTATAAAGCAAAAATTATACCCCAAAATACATTCTGCTACTCTTCCCAAGTATAGCGAAACCACATGTGCAAGACTTTTACACAGCCTGGCCTCAAACAAAGATCCAACATTGTAGTAGTACCTTCAGGCGTTCTAGGAGCATAAATTACACATCTCATTTCATTCCTACCCATCACACTTTTGAAGGTCCTGGAGCACCAGGACAGTGGAATTACCCACAAAATGACCCCATTTTGGAAAGTAAACACCCCGACGTATATTCTATGAGGCATGGGCTGCAGATAGGTACTCAGGTAACTGGGGCTGGAGACAGGTACTCGGGCACTCTGATGGGCTGGTGACAGGTACTCTGATGGGCTGGTGACAGGTACTCGGATACTCGGATGAACTGCGACAGGTACCAGAAATTTTATTATTTTTTTTGCATTTCATCAAGAGCACATCATCGAGCATGACGTCTTGTGGGCCTCCTCCACCTATTTGCCACAGGATCCCTGCGTGGACTCCCAGGGGCCCACAACAGTATGATCCCTGATTCCAGAGGATCACCTGCTGTGCTCCCGTGGAGATAGGGCATCCTTGTGTGTCCGGAAAAAGAGTTGTTGCTCTTTCCCGGTGGGACTTCGGCCCCCACTGTGTCACGACTTTGCGGATGGGTGCCCAATGTATGTAATGGGCACCCCTTGGGGCGTGTGTTTGCGGTGGCCCCTCTGTCTGTAGGCCGTTGGCGTTGGGCGGGACTTCGATGGAGAGGCGGCGCTCCCTCTGTGATACAGCATTCCCCCACGGCATCCGCTTTGTGGCATCACATCACATCACACGTCGCACCCACCTGACAGGCTGGGGTGGGGTATAAATAGACTCATGCGGCGTAATTTACGCTGCTGGAGTCCCAGGGAGCCCTACACCTCATGCAGCTGCTAACAGGAAAATCTATCGAAATTTATTTTCTTCATTTATGGTTTCTTCTATAGTCCATTTTGCTTTAAAGTCTTTGTACCCACGTACCAAATAGCATGTGAAGGCAAGTTTTTCTTTTATCATATAAGCAAGAACGCTTAAATAATTGAATTTATAAAGGGACCTTATTACAACTATACTGTCTCACTTAGGCCCTAATGTTACTTTACTTTCAGAGACCTGACTCTGGCTCTACACCGCTTAAACAATCATTGCTGTCAGCTGCATGCGATTATAAGCTCCTATTTATCCATTTAAAAGAGGTTTCTTATGTAAGCATATAACCCTTTTTTTCTGCTGAAGGATTTAATATCCTAATTAAATATAAATATAGACATGCACTAAGATTGACATGTCATACTAACATTTTTGATTGATTCACATGAAACATTGGTTTTAAAATCATACACAAGTTATTTAGGCCTCTCTCTGTGGGTGATCCAGCTTAGTTGGGAGTTTCCTGCGGGCAGGAGCATTTGTGTCCAGAAATTTGCACGAATATCAGTTACCCACTGCAGATCCGGCTCCGAGTCCCCAAAACATTGGGGCTAGAACCTCTGGTTGGGAAATTTTCTCAGTAATAATACAATTTTACTACCTAATCACATTTTAATTTCATAACCGTCTTCACAACATACTAGATGAAACTAAACACACAGTTCATAAATCTTGGAAACAATTCACATATGTGTTTGAACACTTGTCAAGCAGAATAGCCATGTGCCGGACCTCACTTTTCTACACTACAGATAAAGCCTATACAGCTTGGTCAGAATCTTGTCCTAGCCTGTGACTAGATAGTGAAAAATAATCAGAAAATCAATGTGACCACTCTAGGACTCTTGCATTTTAGCTAATCATGTTAGCCTGACAGGACTATTCAGTTCAGTAGGGCCTAACTGACTTAGGCCCCTTTCACACATGCGGACCGTATGTCCGTATTTCAACCATCCATTTGCGGATGAAGTACGGACATACATGCATCCCTATGGGATAGTGGGTATCTGCAGATGAACATCCGCAGACACCCAATATTGTCCGCCTCCGCTATGGTCCGATTCTGCAGACGGAGGAAAATCCTATTTTTCTATCCGTCTGCAGAGCCGATCGGATGAACGCGGATAGATGGTCCATGTTCATCCGATTTCCCATAGAGGAGAGCAGAGATCGGACAGGGCAGTCCGTGCACACTGTGAGTACTTAGAGTACGACACAGGCTCTTTAAAGGGGTTGTAAACCCTTGTGGAGCAGCCCCCAGAGCCCCCCCTTTACTTACCCAAACCCAGTCTTTCCAACGAGAATGAGCCCAGCAGCTCCAGCCACTGTCTCGGATCCTCATTGGACAGATAGCAGCAGGAGCCATTGGCTCCTGCTGCTGTCAATCAAATAAAATGACATGGGGCTGAGTCCTTCTGTCTGTCAATGGACACAGCAGCAGGACTTGGGAGCCCACCTGCACGAGTGCCCCCTAGGAAAAGGGGTCTCTGAGGGGGCATTCAATGTGGGGAGGAGGCAGGAGTGCCGCTGAGGGACCCCAGAAGAAGAGGATCGGGGCCATTCTGTGCAAAACCTTTGAACAGAGGAGGTAAGTATAACCTGTTTAAAAAAAAAAAATAACAAACGACGAACCTTTAAAACCCTTTAATCCTGATGATTTGGCTATATGCAGTTACCTTCAGGTGACTGGACAATGAAAAAAAAATAAAAAAAATAAAAAATAAAAAGGTATATGGGCAGCCCTCTATGTAATCACTCCCACTAGCCTCAGTTTTGTATTAAGCAATATGAAAAGCATAAGAACAGAGGGGAGGGACTTGTGTCCCGTACTGTACTCCAAGAAATGGATTTTGCTGGTAAGTCAAAAAATATGATTTTACCTGTAAAATCCTTTTCTTTGAAGTACACCACGGGACACAGAGCCATAGTAGTTACTATGTGGGTCATAGGCCACCTTCAGGTGATGGACACTGGCACGCCCTAAGACAAAAAGTGCCCTCCCTATATAGCCAAGACATACACGTGTATACCAAAGAAGGGAGGGAGCTCTGTGTCCCGTGATGTACTTCAAAGAAAAGGATTTTTACAGGTAAGCAGGTATAAAAATCCTATTTTCTTATCGTACATCACAGGACACAGAGCCATAGTAGTTAGTATGTGGGATTTCTTGTAACAATGGCAACTGACAGAGACTAGAGGACTTATACTGCAGCCTGCAGTACACTGCGTCCAAAGGTGATATCCTCATGACCTTTTACATCGATTTGATAGAATCTGGTAAATGTATGGACTGAAGACCAACTTGCGGCCTTGCAGATCCGAGCCATGGAGGACTGGTGATGCACTGGCCAAAAAGCACTAACAGCTCTGGTGGAGTGCGCTTTAACATGAAAAGGAGGAATTTTCCTCTTTAGACCATAAGCCTGAACAATCAATTGACGAATCCATTTCGAAATAGTAGATTTTAATGCTGCCTGTCCTCTTTTAGGACCTTCTGGTAATACAAACAAAACATCTGTTTTGCAAATCTGGGCGGTCACCTTTAAATAGACTTTTACCGCTCTCACTACAGCAAGGGGATGTAGTGACCTCTCTTCCATAGACAGAGGTTCTGGGAAAAAAGAAGGTAGGACAATATACTGATTTAAATGAAAACCTGTCACTATCTTTGGTAGGAATCTAGAGTGAGGCTGTAATACCACCTTATCCTTATGAATAATCAAATATAGCTCTTTAGAAGAAAGAGCTGCCAACTCCAATACTCTTCTGGCAGAGGATATGGCAACCTTAAAAAAAAAAAAAAAAAAAAAAAAAAAAATTTCCTAGTCAAGAGGACCAAGGGAATAAACCGTATAGGCTCAAAAGGCTGTTTTTGTAACGCCAACAGGACTAAATTCAAATCCCAAGGGTTTGGGGTGTCCTGACGGGAGGATTAATACACGTTACCACCTGAATAAAGCTACGAACCAGAGACTGAGAAGCAAGAGGCAGTTGAAACAATACTGATAAGGCCGACACCTGGCCTTTGATAGTACTCAAGGCCAGCTTCATTTCCAATACCATCTGTAGGAATTCAGTGCCAACACCTAGATTCAAACTAGGAGACATATGCCTTCCAAATTCTATAGTGTATGACTCTGGAGGCCGGCTTCCTAGCATTAACCAAAGTAGACACTACTGAAGGAGACAGCCCACGGTCCTTTAGAATGTGGGTCTCAATAGCCAAACCGTTAAATTTAGCGTTTGTAAGTTAGGATGGAATACCGGACCTTGCGCGAGAAGGTCTGGCCACAGTGGCAGGGTCCAAGGGTCTCCTACTGCCATATTGATGATCTCGGCAAACCAAGATCTCCTCCTTCCCTTCCTGCTTGATCCTGCAAAGAAGGCACGGAAGCAGCAGAACCGGAACACATGGATCAATGAAAACTGATCCCATGGAAAGACCAAGGCGTCTGTTCCACATGCCAGCGGAATCCCTCGTCCTTGACACAAAGTTGTCGACCTTGTTGTTGAATCTGGACGCAAACAGATCCACGTCCAGAACACCCCATCTTTGACATATCCACAGAAAAATGTTGGGGTGAAGGGACCATTCTCTCCGAAAAACTTGTTGGCGACTGACATTCCTATCCCTGGAATGAAAATCACCAATAGGCAAGGAACGTTGCTTTCTGCCCAAGATAGAACATGATTCACCTCTTTGGGCTGCACGACTTTTCGTGCCCCCCTGGTGACTGATGTAGGCCACCACCGTGGCATTGTCGGATCGAATCCTGACAGGACAATTCCGTAGTCTGAGCATCCAGGCCTCTAGGCCAGACGTACTGCCGGAATTTCTAGAACAATGATCGGCAAGGTCCTTTCTGACTTGGACCCCCTTCCTTGGTCAGATGCTTCTTCTGGGACTGCTCCCCAGCCTAGAAGGCTGGCATCCATTGTTACCACTTTCCAGGATACTGGTAGAAAAAATCTCCCCTGTTGAAGGTTTCTGGATATCAACCACCAATTGAGGCTCTGACGCACCTCGGGGGGAAAAGCGCATTGGAAAGTCCAAAGCCTTGACCTTCTTGTTCCAAGTTGACAGAATACTGAGATGGGAAATCTCGGAATTCCAGTTTGTAACCTAGAGAAATTGAGGAAGCCATCCATCTGTCCTGGCAATGTTCCTGCCAGATCTTTGAAAAGTGCAGAAGCCTTCCCCCCACTCGAGCGAATGGGGGCGTCCCTTCATAATGAGGCCTTAATATTTTGCTTTGCGGGTTTCCTGCCCCAAGTTCTCTTTTGGCCCCGGGACTGTCCTTGAGGTCTTCCTCTTGAACCTGACAGTGGAGGATGTCGTGACTGCCTGGAGGCAGATGCACGTTTAAAGGAAAAACGTTTAAACTTCTTCTTTACTGGTAAAAGAGAACTTTTCCCATTAGAAATTCTTTGGATATACTTATCCAGATTGTGTCCAAACAACTGTTCACCATGAAATGGGAAACTGGCCAAGAGCTTTTTACATGGTGCTTCGGTTGACCAATTTTTCAACTATAGGATTGTACGCATATATACCAGCCCTAGCATAAGCCGTGAGGCTTGAATAATAGAATCTTTCATATCATCCACTGTGAAACACAGTGCTTCTGATATGCCAGCCATCTGCTGGGCCTGCTGATCAGCAATAATTTCGAATACCTCTACAAACTGGTCCTTTATGAACTGAGATACTCCAATCGCCGCTAATACCGGCTGAACGACTGAACCTGCAAGAGAAATGTTTTTAAAAAGAAATTCCAACTTTTTATCTGTTGGATACTTCAATATTTGCGCATTGTCTACAGGACAAATCAGGTTCTTGTTTACAGAGGATATAGCAGCATCAATTGCTGGAATCCCCCATTTCTTAAAGAATTCCTTCTCCATAGGATAAAGTATAGAAAACTTTTTCGGAGGAAAAAAACTTTATCTGGGCGCTCCCACTCAGAATACGTAAGCTTTTTTAAACCATGAATGGATAGGAAAGGTATCAACAGATTGGGGAGCTTTAGTGATCCCCAACCAGAGGTGGGCTCATACATTGACCTCGTTACAGGCAGTAAAAAAGTTGAGCGGACCAACTTAGCGAGGGAGTGTACCAACAGTCTCTCCTGTGAGACCGATCCCTCCATATTGGGATCTTCGGAAGAGGAGTCATCAGCCTCTTCCTGATCTTTTGAGATAACTTCTTGATCTCTCGCCCCCTGTTCCTCAGTATGAGGGTCCTGAGCAATGCACGGGGATCTGCTGCTCTTAGGCCCACTTCGGGAAGCGAATAAAGCATCAATCTAATGTTCAAAACTTAAAATGAAAAAACCTCCTGTGATATATATAGGGACTGTATTGTCCAGAGCTGCTGCAACACCAGCACCCCCAGATGGCTCACTCTGACCAGCCACATCACTCTGAGGAGGATGCCTTTTTAGATATGGTATATCTAGGTTGTTGTGAAACAGACCCTCTAGAACCCTTTGAGGTGTTCCTTGTCCCCCTTCCGCTCATAGCCTGATGCACAAAGCAGAGGCACTACCAGAAGGAATGCATACAATGCTTGGGCTATAGTCCAGCACAATTGCTGCTATTAATGCCCAGCCTGATGCAGCAGTTAAAACGTTAAAACGTGTCAAAGGAAATGCCTGTCTCACCAAACCTGTTAAGACCACCTTTTGGTCGTGTCCCTCCACAGCCTGCAGTAGCTACAGGCATCATCCAGATATCATCTTTTTCAGCCAGCGATTCTGTGGACTGTAAGAACAATAATAGCAGGAGTTCAGCAGCTTGATCATTCTTACAGGCGGCAGGGAGGGGAGGCACATTTACCGCCTCGCCCGTGCGATTGACAAACTGGAGAATGAATCAGTTGCCACTGGAAGTTGAGCATAGAGTGGTCCCCAGTCATCTCTATGACCCTCAGAGTCCAGGCTGGCAGAAGTAAACAATGTCAAGGACACAGCTGGAGAGGCCGAGACAGTTTATTTTTTGATCTCAGCCTTTCCAGCCTGAAGGATAAATGTGGGATCTTATAAGAGGACATCTCCATAAAGAGGACCTGCCACGCACTATTCCTATTACAAGGGATGTGTAGATTTCTTGTAAAAGGAATAAAAGTGATAAAAAAATATAAAAGAGAAAGTATAAAAGTAAAAGAATAATTTAAAAAAAATGTAAAGCACCCCGTCCCTGTGTGCTCGCGCAGAGAAACGAATGCAAACGTAAGTCGCGCCCACGTATGTAAACTGCATTATTACACATATGAGGTATTGCTACGTGTGTTAGAGCAAGAATTATAGCCCAAAACCTCCTCTGTAACTAAACAGGTAACCTGTAAAAACGTTTAAAGCGTCACCTATGGAGTACCAAAGTTTGGCGCCATTCCATGAGTGTGTTCAATTTGAAAGTGTGACATTAGGTATCTATTTACTTGGCGTAACATCTGTCACATTATACAAAAAGAATTGTGCTAACTTTTTTTTTTTTAATTCATTAAACTTTTGTTTTATTTAAAACATAAAAGTATTAAAACACATTATTTAAAATATAAAAGCGTTTGAAAAATCGTTTGCCAAGTACCCTGTGACATAAAAAGTTGCAATGACCACCATTTTATTCACTAGGGTCTCTGCTAAAAAAAATCAAAAAAATACAGTGATACCTCGGTTTTGCGAGTAACATGATATATGAGCATTTTGCAAGACAAGCTATATTTAAAAAAATCCTGACTTGACTTGCAAGCGCTGTCTCGCAAGACAAGCAGGACTCAAGCCGCTGATGTATGCATTACTGTAGGTGGCCAGAGGTCCGGGGGCGCTGGAGGACTCATAAATGCTCTGAGACACTCTGAGCTGGGTGGGGTGGGCGTAACGTGCGTCAGAGCACCTGAAAGTGTCAACAGTTCCCGAGTGTCTGAGCGTCACCAGCGCCCCCGCACCTCTGGCCACATACAGTACTGCATACATCAGCAGTGGTTGCGGAATGAATCACCTGAGTTTCCATTATTTCTTATGGGGAAACTCGCTTTGATATACGGATTACAAGCATGCTTCTGGAACGAATTATGCTCGTAATCAAAGGTATTACTGTATATAATGTTTGGGGGTTCTGAGTAATTTTCTAGAAAAAAAATGGATGATTTTTACATATAGGAGCGAAGTGCCAGAATTGGCTCAGATGGGAAGTGGTTAAGGAGGGATGGGCTCCCTCCAGGCTTACCAGCCCTCTGCATAGCCATTATAATGCATGTGCTTCCACTGTGGAGGCTCTCAAAATTTAGAGTTAGGACAGAATGCAATGATTTAAAAATCTCATAAATCCAAATTTTATTCACAATAGAAAATATACCTAATGTTTAAAACTGAAAAAATGCACTATTTTAAGAAAATGAGATAACTTTGAAATTGATGGCAGCAATACATCTCAAAAAAGTTGGGATGGGACCATGTTTACCATGGTGAAGGGGCCCCTCTTTTACAAACACTCTGGGAACTGAGACCAGTTGCTAGAGTTTTGAGAGAGGACTGTTGTCCCATTCTTGCCTACAATAGGATTCTAACTACTCAACAGGTCTAAGTCGTCTGTCATATTTTTTATTATTTAAATCAGTCTTCTGCTCTTTATGCTGGTTATCCTTCCAATATGCAAGGGAGTAAAACGAGAATGCAATAGAATATGACATATACAGTACCTTCAAGGAAACCTGGTGTTGTTCCAATGTTATATTTGTGGATCTTATACGTATCTGTTTTTAAACATCTTGAGACCAGGCGAGGAATCTAGCTAGAGGTTGTGATAAGTATATTCTTGTATTCTGATTGTAAACTTTGTAACATTGTGATTTCTTTTAATACCTTTATGTTGTTTTTTTTTTTCTAATTCTGCTGTGTAGTATATTCTTATGGTCTTGGGAAATAAATGTAACATGTTTACTAAGCAGATGTGTTTGTTATATCACTGTGCTTATCAGACTCTTTAGACTAGCTAACTATAGGGAATAGACATATTAATATACAGGTACAATAGTAAATATTCTGGTGAAATTTTTTTGTCTGATATATGTGTATGTGTTAACGTTTATTGTATTGTTAGGTCTGTAGCCAGTCAAGAGTACTGGTGAGAGTAAGGGTTTGATCAACCCTGGTTATCTGATGTAGCCTGCAGATTGACAGGATAAACCACACATCTTTGAGGAAAAAGTGGGAGAAATATAGATTTTAATTTTTTTCATAAATTGATTTCTTTTTTATTATTTAGTTTATTTTTATTTTTCCCTATGTGAGTGTGAAGTAGCTCTCTGTTCCAATAGAAGTTCAATGTGGCCTGTGATCTAAGAGGGCTTAAGAATCAGTGGTATAGTAAGGCTTTAAGAGTATGCCTTGTGTCTTGGAGTGTGTCTCCTGGTTCTGGGACTAGAGGTAAAAAGTTAGCTTTTAAACAGCTTTATCAGTGTGTGTGTTTTATCTATCTGTCTATCTGTGTGCATTGTGTAAGCAACTGGCTGAGCAACTTCAGTGTAGCTAGTTGCAGATTAGCATATCAATGGAAGTCATTGAAGGTTTCATTAACAAGCACAGCTGTGTTAGATTTGAGTCTATACAAGAGAATGATTTAACACGCCAATTCAGCAACCTTTTCAGACAATGTAATACACATAATGATCTCATAAATAAAAAATCGAAAAAAGGCAGGAAATCCAAGATGGCCAATAGTATATGCATGTTGTTGATGAAAGACGTTACGGAAAAAAACAAGTCCAATGGAGATGCGGAAAAAAAGCAATTCTTGGAACAGGTAGAAAGTGTAACTGAGACTATAGTAGCAATGGTTGCAAAGGCAGATGCAAATGTTGGTGATCGCTTTGAACAATTAGTGACTGAGAAATGTGTATTGGAACAGAGATTAGATGAATTAGAACAAACGTGTAAAGTAAGAGAAAGTTGCATTGCCTCTTTGAATCAAAGAGAGGCTAAGAATTTGTGTTATACTGCTTAGGAAGGAATTACAGGGTGCACAGGCAGCCATAATGGAGTTACCCTCCGAACTTGCAAAAGCTGAACAGTCACAGTGCTCAGCAAAGATAGAGGCTCTAGAACAAGTATTAAGTCAGCCACTGGTGGCTTCTCCTGAAAATAATGCTAGTTACCTGGCATTCATGCTTTCATTACTTACCGTATATACTCGAGTATAGGCCGACCCGAATATAAGCCGAGGCCCCCAATTTACCCCCAAAAAACTGGAAAAAATTATTGACTCATGTATAAGCCGAGGGTGAGACATGCCTGTCCATCCCTGTGTGTCCGTCCATCCCTGTGGGTCCATCCATCCCTGTGTGTGTGTCCATGCATCCGTGTGTGTGTGTGTGTGTGTGTCCATGCATCCGTGTGTGTGTGTCCATGCATCCGTGTGTGTGTGTGTGTGTGTGTGTCCATGCATCCGTGTGTGTGTGTGTCCATGCATCCGTGTGTGTGTGTGTGTGTGTGTGTGTGTGTGTGTGTGTGTGTGTGTGTCCGTGCAGCCTACCTGTGTCCAGCCTGCCTGTGTCCGTCCAGCCTGCGTCCCGTCCAGCCTGCGTCCCGGCCCGGCCCGGCCCGGCCCGTCCCGTCCCGAGCCGAGCCTCCGTCCTTCAGCTCTTCGTCGGCGGCCATTCTAGGATTCAAAAGCCGCGCCTCCGTCGGTGATAGGCGGAACACTCAATTTCCCACTGACTGCTGTTCCGCCTATCGGATGTCCGTGATAGGCGGAACACTCAATTTCCCAGCAGCCTGTGTTCCGCCTATCACGGGCATCGTCTCATCCTCGTCCGTAGTACGAGGATGAGACGATGCCCGTGATAGGCGGAACACAGGCTGCTGGGAAATTCAGTGTTCCACCTATCACAGGCGAAGGCGGAGCCGGAGGCGCGGCTTTTGAATTCTAGAATGGCCGCTGTCTGTCTGCTCGACACGCTGATCGAGCGGGCAGACAGCGATGACTCGAGTATAAGCCGAGGGGGGCACTTTCAGCCTCAAAAAAGAGGCTGAAAATCTCGGCTTATACTCGAGTATATACGGTATATATACTTACTTACATATCCAATGCGTTCATTACTTTTAGAGTCACCTTATTCCTAATATGCAAATGCACAGCAATGTTTTCTGACTTTTCTGATCTACACACTTGTGAACCAGTGCTACAGTCATGTACATTCAGTAGAGAAGATAAAATGGTGTTAAGATGTTTGCCTGCCAATGCCATTCAGATACCAAAAAAGAATCATAGGACTGCTTACCTGTCTTCAAATTGTGGTTTGTAAGGTGTCTGTTCTGGCGTGTAAAAGCTGGAGCGGACCGTTTCCTCTTGGATGTCGGGGCTATCCACCTGACCATGGGGTGACACCCTTGAAGCACATGGAGTTTGGTACACTGTGGCATTCCACATTTGTGTCTCATCTTGTATTGGTATAAAGTCTTCTTCTCCTGTACCACTACTATCGCTATAGCTATCCCTCCTAGAGGGGTTCTTAAGTCTCCTTATATTTGTATCTGCTACCTCTTCATCCTCATCTGAACTATCATCTTGTTCATGTGCAAGTGAATGGTCGGAGCTACGAAAGCCACCTTGGTTCTCATCCGGTAGAAACTTTTGCGGGGTATTTAGTGGTGTCTGAATGAATGGAAATAGACATGATTTTAGTATGAATCATATAAGCTAACACGTACAAACTTGCTCACACTGTCTCTGCCAATAGTTGAAAACAAATCAAATGTGCCTTATTGCTACCACATGTTCCAATTATTTAGTGCCTGAGAAAAAGTGCATATATTTATAGTGCATAATCTAATAGTGTCTTCTGATTAATGGCCTAATTAGTATAATGCCAGTGTCATTCTATGACATGGATATGAACATCCTAATGATGTTAACTGCTGAACAAGTATTACTGTTTTGGCAGAAGTATACAGTACATAGCACCCATAAAAGTCTCAGACATGGACCGTCTTCTTCTCACCAGCATCACAGAGCTAATTTCTGGCAATGTACCAGCTGGTGGTCTGCACATCAGAAGAGTGACTTCTGGATACGTCCCCCTCAGAGCTGAAACAACTTCCTGGGAGTAGAAAAAGAGAAAACTAGTTTAAAATGCCGTCATTTTATTAGAAATGGCAGAACATTCATCTGAACTTGTGAATGTAAATCCAATAAAACAGCTTACCTGCTGTGTAAGTCCTTTCAATGAGGCTCCATTCACCTTTAGGATGACATCGCCAACATTTATTTTGCCACAATCTGAAGCTGGCTGACCTGGAAACAGTTTCTTAACTCGAACTATGCTTGAATCACTCTGACCTGAAAGGGGATTTTCCTCTCGAGAAAAGCTAAATCCCAGGCCAGAACTGCTCTTCACTAGTTTCACTTCATATACATTGTCTGGAAGAGAAAAAAAAAAAATGTTCAAAAGCCTAGCAGATGAATGCATTGAAAATAAATGATAAAAAAATGGAAAAGGATAAACATCCTCCCATAGCACTGTATATTATGGTAACTTTTGATCGGAATGTTTATGATTTAGACCAGGTTTGGCCTAATTACTGTCTGGATGGTAAAACAAATAGAAAGTTGACAAAGGAGATTGATGCAATGGGACACAAAATTAGGGAAAGCTGCATATAACATTAGCAGTCAATTGCATTAGTTTCAGGACAGATTAGATACCCAATGTACATCTATAGACGATATATTGCTTTAAAGAGAGTGTTAAAAAACATTATTCCAAAGAGCCACTTATGTTCTCAAAATATTATCACTGTAAGTCACCCTATATCAGGGGTGCCCAACCAGTGGCCCGGGGGCCACATGTGGCCCGCAGAGCCCTCTGATGTGGCCCTCGACCTCCTGCTCTCTGATGGCGGGTTGGCAAGCCCAGATTGTGCGTTGCTGACCCCCCATCCCAGAGCATCAGTGTTATTAATGAAGCCGGTAGTAGAGAAAAGTGGCTACAGAGCTGCATAAACTGATGCTTCCTGTATAGCGCCACCTCCTGGTACAGGCGGAGTGATACCAAATGCACTCTGCCTGAGACATCAACAGCCGGCGATACCTGAATGGAAGACTGTTTTTAAAGGTACATTTATTACTAAAATCACAGTGTATATATGGGCATCTCTCTTCTGCAGTGGTTACTAGGCTGCTTTCAAACTGATCCGCAGGTGCAGCGCAGAACACCTATGGGTAACCTGCACTGAGCCATAGACTTCTGTTATTACCTGCAGGTGTGGTGAGCTTTCAGAAAGTGCATCACACCAATAGGATATAATAATAGAAGTCTAAGGCAAAGAGCAGCTAACCCACAGGTGTACTGCACTGCACTTGCAGTACAGGTAAACCACAGCACACACAGTGTGAAAGCAGCATTAGGCTCCTTTGGCATGATCGGTCCGACCCAAATAGGACCCTCCGTTCACCTCTATTGAGCCACAGATGTAAACGGACTTGTGACCGTATATACCCAACTACTTCCAATCCAGTCCACTAAAAAAAAAAAAAAAAAAAAAAAAACAGAAGTCATCATGGCAGACCAGATCAGAAGGCCCATAGAGTAGAGCGAGCCGTGTCTGCTCTGCATATGCAGGGTGGACATGGACCTGTCATCCACTCGCTCCACTCGTTGTGGCCCGTGACTGGTTACTAAGTCGCTTAAGTGGCCCTCGTTCTTTAAAAGGTTTGGCACCCCTGCCCTATATGAAGTGTATAATTTGCTGGACCGCACATTTGTGCCAATATTAATTAGATTCTTTGAGAACTTGTAGTCTGCAAGTGTCCTTTAAAACCACTAGAGGGCAACCAAGAAATGTAAAGCAGCTACTTGCTTGCATTACCAGCTTCAAAGCCTCAAGTTTCAACAGAAGGGCCCCATCAAAATGTACTGTTTAGGCCATTTAAAGTGCAATTCAGGCAACTTGAAAAATTTTGCGACTGTTCTAAAGAGTTACCTTAAAATTACCTTATAAATTTATCTTAATGTGACTGTCACTTGAAAAAAATACCGCCCCCCCCCCCCCCCCCCAAAAAAAAAAAATCCAGTCTTATGGTTCTGCTTAAATTTTGGCCCATAATGATTAGGCAAACTTTGGTGCTTCCAGGTAGTTTAGATGACTCCCTACCCCATTTATTCTGGCTGCATTACTGATTAATTGGAATTTGTGGGAAGTAGGGTGGGAATATTCTACACTACCAGAAAGTGCATTTCCTAATCAGAATCAGAACAAACATTTAGTCAGGACTTGAATTAGACCAGAGTTAAAGTGATTGTAAAGTCTCTTTTTTTTTTTTAAATAACAAACATGTTATACTTACCTACCCTGTGCAGGGGTTTTGCACAGAGCAGCCCGGATCCTCCTCTTCTTGGTACTTCTGGCCCCTTCCTCCCGACAAGTGCCCACACAGCAAGCAGCTTACAATGGGGGCACCCGTGCCAAGCCCCAGCTCCCTGTGTCCATTCAGACACTAAGCTGTGGCCTGGTCCCCTTTCTTTCCTCATTGGCTGACTTTGACAGCAGCAGGAGCCAATGGCACCACACTGCAGTCTCAGCCATTGAGGAGGGGAGCCACGGGCAGCCGAGACAATCCAACAAAATTGCTGGAACTAGATGGGGCTCAGGTAAGTATTAGGGGGGCTGCTGTATACAGAAGGCATTTTATCTTAATGCATAGAATGCATTAAGATAAAAAAATTCTGCTCTTACAATCACTTTAACCTCTTCAGCCCCGGAAGATTTGGCTGCTCAATGACCAGGCCATTTTTTGCGATTCGTCACTGCGTCGTCTTAACGGTCGTGCGACGCAGTACCCAAACAAAATGTATGTCCTTTTTTTCCCACAAATAGAGCTTTCTTTTGGTGGTATTTGATCGACCTCTGCAGTTTATGTTTTTTGCGCCATCAACAAAAAAATACCGACAATTTTTAAAAAATATATATTTTTTACTTTCTGCTATAAAACATACCCAATAAAAAAAAAACATAAAAAATCAAATGTCTTCATCGGTTTAGGCCAATATGTATTCTTCTATATATTACTGGTAAAAAAAAATCCCAGTAAGCATATATTGACTGGTTTGCGCAAAAAGTTATCCCCTCTACAATGTAGATAATTAGAAGACTCTGGACGGCCGCACTCCAAAACAAATTCAATGCCGTTAATTCGTAGAACAGAAACACATCAAATGAATCACAGCAAAAGCAACAACAGCTAACGCGTATCACACTACCGAGAGTGCTTATTCATAGCTGACAAACATGAGAGCAAGTGACGATATATATGGTTCACAATCTGACACATAATGAATTGATCAATTGTTCAATTAATCAATAAAACAGCTCATTCACTAAAAACCAGCATAATCACATTAAGCGAGTGATGAAGGCTCTCAATGTGTGTCACTGAAACATGAATGATGAAACCAAACATTGCTCCCCTCTACAAACTATGCTACATTTCTATTTTTTTTACTAGTAATGGTGGCGATCAGCGATTTTTAGCAGGACTGCGACATACAAATCTGACACCAAGTAACACTTTTTGGCGATCAGTGACACTAATACAGTGATCAGTGCTAAAAAACACTCTCACTGTATAAAGGACACTGGCAGGGAAGTGGTTAACATCAGGGACGATCAAAGGGTTAAGTGTGCTCCTAGGGAGTGATTTATAACTGTGTGGGGAATGGTTTAACTGGAGGAAGAGAGGGATCTGTGTTCCTGATTAGCAAGAACACAAAATCTCTCTTCCTCTCTGACAGAATGGTGGTCTGCCTTGCTTACATAGGCAGACCACC
Organism: Lithobates pipiens; assembly: GCF_037356315.1. Lineage (NCBI taxonomy): Eukaryota > Metazoa > Chordata > Amphibia > Anura > Ranidae > Lithobates > Lithobates pipiens. The sequence continues at coordinate 236,068,002 of NW_027507718.1, forward strand.
ATTCTGCCTCTCTAGCGAACGATCGGCGTGTCCTGACGACCATCACTGGTGCCGGACCCACTGGCTGGCTTCAGAAGAGGAAACAACGTACAGGTACGTTGTTTCTCACAGCCAGGCTGCCCTGCAGCAGTAAATGTGCGGTGGGCAGTCTGGAAGTGGTCAGATGAGCTCCTTCCATACATTTTCTATAAGATTAAGGTCTGGAGACTGGCTAGGCCATGCCATGACCTTAATGTGCTTCTTCTTGAGCCACTCCTTTGTTACCTTGGCGGTATGTTTGGTATGGAAGGGAAGACCAATCTTTAGAGTTCTGGCTGTGGGAAGAAGGTTCTCATCCAAGATTTTACAATACATGGCCCCATCCATTGGCCCCCCAAGGCGGCACAGTCAGCTTGTACCTGTAGCAGAGACACAGCCCGAAAGTATAATGTTTCCAGCTCCATGCTTGATTCTAGGGATGGTGTTCTTAGGGTCAAAAAAACAATAATAATCTCCTGAGCTTGGGTGTTTAGTCTATAAATAGGTGGTGCGACCAACCATTTAAATGAAAACAGTGCCTGCAGTCTTGCAGCCCTCCTCAGAACAAGGAGTATTCTCGAAATTGGAACAAAAAAGAAAGGAGGGCGCACCGACCTTGTGCATTACCAATAGTAAATTTTATTAAAAGCATAAAAACAATGTTTATACTCAAACGAGCATGTAAAAGAGGCTTGTCAGTTGCTGAGACTGCATCTCTAAACACCTGATGTTGCGAGGATCAGATAATATCCCAAATGGCTGACGCGTTTCAAGGGTACGCCCCTTGAAACAAGTCAGCCACTTGGGATATCATCTGATCCTCTCAAACATCAGGTCTGGGTTGCAGGTGTCTAGAGACGCAATCCGGCTTTCATGCATCCTAAATACCTTAAGCCTTTACAACCACTAACCTCTTCCCGCCAGCCGCACACAATATATGCAAACTCTTGGTGGGTGAAATTTAACACAGAGAGGCCACATATACACAGCCTTATGTAAACACAAAACTGTGCTGAGAATGCGCTCCCAGCACAGTCAGTGTGGACCGGCTCCTGATGCACACTTGCGATTGTAATCTTTCCAACATGTGACCATTGTGACAGCCAATCACAGTGGTCAAATGACCCGAATGATCAGCTCCGCCTCCCAGCAACTAGAAGTTCGCAAAAGGGCCAGGAGGCGGAAAGGGGTTAAGCAATGAGAAAACTGCAAAATAAACAGGCTCACTGCAAAAATTGTAAAAACTGGTTTATTGGGGGTATACAGCTGTGAGAGCTGAACTGGTTAAATGGAAAATGCTTACATATGGTTGGTCAGTTCCTGACAAACAGCAGTATTAAAGAAGGAGGAATAAGTAAAAAAAAAAAAAAAAAAAAAGGGGGGGGGGGGGGTAGAACAAGCAGATATTGGCAAATACGAGATTTGCAAGTATAGTTGGAATGTAAGACAAATTATATAATACCATGAGTATTCTTCTTAATATTAATATTAAAACTAACTCAACTAGAAACTGAACTCTGGGAACTGTGCTAAAAAAAGGCAAGCAGAGGGCAAAGCACTAGTCATCAAAACTGCATGTGGTTTTACTGCAGCAAGGTTCCTTATTACTGACATTCCATGCCTTGTCCTGCATGACGACTGTATGGAAGCAACGATTTTGGTTGAGGCAAGTTTTTGCTTCCTCATATCATAGCCTTCAACAAGAGGGCAATAAGGAAAAAACAGTAGTGAAATCATCAATTTTCACTTTGCTAGTTCTGAGACTAGAAATGCCTTAGATCTCACACAGCTGACAGAGATATAAGGCTGTATACATGCTGGTAGCTGGGCACCCTCACATCCCAGGAAATGCACTGCTAATTTCAGGAGCAATTCAAGCCAAAGTATACAGTTTAGGGGATACTGCTGAGGCACTGACACTTGTAGATGTTACCTATAACATTTTAGTTTTAATTATATTTCAGTAAATTATAAGATTTCTTGTCACCTTTTCGATTTGGATATCCCAGAAAAGAGTGTGGCTCTCCCCATGGGGACACAGATGGCAATAAAAGTGTGATCAGAAAAAGAAAAGCGAAAAAAAAAAAACTATTTAGCGAAGATACAAGTTACATACTGTACTAGTAGTTTATTGCCATTTTCAAAGTGTACATAAAGCTTACCATTAGTTATAAAGCTATATTCTGGTGGTACAGAAGCCTTCTGTTCTTGTTTGCTTGTCTCAGCTTGGTTAGGTGGTGTACATTGAGGAGTAACTGGAGCATGGACTTTCACTGCTGGTAGCTGTCCTTTTTCCAATAACAACGTTACCACCTGCAAAAATAGTCACAACTTAAATAAGAACTTCGGGCAAATCTAAAACATATTGTCTGCTCAAACTACACACAAATACAAACAAATGAAGCATGGCAATAACAGTCCAAATCCAGCCCCAGGTTTTATTTGCGCTCTGTCACCATTAGAGACATTTAGCCTTAGTTCCTAGGTGATTTGTGGTGAAGCAGTGCTAAATAACTCTACAAAAATACTAAAAAAGGATTACTAATAATAAAGTGCTAAACTATTCCTGGGTATCTCTAGACCAATCTTACAGTTTAAAGTGCTAATATTAAAGTGCTTATATCAAGCTCACTTCTCAATGTGCAAAATAATGCAATAATAGTTAAATCAAAACGATATATATATATATAAAAAATTCACAGGAATGACTAATGTAATGTAACTTCAAATGTTAAGCAATAGTGTCTATAGGAGTAAGTGCAGCAAAGAAAGGAAAAAGTCCAAACGCAGATAGTATAACTTGTGTGTCCTATATGTCGGTGAGTGGTCTGTGGAACTTGAGAATGGTTTGATGCGCTCATAATGGGGGGGGGGGGGGGTTTAAGCGGGTGGTTTGGACAGAACCGTAGACTCCCTGAATTGTAGCCAGCAGGCCCATGTGTTATTAAATTTGGTTGGGTTAACGTTCGCTTGGCAGATGAGTTTTTCCATTTCTGCAATTCTGCCCACCCGTCGGATCCATTCATTTGCCGTGGGAGGTACAGTGTTCGTCCAAATTACTAGGACACACATTTGCCGTATTGATAAGGTGTAGCATAAGGGATTTTTTATACGAAGAGGGGGGCACGGGGTATGATGGAGCAAGTATTGTGCAGGTAAGAAGACTGGGGTGTATGTGGTGATGTGGAAGATTAGGCGATGGATTTTTGTCCAAAATGGATGGATGAGAGGGCACTCCCACCATATGTGAAGTAGGCTGCCTCTCGCCACATTGCATCTCTAGCAGGTTGGAGGGACAGTGGGGTGGAAGTTGTGGATCTTATCTGGTGTCCTATACCACCTGGAGAATAGTTTGTATCTATTCTCCTGAGTCGAGACATTAATCAAGCCTTTAGGAGCGTGGGTGAATATGCGTTCCCATTCAGTAGGGGTTAGAACTATGGACAGTTCATATTCGCCATTGTTTTACAATTTTGTCCTCTAACATTGTGCTTCGAGAATAGGAGAGCATAGGTAGTGGAGAGCAAGTGACTTTGGGGTTCATCATTGTTACACAGTTGTTCAAAGGGTGTGCCTCTGTGCCAAAGAGAGGTGGGCTTGGTCGTGTCGAAAAAAATGCCGCAGTTGCAGCTATTTGTAAATGGCAATGTTGTACTCTGGCAGTTTAGCGGAAACTGCTGGGTAGGGTTGGAAAGTACCACAAAGTGTTGTGCCTGTGCGTGTGAGTTGTGTGGGCTGCCGGCTGGGTCTCATAATGATAGGCCTGGGGAGAACTCAAGGTTGTTGTCCAATGGAGTCATAGGGCCTGGAAAAGGTGTTACAAATAGTGTTTTTCATGCTAGTCGGAAGAGAGTCAATGTCGCTACAATAAGTGGGTGTGTCGAGTATTCCTTGGGTGTAGATTTGTGATCAATCCAGGGTGAGTAGGACAGTGGCAGTTTGGAGAAAGAGTTTTCCAATGTGATCCAATCATGTACGCACCAATCTACCAACCTAGTTAGGTGACATGCCCAGTGGTATTTTTGGAGGTCTGGGAGGCTGAGGCCCCCTAATAGTTTGTTGCGAGGATTAGTCGGGGGGTCTTGGAAGCCCAGATAAAGATCCTGCACATACGTTTGTAGGATGTGAAGAAGGAAGTGGGTAGTCTAATGGGGATCACTTGGAAGAGATAGAGGAGCCTGGGCAAGATATTAATTTTCAGTATGTCAACCCTGCCTAGCCAAGTGAAGGAGCTCACCTTGGATGGACAAGAACATTGGCAGGAAGTTTCTAGCGTAGAGGTCATGCAGGTTAGTAGGGATTTTGATTCCGATATATATTTCATGAGGTTCCCACCCGATTGGGAAATTGTGTTTGCATTGTGTGACAGTAGTGGTTGAGAGGGTGATATTAATCGCTTTCGATTTCTCAAAATGTATTTGCAGGTTGGATAAGGTTTTGAATAATGAGAAGTCTGCCAGAAGGTTGGGGATAGTAACAATGGGGTCTGGAAGTAAGAGTAGAATATTGTCCACATATGTGGCTATTTTGTTTAGTTTTTGTATCACTTGTTTAATTGATCACTAAGTATATTAGCGCTTTGTATAAAATAAAGTATCTCACAAGTACACCCTTCACATTTTTGTAAATATTTTATTATCTCTTTTCATGTGACAACACTGAAGAAATTACACTTTTCCACAATGTAAAGTAGTGAGTGTACAGCGTGCATAACAGTGTGAATTTGCCGTCCCCTTAGAATAACGCAACACACAGCCATTAAATGTCTAAACCGCTGGCAACAAAAGTGAGTCCACCCCTAAGTGAAAATGTCCAAACTGGGCCCAGTTAGCCATTTTCTCTCCCCGGAGTCATGTGACTCGTTAGTGTTACAAGGTCTCAGGTGTGAATGGAGACCAGGTATGTTAAATTTGGTGTTCTCATTCTCTCATATAGGTCACTGGAAATTCAACATGGAACCTCACTGACGCGTTTCACAACATCTTTGTTACTTAGTCATAGCTTAGCTATGACCAACAATGATGTTGTGAAATGCGCCAGTGGTTTGTCCTGCTTCTGTTGTCACATGAATGTTGACTATTCATTACAATAGGCGTTCATACACTTTTATCGGAGTGCAGCTGTCCAGAATCCGTTTCCCACCCTCGCCATCACATGCAGCCCCACCTCCTGGCCTGGGTACTTTGATAGAAAGAACATCTGTCCAATGCTGGGACATATGACGTGCATCAAAGTATTCAGGCCAGGAGGCGGGGCTGTATGTGACAGCGAATGCAGGGAACACAGACACTCAGCAATTCAAATGTAAGCTGCTACAGCGATGTTCCCTGCTCTGATGATCCTGCCGCCTGCTCTCCTCTTTCTTCCTCTCTGCGATCGCTGGGAGAACTGCTCCCCATCAACCTTGCCTGCCGGCGGTGCTTGCCACCTCCGCTTCTATGGCAGTTCTTGTTTGCCTGCCATCATTTTCCACTCTCAAAATGTGCCTGGAAAACTTGAGGGCTGTGACGGACCAGCACAAATTGGCACATAATTGTGAAGTGGAAGGAAAATGATAAAGTGGAGAAAATATTTGATCCCCTGCAGACTTTTGTATCATAGGTGTATTTTAAATGATAGAGACAGAATATCAATCAAAAATCCAGAAAAAAAACACACGATACAAATGTTATAAATCGAGTTGAAATTCAATGAGTAAAATAAATATTCGATTCCAAAGTATAACATGACTTAGTGCTTGGTGGAGAAACTCTTGTTGGCAAGCACAGAGATAAGATGTTTCTGATAGCTGGTTACCAGGTTTGAATACATGTCAGGAGAGATTTTGGACCACTCTTCTTTACATATATTCTCTAAATCCTTAAGGTTTCTTAGCTGTCGCTTGGCAACTTGAAGTTTCAGCTCCCTCCATAAATTTTATAAAGGATTAAGGTCTGGAGACTGGCTAGGTCACTCTGTGACCTTAATGTGCTTCTCCTTGAGCCACTCCTTTGTTGCCTTGATGGTATGTTTTGAGTCATTATGCTGGAAGACTCATCAGTGTTCTGGCTGAGAGAAGAAGATTCTCATCTAAGATTTTACAATACATGGCCCAGTCCATTGGCCCCTCAATGCGGCAAAGTCTGCCTGTACCTAAGCAGAGAAACAGCCCCAAAGATTAAGGTTTCCACCTTGGTGCTTTGACTGTAGGGATGGTGTTCTTGGGGTCATAGTCAGCATTTTTCCTCCTCAAAACAGGGCGGGTCAAGTTAATACCAAATAGCTCAATTTTGGTCTCATTTGACCAAAGCAAAGCACTTTCTCCTTCTCTGAATGATTTAGATGTTCATTGGCAAACTGCAGACGGGCCTGTACACATGCCTTCTTGAGGAGGGGGACCTCGCTGGCCCTGCAGGATTTCAATTCATGGCGGTAGCATTGTGTTACTTTGTTCGCTGACTGTCATCCCAACTTCCTTTAGTTCATTCACAAGCTCCTCCTGTGGTGTTCTTTGCTGATCCCTCACTTTTCTCATAATCATCCTTACCCCATGAGGCGAAATCTTGCATTGAAGCTCCAGACTGAGGGCGAATTATGGTAATTTTGTATTTCTGCCATTATTTGTGAATAATCACTCCAACAGTTTTTTCTTTCTCACCAAGTTTCTTGCTGATGGTCTTGTAGCCCATTCCAGCCTTGTGCAGGTGTCCACAATCTTGTCCCTGACGTCCTTTGACAGCTCTATGGTCTTGCCCTTAATGGTAAGGTTTGAATGGAAGAAAGATTCTGTGGACAGGTGTCTTATATACACACAACAGGTCATCATTAGAAGCACCTTCTTAAAAGGGGTCATAAACCCTCGTGTTTTTTTCACCTTAATGCAGCCTATGCATTAGGTGAAAAAACACCTGGCAGTGACCGGCCCCCCAGCCCCCCCCCCCCCCCCTGCACGTTTTACTTACCTGCGTCCCATATTTCCCTTAGCGAGGACACGCGGTCCCTTTCTCCACTGGGTTTCGGCTCTTGATTGGATAGATTAATACCAGAGCAGCCATTGGTTCCTGCTGCTGTCAATCAAATCCAATGATGTAGGCACTGGGGGGGGGGCGGGCCATATCCAGCATGCGTGTCCATGGATGCAAATGGACTTGGGAGCATGCCCTCATGGTAACCCCCTGGCTTCTCCTAGTGGGTTATCTGATGTAGAAAGGAGCCACAAAAGCCGCTGAGGGACCCCAGAAATGGACGATAGGGGCCAATCTGTGCAAAACAAGCTGCACAGTGGAGGCAAGTATATATTTGTTATTTAAAAAACATAAAAACGAGCCTTTACAATCACTTTAAATTGACAAGACTAATCTGTGTGCCTCATGAGCACATAATGTAGCCAGTCTGTGGGAGCCAGTTATTGTTGGTTAGTAGGAGATCAAATACTTATTTTACTTACTGAACTGCAACTCAATTTATAACATTTGTATCATGCGTTTTTTCTGGGTTTTTGGTTGATATTCTTTCTCCATCATTTGAAATACATCTATGATAAAATTATAGACCCTTCATTTCTTTTGTAAGTGGGCAAACTTACAAAATCTGCAGGGGATTAAATAATAATTCTCCCTACTATAAATGGTTTTCAATTTTTTTTTACAAATATGTGAAAAGCGTGGCCTGCATTTGTATTCAGCCCCAAGTCAATACTTTGTAGAACTACCGTTTGCTGCAAGTCTTTTTGGGAATGTCTACCAGCTTTGCACATCTAGAGAGACATTTTTGCCCATTCTTTGCAAAATAGCTCAAGCTCTGTAGATGGGATGGATTGTCTGAACAGCAGTTTTCGAGTCTTGCTCCATAACACATGAATATAATTTGATCTGAATTCCATTGTAGCTCTGGCTGTATGTTCAGGGTCATTGTCCTGCTGGATGGTGAACCTCCACCCCAGTCTCAAGTCTTTTACAGACTCTAACCGGTTTTCTTCTAAGATTGTCCTGTATTTGGCTCCATCCATCTTCCCATCAACTCTGACCAGCTTCCCTTTCCCTACTGAAGAAAAGCATCCCTGTAACATGATCCTGCCACCATGTTTCACGGTGGGGATGGTGTGTTCAGGGTGATGTGCAGTGTTAGTTTTTCGCCACACATGGCATTTTGCTTTTAGGCCAGAAAGTTGAATTTTGGTCTAATGTGACCAAAGCACTTTTTTTTGCATGTCTTCCACATCCCTCACATGGCACCTTGCAAACTTCAAACGGGACTTCTTATGGCTTTCTTCTTGCCCCTCTTCCAAAGGCCAGATTTGTGGCGTGAATGACTAAATTGTGCTTTGGACAGATTCTCCCACCTGAGCTGTGGATCTCTACAGCTCATCCTGAGTTACCATGGGCCTCTTGGCTGCTTCGCTGATTAATGCTGTCCTTGCCCAGCCTGTCAGTTTAGGTAGATGGCCATGTCTTGTTAGGTTTGCAGTTGTGCCATACTCTTTTCATTTTTGGATGATGGATTGAACAGTGCTCCTTGAGATATTCAAAGCTTGGGATTTTTTTATAACCTAACCCTGTTTTAACCACTTGCTTACTGGGCACTTAAACCCCAATCCTGCCCAGACCAATTTTGAGCGCTGTCACTCTTTGAATGACAATTGCGCGGTCATGCAACACTGTACGTAATTGAAATGTTAACCTTTTTTCACACAAAGAGCTTTCTTTTGGTGGTATTTAATCGCTGCTTAGCAGCTGTGGTTGTCTGTGTGTGACATGTCAAAAGTATAGTGTAAGCGCTCCACTTATATATATATATTCCTTATAGTGATACAAAATAGTATGTGCTCATGTGTATCAAAATATATATAAAAATACCCCAAAGAAAGGGGGATGGTGCTGCGTGGCAACAAAACTTGAAAGTATATATAAAGTGACTTTTGAATATATATGTAAGCAAAAAAATATAAAAAAATTATATAGTGACTGTGTGAATATTTATCCCAGTGGTGAAACAACCGGTAACTATAGATAGATAATCACAGTGATAAAGTCCATAAATAAATATATAGTCCAAATAAACGTGCAAGATGTCAATCCGGATGTGTTATGATAGCAACCAGAATTCTGTGATGTTGTGACCGAGGAAGATAATATTTCACCCTGTGACGATCCCACCACCTTATAGGGCACGGGCTTACCAGATCTATATGACCCTAGCAGACATACGCCTGAGGGCATCTTTCTAACCAGTGGTTGGAGATAGAAATCTATGTATCTGCCTATACGTGCTGTGACAGAATTAATGCCACTCACGATTGGTCTGCCTGGGGGGGCCGTCAAGCTCTTATGGATTTTAGGCAGATAGTAGATGGTAGGTATTCTAGGGGATACCGGGACCAAAAAGGCTTTTTCTTTTTTGTTCAAAATTTTTTGTTCAAAACCCTTATCGATAAGGGTTTTTAATTGTTTTTTGTAAACATTAGTAGGGTTGTTAGGTAATTTGCAATATGTGTCTGGCTCACTTTATTTCTAATGATCAGATTCATTTTATTTATACATATATTTTTTTTATCTTTATGTCTTATGGTAAAACAGTCATTCAGATCACATAATCACTATTGTGGGTATATTATGTACAATGTGATATATTCTATGTGTTGGTTTTGCATTATTAAGTTTCATTTTATTACTGGCCACTAGGTGTCATTACGCCACCTTTTTAGGAGTATCAGAGAAGAAATAATTTTTTCTCGAGACTCAGGCCTCGTTTTCATTCCCTCTCCGCACCGGAAGTGATGTTCACTCACTTCCGGTTCCGGTGTTCGCTGATGCGCACTTCCGGTTCCGGTTCACAATTGGAGAAAGGGTTTCAGACATCCCTCCACGTCCATCTGAATGGCTAAAAATTTATACAGAGGATTGGTCCCCCTTTTCTGGTTATTTAATACCGCAGTGTATGAAGTGGCTTTTCCCTTTTTTCTTCATACACTGATGTGAATGGGTGGAACGCATGTAATGTGAGGCGTGGAACGCACGCCAGGCCGAGGCGTGGAACGCACGCCAGGCCACCATTTTCATCCACACCGGAAGTGGGGTTATCATCACTTCCTATTTCCAATTCCAATTTCAGTTTTAAATAGATTGGACATATAGGTGTAATGCATAATAACCGAGGCGTGGAACGCACGCCCGTCCGCCATCTTGGATACACCGGAAGTGGGCATAATTGCAACATATGGGGGAATGACTTCATTTTATGGTGTGAGTACCTATATAAGGCAGTATGGCAGTAGCGGGAGCCCACCCCAGATGATGACCGGTGGGTCGAAACGCGTCGGGAGGACTTCGCTACTGCCACCTTTTTCTCTCTGACATGCTTTATTGCCCATCTTGGAAATGTGAGTTTTAGCAAAATTTTTTTATTAAAGAGTTTTTAAAAAAAACGTTATTATGCCATGTTGGCCTTGTTTCTTCATCTTCCATGCCTGAGTTGTTGTCGGATTTGTACATGAAGAACAGTGACTACATCTAGTCGTTTGTTGGGATCGTAAATGCCACGATTGATACATCCAATTCTTAAGATCATGTTGGCTGGGATCACAAGCTTTGATTGACCCCTGAGGCGTATGTCTGCTAGGGTCATATAGATCTGGTAAGCCCGTGCCCTATAAGGTGGTGGGATCGTCACAGGGTGAAATATTATCTTCCTCGGTCACAACATCACAGAATTCTGGTTGCTATCATAACACATCCGGATTGACATCTTGCACGTTTATTTGGACTATATATTTATTTATGGACTTTATCACTGTGATTATCTATCTATAGTTACCGGTTGTTTCACCACTGGGATAAATATTCACACAGTCACTATATAATTTTTTTATATTTTTTTGCTTACATATATATTCAAAAGTCACTTTATATATACTTTCAAGTTTTGTTGCCACGCAGCACCATCCCCCTTTCTTTGGGGTATTTTTATATATATTTTGATACACATGAGCACATACTATTTTGTATCACTATAAGGAATATATATATATAAGTGGAGCGCTTACACTATACTTTTGACATGTCTTTCAGCTAAAAAGTCCCTAATTTTAGCGTGTCAGCAGCTGGTCGCTTATATTTTTTTATATATATTTTTTTATTATTTTTTTTTTTATTATTTCTTTTCACTTTTTTATCTCCATTTGCGCAATATTGTTGGTGTATATTTCTTTGTCTGTGTGCGAGACCAATGTCCCTTTGACAGAAGCCAGCAAACGGCTTTTTTCCCCCCCTCCTCACGTGGTCTTCTGTTTACATCACGTGATCAGCTGTTAGCTTAAGGGGCAAGTCTCATTGCCTCACTAATCACAGAGCGCACCGTGTGTGCCCCACAGGCAGCACATTCTCGGGAGGACGTAAATGGACACCCTCCCGGCAATTAAGGCCTACGCTGTAGCCGTCCTGTGTGGTGTGTTCCTTGGCCTTTATGATGCTGCTTGTTCACTAAGGTTCTCTAACAAACCTCTGAGGGCTTCACAGAACAGATGTATTTATATGGAGATTAAATTGCACACAGGTGGACTATCTACTAATTAGTTGACTTCTGAGGGGAGAGAATCAGAATGTTTAAGTATGCTTCCTTTATGTCTGTCAATATCAGGTTTTGGAAAGCCAAGACTTACAGCGAAATGAATAACCTGATCTGACCTTTGAAGTGGATGCCTGAAGTGGACCCGGCTTACCCACAGAGACCCTTGTCTTCATCAGAGTACATTTAGCACCCATCAGCTTCCTGATGTATGCATTCAAGGCCTCAGACCAAGAGGCGTTTGCCTTGAAATGGCCTTTTTTACAATCTTTCCTTACAGGCAGGTCAAGACGACTATTTCAGCTAGAGGATACTTTCCACCTGCACAGACAAAAGCAAAATGCGATAGAACTGATGCAGTGTATCGTTTATCCCATCCTTGCTGTAGCATAGGCCCCTGGGAACAGTTCCAGTTGATGGTGAGTTGAGGAAGTGGCCACAATTTTCCTAGCATTCTTGGCTAGCTGCCTAGCTCAGACCCTATGTGTCTAGCATGCTGCCATTATAAATCACTATTGGTTGTGAAGTTGGTCTGGTATGAAAAAAGCCTTGGGCAAAGCCTCACTTATCTGTAGATTCCATTAGTTGGTAAATCCTGAACTGGAGGCGGGGGAGTCTTACTGAGATAAGAAATAGCTGGCATGACCTCCAGAAAAAAAAATTCTTAGCGAATTCCTCATCAATGGGTTTCAGGGACAGTCCCCACAGCATTAAGCCAAGGGAGAATGACCTGGAAAACAGACAGACAGTCTCTACTAGGGATGAGCCGAACACCCCCCGGTTCGGTTCGCACCAGAACTTGCGAACGACCCCCGCGTTCGGTACGAACGTTAGAACCCCATTGAAGTCTATGGGACTCGAACGTTCGAATTGGAAAGTGCTAATTTTAACGGCTAATATGCAAGATAGTGTCCTAAAAAGGGTTTGGCGACCTGCCTCCTGCCTCAGGGGACATGGGTCACTGCAAAAAAAAGTTTTAAAAACTACCGTTTTGGCGGGAGCACTGATTTTAATGACGATTAAAGTGAAAAAAAAAGTGAAATATTCCTTTAAATATGGTGCCTGCGGGGTGTCTGTAGTATGCCTGTGAAGTGCCACGTGTTTCCCGTGTTTAGAACAGTCCCTGCACAAAATGACATTAAACGGAAATAACACCATTTAAAACTGCTTGCGGTTTTAAGGTTATATCTGGTTCCTGCAATATGGTTGAAAATCATTGAGAAACATGGCATGGGTAGCCCTCCCTGCCCATTACCAGCCTATTTGGGTCTTGTACGCATATTAAGGGGAACCCCGTACCCATATTAAAAAAAGGAAATGCGTGTGGCCCCCAGGCCCTATATACTCAGAACAGCAGTATACAGGCGGTGCAAACAAGACAGGGACTGTGTAGGTTTGTTGTGTTAAGTTGAATCTGTTTGTCATTTTCAACCGGTACATTTTTAAAGTGTAGCTCCAGTCAAAAAAACTATCTTTAAGCTTTTTGGAAAACATAGGGAAGGGTTATCACCCCTGTATAATTTGTTTTGTCGTCCATCTTTTTTCATCTCACTTGCTGCCGTCTCCTTGCGTTTGCAAGTAGGAGATGTTTGTAAGTTGGATGTTTGAAAGTAGGGGCCTGCCCTATATTATAGCGGTTTGTACTGGGTACAGAGCACGCAGACAGCACGCACTATCTCCTAACACTACTGACTGCAAGCTCTATTATTAACCACTTGTTAGCCCAATGTTTGCATAAAGTGAAAGATGAAGTTATGCTGAGTAAATAGATATCAAACATGTCACTCTTCAAAATTGCACATGCCCGTGGAATGGCGCCAAACGTCGCTACTTAAAAAATCCCCATAGGCGACGCTTTCATTTTTTTTTTACTGGTTACATGTTTTGAGTTGCAGAGGAGGTCTAGGACTAGAATTATTGCTCTCGCTCTAACATTCTCGGCGATACCTCACATGTGTGGCACATGCGAGCACATGGGGACATGGGCGCTTTAATTTTTATTTTTTTATTGTTCATTTTACTTTATTTATTTTAGTTTGACATTTTTTTTCCCAAAAATATATTTTTGATCACTTTTATTCCTATTACAAGAAATGTAAACATCCCTTGTAATAGGAATATGGGGTGACAGGTCCTCTTTACAGTGAAATCTGGGGGGTCAATATGACCCCACATCTCACCTCTAGGCTGGGAAGCCTGAAATAAAAAATAAAAAAAAGATTCTGGCTTTGATCGTACTGGCGAGTTGGTAGAAGCACCGGAGGGCGGTGAGGGGTGGGGGGCGTCTATGGCTGGGTATTTCAGGGTATCACCGAGTATGGCTGGGTATGGCAATTTATGGCAGGGTATTACAGAGTATTGGCGGGGTATTGGCGGGGTACTACAGAGTAATAGCAGGGTACTGCAGAGTATTGGGGGTACTGCAGAGTAATGGCAGGGTACTGCACTGCAGAGTAATGGCAGGGTACTGCACTGCAGAGTAATGGCAGGGTACTGCACTGCAGAGTAATGGCAGGGTACTGCACTGCAGAGTAATGGCAGGGTACTGCACTGCAGAGTAATGGCAGGGTACTGCACTGCAGAGTAATGGCAGGGTACTGCACTGCAGAGTAATGGCAGGGTACTGCACTGCAGAGTAATGGCAGGGTACTGCACTGCAGAGTAATGGCAGGGTACTGCACTGCAGAGTAATGGCGGGGTACTGCACTGCAGAGTAATGGCGGGGTACTGCAGAGTAATGGCGGGGTACTGCAGAGTAATGGCAGGGTACTGCACTGCAGAGTAATGGCAGGGTACTGCACTGCAGAGTAATGGCAGGGTACTGCACTGCAGAGTAATGGCAGGGTACTGCACTGCAGAGTAATGGCAGGGTACTGCACTGCAGAGTAATGGCAGGGTACTGCACTGCAGAGTAATGGCAGGGTACTGCACTGCAGAGTAATGGCAGGGTACTGCACTGCAGAGTAATGGCAGGGTACTGCACTGCAGAGTAATGGCAGGGTACTGCACTGCAGAGTAATGGCAGGGTACTGCACTGCAGAGTAATGGCAGGGTACTGCACTGCAGAGTAATGGCGGGGTACTGCAGAGTAATGGCGGGGTACTGCAGAGTAATGGCAGGGTACTGCACTGCAGAGTAATGGCAGGGTACTGCACTGCAGAGTAATGGCGGGGTACTGCAGAGTAATGGCAGGGTACTGCACTGCAGAGTAATGGCAGGGTACTGCACTGCAGAGTAATGGCGGGGTACTGCACTGCAGAGTAATGGCGGGGTACTGCAGAGTAATGGCGGGGTCCTGCAGAGTAATGGCGGGGTCCTGCAGAGTAATGGCGGGGTACTGCAGAGTAATGGCGGGGTACTGCAGAGTAATGGCGGGGTACTGCACTGCAGAGTAATGGCGGGGTACTGCAGAGTAATGGCGGGGTACTGCAGAGTAATGGCGGGGTACTGCAGAGTAATGGCAGGGTACTGCACTGCAGAGTAATGGCAGGGTACTGCACTGCAGAGTAATGGCAGGGTACTGCACTGCAGAGTAATGGCAGGGTACTGCACTGCCGAGTAATGGCAGGGTACTGCACTGCAGAGTAATGGCAGGGTACTGCACTGCAGAGTAATGGCAGGGTACTGCACTGCAGAGTAATGGCAGGGTACTGCACTGCAGAGTAATGGCAGGGTACTGCACTGCAGAGTAATGGCGGGGTACTGCAGAGTAATGGCAGGGTACTGCACTGCAGAGTAATGGCAGGGTACTGCACTGCAGAGTAATGGCGGGGTACTGCAGAGTAATGGCAGGGTACTGCACTGCAGAGTAATGGCAGGGTACTGCACTGCAGAGTAATGGCAGGGTACTGCACTGCAGAGTAATGGCAGGGTACTGCACTGCAGAGTAATGGCAGGGTACTGCACTGCAGAGTAATGGCAGGGTACTGCACTGCAGAGTAATGGCGGGGTACTGCACTGCAGAGTAATGGCGGGGTACTGCAGAGTAATGGCAGGGTACTGCACTGCAGAGTAATGGCAGGGTACTGCACTGCAGAGTAATGGCGGGGTACTGCACTGCAGAGTAATGGCGGGGTACTGCAGAGTAATGGCGGGGTCCTGCAGAGTAATGGCGGGGTACTGCAGAGTAATGGCGGGGTACTGCACTGCAGAGTAATGGCAGGGTACTGCACTGCAGAGTAATGGCGGGGTACTGCAGAGTAATGGCAGGGTACTGCACTGCAGAGTAATGGCAGGGTACTGCACTGCAGAGTAATGGCGGGGTACTGCACTGCAGAGTAATGGCGGGGTACTGCAGAGTAATGGCGGGGTACTGCAGAGTAATGGCAGGGTACTGCAGAGTATGCACTGGTATTGAGGGGTTAAATTCGGTGAGCAGCGATGTGGGCACTGCAGATGCAGCCCACATCGCTGCTGACACCGATCTCTTTCCCCTCCGCTGTACCGATCGGTACAGAAAGGGGAGGGAGGAACAGGCGTCATAACATGACGCCGGTTTGTTTCCAAGTGATCACTCCGTCATTTGACGGAGCAATCACGTGGTAAACGGCCGCTATGAGCGGCCGTTTAACGTGATGCGCCGGGTCCTATGGACCCGGCGGTCACGGATGCTCTCGAGTGCGCACACCTCGGGGCACGCGAGAGCAGAATTCTGGGAGGCCGTTAATTAACGGCCTCTCTGAGTTAAACAACCGCCCTGAAGCCGTTAATCGGCAATGGGCAGTTAAGTGGTTAAAGCTAGATCACTAGCTATATAGGTGAGGTGAATATAGTGGTGTATACTGCAGTCAGGGCACAGACAACAACCACTACACAGCAGCAAGATAGGAAATCAGCCAAAAACGATTGGTGTGTACTGTGTTGAAGGTACACAGAACACCCACTGCTTCAGATGCAAAGTAACACACTACAGGAGGCCGCCTTAAAGGCGGCCTTACATAGTGTGGGGCGTGCACTACACAGCCTGAGCTATGATTGGCCACAGGCAGGATGCCTGTGGCCAATCATGGCTCTCCTCGCTGCCGGCGCTGCGATTGGCCAAGCATGCGGGGTCACAGTGCATGCTTAGCCAATCATCGGGCAGCAATGCACTGCGCCAACGCAGTGCATTGTGGTCCGCGCGCGCGTCACTCGAATTTTGACGCGAACGGCCAAAACGTTCGGAATTCGCCGAACGCACGAACAGCCAATGTTCGAGTCGAACGTACGTTCGACTCGAACACGAAGCTCATCCCTAGTCTCTACCATAGTGGGCTGGTGTAGCTTGCAATATTTCTTGATAGTTAGGGAACAGTGAAATCTACCTACCAGCAGTCTGTCACACACAGAGGTACACCCATCACCTAAAAACACTAGAAATAAAAACCTGGGGCTTGCATGGTGGGAGGGGTTATATGAGAGAGTGCTAAAGCTTTGATCAGCTTTGTCACTGTCCTGTCACCTAAAGGCTAGGCATACAGTGCCTTGCAAAAGTATTCACCCCCTTGGCTCTTTACCCATGTTGTTACATTATAGCCTTTAGTTCAATGTTTTTTTAATCTGAATTATATGTGATGGATCAGAACACAATAGTTAAGTCGGTGAAGTAAAATTAGAAAAATATATGCGTAAAACTATTTTTCAGAAATAAAAAAACTGATAATTGGCATGTACGTATGCATTCACCCCCTTTGTTATGAAGCCCATAAAAAGCTCTGGTGCATCCAATTACTTTCAGAAGTCACTTAATTAGTGAAATGATGTTCACTTGTGTGCAATCTAAGTGACACATGATCTGTCATTACATATGCACACATTTTTTGAAAGGCCCCAGAGGCTGCAACACCTAAGCAAGAGGCACCACTAACCAAACACTGCCATGAAGACCAAGGAACTCTCCAAACAAGTAAGGGACAATGTTGTTGAAAAGTACAAGTCAGGGTTAAGTTATAAAAAATTATCCCAAATCTTTGATGATCCCTAGGAGCACCATCAAATCTATCATAACCAATTGGAAAGATCATGTCACAACAGCAAACCTGGCAAGAGACAGCCGTACACCAAAAATCAAGGACCGGGCAAGGAGAGCATTAATCAGAGGCAGCACAGAGACCTAAGGTAACCCTGGAGGAGCTGCAGAGTTTCACAGCAGAGACTGGAGTATCTGTACATAGGACGACATTAAGCCGTACACTCCATGGAGTTGGGCTTTATGGCGGAGTGGCCCCTGAAGAAAGCAATTACTTTCAGCAAAAAACAAAATGGCAGGGTTTGAGCTTGCGAAAAGGTGGGAGACTCACAAAATGTATGGAGGAAGGTGCTCTGGTCTGATGAGACTAAAATTGAACTTTTTGGCCATCAAAGAAACGCTATGTCTGGCGCAAACCCAACACATCACATCACCCAAATAACACCATCCCCACAGTGAAACATGGTGGTGGCAACATCATGCTGTGGGGATGTTTTTCAGCAGTCAGGACTGGGAAACTGGTCAGAGTTAAGGGAAATATGGATGGTGCTAAATACTATAATGTTCTTGAGCAATACCTGTACCACTCTGTGTGTGATTTGAGGCTAGGACGGAGGGTCAATCCAACAGAAAATCTGTGGTCAGACTTAAAGATTGCTGTTCAAAAGCGCAAACCATCCAACTTGAAGGAGCTGGAGCAGTTTTGCAAGGAGGAATGGGCAAAAATCCCAGTGGTAAGATGTGGCAGGCTCATAGAGACTTATCCAAAGTGACTTGGAGCTGTGATAGGCGCAAAAGGTGGCTCTACAGAGTATTGACTTTAGGGGGGGGGGGGGGGGGGCGAATATTTATGCACATTGACTTTTTCTGTCATTTTGTCCTATTTGTTGTTTGCTTCACAATTAAAAAAAAAAAGATCTTCAAAGTTGTGGGCATGTTCTGTAAATTAAACAATGCAAATCCTCAAACAATCCATGTTAATTCCAGGTTGTGAGACAACAAAACATGAAAAATGCCAAGGGGGTGAATACATTTGCAAGGCACTGTATAATCCATTATGAATGAATACCTGTGTCCTGTACCGTACAATAAAAAAACAACAACTTTACATTGCTCTACAATATCCTCACCCTACGAGCATAAAATCCATGTAAATTCTTTCACCTTTGTGCTATCAAATATAAAACAAAATGCATCAAGGTAATCTACTTTATCAAATAAAACATCCTGGGTTTATATTTCCTTTGTTACCTTCCTGTTACAAAATCCTACCTGGCCAGTATTTCTCAATGTCTCCACAGCTTGTTTATGTGTGGCACCCTCCAGGCTGGTTCCATTAACAGAAAGCACTCGATCACCTAGGTTAGAGTAAAACAATTTGTAAATAACTTACAATGATATACTTCACCCAATATTTATGCATGGCTAGATGCTAATATTTTTGAAACAATGCAAATGTAAAGTTTAAAATGTGTTTGATATGATGCTTTGTGCCTTGATTACAATGCAAGACACTTAAAGGGGTTGAAAAGGTTTGTTTTTTTTCCTAATAAAAATAACAAACATGTTATACAAGGGTTTTGCACAGAGCAGCCCCGTTCCTCTGCTTCTGGGGTGCCCTGCAGGTGCTACTGACTCCTCCCCTGGGCTTATACTCATCGCTGGATCGGATCGGGCTGAGGTAAGAAGGGGGGGGGGGGGGGTCTGGGGGCAGCTGCGGCAAAGGTTTTTCACATGACTCTGGGGGTGGGGAGTGATTTGGTATCAGGGTCCTAGTACTCTGAGCACTTTAGTGGCACTTCTGCCAAACAACCTTCCTCCTGTTTATCTAGGAACGAATTTACTGGCACAATGTCGGATTTCATTGGCAGAATTTCAGTCTAACGGCTGTACATAACAGGGGTCACAAGTAAGCCCCTTCTGTCTCCCCTCCTGGGCCATTCTTCGACTTTGCTCTGGCTGCAAACACACTGCCTTAAAAGGAGGTATTTGAGAAATCTCTTCCTTCTGAGGAACAGGATCAGGATTCCCCTTCATTAAACATTTCATCCAAGCTTAAGAATACTATTGCTACCCTTATTGACGCTGTATGATCCTGTTTAGTGTTACAGCAGCCCGAGTCTATTCACCCCAATTTCTCCCACATGGAGTCCCTACAATTTCTAAAGTCTGCTAAAACCTTTGCAGCCCACTCACTCTTACAAGCCCATCCTATACGGTGACTTTGTCTCACCCTGAAAAGTAATTTGCTCCATTACAACCTTTTTGCTCAATAATATACTAATATCTCTTGCCTTAACAAGAGGCTTACAATCCCTGTAGAAGACAATCCTATGTTCAAGGACTCATTGAACAAAAGGTTAGAGGCTTTTTTGTCAGGTCCCACCATGCATTGCGCAGTTGCTTCCATGGCAGTTTGCCAGAGAGAGAGCCAAGGAGTCATGATCGCAGATATTTATCTGTGTTATCAATACAGATAAACATATTTATGATAAAACACAGACACGGGGGGACTTTTTGTTCTAACACAGAGGGAATGGGGGGCTTTTAATGTTAACTATGAGAGCAGCAGGAGCGGGGGGGGGGGGGGGGGCGGTTGCTGACAGAAGCAGGCGCTCAGAGAGGAGGGGGGAGAAGACACAGGAGGAGACAGAGCAGGGCTGCGGGCTGACAGAAGCATGTACTGACTCATGTCAGAGCTCAGCAGCCCTGATATGTCAGAGTCAGAGTACAGGGGGAGGGTAGAAACTGGCAGCATCAGACAGGTGTTACAGGGGACCAAATGATACAGCACAAGCACATGCTTTAACCTCCCTGGCGGTACGATTATTTCGGATTTTAGGTGCTAAAAGCGGTACCATTATTTTGCATGAAAATTTGGCGTTTTATATTGTAGTCCTGCAATTCTTAGGAATAACTCACTTAAATCTGTCCAAACCAGAGTCTAGCAGACATCCCGGGTATAATAAAGTTTGAAAAATGAAATCATAAATTATAATATAATAAATAATTATAAATAATTGTACCAAATAATAATATAACAATAATAAAAATTATTCAATAATGTAATCAAATCAAAAACACTGAAATTTGCTCAGTTGCAGAATTGTCACTGTCATTACTTTTCAGTATTTGAGGACGGATCTCCCCACAAATCGCTATCGCTCAATTCTGCGAGTGATTCCAATTTATTATCGCTGTTTTCTAGCTGGTCTAAAACCATTTTTGATGTAAAAGGACAGTTTTGGTTGCTATGGACAATCTCCAGTTTCCAGGCATAAAGAACAGTTTTTATTACATAAAACTGCATGCAGGACACTGGGCAGACCACTAGGGACAAAGGGAATGTGAAATTATTACATACAGCAATGTAATCTGTAAGATTACATTATACTGTATGTTTACTGTTTGTTTCACTTTTTGAATTTGGCGCCGATCTCCGTCCCCAAGCGTTGCAACGCTCGCAGGGCACGGAGATCGCCGATGTGATAGATCGAGCGAGACACGGCTCGCTCGTACAGCGAGGAGACGACGCTGGATCCGAGGGAGAAGGCGAGTAAACGTCCTCCTGGATCCAGCGATGCAGTCCCGAGTCTGGCTCGGGGATACCGCTTTTGGTATGAAAATTCCACCCCGAGCCAGACTCGGGAATACCGTCAGGGGGGTTAAGGGAACAGGATTTTTTTTGGGTTAACAAATGCTTTAACGGATCCCTCCATTTACCACTAACTATAACTTTTATTTGAGGCCATATGCTACCACATGAACAGCTTGGTGGATATACTTCACCAGATTTATGAAATGAACCTCCTCTCAGCCCATATGCAGGCTAGGAAACGGTCCTTTTCTGGCCTTAGTCAAGCCTCTAGCTTGAAGTTCAAGTCTGGAAGAAACTTTCATAGGAAGTGGTCCTCTAAACCAGTCAAGTCTGCCTCCAAACCTTCTCAAAAGATTATGTTTTTGGGACCAAGTAAATTTCAGATTTTTATGTCCAGAGTGTTGTTTCCAGGGTCTAAAAACTGGAGTTTCAGACTCCACATCCTCCCTGCTTCATGCAGACTCCACAAACCTCCCTGCTCTCCCTACAGAGATGGATGGATCTTTCTGGTGCTATTTAACATCGTTCATCACAGGGGATGTGCACCCAGTCACAAACTAGGAATCCTTTCAGATGATTCTACTCAAAGCTATTCCCAGTCTTCAAGCCACATGGAGACGTTTTGCCCATTTTGCATTTGAAGACTCAACTTGTTCCTACAGTTGAAAAAAGCAAGGCTTGTCATTGCTTTCCTCCTTCCAGGGGATTTTCTAGCTTCAGTGGACAAGAATACTTACACTTTGCCATTTTTTCCTCTTCAAGAAATACATCTTTGTTTGACCCTTCTGGTAGACTCCTTTGAGGCAAGGTCAATTTTACCCCAGACCCATGCCACTCAATATTCAGGCAAAGTGGAACAAACCGACTTCATGCATCTGACCTGGAAGGTCAGACTCTCTCTGGCATGGTGGATTTCAAACTTGGGGCTGCAGTCAGGTAAGCCTTTTCCCCTTATGATGTGAAAGGTTCTCATGATGGATTCCAGCCTGTCAGGCTGGGAAGGAGTCCTATATGCCATCTTAGTTCAGGAGACTTAGTTGTCAGTGGATCTCAAAATCAGGGTGATTTAGTTGTCCCCTTAATGCTGGACTCCTCAGTAACAAACAGGGCCGTACCATGCTGGTGGCGAGACCGGCGCCCGCCAGGGGCGGAAGCAGAGGGGGGCGCTGTCTCAATCACTTCAGGAGGGACAGGCTTCAGCACACAGCAGCGGTGGGCTGGCGGTGCCGAGCACTGCTGCTTGCTGATGGCACTGGAGAGCCGCTGATGGGGGGTGGGGGGAATCTCAATCTCCCTCTTCCTCCTGTGTGGGCTTCAGATGCTGGAGGGAGAGGGAGCGCTTTGGCGCAACTACAATAGCGGATGAGCTGTGTGTCTCTTTAAAAGCTGCAGGCAGCTTGCGCCTGAGCCTCATCCTGGGGTGAGTAAGCTCACCCTTTCTCCTGCCTTCTAGACTGTATAGAAAACAAATTTAAGGGGTGTTCTGTGGACTGAGCAGAGACCCCCTTAAATCAGCATTCCCCTTTACACCAGAGTCCACAGAGCTCCCCCTTACAGTAAGTGGGGACTCTGATGTAAGGGGGCTCCGTGCGGACTCTGATGTAAGGGGGCTCCGTGCTGGGGGGAAGGGGGGGGTGTCGATACAGATTCTCGCCACAGGTGCTGGAGACCCTAGGTATGCCTCTGGTAACAAAGCCACCTGACAATAATCCAGACCAACAATAACACTACCGTGGCTTATATTAGCAATTGGGGAGGCACAAGACATTGTTTCGCTCAAAAGAAAGTGATTAGTATGTCTGAAGTCTGACAACATAAAAGGTCATGGGTAACACACAAACATATACTTGTATACACAGTATGTCACAAAAGTGAGTACCACTCTCACATTTTTTTAATATCTTTTCATGTGACAACACTGAAGAAATTATACTTTTCTACAATGTAAGGTAGTGAGTGTACAGCTTGTACAAGTGTAAATTTGCTGTCCCCTAAATATAACTCAACACACAGCCATTAATGTCTAAACCACTGGCAACAAAAGTGAGTACACCCCTAATTGAAAATGTCCAAATTCGGCCCAAAGTGTGGCCACCATTATTTTTCAGCACTGTCTTAAACCTCTTGGGCGTGCAGTTCACCAAAGCTTCACAAGTTGCCACTGGAGTCCTCTCCCAATCCTCCATGACGACATCACGGAGCTGGTGGATGTTAGAGGCCTTGCGCTCCTCCACCTTTCGTTTGAAGATGGCCACAAATGCTTAATAGGGTTTAGGTCTGGAGACATGCTTGGCCAGTCCATCACCTTTACCCTCAGCTTCTTCAGCAAGTCAGTGGTCGTCTTGGAAGTGCGTTTTGGGTTATGTTGGAATACTGCCCTGCGGCCCAGTCTCTGAAGGGAGGGGATCAGGTTTTGCTTCAGTATGTCACAGTACGTTGGCATTCATGGTTACACAGTTAAGCTGTACTCTCACTACTTTACTTTGTAGCAGTGTCATTTCTTTAGTGTCACATGAAAAGATATAATAAAATATTTACAAAAATATGAGGGTGTACTCACACATACATGCATACATACATACGAACAGAAATAAACAAAGGAATATCAAAATTGCAAGTAATAACGTGCACTAAGTTAGTTTAGATATTATCAAATTTTACATGGTACACACATACCATTGTACATATAACTGAAATTAATGCCCATGTGATTAAAAAAAAATAATAATAATGATGAAATTCATCATTATTGCAGAAATGCCCAAAAAACAGGACCTACGGTTTAAAAACAAAACAAAAAATAACTACCGTACTTAAAAAACACATCTGTTATATGGTACAGCAGGGGTCAGCAACCTGTAGCTTGCAATCTACCAGTAGATCTTGGACAGAAGACTGGTAGATCGCAGGCTGGGCTTGCTGACCTGCAATTCCAGAGCATGAGTGGAGAGCTGGAGCTGGAGTTGGGGGAAGTTCGGGGAACCAGCTAGATCGCAGGACACAGGCTTTTCCGTCAAAAGGAGGTTTATTAAACTTGAGTCCAGAACTGCTATCACAGTTAAACAGTCCTTGATTTCTGTTGCAGGTAGCTTTCCCTGCTAGGAGCCTTCCAGGCAGGACACTGCCATTCACTTGTATCCCTGTACACAAAAAAACATCATCCACAGTCTCCTCCACACTCCTCCACAACCATCTACGACTTTCTACCTGGTTTTAAACCCACTTCCTCTGACAGGTGAGTTAACCCTTTTTGTTCCCTTAAAGGGACAACAGTCCAAACAGAGGGAAAACATAGCATCCTTTCAGGACCCAGCCAACCCTTCCCTTATAATGAATAAAACCCTGTGGAGGATTTTGGAAGATAAAACCGAGCGGTGGAATCCTCAACAATAAAGTGGAATACAGCCTACATGCCCATAACCCCTTAGGGGGTGCGTGGATTTGGTGAGTGGGGACCCATGAGGGGGAATGAGCACGGAAGTCACCAATAAGCATTCATGATCACGAAAGTCACCTTCTTGTCTCCTGAAGCAGAAAATTTGCATATTTGTGGATATCTGATAGAAGAATTATTGTGGACTATTTCTGCTATTTTTATTTTTTATATTTATTTTTATTGTTATTGTTATTTTTGTCTAAAACTGGTCTAGGTTTTTCACAGTTTTTTGTATTTGTTTTCTGGATTTTTTTGTATTTGGTTTATGGTATTTGTTTAGTTTTTTTAGTTTAATTTTAATTAATTGGGTCTTTAAGCTGTTACACTTCCCATATATGGGGGTTTCTTTCTAGAATATCACAAACTTTGGAATCTATTCTACACCAAGTTGTATATTTTTCACATATAATTGGTAAACATAAATAATTGGTACACATAGATTAATTATTCCATGTTGTAACATTAGGAGAAATTAGGTTTTCCTCCCTGATACACACCCCTTTATTGGGGTTTAGATATCACTCATTTTCTTTGGTTAAAATATTGAGGAATTGTTTTAGTTTAACCTACACTAGTTGGTATAAGGTGTATTAAATATAATCTGGATATATTTTAGGCCTGAGGGCCAATAATGGTGATTTTAATAATCTTAATATTTTGAATATATATATATTTGAGGTAGTGCCAGTAGCCCACATTAATCAAACAACTTTATCCATGCCCACTGATGCAGCCAGCCTGTGCAGGGGAAGAGAGGAACAGGAGAGCGGCCCGGATGATCGGAGCGCAACGCAGGGAACAGCGATAACAGCTCTCATTTCAATTGCTGTGTTCCCATCGCTCAACGTCACACACAACCCCACCCCCAGCTGGGGAACTTTGATTGACAGATCAACCGTCCTGGAATTGGACAGGTGATCTGTCTATCAAAGTCCCGGGACCAGGAGGAGGGGCTATATCTGACAGTGAGCAGTGGGGAACACAGCTATTGAAATGAAAGCCGTTATCGCTGTGTCCCCTGCATTGTGATCTGATCATCCGGACGGCTCTCCCTCTCTTCCCCTCCGCGATCGCTGGGAGGAGGACTCCCATTCATCCAAGGCTGCCGACGGTGCTCACCCCCCCCCCCCCCACTCCCAGGCAGCCAAAGCTCCCCAGCCCTCAAAATTGACTCGCAAACTGCGAGCAGAATTTTTGGTTGCACAGTACACAGCAAAAACGGTTTCTGGTTTCAGAATTTGGCAAGGTGTTTTAGGACTTATATATAAGTAGGAAATAAAAAAATTATGTAATTCTGAACAAACAAAAAACAAAACAAAAAAACAAAAACACTATTTTTGCCAAGCAGACATATTTATTCAAGGGGCAGATAACCCTGAATGCAGCCTTATCTTGGAGAAAATAGTAATCATACAAGAAAATGAAATTCCAAAAAATAAAATTTCCACTGGTTAATTTACTAAAACTGGAGAATGCAAAATCTGGTGCAGCTCTGTAAAGAAGGCTTCCAGTTTTTTTTGTCAAAGATTTTGGTCAGCCAGGGTGCGACTACAAAAGATCACATTATGTCCACAGGTCATATGATTATTTCCCGAACAGATCACCATCTAAATTAAGGAGACATCACATGCCTTTGGATAGACCTAAGAGGCAGGCACACAGGTAAAGCATAAAATTATGCTATTTCAGACCTAGTCTTAGTCAGACCTAGTCTTTTAACAGCTGTCCTGTGTATTTGATGAAAACAACTCCAGCAGTTTTAGAACATCTGGACAAGTGGCATACTTCTATGACTACAATGCTATCCATAACCATTATAGACCACCTGGGTCATTCAGGTTTGGCAGTATGGATATATAGCCAAATCCAAAGGTCTGAACAATGGGGTGTTCAGGTCTTATGGACCCAAAAGTTATACTTCTGTTTTGCCTCAACCATTGGCAGCCTTCTGTTATCTCTAAGAACCTTCAATGGGGATGTATCATCTTCATACTTTGTTTCTGCTTTTTCCCCCCCAAGGCCAACAAAGGCTACCATTCCATTACAGCTGGACTTCCCCAACAAAAATGAGCATGCAATCTTAAGCTGAACTTACACAGGTCAAAATTTGGATGGTTAAGCAGGAACCTGCCTTATTTCGAGACATGTATGGGGACAATGGTTGTACAAAAGTCAATCTACTGATCGACTTCTGTACAACCAGCCTATTGGATAAATGCTGCTTAATCGGCACCACCAACTATAGCTGGTAGTGCTGATCAGTGTATTCTGCGAAAAGGGAAGTCTCACCACCATCAGAACACGATAGCTCACCTAGAATGATTTTCCCATTCACCTCATATGTGTGGATGGGGACTTAAGTTTTTTTTTTTGTTCAACAGCCTGGTTGAACAAAAAAAAAAAAAACAAACAAAAAAAAAACAGTAATCATCTATGGGCTGCGAACACACAGAACTGAAATGCTATCAGCACACTTTTCATCATTGGATAGCATGCATTAGACTTTTTGTGAAAAAGTACACATACAGATCTCTTATCCTATAAGTGCAATGTACGTACAGTTGCAATAAAAAAGTATGTGAACCCTTTTGGAATGATGTGGCTTTCTGCACAAACTGGTAATAAAATGTGATCTGATCTTCATCTAAGTCACAATAGACAATTACAGTCTGCTTAAACTAATAACACACAAAGAATTAATTGTTAACATGTTTTTATTGAACACACCATGTAAACATTCACAGTGCAGGTGGAAAAAGTATGTGAACCCTTGGATTTAATAACTGGTTGAACCTCCTTTGGCAGCAATAACTTCAACCAAACGTTTCCTGTAGTTGCAGATCACATGTCAGGAGTAATTCTTCACCATTCCTCTTTACAGAACTATTTCAGTTCAGCAATATTTTTGGGATGTCTGGTATGAATTGCTTTCTTGAGGTCATGCCACAGCATCTCAATCGGGTTGAGGTCAGGACTCTGACTGGGCCACTCCAGAAGGCATATTTCCTTCTGTTTAAGCCATTCTGTTGTTGATTTACTTCTATGCTTTGGGTCGTTTTACTTCTATGCTTTGGGTTGATGGTGAACAGATGGCCTTAAGTTCTCCTACAAAATGTCTTGATAAACTTGGGAATTCATTTTTACTTTGATGATAGCAATCCGTCCAGGCCCTGACGCAGCAAAGCAGCCCCAAACCATGATGCCTCCACCACCATACTTCACAGTTGGGATGAGGTTTTTATGTTGGTGTGCTGTGCCTCTTTCTCCACATAGTGTTTTGTGTTTCTTCCAAACAACTCAACTTTGGTTTCATCTATCCACAGAATATTTTGCCAGTACTGCTGTGGAACACCCAGGTGCTCTTGTGCAAACTGTAAACATGCAGCAATGTTTTTTTTGGACAGCAGTGGTTCCTGCTTCCTCTGTGGTATCCTCCCATGAAATCCATTCTTGTTTAGTGTTTTACGTATCGTAGATTCGCTAACAGGGATGTTAGCATATGCCAGAGACTTTTGTAAGTCTTTAGCTGACACTCTAGGATTCTTCTTCACCTCATTGTGCAGTCTGCGCTGTGCTCTTGCAGTCATCTTTACAGGACGCCCACTCCTAGGGAGAGTAGCAGTAGTGCTGAACTTTCTCCATTAATAGACAATTTGTCTTACCGTGGACTGATGAACAGCAAGGCTTTTGGAGATACTTTTATAACCTTTTCCAGCTTTATGCAAGTCAACAATTCTTAACCACTTAAGGACCGCCGTATTGCCATTGTACGTCATCGCAATGGCACAGGCAGGCACAAGCACGTACATGTACGTGCCTGCCTTCCAGCGTGTGGGGGGTCCGATCGGACCCCCTCCCGCTGGATACGGTGGTCCGGTTCGCTTCAGGAGCGATCCGTGATGAGGGGATGGCCGTTGGTTTCTGGCCACCCCCTCTGGATCGCTCCTGGCCAATGAGAAGCTTCCTCCCACTGTGTATTGTTTACACAGGAAGGAGGAAGTGATGCCATTCTCCTCGGGGTCTTTGACCGGACTACGAGGAGAAGACTAAAAGTAAGTGTGCACCAACACTACACTGACATGTAGGTACACACAGGCACACAAACCCCCCATCGCCCCCCTCCCCCCCTCAGTCACCGTGTCACTGATTGCATTGATCATTTCTTTACTGATCACTGCATTCAGTGTCAGTTGTAACAGTAAAAACTGTCAGGGCAGTTAGTGTTAGGTCCAGGGTAGCCCGCTATCACCCCCCAATAAAGATTTAACCCCGATTGCCCCTAGAGTTAACCCTTTCACCCCCTTTTGCCAGTGTCACTAAGCGATCATTTTTCTGATCGCTGCATTAGTGTCGCTAGTTTTTTTTTAGGTTCACCGCCAGGTTTTTATAGCGCTAGGTACCCCGATATACTACCCAATAATTGTTTTAACCCCCTGATTGCCCCTAGTTAACCCTTTTACCCCCTTTTGCCAGTGTCACTAAGCAATCGTTTTTCTGATCGCTGCATTAGTGTCACTAGTGCCGCTAGGTAGCTAGTTATTTTTTTAGGTTCACCGCCAGGTTTTTATAGCGCTAGGTACCCCGATATACTACCCAATAATGGTTTTAACCCCCTGATTGCCCCTAGTTAATTCTTTCACCAGTGATCACAGTATAAGTGTCACTGATGACGCTGGTTAGCCAGTTAGTTATTTAGGTTTCCCGTCAGGTTTTTATATAGCGCCAGGGACCCCCATATACTACCTAATAAAAATGTGAACCCCCTGATTGCCCCTAGTTAACCCTTTCACCACTGATCACCATATAAGTGTTACGGGTGACTCTGGTTAGTTTGCTTTTTATAGCATCAGGGCACCCACCATTTATTACCCAATAAAGGTTTAGCCCCCTGATCACCTGGCGGGTGATATCAATTAGGTTTTAGGGTCAGGGTCTGCGTCGCCCCAGGCAGCGCTAGGTTAGTGCCAGTACCGCTAACACCCACACGCAAAGCATAAACCTCCCGTAGTGGTATAGAATCTGAACAGATCAATATCTGATCTGATCAGATCTATACTAGCGTCCCCAGCAGTTTAGGGTTCCAAAAAAACGCATTGTTAGCGGGATCAGCCCAGATACCTGCTAGCACCTGCGTTTTGCCCCTCTGCCCAGCCCACCCAAGTGCAGTATCGATCGATCACTGTCACTTACAAAACACTAAACACATAACTGCAGCGATCGCAGAGTCAGGCCTGATCCCTGCGATCGCTAACAGTTTTTTGGTAGCATTTTATATTTAAATCCGGAAGGCAGTGCTTGGTTTTCGGGGTCCCGTACGTGGCTAGGCTCCCAAAAAGTCCCCCACATGTGGTATCCCCGTACTCAGGAGAAGCAGCAGAATTTATTTTGGGGTGTAATTTGACTTATGCCCATAGCATGTGTGAGCAATATATCATTTAGTGACAACCTTGTGCAAAAAAAAAAAAGTTTGTAATATTCCCGCAACTTGTGGCAAAATATAAAATATTCCATGGACTCAACATGCCTCTCAGTAAATAGCTTGGGGTGTCTACTTTCCAAAATGGGGTCATTTTGGGGGGTTTTGTGCTATTTTGGCATTTTATGGCCTTCGAAACTGTGATAGGTAGTGAGGAGTGAAATCAAAAATTTGCACCCTTAGAAATCCTGAAGGTGGTGATTGGTTTTCGGGGTGCCGTGCGCGACTAGACTCCCAAAAAGTCCCACACATGTGGTATCCCCATACTCGGGAGAAGTAGCGGAATATATTTTGGGGTGCAATTCCACATATAACTATGGCATGTGTGAGCAATATATCATTTAGTGACAACTTTTTGTAAATTTTTTATTTTTTTTTGTCATTATTCAATCCCTTAGGACAAAAAAAATAAATATTCAATGGGCTCAACATACCCATCAGCAATTTCCTTGGGGTGTCTACTTTCCTAAATGGGGTCATTTGGGGGGGGGGGGGGGTTGTACTGCCCTGCCATTTTAGCACCTCAAGAAATGAGATAGGCAGTCATAAATTAAAAGCTGTGTAAATTCCAGAAAATGTACTCTAGTTTGTAGACGCTATAACTTTTGCGCAAACCAAAAAATATATATGCTTATTGATTTATTTACTAAAGACATGTGGCTGAATACATTTTGCCCTCAATGTATGACTAAAATTTAGTTTATTCGATTTTTCTTATAACAAAAAGAAGAAAATATCTTTTTTTTCCCCAAATTTTCGCTCTTTTTCCATTTATATCGCAAAAAATAAAAATCGCAGAGGCAATCAAATACCATCAAAAGAAAGCTCTATTTGTGGGAAGAAAAGGACGCAAATTTTGTTTGGGTGCAATATTGCATGACCGCGCAATTACCAGTTAAAGCAGCGCAGTGCGAAATTGGAAAAAGACCTCTGGTCCTTAAGGTGTTTATTGGCCTGGGGCTGTAGTGGTTAATCGTAGGTCTTCTGAGAGCTCTTTTGTTCGAGGCAAAATTCACATCAGGCAATGCTTCTTGTGAAAAGCAAACCCAGAACTGGTGTGTTTTTTTTATAGGGCAGGGCAGCTGTAACCAACACCTCCAATCTCATCTCGTTGATCGGACTCCAGTTAGCTGACACCTCAATCCAATTGGCTCTTGGAGATCTCATTAGTCTGGGGTTCACATACTTATTCCACCTACACTGTGAATGTTTACATGGTGTGTTCAATAAAAACATGGTAACAGTTAATTCTGTGTGTGTGATTAGTTTAAGCAGACTGCGATTGTCTACTGTTGCAAAATTGATGGTCCACACGTACACTGCCCTCACACCCGTGTTACCACCACTGCGCTTCTGAATAAATGAAACAAATGATATATATGTGTGTGAAAAAACCTGCAGCTGCCACTTAAAGTGGAAGTAAAACCATCGATTTAAACAGTTAAAAAAAAGGCATGCCGGGAATGCTAACTGCACATTGGCTGTGCTATCAGCCAAACTATCAAACCATCCAATGGCTGGTGTCATAACGAATCACATGTGCAGCACCATAGCAGTTGAAGATTAAACAGAGGCAAAGATGGCAGCTTCCTTGGATGAAAACGATAGGGGAGTTTACTTCCACTTTAAATAAAACAAATGTGTAAACAATACTTAAACCTCTAAAATAGTGGAACAATGGCGCTCTAATGAAACTAATGCACCAGCACAAATTGTGAAAATGAATACACAATAATTTGAATGTAAATATACTAGTGATAAACAAACATTGGTGACACCTAAATGATCAGTGGAAGAATATAAACATATATTTCATACCACATTAAAAAAAGAACACCCTGTGACAAGTGTGAAATATTTCAGTCTCTATTGCTAGAGTGCTAATAAATAGTCCATAAAGCTGTGATTAATCTGATGAATGGTGTAAAATCAAAACTGTAGTAATGCTGTTCTTTGTAGAATCATTAAAGTCAAGAGCAAAGAGATTTGTTTGCAATTGCAGAACTTACCCTTTTGTATTCTGCCTTCAGCTTCAGCTGCACCCTTTGGTATCACAGCTTTCACATAGATTCCACCATGTTTTACGCTGGTGTTTACACCTCCCTAAGTAAAGGACAAGAAAAAAAAACATGCATTAGCATTTACAATAATGTGTTGCTTTATATGGACCAGGAACAATTACATAAATCCACAAAGTGTCTATAAAACATGGGATCATCAGGGCCGGTAGCTTTCATGCTACAGAGCTCCAAGCATGCAGACTACTATCTTGGTAACTCTCGGAAAGCGATGTTGGGCAGACTTAAAAGGTGAATGTGGATACCAACAAGGGATCTTGATTACCCTGAGGGCAGAAGCAACTTAACATCAGAGGCTGAATATACACAACTGACAACCTACAAGGTTGCAAGTGATAAGTATCCTGGCTTTAGGTTTATTACATGCATGCTTTAATCCTGTGGAGGAGAGCAATATAATCTGAATGTAATATCTGATGCCGATCTATGGATTATCCCTAGTACAGACCTACTATTGTCACTTTGGGGAGTCTGTGCTTTTTCCCCACAGTGCTGCTGCATAACTACTTGGATCCCACTGGTGGTGGATGGACACTTGGCTGGTAGCCAGAGATTGTCAGTCCTTTGTGTGTTCTTGGACACTATGCAACATGACAATCCCTCTAACCATAGGAATGGGGAATATACACTATAATGCTTGACTATTCTATTCGGGGACTACTTATTAACCCTTCAGTACTATAAGGGCTGACATGAAAATCTCACAACTGGTGTAGACTAAATAGCTAAAACCTTGACTGCTGAAGAACAAAGAACGCCCATATAAATTTACAGGTGATTCATGAGATAGTAATCCCGTAGTTTAGTAAGGGAGAAGTATAGCTCCAAGTGAGGGCGTTTCTTAGCCCCAAGAAGTTAAACCCTGGGATTAAAAGGTGGCTACACATGGAGAATCAGCCAGTTCAGGGGGGACTGGCTGACCGACTGGTCAAAGGGACAGGCTGGATCATTTTTTTGATCAGTGGTTGCAGCTGCTGATTAGTGTATTGACAGCAGTAGTGGGTGCTAACTTTTAGAATACAATGTGTAATTTCTCCATTCCTCCAGTGTAATTCCTCCATTTAACTCTTGTTTTTTTTTGTTCAGACTGCTGATTAACAAAGGTAACTACTGGGAGTATTTTGGGAGCTGGCCTTAACTAGTTAAAGCTCTTAAAGAATGTGCTTATTAAGGTGCTTTATTTTACTATTAGTAGAGCACAGTAGTTTACTATGATTTCTCATGTTGACATTAATCCGCAATGGTACATTTCTGTTCTTTAAACATATGTGGATTGAACACAGCAAGAGCGAAAGGGAACTGGTCCTAATATGCAAATCTTTACTTTAAAAGTCAACGGCTAAACCTACACACACCTTCCTCTTCCCTTGGCTACATACATATGTCTACTGCCCCGTAGAGAGCAGAAACTCAAATGTCACATGAAAAGCAGAGGCCTTTTTCCCATGCATGTTGTGAATAAAATCCAGGCATCACCCTCGCTTTCTTGTGCAAAAAGAAAAATAATGGCTCCCAACAGTGAAAAACTGGGTCTTCTAGGACACACTAGAACAAAAAAACGTTCTTTGCATATTATGCACAAATTTCTGATAAATTGAAGAGTCTATAATTGACAGTAGCTTCTGTAAACACTGGAAAAGGAAAGGATTACTTTAAGGTGACCAGTTTACCTTAAAGTAATCCTTTCCTTTTCCAGTTTACAGTGCAAGTAACTTACTGCCACAACTGATTTACCCTTAAAATGCTAGTTGCCTGGCCAATATGGTAACCCACTTACTTTATGAACCCAAGGCTAAAGTTCTGTTTATTCTCCAAAATAATCCATACACATCAAGTACTTAATGGCCCTGTAATTTGATTTTCTCAAAACTGTTGCTAAGTTTTTCAGTCTCCTTGTACTGTCCTTCGTGAGTTCCCAAAACTTTTTCCTACTGACACCCCCATTTGTTAGGCGCAAGCAGTGCACTTTAGTTGCTGAACTAATGCACTGCTATATGCACATTACACAGTCCTAAATCCATAGTCCCTAGTCTATCTTGTGAGCAAGATAGGGTGGCTACATTTCAACATACAGTAGGACCATAGATCATGAACGTAGCCAGGTAGGAAGTCAGAGCAAAAAAAGAGGAATTGGAAGATTTGAAGGGCTGGTAGCATAAGTAGGTAGTTTTTCAAATTAAGAATAGATACTTGAATCCAATTTCTTAAAACCAGAGAGTTTGTCAGTTTCACCCCTTTGTCTTTGTTTATAAACATCCTGGTATTAACAGGGTTAAAACAAGCTCAAGGCTGCAGCTGTACTGTTTGTTTTTTCAGCGACTTTCAACTTTCATGTACAACCACTTGATTGCTTTCATGGCCCAGTGAAAGTGTGCCCACTAAGCCCCACCTTCCCTGTTCCCCTCTATGCTTAATGAATCTGGAAGTGCTCAGCTCTGAGTGTTCCTGGGTACAGAGCTGTTAAAATCCTGGATTAAATTTCAGGTTAACAGCCAATCAAACACAGTCCTCTGTTTAGTCGTGTAGCATGGAGACATAGGGGAGACATTAGGGTCTAACACACCCCTGGTGTCTCCACAAAGATAACCTGTCACCTGCCAATTCCATCACATAAAGAGCTTGTTAGCCCCCTTGTGTTAACAAGAACGTTAAATGAAAAAAACAAAAAATTATAATAAAATTGTAAAAAATTCTGAATCGAAAAAAATGAAATGTTAAAGAATTGCCCACGTAGAAAAGTGGTTAAACAGTTATAAAGATTACATTTTAACTACATTAACTTTTAGAAAGGGGAGCACAGATGTATTCTCATAGTAAAGCCAGGCATTATAAGATTCCGTTTTGAATATTTCAGCAATGAAACCTGGAGCAAAAGTAGACCACAGCAATCAGATTGTGTGTTTATTTTTCACAGTGAATGAAAGATAAAATGTAATTAGAAGGCGTGGGCAACTGCAACACTTCTTTTTTTCCCAGGTTTTATACATTAGCAATTTTAAAAAGAAAATGAGCAATGACTCTCTTTAAAGGACCACAGCATCTAAAAGATACTGACATTTAATATATTGTGAAATATGGTAGGTATGATTTTGCAAAATACAACGGTCTTCCTGTTGAGTACTTCCATAGATGCATAATGCAGAAATCTCTAGTCAGCCATCAATGGCTGATAACAAATATGAGATGTCAGATACGCTAAAGATGCTGAAAAGGTACAACATCCCAAACTCTGTTTTAGATTTAATTGTTCCTTTAAAAATGGAGAGTGTGCTCTCAATCAAGCAAGATGCACCGAAGATGAATTGCAAAAAGCAAGCAATTATATTACAAATATCAGCATATTGCATACATTTATTCAACCTATATATAAACTAACCATAGAAAATAAGCCCAATTTAAATAAATAAAAGTTTACATGTTGCTTGCTTTGCAGTCAATTATCCATGGCACAATAACTAGGAAAACTAGTAAGACAGATGAACAAAAGAAGGCCCTTAAGAAGTACAGGTATGAAAGGAATTTTTGAGCCACAAATGATTTCATTATACCAACTCACAGATAACAAAGATAAAGTGATTAGGACTCAAGGAAACAAGATATGAAATGGCTTTAGAACAAATAAAGCAACAAACCCTTTTAATCCAAAGAATGCCTAACAAATACTTAAACTAGTTGCTGGGAAACACATAAGTTGAAAATACACACATCTTTTTCCCAGAAGCACATGGCTATGTTGCAGTTAGACGTGTAACTGGAAACAGCAAAACATATATGAAAAGGAGATGTCTGCGCCACAGTAACATTTTATGAAAAGAAAGAGCTCAAAGCTAAGTCCCATAACTTGTAACTGATCTCTTGTGCTAGAAATACATAAATAGGCAGTTTTTGAGCACCACATTACAGTGACTCTCTGTGGAAAAACAAAACCAAAAACATAGGACCAAGAAATTAGAATAGCTCTCAAATATGTGCCATGTATAGCACGGAAAAAGTAAATAGAGGTTAGGCTACCCTACCTACCTATTGTTCGGAGAAGACACTGAGTATATTTAAGTAGCCTGGTCTACTACAGGAATGTTTGGAATGTTGTGATTAAACAGGATTGATGTTGCTTAGCAAAAAACTACTTTAATTGGAACCAGACAAAGTCAGCTCCGTTTATAGTTTTAAGCCAGCCATAGATAATGCAAACAATCTATGGACAGGCTGACTGTAGCCAAGTAGATCCTTGGGTACAACCAGTATGCCAGATTTTTTACGTGCGATTATTGCCAGCCGATATAATCGCTGTTTTCTCCCAGTAGGGATGGCTCCCTGTGCTCTCTTCCCAGGAAAACAGAATAGCTCTGCAAGAAGGATTCAAGTTCCCTTGCAAATTCCATTTCACCTTGCCTAAAGTGTATTTTTTGTTGGTCCTGGAGAAAGTGGGGAATTCTTAAAATTCCTGCATGTGTTTTTTTTCCCCGCCAGCAGTGATCATTGTATTCTGCTGGTGGGGAACGTAATAGCTCTGCAGGAATGATTCCTCCATCAACACTGACTGTGTTGATGGGGGAATTGAGCCATTTTGCCAAGAATGCAACATCTATGGACTGCCTTAAAATGCAGATCAATGTTTGGCCTGCCATATAAAACAAAAGTTCTTTAAAATGCTATTCTGCAATGATTGGAACCCCTTTCAGTGTAATCCTGATGTACAGTCCTCTCACTAAACTCTTCTCTCTATTTTATGATCTTTTAGGTGGCTAATGGTGCATGTCATCAAATTATAATGTCCTTCTTTTGTCCATCTAACAATTTATGCTACAGACAATAATTAGTATAAATCCCAAAATAACTAGATTGGACTAATACTAATAGCTTAACGATACAAAGCATGCAAGGAAAGCAAAAGGAGAAAAACGCAAAACCTTGTCAAACAGTACCGTGACACTTATCCCCAAGCTGTCATCCTTTTTGGCCAGCACAACCGTAAAGATATCTCCTGGTTTTAGGGGTAATGTTGAAAGTCTGTTAGTATTGAGCTTCTGTGCTGGAACCCCCAAAACTGACTCCTTTGTAGAAAGTACAAAAGAAAGGAGATTGTAACATTACTGAAAACTAAAACAAATGTGAAATATATGGGGTTGATTTACTAACGTTGGAGTGGGCAAAATCTGGTGCATAGAAACCAACCAGTTTCCAATTTTTTTGTCAAAGCTTAATTGAACAAGCTGAAGTTAGAATGTACAGCTGCAACAGGTTTGGCACTGACCAGTTTTAGTAAATAAACCCCTATGTGTTATAATCTACTGTAATGACATGTAAAGAACCTTTCTTGCTGTCCTTGGTTCATGGCTGTTTGAAGAGGTGGCCTCATCCATGTCGGAGTCTCCCCTGTCAGAATAATCTGTGGAGTCTGTCAGACCTGAACGCTTCCCTCTTCCTCTGCGATTGCTGTCTCCTTGAGTTTTCTTTCTGTCGCTGCACTTAGAGCTGACTGATGGAGAGCTTCTGGCAGATTGTGACAGAGGAGTGGTCTGCTCCTTTGTGAGGTTCCTGATGAGGCCATTGATGTGACTGTTAGACAGGCTTGCACTTTCTGTTCGCGAGTCCTGAGAACTTAAACTTCCTTCTCGTTTCTCAGCAGACACTCCAGATGAACTTCCAGATAGAAGTCTCATGTGACCTCGAACCTTTCTTTGTTCTTCTGAAGACGACTCTGCCTCGTTGTCTTGACTGGAAAAAGGTGCGCAGGGTAAGCTTTTCATCTCATTAGGCTGATGTTCTAGAAAAAAAAACATTATTCCCAAGTGATTAATATCATCACGCACTTTAAATAAAACACTATTTGGCTGCAGTATTTTACATACTAATGTATAACTTCCCTAAAATATATTAGAAATGTTAAAAAAACATATCCAATTGAAAGACTGACCTAACAATTATATATGTATTTTAACTGCCCATCTGTAATGTGTCCAATCACGTTTTTCAACGTTAAAAAAAATCTTCGGTTTCAGCATTGTATTATTTCTAACCATCTTCTTCCTTTATGAAATAAACCTAAACTGGACAAGGGATGAATTTTCTACATTACACTTGACATAAACCTGAAGTGTTACTACTTGTGGCTTCTAATTAAAAAGAACAATTTTGGGTTCATCTGGGTAACAGTCATGTACAGCGTGCATTGTGTTGATAAATAAAATTCAAAATACAGTTCCATAGACTTACATATACTGAAAAATTACTAAAGTAACAAAAGCCAAGCTGGAATATGTTAGACAGCAATATAGATACCTTGTTGGTGTTTCTCCTTTGGTTGAGATACTAGAAGTGTAACATCCTCTGGTGAAGTCTGAAGTATGTCCAGAGCGGTCTGATGACTGACGCCCTCTAAGCTCACACTGTTCACAGATATCAGGCGATCTCCTGTATGCAAAACATTAATATCTACTGAAAATCACTCTCAAGGGAGACAGTTTTTCCTACTCTTACAGTTGTCAGTTTTAGGAATGCTTACAAAGTTATCAAACTGTATCTTTCAGCTTTTTGTCCCCACCTCAGTGTGCCACGGGCAGCCATGATGTCATTCTAAGACAATAGTCCTAGCAGTATAAAACCTGCCCCGAAAAAATAGGATTTTTGTACTCACCGTAAAATCCTTTTCTCTGTAATTCACCGTTTGACACAGCTCCTCTCTGTAACTAAATGGTTTGTTTAGTCTGCCATTAGAACTAGGCAAAATTGTTACACAATACACAGAACTTTCAGTTCCGCCCCAGGGGGGTGGACCCTGTGCTAACAACTCTCCCTGCTGCTCCCAGCAGACTCAGTATATCAACAAGCAGTATAACGTAGAGAAAAGGAGGGGTGGGTGCTGTGTCGGTCGGTCTGTGAACTACAGAGAAAATGATTTTCCGGTGAGTACAAAAATCCTATTTTCTCTTATATTCATCGACCGACACAGCGCCTCTCTGTAACTAAATGGACGTCCCCCAAGCAGTGCCAAACGAGGGGTGGAAAAAAACAGCATTAAAACTTCATCCACCATGGCAAGTGGGAACTAGTGAAACTAAACCCACAAAAAAACAGCAGTGTACGGAGAAACACACCGCCATAATCGGGCATTCTCAACAGAGAGATCCCCAACACCGCAACCTTTTTGCGGAAGTAATGCAACAGTGCATTAACAAACAGTACTGCGTTTTTATCAAAAAAACAGGAAAAAATCAAATCAATTTTAACTACACAGCTGCCTGCAAAACTTTGCGACCAAAACAGGCATCAGCCGATGCACTGACCTTGTAGAACTTGGTAAACATATGGACAGACGACCAGGTCGCCGCCTTGGTGTCGGAAGGCCCAAGACGTTCCGATAGCTCTTATAGAGTGGGCCGTGACTGGAAAGGGGGGATCATACCCCTTCAAGGCGTAGGCTTGGACTACAATCTGTCTGATACACCTGGAAATGGTGGCCGACAAGACCGCCATGCCTTTCTTTGGACCAGCCACCGAAACAAACAGTGAGTCTGACTTCCAAAAGGGAGCCGTGGCAGACAAGTACACCTTCAGAGCCCCAACCACATCGAGAGCGTGAAGGGCCACCTCCTTGGGGTGCTTCGGCTTAGGACACAACGATGGTAATACAATGTCCTCATTGATGTGAAAAGGCGAAACCACCTTCGGTATAAAGGACTGCTGCGTACGCAACATCACCTTATCCCTGTGGATGACCAGACAAGGCGACTTGCAGGACAAGGCCGCCAATTCCGAAACCCTCCTGGCTGATGTGATGGCCACTAGAAAGACCACCTTCTGTGAAAGGGTCAACAGGGGAATCTCCCTGATATTTTCAAACGGCGGCTTCTGAAGCGCCGACAACACCAGGTTCAAATCCCAGGGGGGTAACGGTGGACGCACCGGAGGGACTACAAAAGGTACTCACTAATGAACGAGATGCCAGGGGTCGCTGAAAAAAAGACCGCCAGGGCTGAAATTTGCCCATTAATGGTTCTCAGCGCCAATTTCTGGTCTACTCCTTGCTGAAGAAACAGCAGGATCCTGGATATAAGAAAAGGAGTGCGGATCCTGTCCGTGGGATTCCTGAATGCAGGGAGTCCCCTCAACCAGGACTGTGGTTACTTTAATTAACCTTGATACTGGGGGGTCCAAGACCGGAGGAGCCGACAATTTTTTGAGAAGGCTTTCCTCAAAGGGGTAATGCACCACCAAGTTTTTGGGAACCGAAAAGGTCAGTTGCGGGCGACCCCATTCCCTGTAGATGAATTTGTCAAAATAAGTCAAATACGGGAACACCTTAGGTGAACGTGCTGGCTTGCTTACATCAGCAGAGGGATCTGCTGGCTCCTGAATCTTCAGGGTATCACGCACAGCTGTGATAAGTGCTCCAACAAGAGCTTTGTCGTGCCCGGACCCGGACGGGGAATCATCCTAACTGTCCAAACGGTCCTGGTCAGCCACGTCTGATAGGTTAGAGCAGGGGTCACCAGCCGCAGCAGGGCCAGAGTCTGCATCAGGGCTCTCCCCAGAGGACAGGGGGGCAGGGGCCTCTTACATGCACCGCCTCTATCTTAGCAACAAAAGAGTTAAGGACTGCCGTCAGGGTGTCCATGGGCACAGCGCTATCAGCAGGTGACCCGGTTGCAATAGCCTGGATTTCGGGGGCAGAAACACCAGTTTCTGAAGCCATGCTGACCCTAGCCTGTCTGCCACCTGCAGGGT
This sequence comes from Lithobates pipiens, assembly GCF_037356315.1. Taxonomy (NCBI): domain Eukaryota; kingdom Metazoa; phylum Chordata; class Amphibia; order Anura; family Ranidae; genus Lithobates; species Lithobates pipiens. The sequence goes on from NW_027507718.1 coordinate 236,108,823, forward strand.
GACTTAGGACAGTGAAGGTCCCACCCTCCTGCTGCCGCCACGTGGGGGGGGGGGGGGGAGGGGTACTTAGAGCCAGACTCACCACCCTGGGGAGTTCTGTGAATGCCACTAGCCGTGCCTGTAGTCCCTAGGAGGTTACCCAATTGCAGAGTGGAGAAAACTGTGTCGGCAGCAGCTGTCTATAATAGCGGTGAAACGTTCTGCAGAGCTTGCTCCAGCTTTCAGCAAAGAGCCATTCAGCGTCCCGTACACACAGTGGACACAGGAAACAGCCTGTGAGAGCACATGTAAAGCTGTCACAAGAGAACTGTGGAAAAAAGAGAGCTCGGGCTTCAAGAAAATGGGCGCCAATGCAACTAATAGGAGAATCCCATACAAGATGGCTGCTGAGGCTCACAAGGGGAACCTGCATTTCCCACAGTCAAGATGGCCGCCGGACAGTGCCATGCGGTGACAGGACAAACCCAGAACAGTGCTGCCTGCCTACAGCCAGAACACCTCCACAGACACCTTTTGGGACCCCCCCAGACTGGGACCAGGACCAACGCTAGCCTCACAAAGCCCCACAGGTGAGAGACCCAGCGAACCCCTTCACACACACACCGCCCGCAGCCACCCCCCTCAGAGGGGGGAAGGAGGGCAGATAGGGACTAGGGAGAGAAGATAAGGAGGTGAGGTGGCCCCCGAATTGACCCCCCAGGGAATGCTTACCAGTCGTGAAGAGCTGGGAGACATTCCATCACAGACCTACTCCTGCGCAGTTACAGGGTAGCTGTTGGCCTGATATACTGTGATCCAGACATCAGTAGCCCGGTCATTTGTATACCCCGGAGCATTGAAGCTCACGACCACCTCTGGAGCTGAGGCATGTCGTGGCCTGCCGAGCCTTAGCTGCGGCCTGCACACGCTCAATGGCCGGACTTTGAAGACTACAAGGATAACATTAACCAGCCTGTCACCCAGCCGGCAGTTGATCGAAGATCCCAGGATCTTTCATCTTGCGCAAGAAACATCAAACCTGCAGCAAAAACATGGGCCAAAGGGAACCACAGGGTTCCTAGGTCATTCTCCTTACAAGGCAAAATAAAAACAGAGTCTGCTGGGAGCAGCGGGGAGGTTTGTTAGCACAAGGTCCGCCCCCCTGGGGTGGGACTGAAAGTTCTGTGTATTGTGTAACAATTTTGTCTAGTTCTCCTAATGGCAGGCTAAACAACCCATTTAGTTACAGAGGAGATGTGTCGGTCGGTGAATATAAGAGAAATGGGTATTTTTCTGCACACACCTAAACTCCTGACCGCTAAGCCATGAGGAGTTTACAATCCCTGACATGCCACCTATTTCATAGGTTAGCAAAATTGGCTGTGACGATAAGATGATTTCTTCTTATGTTTTGACAATATGAAATTGTCTGCCGTTGTTTTCAAATAATAAACGTAAGCCTACCATTGCTGCCATCATGGATTTTTTTTTCTACAAATGTTAGTTGCCCATTTGCATGATGATCCTCTGGTTTTAATATTTGTTATCACTAAATCAAATCAGTGGTTTATACGCAATGAAAAGGGTTAGAATGGGAGCCTAGCATTTAGAGCAGTCAGCTATGGCAACCCCCATAAATTCAAATCGTAAATGATTAACCCTTTGTTTAGAGATAGTGCATTATGACTTTAAATGCTGAAAAAAATACCCATTTCTTAATTCCTACCTGGCTTCAAACGTCCATCCATGTCTGCAGGTCCACCTGGTGTTATAGAGCCAATAAATATGCCAAGATCGAGCTTTCCTGTTGTCTCTCCACTCATTATCTGAAACCCTAAACAGAATATAAAAAATGGTCACATCACTGTATGAGCACTAATTGGATTAAAGAGTTAGACTTCCTTCCCAACCAACCATAACTTTAGGCTGGCACCCTACAGATAAAAAAGACAAAAATCTTAAAGTGGTGTTGCTATTTAAAAATAATTTTTTTTTTTTTAAAAAGTAGCTACAAATACTGCAGTTGCTGACTTTTAATAATCGGACACTTACCTGTCCCAGGGTCCAGCGATGCGGGGGATCGAAGCCCAACTCTTCTCCTCCTCCGTTCAGGGGCGCCGGCATTGTAACTGTGGGTGCCCGGCTATGGCTTTACAGCCGGGCACCCACTGCGCATGCGGCGCGCTGTGATTGCCCACTCAATCATCTGAGACCTGTCACGTGTCCCAGATGATTGAAAAGAGGGAGGGGGCAGAGCTGAGCCATTCCTGCGCCGAGGGGATGTGATATTATGAGCTCAGGCACTGAAGGAGGCAGACTACTAGTAACAGCCATTTAGAGGTGAGAAATTTTTTTTTTTTTTTTCAAAATGTTTTTTTTTTTTTTTTAGGAACATTTATGAATTTCTTTTTTTTTTGGGTGCATCTCCACTTTAACCACCTGGCATCCGTGCTATAGCCGAATGATGGCCACAGCGTGGATGTGAATTCCCAGGAGGCCATCATATGACTGCCTCCCCTGTGCATGCTCCTGCGGTCCCGGCCCCTTACCATGTGATCAGCTGTCAGCCAATGACAGCTGATTAGATGATCAAAACAAAAAGCTTGGTGATCGTTTTTTTTTATTTTCTCCTCATGCTGACAGCGGAGGAGAAAATAAAAAGCCCCTCAACGGCTCACCTTATGGGGACATCAGTCCCAAAATGGAAGAGGCAATTATGCCTCATAATTGGAACCTGAAAGTCCCCACAAGTGCCACCTATCAATGCCCACAAGTGGTGCCAATCAGTGCCACATAGAAGTGCTGCCTATCAGTGTAACCAATCAGTGCCCATCACTGCCACCCATCAGTGCCGCCTCATCAGCGTACATCAATGATGGACAGAAATTACCTGTTTTAAAATGTTATAACAAAATAATTTTTTTTTTTTTTTAATTCGGTCTTTTCACATTTAAAAAAAATAAAATCGCATAGGTCATCAAATACCATCAAAATAAAGCTCTATTTGGGGGGGAAAAAATGATAAAAATTTAATTTGGGTACAGTGTTGTATGACTGCGCAATTGTCATTCAAAGTGCATCAGCGCTGAAAGTTGACAATTGGTCTGGATAGGAGGGAGGGTTTAAAGTGGTTGTAAACCCTTACAAACCACTTTGACCTACAGGTAAGCCTAGATTAAGGCTTACCTGTAGGTCCAAGCAATATCTCCTAAACCTATATGGTTTAGGAGATATTTGCCCGAAAACGGGCACCGCTGTCTACGGCGCATGCGCCGTAGACAGCGGCGCGCAGGCGCACTGAGCGCGGCATTCTCAGCGACGGAGCTGCTGCGCGTGACGGCTCCCGTGCACATGCGCGGGAGTGACATCAACGCGGCTTCGCCGAATGACAGCGACGGAGCTGCGAAACCCCACCAACAAGATGGATGAGGCGGACTACAGGGGACAGCGGTGACTTCGCTGGCTCCTGTGTCAGGTAAGTGACACATAATGGGCTACTATGCGATGCATAGTAGTCCATTATGCTTTGCCTTTGCAGGGAATAAAAGAGGAAGTAAGCTCATCAGGGTTTACTTCCTCTTTAAGTGCCTTGTAAGCAAGTGGTTAAAGTCACTATGCTATACTCAAACCAGCCCTTAGGAGAGTAAATTTTGGGACCAAGTCTGTTTTGATTGTTCACAAGGCTCCTCTATGCTTCTTGTTTCCTAAAATAAGGTGCAGGAATTCTGGGGGTAGGTGCCTTTTATGTAATTAGCCATCCCTGACACAACAGATGAGTTTTTTGGCCTTTTTTGGTTTTTGCATAGAAAGGATCACAAACTTGCTGCCAGTTTTTCCTCGAAACACATCTTATGTGTTCCACCTGGAAGGGGGGTTTTGCCCATTTTGTTTATTACAGTAGCACTGCTATTACATTACAGCAGTAGTACTGGGCCTAGCAATACTAGCTATTCCCCAAGTGAAATCTTAAACGCTAAAGTAATATTAACAGCTAAAGCCTGCCAAAGATGGATCAAAATTCCTGCTGAACTAGCCAAATTTCTAATCGACGGACTTCAGTACAACCACCTTTTTTTTTCTCCCTGCGATCAGCTATAGCTGCCAGAAATTAACATTGTATTCTGCCAGTGGAGAAGGGTCCTTATGCTCCCTGCTATCAGAACACAATAGTACTGTGGAAGAGATTGCCCCAACAACACTGAATGTGTTGATGGGGGAATCAGGCAATTAACTAATAGTGTAGCTGGCACAGCAATTTGTACAATATATTCCTTCTGAATTTTAGGTTGAGGTTTTCTCTTAAACATACAAAGAAATCCCTTTGTCCAATATATTGTCCTCTGCTGATCTCCACATGTATAAGTGATATGGCAAATTATTTACCACTTGTATACACATGTAATTAAATAAATATCAGCTTCAATTTCTGGAAATGTGCTGAAAATTCTATATCTTTCACTAGTGAAGAAACTATAAGTCGTGATGTAACACACTAACAATAATACACAAAAGCTTTACACTTTGGAAACCACTCTGCCAGATTATATTTAACAAATGCTGCCTTTTAAAATATTTCAGTCAGCTGCTGTGATCAATAAAATCCATAAGCAACTCTTAAAGCTTTAAGCTGGCCATACACTATTAGAATTGCGTTCCAATTTTTTTTTTTTTTTAAAGTACATTCAATCTACTATTAGCTGGGACAACACAATATTGTTTTTTCACCACAGTGACCAGGAAACTCAAAGGAACAAAATTGAATTTTTTTCTCAAAACAAATTTCAAATTTGTTAATTTGCATACATTCTAAAATCAAATGCTAAAAAGGTAAAACAAAATTTCAAGTGCTTTTAAATGGCATTCAAATGTACTTAGAATTTTCATATGAATATTCCTATGAAAATGCATTTTTAAAACCTCCAGCTCCAATTAAGTTTTATTTTTGTTGCGAACAGCTTAGGGACTCTTTCCTTATTGAGTTTTTTCTTTTATTTCTGTCTGTGACACCACTGGGGAATGACTCTCTCACTTTTGGTCCCTGTGACACCCTTACAAGACAATGGGATTCCAGTGGTCATTAGGCATAATCACTCAATAAAAACATGCTTAGTAGTTCAAGAAAAAAAAAAACTCACCAAGCTCATACTTGGGATCCTTCTTTAACTTGACCAAAGTGATCTCTCTCTCAGGTGTAGAAGTCAGCACTTTGCTCTGCATCTTTTCTAAGGATAGAGTTAACCGTTAACCATAATGAAGAAATGCATTGAACACGGATTGTACTTGCCAGTATTTTCTATTTGAAGCGTGTGTTGCACATTCAATGTAATCAGAGAACATGTTTTCCATTTAGCGCAGGACTCTAACCATTTTTAGAATACAACAGCTTACTGTTTGCTAATAAGTGATAATGGTGTATACAATTCCAAATGCAATACATTTCACATTCTAAAAAAGACCTCTCATAAGAACCAATATGGCTCTACATGTCCTGCCTCAGGATACTTAAATATGGCAACGTATTGGTATCAAAGGGAAACACTTCAACTTGTATCTGTGCCTGTTTAAATTTCAAAACACACACTACATCATGTAATCGTGCCCTGAATACTTCTAATTTAGTTAGAACAGGCAGGTCTGTGGCTTGCTTTGACTAAAGTAGAACTAAAAGTGGTATAACGGCTGCCCTTTTTTATTACCTAACATAAAAAAAAATATGTTTTATACTTACCTACTCTGTTCACTGGTATTGCATAAAGCAGCCCCTTATCTCCTCTTCTGGGGTCTTTCTGCTCCTCCTTTTCTGTGTCTGCCCTCAAAGCAAGCCTCTGCCTCTAAACACCACTCAATGTTAGTCTATGTGTTCTTGGACCTCTTATTTTCAATCGACACATCTGCCCTGGGTCAGCTGATAGCCTCTCATGGCTTTCAATGTTATTTCTATGCTGACGACACACAAATCTATCTCTCCACCCCTCAACTCACTCCATCAGTCTACTCACGCATCACTTTCTAACAGACATATCTGTATGGATGTCACAACACTTCCTCAAACTCAACTTGTCCAAAACCGAACTTATAATATTTCCTCCCCCATGTGCCTCTTCCCCTGACTTCTCTGTCAAGAGCAATGGCACCCCCATCCCCCCATGCCAATGTTCTAGGTGTTATCCTGGACTCTGAACTCTCTTTTCGGCCCCATATCCAATCACTTTCCAAAGCTTGCCGCCTCAACCTCTGCAACATTTCCAAGCTACGTCCCTTTCTAACCAAGGAAACCACAAAGCTCCCGATTCCCTCCCTGGTTATCTCTCGCCTTGACTACTGCCAGTCCTTCCTCATTGGCTTACCTTTAAATATACTATCCCCCCTTAAAAAAAAAAAAAAAAAAAACTATAATTGTACAGGCGCTCAAAACGACTCCTTCTTTCCTTATAGGTGCGCTGCAAACCCAAAATGTTTTCCCCACCTGTGTGGGGTAAAAATATGTACAAAATATGCTTAGGGGTTGCGCCTCCTCCCAATACTATCCCCAAGACCCTAGAAAGTACTTTAACTATGTGTACACCAAACTCACTTATAATCACTCGCTCTGTTCTTACAACATATAAATAGTGATCACCCAAGGTGACCCTCCTAAAGTATACAACAATCATTGCTCCTATTGATAATATAAAACACAAAATTAGTGTAAGTGTATATCTCATTAAATCAGAGTCCTTCTTATGCAATGGTTCTTTAAACCGGATGAAGCTGTTGAAGCTTCCTGACGACGCAAAACTGCTTAAAGTGTAGAAGCTGCGGGAGATACACTTTCTTCAAGGAAAAGCCAGGAACACATTGGCTGAGTGGAGGGAGGAGAGAACCACCTGCGGAACATCATTGGCTTGCCCGATTCCATGTTGTTTACTTATGGCTGGATAAGCTTGGTGTCGGCTAGTAGACACACTGAAATGTGAGTGCAAAATGTTTTAAAAGATTTTCATAATTAAAGGTGAAAGGGTTTTACACTTTGTTGGTTTTATTTACCTTTGTATGAATACACGGATATTGAGGAATTGCTAACGGGAGAGTGGATTGAGGAGTGGTTATCCATTGAATGAACCGAAGGATTATTGTATGGTGAAGTCTGGTGAGTGGCCATTCTATAAGGTGGTGGTGGGACGATTTGTTTTTTTTCGGTGACACGTGTGGAATATTTATCAGAGGATGAACCGGACCTGAGTCGAAACAGCTTGATCCGGTTTATACTTTAGGGGGGTCACCTTGGGTGATCACTTTTTATATGTTGTAAGAACAGAGCGAGTGATTATAAGTGAGTTTGGTATACACATAGTTAAAGCACTTTCTAGGGTCTTCGGGGTAGTATTGGGAGGAGGCGCAACCCCTAAGCATATTTTATCCCCCTTCAGTCCATCATGAATGCTGCTGCCAGACTCATCCACCTTACAAAGTGCTCAGTGTCTGCTACCCCTCTCTGCCAATTCCTCCATTGGCTGCCACTTGCCCAACAGATTAAATTAAAAATACTAACATTAAGTTACAAAGCCTTCCACAACTCTGCCCCCAGCTACATCACTAGCCTAGTCTCAAAATACCAACCTAATCGCCCTCTTTGTTCCTCCCAAGACCTCCTGCTCTCTAGCTCCCTCATCACCACCTCCCATATCTGCCTCCAGGACTTCTCCCGAGCCTCGCCCATCCTCTGGAATTCGCTACCCCAATCTGTCAGACTGTCTCCAAATGTATGCACTTTTAGGTGATCCCTGAAAACTTTCCTCTTCAGAGAAGCCTATCCTGCCTCCATCTAACAACTGCACTATTTTCTCCATTAGCTCATCACCCACAGCTATTACCCTTGGCCACCCCCCCCAACTTTAAAATGTAAAAACACCCCACTGTGCCCCCTGCATACCTCTGCACCCCTCAAATATTTCTTTGTCACTACTGTGTACCCCCACTCCACAACTGCACCCCTTCACATTACACAGCACCCCCCCCCCCCGCAGCTCTGAATCTCAGCACATTACACAGCCCTCCCACCCCAGCTCTGAACCCCTGCACATTACACACAGCCCCCCTCAGCTTGGGACCCCTGCACATTACACTCAACAGCTCTTATTTTATTTAGGTCTTCTTGTAAGGCTTCCACATTCTGCGCAGAAGTGATGGCCCTGCTTAGCTTTGTATCACCCGCAAATATCGAGCGATTTATCCCATCCTCTATATAGTTTATGAATAAATTAAACAGAATTGGTCTCAGGACATTTACCACATCGGACCAATCTGATTACTCGTTTTCAACCTTTCAACCTTTGGACCTGCCCATGTAGCAAGTTTTCAGTCCAGGTACTCAATCTATGGTTCGTACTGACAGACCTCAGTTTGTAAAGTAAACATTTGTGGGGAACTAAAAAAAATCCAGATACACCACGTCCTCAGGCCTACCTTTACCTAACTGGCCTGTAGTTTACAGAGATGTATCTCTGCCCTTTTTTAAATATTGGTACCACGTTGGCTTTTTTCCAATCAGCTGGTACCATTCCAGTCAGTAAACTATCCATAAAAATTAGGAACAATGGGGGAGATTTACTAAACCTGGAGGGTGCAAACTCTGGTTCAGTTCTGTATAGAAACCAATCATCTTCTAACCTCAGCTTGTTCTATTAGGCTTTGGCAATACAATCTTGAACCTGATTGGTTTCTATGCAGAATTGCACCAGATTTTGCACACTCCACTATTAGTAAATAACCCCCAATGGTCTAGCTTTCACCTGACTGAGTTCCTTAAAAGGACCCTCAGGTGTAAGCCCAGCTTTTTCATCCTTACTGCAATTTTCCTTTCCTGATAAGCTCCATGGCAGCACACTTATGGGTGTGGCCCACTCCCTATACTTATAGGACCAGAACTCATCCTGAGCCTGATGTTACATCTTAGAGATTGTGCTGACATGAAGCTTAAGTATAAAACAAATATTTTCCAGTTTTCCCGACAGCTCCATGTCAGAAAACGTATGAGAAATAACTTGCTTGAAAAATGCATAAAAACATTTTAAACACAGGCAGATTGTGGTTATTCATAAACCACACAGATATGTACATAAAAGTTAATGTGTCCATTGTATTTTGAGAATGTTATATAAAAATTGGTTTTGATGGGTAGGAGCATGGATACTAGATGATTTATATTGTTGGAGCTTTTGGAATACATGTAATTGAACAGTAAGAATACTGTATGTATAACATAAAAATTTTTTTTTAGATCAGATATAATAAAGAAAGATGATTTTTTTTACATTTTATTGATGGACAGAAATTATTAGTACCTTAAAAGTCCCAAAGAAAGGTTAAAAGCAATATTTGGTCTAGGAGGTTCCATTTCTCAGAGCACTAAACAAGACTCTTTTTCATCAAAGGGCTGATTAGAATACTCTGAGCTATGTTCTCTGAGTGCCACTGATTCATAAAGACAGTTTGTAATGGGCAGGAATTCCATTGCACCCATTACACCATTGGTACTGTAGCTACTATGGTTCCCACAAGGTAAAGACAGGTTAGTTTAACACCTATTATTGGCCCCACATGAACAAGATCTTGGCTGGGTGTAAGATGACTTTTGCTCACATTGATCACCAAGCCATTATCCTTCAGTGGAGAAACAGTACCTGATGGGCCAGCAATGTCTCCTGGCTTAGACACAATAGCAAGATATCAATGAGATAATAGTATATGCACACCTCTCTTTCTTGAAGTAAAGACAAAAGAGCAAGGACCTTTGCAAAGACTTCTAGAGATGTGGTAAGGCCAAAAAGCAGACAGAAAATGGAAGTGCAGTTGGTGCGAACAAGAACTGCAGAAATTCTTGAAATTTTAGATGGACTGGGACTTGGAAATTAGAAAGGTGTTTTTCAAATCAATAAAAAGTGACCAATCCGCTGGTTGAACAGATTTTAGAATCGTTTAAAGGTATTTCCATTTTGAAGTGTTCCTTGTTTATAAATTTGTTGAAACTGCTTCTATTACCAGTCTCCAACCCGAATCATTCCTGGAAAAGCTCCTGATGTGGAACTAGTATTATTGCATCTTGGCCCAACAATGTCTTCGCACAGGAGAACAGAACTTTCCTATTGAGGCTGCAGGATTTATTTAATTTTTGTCAGAAGGGAAAGTGGACAGAGTGGCCAGTTGATTTTCCAAGTGTGACTTTTTTGTGATCAGGCTTTTATTTTGTCCATCAAAATTCACTAGAACCTGGACAGCCTTTTTCTAACAAGATAAATCTGGGTGGGCAAACCCTTAAAAAAAAAGAAGCATCCTGACCAGAGAAAGAGGTGTTTTTTGTATCTAGGAAAATGATGTATTTTTCAAGGATCTACAAAATTATCTGCCCAGCCTATATGCCCTGGTTTCTTTGCCTCTGGCTTGTGAATTCTTAAAGCATGGAGTTCTTTTGTCTGGGGAATCTTTTCTGGAGAATGAACCCAGATTTATCACAAGTAGCTTTGACTATCAGGGCATCTAAATTATTACTGAACACTTACCTGTAATTGCATTTACCATCACCTTTGACAAAGATATAAAGCGGTTGCAAACCCTTACATTAACTTAGTGAAGTGACTGGCTTTAGGTGATACACAACAATGAAAGTCCTGATTTTATAAAGCTTGACTAAGCTGTTTGAAAACAGGGGGTGAAGAGCTGAAATTACACACTGCAGAGTTGAGTGAGGAGAGCTCTGAGAGCTGACTGGAGGGAAGGGACACTCTCCTCTTCACACAGGAACAAAGCTGAAGCTGTCAATCACAACCTGTGTGCTGGAGGCCCCTCCCCTGTCACTTTTTTTTGGTGGAGAAATTACACTTATGCCTAGTAAACGCAATCAGAAAATCGGACGAAAAATACCGCTTTCGAATTGATCGTAAGACAATCTGATCGTTAGTACACAGCTTTCGTGAACCAATCATGATAGGTTATGCGAAATAATCTGAAGGGACAAACACAAAAAATTTTCTTGTACGATACCATAACAATTTTCATTTAATCAGTACAGTATTCGTCTGGAAAAAAAATGGGAAGATAATGCATGCTTGGAAACTAAAGAATACATTACATCACTTCCGAAGTTGTATTATGTCGTATGAGAATCTGTGACGTTAGTATCTTTTTCATTTTTGTTATGAGGCAGTAGAGCTGCACGAGTCTAAATCTAATCTAATCTAAAATGAGAATCACAATTTTTTTTACTTAGAAGATAGATCACGATTCTCTCAAGATTCTCACGGCGTAACATCCTCTTTCACATTAAAACAAAAAAATTGTGCTAACTTTACGGTTTCGTGTTTTTTTTCATTTATTGAAGTGTATTTCTTCCCAAAAAATTGCATTTGAAAGACTGCTGGGCAAATACAGTGTGATATAAAATATTGCAGCAATTGCCATTTTATTCCCTAGGGCAGTGATGGCGAACCTTGGTACCCCAGATGTTTTGGAACTACATTTCCCATGATGCTCAGCTACACTTCTGAGTGCATGAGCATCATGGGAAATGTAGTTCCAAAACATCTGGAGTGCCAAGGTTTGCCATCACTGCCCTAGGGTCTCTGCTAAAACGTTTATATATATATATATATATATATATATATGTTATATATGTTATATATGTAATATATATATATATATATATATATATATATATATATATATATATATATATATATATATATATATATATATATATATATATATATATATATATATATATATATATATAGAGAGAGAGAGAGATAGAGAGAGAGGTTCAAAGTAATTTTCTAGCAAAAAATATTGATTTAAACTTAAGAAAAGTGTCAGAAAAAGATTTAGACTTTAAGTGGTTAAACTTCCTGCATTTACACATGGTTGAAAGCTTGGCAGACTGCCCAGATTATTAAATTCTATCCCTTTGATCTAAGTTGTAAGCATTAGTTACAATGTTTCAAGTTCTAAACTTGGCAGATTGCCAGGGATGCTTTCTTTTGACAGCTGAGTGAGCAGATAATCTCTCTCCACTTGTTTATGTGAAAGAATCGCCTACTCTCAGAGGAAGAGATCGTCAGGGGGGTGAATCGAGATCATTTTCTTTTAACGATTAATCGTGCAGCTCTATGAGGTGGACGATCATTAATCCGATATTCTCATTGTGTGTAAGAGGCTTTAGTGCTCTGGATAGAGACAAGTACACACGATAGGGATACTCTTTGTTTACATTTAATTTCTGAGGTTTACAACCACTTTAATGTGAACAGCCACTTCAGCCATAAATCCAGCAGGTGATTTCAGGTTTCTGAAAGAAGCCAATATCTCAGCTTTTCTGAAATCATAACATACTACCGACTACACATTGTCTATCCACTCCTCTAGGGTCTTTTATATTGACACTAGTGCTACTGTAGTGTTTGTTTTTTTAAACAGATAAAGGTTAATTCAAATAATGTACAAATTATTTGCAGGTTTACAGAAAGATATGCAGAATTAAGGTTCAACACATATTGACAACAGTAGAGGTCACAAACTTCACAATGTTTCTAACAGAGCTTCCATAGGACTCAACTGGGGGGTGTCTAGTCCCACAAAACTCCTCCCACCAGAGAGAGAAGGAGGAGGAGGAGGGAGGAGGAGGAGGAGGGAGGAGGAGGGAGGGGAGGGCAGGAGCAGGGACCAGGGCAAAACAGAAAGGCAAGAAACATGGGGGGGGGACGACACAAGAAAGGGGATCATCAGTCAAGAGACTCAACAGGACCATGTGCATCAATCCAAGTGGACCACACTTTGTCAAACATCTGCGCAGTTTGACAAAGTGTCACATTGCACAGTTTATACTCACATAGGTTAGTGCATACAGTGGCAAGACTGCGTTAACCGCAGAGACCCAATTAGTCAGGATTATGATGTGGGCGAGGTGGGCTTCCATCCGAGAAGTCGCTCCCTCTGTGCATAGTGAAGTGCCTAAAATAAGAGTAACTTCATATACCTAGAAACTACAATGTCATCCATGATACTCAGGATCATCATGTGTGGATCAGGCTGGATAGATCCAGGTAATTTAAAGTATCTAGGACCGTCTCCAGTTAGTTACGGATAGCCGGACATTGCCATACCATGTGGAAGAAGGTTCCAGTAGAGGAAAAACAGCGGGTGCAGGTAGAGCTAACTTGCGGGTAGATGGCCACTGATCATTGGGGGGGGGGGGGGGTAGAGTAGACTGTGGAGAAATTTAACCTGAATAAAATGGTCCTTAGCTGAAATCATATTTGTAATGTAGGAGCCTGTGCAGTCTCCCCAACCCTCGGTATATATGTTCCGGTATATCATTTTTCCATTTATTGACAGCTTTACTAGAAGTATGGGCATATGAGACTGACAACTGAAGGTAGAGGGAAGATAAAGGTTTATCCAGAAGTCTGGCTACCAGCAGTCTCTCGATTCAATCAAGTTCCAGAGTAATCGGCTACTATAGTTGGGCTCGAAGAGCATGTCACATCTGATAATAACGGAAGGACACAGATTGAGTCAGAGAGAACTTAACCTGTAACTCAGCACAAGAATAAATTCTCCCACCTTGACAACATGCTTCAAGGCCACAACTCCCTTAGACGCCCACAGCTGAGATTCCGTAATCTGAGCGAGGTGTTTTAGTTGTGGATTTCCGAATGATTAGAGACATATGAGGTAAGTAGGTAGCATCTTCTCCTATAAACTCCCCTAGCCTGCACCCAAACTCTAATCGTTGTATGCATAGGACCAGTGACCGATGGGTGGGCCCTAGGACGAGGACAGCCAAAGCTAGTCAACGCGGCATAGGATCCAAGAAAGGCAGCCTCTGACTGCCGGGTATTGGGTAGGCTGACTGAACCACCACAGTAACAAGTACCACAGCCCAATAATACAGCTGGAGTTTAGGTAAGGCCAGACCGCCCTGAGTGAGGGGCAGTTGAAGGGTGGTCCGAGCCTGCCGAGGGGTCTTACATGCCCAGACAAAAGATGTAATTATGCTATCCAATCTCACAAAAGTTGCCTTAGACACCAGCACTGAGGTGTTCCTAAAGAAATAGAGAAATTTTGGCACATAGAGCATTTTAACTAAATTCACCATACCTACCGGAGATAACGGCAGGGTACGCCAAGCCTGAACAAACTGAGAAATCAGGGGGACGATATTATCCACCAGATATGCATCCAGTCTAGCCTGGATCCTGCCACCAAAGTGAACTTCCCCACCCAATTTAGTGGCATGTGTGTCACACTGCCAGAGCCCAAGGAAGGAAGGAGATCAGGATTGATTCTCCCCAGTTAATGTGGACCCCGAGTAGTGACCAAATAGGTCTATGATATCTATCGCAGAACAGAAGGATAAATCCGCATCTTGGCGCTACAGCAGTGCATCATCCGCATAGAGTGAGTTTCTCCTACAAGGGCTCTAGTGTAACTCCCTTCACTCTTGGGTCCTGTCGGAGGAGGATCACCAGGGGCTTAATTGCCAAGGCAAACAGCCCTGGGGAAAGCGGGCAGTCCTGCCTTGTTCCCCTGGACAAAGGAAAAGGGGGGCGGGGGTCCTATTGACTCGAACTCTAGCCACTAGGCTCCAGTAGATAGAGGAAGAAAAAAAGCTCTGGACAGCCGCACTCCGGTTCTTCTCTGGAATAGTTGATGCCTTTATTGTTCAAATAAAAAACAATACATCACACGAGCCACAGCAGAAAACAAGGGCATATAACAAGAAATACTGACGCGCTTCGCGCTAAATTTGGTGCTTACTCATACCTATGGGCTCCGGTACAGTAGTTTCAACCAGGCAATACTTTTGGGCCCAAAACACTAGCACTTTCCAGAGAAAGCCCTACTCGACTGAGTCTAAGGCTTTTTCAGCGTCAAGTGAAGCGACACCTCCAAGGCAATCCTCAGGCGAAATGGCAATATGTAAAAAACTGCCTGATATTTATGTCAGTTCCCCTGCCCGGCATAATGCCAGCCTGGTCTGGGTGTATTATGGCACAGATAACTGTATTTAGTCTGCGGGCAGGCCAATATCTTCATAAGCAGCTTAACGTCCACATTTAATAATGAAATGGGACGATAAGAAGCACATTGTTACAAATCTTTACCCGGCTTAGGTACCACAACTATCACTGCTTCAGACATAGTCAAAGGGAGCATAACCGCTCGCAAGGAGTGTACAAGCATAGCATAAAAATGTGGTGCGAGTTCATCCGCATAGGCCTTATAGAACGCCGCAGGAAAACCATCTGGTCCTGGAGTATTCCCAGCTTGTAAGGAAGAGATGTGTTACCCGTTTACTATATTTGAGAGCAATATCTCTCAAATATGATTTGGATTAAATGAGAGTTCTTTGACCATGAGTGAAAGCTTTACCACAATAACAAAATTGGTATATAGCAGGGGTGTCCAAACTTTCTGAACAAAGGGCCGGTTTACTGTCTTTCAGATTTTAGGGGGCCGCATTATGGCCAACAGGAAAAGAAAATTTTGCTGGCATCAGTGGGAGTAAACAGTGCCCCATCTTTGGTATTAGGGGGCGGAATAGTGTCCAATTGTTGGGGTTAGTGGGGAAAATGGCACCACATTTTTGTTGTTAGAGGGCAGAATAGTGTCTCATATCAGTGGGATGAAGTGTGCCCCAAGGGCTGGATAAAGGCAGGCAAAGGGCCACATCTGGCCTCCAGGCTGCAGTTTGGAGACCCCTAGTATATAGTAAGGAGGCCTAGACTGATGCACACCAATCTATTTGTACAGGAAAAGGGTAAAAATTATGGAATACATGAAGGAATACAGAGTATATTCCTTAAAACATAATCTACAAACAGTACGACATAAAAAAACATATTTAGTTAGTACAAGGCAGACATTTCCCATAGTTACATTTCCGCCAAGGATCCATTCTGGTAGCTGCCCTACCATAGAGTGTGTTTCCCTCCCATCTAGTCTGTGTTTATCATTACAGGCTGATGCTTCATTTGTTGGCATGGCGTGGCTCTGATTGGTGGGCCTCCCTAATCCTGGTTAAAGATTTGCTAAATCCCCAATCTCTTTACTTTGCATAAGTCAGCCCCCTTTAAAGAAAATCTTTGGCACTGACTATTTTGAGTGGGAGACAACTTTGTAAGTAGATATTTTCAGGGAAAAAAAATAAAAAATATTCATGACAGGCTGGCCACCCTCATTACATATTTCAAAAAGGGATCCTTCGATGTGAATAAATATATAACAAAGAGGTTTGGGTCCCATTGTTTAGATACACAAGCTATATAGATACAAAACTAAATGAAAAATATATTCATAATTACAATATTTAACAGCTATTAATGGAGATTTCACATAAACTCATAAGGCTACAGATGGCTATTTGAACTTCTTTTAGGGTTATAGGGGAGTCTAGTCTGTCTCTATAGTCATCTGTCAGCACCGAAAAAAGTCAACCTCTGCCAGATATGTGGATAATTCAGTTGGGATATAGTTAACCTTTGAGATATACAATTCCGCATAGTAGGTGGTGAAGAAGTCCGAGCAAGCCAGGCCAACAGTTTACTAGCACCTTCGCCCTGGTCAAAAATTTTCTGTGACCGCTGGAGACTTTTTTCTAGTCAGGAAAGTACGGAGTAGGAGGACCTGACCAGTTGCTTCCTGTAATCCTTTATAGCCCTGTAAAGTCCCATACACACTATGAGTATTTCTGCTGATTTTTGTCTTCAGATATACCAAAACCATGTAGTGCAAGGGCCTGCCTGATTGCATACAAATTGAAACACCTTAGGTTTGACCTCATATTATATGGTTTTGGTAAGGAAAAAAAATCAGCAGAAAATCTGATAGTGTGTATGGGGCTTAAGTCTTTAGTCAGAACGTATTGCTGCTCTAATCTATTAGCCTCCACCTCAGCTCTATCCAGATCTTTCTTCAGCTTGCAACAAACTTGCCCAATTAAAGTTTGGTACTGTCCTCTACTGAAAGCCTTGAAGGCATCCCACACAGTTGCTTCTACAGCAGTACCAGGGTTAACCCTCCAATACACATCAGGCTCTTCGGACAGTGTCCAACAAGGATGCCGCTTCCTCCAGTGAGGTGAAAAATCGCACATGTCCCCCATCTTGGACTCTGAGCTGTGTTGGGAACATCATACTGTACTTGATGTTTTTGTCCCTCAACCGGGTACAAATGTGTTCAAATGTCTTGCACAGACGCTGGGTCTCCACGGAGTAGTCCGGGAAGACCATAAGCTTGGTGTTCATAACGCAGATCCCCGAGATTTGGGCGTTCCTCAACACTAAAGTTCATCAATTTAAAGATGAAAGTGCGAGGGGGAAGCCCCTGGAGGACACCTAGTTAGTGTGATATGGTGGTCTCTCTCCACAACAAAGTGAGGTGAGAAGTGAGCATTAAGGAGGAACTGCTTTAGAAGATTCTCAGTGAACAAAGCGGGGTTCGTGCCCTCCGCTCCCTTCGGCAGCCCCAGGTTGTGGCGTTGGTTGCGGTTTTCCATGTCCTCTGCCCAGGACTCTAGATGTTTCACCTTTATCTTCAGAGTATGTAGGTCAGCAGCGTGCTCCCTCTGACGCAAAAAGACAGCGCTCCGCCTCCACCATATGGCCTCTGAAGGCATCCATATGTCTGTGATTTCCAGATGGACATGGTCCATTTTTTCAGTGAGGGTAGTTTGACATACCGTGATCACCTGCATCAGTGACTAGAAGTCCGTGAAGCCCGCCGCCCATGCTTCTAGATGTAAAGGCGGCGGGAGTGCCCTTCACTCTCGGTTTCTTCGTCACGGAGCCTGTGAATGTTTCAGCGGGACCAGTGCTGCAGCCCTTATGCATACCTGTGGGCACCCAGAGGAGTAGGAGAAAGCATAGAGGCACCACAGAAGTCAACTGCGCCGACCCAAAGTAAGGATTTCTGAGCAGATTAGCGGGGCTTCTGTCTTAAGCGCCTGCTCCCTGCGTCATCTTGGATACGCCCCCTACTGTAGGTTTACAAGCACCTCCCAAGTATATTTGTTTACTTTTTTTTTTTAATCCAGGTCAATTTGTATGTCTAAAATGTCTCTAAAAGTGATACAGTTGACCAGGAGTAAACTGACTTGACTTGCTAGCCTTATTAAAGTGGTTGTAAAGCCTTTTTGAAAAAAAAATAAACCTGCAAGACCAAAGGCATAATGAGCTAGTATGCATACTAGCTCATTATGAATTACCCGAGTTCGAAGCCAGCGCAGTGGTCCTCGTTCACTGCTCTGACACCCGACATCTCTCCAGGGGGTTACTTCCGGGTATCGCGGCTTCTGCGCTATGACTGCCCAGAGCCGTGATGACGTCACTCCCACGCATGTGCACAGGAGCCGCCAGTAACTGCACAGTACAACTGAAGCAATGGCACGTACGTGTTGTTGCTTTAGTTTGCTTAAGTGTCCATGTGCTGATGACGTTGGCACATGCAAATACAGGGATATCTCTTGCCTGTAGTATAAAGTGGTTGTAAAGGGTTTCTAACCACTATAAGATTTTATCAATAACTGGAGGTTCATTACACGGTTCCCGACCGGCTCACGCAGATATACTGCAGCAGAATAACTCTCCTGGGTGAAATCCCGTATGAGTACGTCCTTCCTCTTTTTTGGCCACCAGAGGTGCGCGCGCACATGCTGCACAGCGGGGGACCCAATGCTTGTGGCCAGCAGTCGTGATCGCGTGCACGAGCGACAGCGTGGGGATTTGTGTGTGTAAACACATAAATCCCTGTGCTGTCAGAGGAAAGGAGATATGGTTGTTTGTTCCTAGTAAGCAGGAACAGTGATAAATCTCCTCTCCTACTCAGTCCTATCCCCATACAGTTAGAACACACTGAGAGAAGACATATTTAACCCCTTGATCGCCCCCTAGTGTTAACCCCTTCCATGCCAGTGACATTTACACAGTAATCAGGGTTTTTTATGGCACCGATAGCTGTATAAATGTCAATGGTCCCAAAAATGTGTCAAAAGTGTCAATACCACTAAAAATCGCAGGTACTAGTTAAATAAAAAGCCATAAATCTTTCCCATAGTTTGTAGACGCTATAACTTTTGCGCAAACCAATCAATATACGCTTATTGCAAAAATTTTCTACCAAAAATCTGAAGAAGACTATATATCAGTCTAAGCTGATGAAGAGATGTGTTTTTTTTTTAATGGGGGATATTTATTATAGCAAAAAATTGAAAAAAACTTATTTTTCTTCAAAATTGAAAAAACGCAGAGGTGATCAAATACCACAAAAAAACAAAAAAAAAAACTATTTGTGGGGGGGAAAAAAAAGACACAAATTTTGTTTGGGTACAGCATTGCATGGCCGCTAAAGTTAAAGCGATGCAGTTCCAAATTGTAAAAAGTGCTCTGGTCAGGAACAGGGTAAAATCTTCCGGGGCTGAAGTGGTTTTAAAGTCGCAAGGTTTTTCTCTTTAATGCATTCTATGCAAAAAAAGTGAAAAACCTGCGATGCAGCTACCCCCCAGACCCCTCCCTTTTTCTTACCTAAGCCCGATCCAGCTATGTGCATGGGGCGCTGTCTCTCTCCTCATTGAACAGATTCATAGCAGAGGGAGCCATCGGTCGCTGCTTTCAATCAAAACCTGTAACATGGGAGAGGGTCCATGTCCCACTGTCTGTGTCAATGTATGCCACTGCAGGACTTGGGAGCCAGCATGAATGGTTGCCCCTATGGAAATCGGCTTTCTATGGGGGCACCGTTAAAGAGGAGGGGCTTGGACTACCAGAAGGGGACCCCAGAAGGGGAGGACTGGGCCGTTTTGTGAAAAACCATTGCATAGGGCATGTAAGTAAAGGCATGTTTGTTATTTTTATTTTTTTTTTAAAGCGAAGGATTACACCACTTTAAAGTTTTTTTCTACATTTTTTGCTAAAGGGATAAAGCCATCTGTGAAGTGGCCCAGCAGCGTGTACATGCGAGAAACCCATGCGACAAGCGACAGGAATTAGCTATGGGAGCTGGCTGCTTACATTGCTTTCAATAGAGCTGTCCCTGTAGCTAAATGCAGAGGCCCCCACTGGGGTTCTCGCATAAACATGCTGTTGGGCCAATACGCAAGTGTGAATGATGCCTAAAGCTTAGTAAAGCAATTGAATTGAAGAAAAACTGCAAAGCTCTTTGCTCAAATGCTTGAAGTATTTTCTTTCTCCTATGTAGTGTCACTCCTGTCAAAAAGGAGCAGAGGTCTTGATAGCTTCTGGGTTTGAATTCTGTGTTTTGCTGTTTGCTGTGCTCCCTCCACTCTACCCGGCCACGTTCACACAGAGGTAGGCAAATGCATGGCATAGGGGTCTGGGTGGCATTAGGCAACACTACTGGTACATGTGGAAGTGAAAGCCAACAGTCTGCTTAATAAGTTTACACACATTCCTGGTGACTGCAGCCGCTGGCAGCGTGTGGAAAAGGAGCCCCTACCACCAACGTAAGCCTTACTTCAGTGGCAGTGAATATGTGAAATAAAACCTAAGGGGATAAGGTTATCTGTTCCCTGGATACAGAATAGTTATTCCCGCAATAACAAATGTTTTAATGCCATTGTGTCTAACAGTTTGTTCAATTTATGTACTTAATCAATCCAATCCTTCCCAAACCCAATTTTCAAGGAGGGCTATGCCTTCCGCATCCATGGAGCACTGTGGACATTCTAAAGCTATACATGGCTGCTTTGTTTTTCAAAAGAAGCTCCCTAAAGATTGTATTGAAAACCTTAAAAAATATAAAGGGTAGTATAACTGGGGCATTATGAACCATATATAGCAGGGCCCTCCAGTTGTTTAGGAACTACAATTCCCATTATGTCTGTAAATGTCAGAGTTTTACAATGCCTCATGGGATATCTAGTTCCGCAACAGCTGGAGCGCCGTAGTTTGGAGATCCCTGATGTATAGCAACTGATACATAGCTGACAACTAGTCTTTTCCATGTACTGGTTTTCCTAAACCTTTGGAGCAATACAAGTTGGGTGCACGTGGATATATCTTTACTAATATATACTAATAAATATTGTCAAGTATTTATAACCCCACTACAGCTTTGCTGCAATTACATAAAAGGACTTGGGGAGGGGGATTTATAAGTCGTAGCAGGGCTTAACTTAGTTAAGTTTATAGTAAGCCCTGGGTGCGCTCCAAATTTTTCAACAATGTTCAAAACCACCTTAAGAGACTTGAAGGTGCCTCGAAAGAACAAGAGCATATCATCGGCATTAAGCATTCTTTGTTTCATGAGTATCACCAAAATATTGCCTAGTTACAAATCTTATTTATAAAATCTTAAAAATAGGGAAGGGTAAGCAAGTATAAATATGAAGGTTGAATAGAAATGTGTATACATGGGACCAGATGGTGGCCTTGCCAAGATACAGATGTGTGATGCTGAAAAGCCCAAGAGACACAAACCCTGGTGGAACCTCTCATGGGGATGGAAGGAACCCTTTCTAAAAAAAACTTTCCTAGGATACATCCTAGTAGGAAGCCTATGAGGAGTGAATAGCCTTTCAGAATTGGGCAAGTTCCCATAAAGTGGAAAATCATTCTGTGCATGTATTCGAAACATTATTGTAAAAGCTTAACCAGCCTCTTGGCACCCAGAAGGGCTTGTATATGCTGTGGCAAGTTATGTGCTGCTGGGCGAAGACTTGTGCGCACCCTGTTCAGAGCTGCACCAGATTTTGCACTCTGCAGTTTGAGTAAAACTCCAGTGTGTCCACAGTAGACAGCATTTGGCACGAAGACATTGTAGTTCATAAAATGCAGGCACAGGAAAATGCTTTGGAAGCTGAAGGGTTCTATAAGGGTAAACATTTTTCAGAAAAATTCAAAACAGTGGCAGACAAATCTGTTTGCCTGCCTGAGAGGGAGCTAGAGTCAGAGGGGAGCATTGTCCTACAAGTTCTGTATCCTGTACAATTAATAATAACAATGCAATACTCTTACTGAAAACATACAACAAACAACTATAGATATATAGTATTCCCATAGTATACAGACCCACCCCTAACCCCCTAAACCCCCCCAAGTCAAACCCAACCATTCTTACATATCTAGATTATACTTTGCCTCAATTATGAGAGTGTGTGGGTGGGGGGATTTGGATATTACAATAAGTGTTTGCCCACAGCAATTCGCTTTGTTTTATTGTACTGTGGAACAGCAGAGACTACCTGCAACATTTCTTCCCAGTATATAATAGCAGAGATAAAAACTGTAATCTTACTCTTCTAGCAAGCATAAAGACTATCAAAAATGTTCTTGTTAAAACAAAAAAAACAAATTTAAATGTACATATGGTTAGTGAACCTTGAATGTATTTGCGAGCATGCAAGAAAAAGAATGTAAGCACTAAAGAATAACTACCTTTAGACTACATTTCACACAGATAAACACAAAATGGCTTAGCTAAAGATGGAAATTATTAAGAAAAAGAAAGAGTCTGATCTGTGTTACATCAGCAACTGAAAGGTGTTTCAGAAGAAATAGTAAGCCCACAAGAATGTTAACTGCACACAGAGCATTTTTTTTATCCCAGAGAGAGTCTAAGAATGACCTCCACAAGTCATGCTCTTGCCTATTCCTTCTCTTCAAAATACTAATACAGAATGACAAACGGCTTCCAGTACAGGTGGTGCTTACACCAACGTTCTTTTTTTGAACTTTCTAAACGGCAGACTTATGGCTGTGATTTCATTGTACTAACAAAAAATGTGCCCATCTGTTCCATTCTACAAGATTTCACACTTCTGCTAGTTAAGGAACATACAGAAAAAATAAATATTCCTGAAGACGATAGGAAGTGCTGATCCTGGCACTTCTAGAATTTCACATCAGTGCGGTTTGTTATTAAAGAGGCTAACCGCTAACCCAAGTGTATAGTGCGTGATTTACAGGACACAAATTTAAAATAAGTGAAAAGTCAACCCGTTAGCCATCTTTTGAATACTGTATTGTTTTTTTGTCTCGCAAGATAATGCTCCAGAACGGTGCAGGAACAACTCCTTGTAAGATTTGGGATCCTAATTGTTCCCAGGATCTTGACAGGAGGATTGTGAGGTTACCCTTACCTAGGCGTCCGTTGGTAGTAGTAAGAATAAGACAAATCTAGTTTGTAAAAATTTATTTTTTTACTACCATAATACAGTGATTTCACACGAGGAAGGGTGTCCAAATGTATAAACGTGTTTTATATACTGCATTCCCTCACAGCAGATCATGCACGACAAGGATTGGTCCAATTATAATTTTAGGCCTGCTCTCTCCCTCATTTGAAATTGCTGCATTACAGTAGTGCGGAGAAAAAAGAAAATATACTTAAAGTAGATGTAAACCTGATCCATGCAATTTGACCTGGGCACATATTTGTAGAGTTCTCTCTCCAAAGCACCACATCCCGTGTCTTTCTGTTGTTTTATTCTTCTGTTATCAGCATAACTTCTGACAAGTTCTCAGAGATGGGAGATGGGAGAAGAAACCAGCCTGAAATGTGTGTCAGGGGTGGGTTCTATAAATAGATTAGCAGAGAGCTTGTCTTATCAAAGCACAGCTCTGAAAGTATCTTTGTTCTTCTGCCTATGTGGAGTGGGGGTGTATGTCTTTCCTCCAATCAGCTGTCACGCACTGTAAGCTAAGACTGCACTCCTACTGCTAAATGAGGAAGTAAAAATTCTAATACGACGTAAAAATTTAAAAGAATATAGCATGCTGAAGACAGCAGATAAGCAGATAATAAAAATTTATGTAAGGGGATTTGTTTCATCTCTGTGTATCATCTGAGGCTGTTCACTTCACTGGGTATATGTGAGGGTTTACATCCACTTTAACTTATCCTCAGCTTTTGTATTGCCACAGGAGACTTCATGAGCTTTCTGAAGTGATCCTGGAAACATCGATTATCCCAAATCTGGCAAGATGATGCTCCAGCACAGTGCAGGATCATCTTCTTGCAAGATTTAGGATCCTAATCATTACCAGCATCTTGCTAGAATATCTTTAAATATATTTTGTAACTTTTTATTACTATTATTCAGCAATTTCATGAGGGAGGGAGGCCTAATAGTGAGTAGACTTTGCCTTTAGTGCAAAGTTTACTTTAACCGCTTGCTGCACGACCAATGTCATTGGACGTCGTGGACTGTGAGCGGTGATATCTGAATGATGCTTGCAGCTACAGGCATTATTCAGAATAAAAATGGCCAAAAAAAAAAGCAAAAAAGTAAAAAGGCGGCATTAAACTAGAAAAATTAAAGCAAAATTAACAATAATACATTTTTTCGCCACGTGCTTGCTCGCAGAAGCAAACCCATATGTAAGTCGCGCCTGCATATGTAAACAGTGTTAAAACCACGTGTGGTATCACCATGAAAGTTAGAGCGAGAGCAATAATTCTAGCACTAGACCTCCTCTGTAACAAAACATGTAACCTGTAAAAAAGAAAATGTAATTGTTGCCTATGGGTATCAAGTACCGAAGTTTGGTGCCATTCTACGAGCATTTGTAGTTTTAAAGCGTGACATATTAGGTATCTATTTACATCATCTTTCACATTATACAAAAAAAATAAAATAAAATGGGCTAATTTTACTGGGTTTTTTGCTGCGCAAATACCATGCCAGATAAAAGGTTGCAACGACCTCTATTTGATTCTCTAGGGTCTCTGCTAAAAAATATATAATGTTTGGGGTTTAGTGTTATTTTCTAGCAAAAGAAATTATGATTTTTACATGTAGGAGAGAAATGTCAGAATTGGCCGGGTTAAAGAGGAATTCCAGGTATAGAGATTTTCTACATTGTTACATTGGTCCAATGTAACAAGTATATACCATTAGCTGGCCTATGCCCCTGGAAGCTGGAAATCACTGATGTAGCTACAGCTCCACCAGCGATCTCCACTTGCTTTCAGGTCCTGTATAGAATGGATAACTTGCTGCATTCTGAACACAGAAGAGGTGCCATTCAGAGAATGTTTTGCCTTTTCTGAACAAATGCAAAGTGCTCTCTAATTGGATGAGGTGGAGTATGTGCTGCGTGGCTGACCTCCTGTGCATTGTATGGCATATACTGAGTTACATTGGTCCAAGCTGAACCAATGCAACTGTATAAAATATGCATACCTGGAATTCATCTATCCATGTATAAACTTTGTTTTACAAATAGTCAATCAATGACAACAGATTCACAAAGAACTATGGGTTAGCTAGAGAAAACATAACAGAAGGTGCTTATTAAACAGCAAATTTATAAGAAATATAAAATTGTAAAACCAATATCGCAGTGCTATATTTCAGCTTGTAGGTATTCACAGATTAATGTAATGCTTTCCATATTACTTGTCTCATGTTGTAGGCAAAATAGAATTATTCAAATGAGGAAAGTGGTAATGCCAATAAGAAACAAACAGAATGATACTGTCACTGTCCAGGGTGCAATAAATCAGTTTGAAGTTCTTTTACATACCATTTCCTTTATAAAGGTTAGGCGAAGATGGACTCCCAAGGCTATGCATACTAACACCTGCAAAACAACAATCTGGTATCACTAGAGAGAAGTAATTCATCTGCATATTTAGCGGTTTGTCCGAAATTCAGCTTCAATTATACTTTTACCTCGAATGGCACGCTTACTGTAAAATATTATGTGCAAATGATCAAATGTAAATATACCTGTCATGAGAAAATAAATAAGCTACCACTGCTGCCTTTCTTTTGAAAAGGAAGCTGCCTGGCTTCAGAACTAGAAGTATGCCAGAAAAAAAATAAGAAATGTCAGAATCCCTTAGCATTAAAGTCAAGACATCCGTGTAACCATCTTGAATACATCTCTTTAATACATGAATATACCTCAATGTTTTATCTCTTAGACTAGGTTCACGCTACTGCAGCTGTGATTTGATCCAATTTTCAGTGCGATTAGGTAGTGCTACTTGGTTGCGTCTTGACGCGCTTTTGGTATTACTGTGTTTTTTGGTAGTGGAAGTAGATTAGATGCTGGTGGTTAAGGGGCGGGCTACAGTGTTTTTTGGTAGTGGAAGGAGATTAGATGCTGGTGGTTAAGGAGCAGGTAACCCCGCCAGCAGAATCTTATAAAAAAATAAAAATAAAAACAAAAGCACAGGGCTCCCCCATACTAGGCCTTTTGGGTCTAGTCTGGGTTTTCAGGGGAGTCTCATGCCAAAAAAACAAAAAAGGAGTGATTCTCTCCCCCCCCCCCTCAAGACCTACACCAAACTTATCCGAGCATGCAGCCTGGCAGGCCAGTGATAAGTGGGTTACAAGCGTGTGCCCCCCTCCCCCCACAAACCATACTAGGCTTATTGGAAATATGGAAGCCCCCTTTAACAAAAAAGGGGACCACTGAGACACTGTGCCCTCACCCCATATGAATGAGAAAAGGGGGTTGTTTTGCTGGGTGGGAGGGGGTGGCCATGTTGAGGGCATGAGGACCTGGTATGGTAGTTAGGGGAGGGGGCGCAGGGTGGTCCCCCTCCTTTTCTAGTATGGATTGTAGGGGGGCTCCATGCTTTTTTTTTTTAAATGACCAGTTCTTTTATTTACATTCCTCTGTCAACTGGGAATCCCCAGCTGGGAGCAGGGATAAGTGACTGTTTGTTAGGAAACTGGCAGGTTCCGGCTCCTGACAACCGACATAAAAAGCTGGCAAAGCGCACCGAAAACACATGTACATTTTTTTTTTCTTCCTCATCTCGATGACATTGGGTAAATGGGTAAAGATGTCCTATAGTCTTAGTTGAAAAACTGGGCAGGTCCAAAAACATTAGGATTTTGGTGTTGCACAGAGAACAGAAAGGCATACGCTTACTAGCTTTCTGGCAGGATCAACAGGCATTTTTCTATACTTTCAGGGACTTTGAAGCAGAGCTCCACCCAAACGGGGAAGTTCCACTTTAAGCATCATGCCCGCCCCCAGGCATGCAATTTTTTTTGGGGGGGGGGGGGGGGGGGTGGGTTACCTAGTTTACCTAGTGTTGACAGGTACAGGCTCCCACTTCCGCTTGGGCCACCTAGGCGATCCGAGCAGATGTTCCTCTTCCCCTCCCTCCCTGCAATCTTCTGGGACGCAAAACAGGTCCCAGGAGATTGAGGAGGCGCAGTGCGCACCTAGCTTTGAAGCTGCAAGCTTATAAGGTGCCCACACTTGTAATGCTGGCATTGCTGGATCCTGGGACAGGTGCTGACTTTCAATAAACACAAAAACTACTGGAATTCTGCAGGATTAAACTTGGAGAAATGTGCATATAGTAAAGAGATATTATGCATGTGTTTTTTAGTTTATTTTAGTCTAAACAGACAAATCAAAGCTTCGACTGTACAGTGTTGGTTAGAGAACACAATGCTTTGCCTGGCTACAAACATGTAAAATATTAGTGTAACTAGAGCAAATAAAGTTTTAAGTTGCTGACCGACAACATAGGCGTGACCACTGTCATCCATCGATGAAGAGTCTGACTCAGGTTTCCTAATATCTGGATTCATATTAAATCCCGAGAATGACTTGGACCTAGGGAAAAAATAAAATAGGACAAGGGTTAGTTCTGAAAAATTCATGCCATGAAAGTTTAAGCCGTTCATGACTGCCTAACATATGTGCGGCATCCAGGAAGTGGGCTTTAAATCTGGGAGCCGCATATACAATATGAGTTCTTGTGTTTGCACGCTCACTTTATCGCTGAGATTGCCTTTGATTGGCTATCGGTGTGATCATTCAAATTAGTAACTTGCCCTGTATTTTTCTTCGGTCAAGAGGAGAAAAAGCAGACTTTCCCTTTAGCAAGGAGGAGAAGATACATGGTATCTGTTCCTCATTAGAGGCACTGACAGTTAGTGACAGTGTAGGTGTCTATTAGGGCCAGTTCACACCAGATGCAGTTCCGTTCAGTTCCGTGTGATTTTTTTCTGCATTAAAAATGCATGCACAATGTTTTCAATGTATTCCAATGGCTCTAGTTCACACCATGCAGTCAGTTTCTGGTGCAGAAACTGACCAGAACTGACTATATTGGTGCAGAACAAATGGAACTGCATGGAACTGCATCTGGTGTGAATTGGCCCTTAGGCTACTTGCACATTAAGGCTCTTTACAGGCGTAATAAAAATAGACCCTGCAAAGCGCCTCTCCTGTCATCCCAGTGTGAAAGCCCATGGGCTTTCACACTGGAGCGATGTGCTTGCAGGACGTTAAAAAAAAAATCCTGCAAGCAGCATCTTTGAAGTACTTTAGGAGCAGTGTATACACTGCTCCTAAAGCGCCCTTGCCTACTGAAATAAATGGGCAGCGCCGGCAAAACAACGCTTTGCAGGCACTTTTAACCCTTTGTTCATCTGCTAGCGGGGGCTAAAAGCGTCCTGCTAGCGGCTGGAAAAGTGCCTCTAAAACAACGTCAAAGTGCAGCTAAAACTAGTGGCGCTTTACCACCGACGCCCCCGGGCCTCTGTGTGAAAGTGCTTTTAGTGTCAGTGTAGGTGTGTCTGTTAGTGTCAGCGTAGGTATGAATGTTGGTGTGTCTGTTAGTGTCAGTGTGCCTGTTAATGTCAGTGTAAGAACAAGTTTGTGTGTTCGTTAGTGGCAGTGTTAGCATCCGTTAGTGGCAGTGTGTTTTAGGTAAGAAAAAAAAAGTTTTATATTTAGTGTCAGTGCAAGTGTTAGTATGTTTAGGTAAGAAAATTAAAATGGAAGTAAACCCTTCCAAACAACTTTGACCTACAGGTAAGCCTAGATTAAGGCTTACCTGTAGGTCCAAGTAATATCTCCTAAACCTATATGGTTTAGGAGATATTTGCCCGAAAATGGGCACCGCTGTCTACGGCGCATGCGCCGTAGACAGCGGCGCGCATGCGCACTAAATGCGGCAAGTCCAAGAATGGATTTGCCAAATTTGTCGACTCCCGTGCGCATGCGCGGGAGTGACGTCATCGCGGCCTCGCCGTATGACAGCGGCGGAGCTGCGAGGCGCGACTCCCGTGCGCATGCGCGGGAGTGACGTCATCGCAGCTTCGCCGCTGTCATTGGTCGGAGCTGCGAGACGCCACCAGCAAGATGGACGCGGCGGACTACAGGGATCAGCGGCGACTTCGCTGGCTCCTGTGTCAGGTAAGTGACACATAATGAGCTACTATGCGATGCATAGTAGTCCATTATGCTTTACCTTTGCAGGGAAAAAAAGAGGAAGTAAACCCATCAGGGTTTACTTCCTCTTTAAATATATGCTATTGGTTCTTGCACTACACATATGTAGTATCACTGCGATCGTTAGGATAATTTTTGTTGCAGGTGGGTGCAGGTGGGCCGTGGTAAAGTTGAAAAATGTATTTGTTTACCATTTAGTAAATTTTAACTTTCAGAATAAAGAAAAAAAAAAATCCAGAGATAGCCATAAATATTTCCCACCAAATAAAAGCCCAATCTGTCCTAAAAAAAATGAGGTATAATCCACCTGGATACACTAAGTAGTTACAATGATATTTACAGTTTTACTAACACATGTCAAAGTTGCAACATTGGGTTTGGGTGTTAAGGTTTGTTTTGATCCTGGTCATGAAGAGGTTAAAATTAAACAAAATACTTTAAAGGATTCTTTTTTTAATTGGAGCCCCATAAGCATTGAAGAAGGAAGGTAAGGTAATGCACAAAAGCACAGTAGAACATTGGTATGACACCTATTCCTAAGAGAAACATGACTGTACACTAGAAAACTATTAGCCCTGCTGGGACTACAAATGTGTAAATTATATAGCTACACATACAAATGTATATATATTCATGTCTCCTCATTTTCTCTTACATTTAATCGTTCTACACCAATGATCAATACTTACTCATTGAGCCTTCCACAGCCGGTCACTGACTCTGTATCTGACTTTGCCATTTGATGAAAGGATGCCTGACTCATTAATTCTTCCAGTGTGGTCGGAGGATTATCCATTCTGGCATTCAGCATTCTCCTCTGGGGTGACTGAGCAACTTGACTGAGGTCGTGATAAGATTTGCTAATAACCCGTGGTCTCTCCTCCCAGGGGTTTTTTGCTTTTCGATCTTTCCCGCCACTGCCTACGTGTGTTTGAAGGGCTGATAGGTCTGAGCAAGACAGTCTCTTGAGAAGATCAGGCTGGATGGATACAGGTCGTATTGCCATTCGATTTAAAGTGCTGCTAGCCAGGCTGGTTGTGCTAATAGCCCTACCCATGGTCAAACCACGCAGAGTTTCTGCCTGGATGTTCAGGCTCCTTAGAGACGCTCTTTCTGATAGGAAAAGCAGATATTAAGAAACATGGTGAATTGATTACATTCTACCTGATTGCTCAATATGTACTGTATAAGATAAACTTGTGTTTCTCGCAAGCACCAGTTAGTTGTTTCTATTCGAACAGAAGAACTAACTGGTCACTGTTGAACAGAGATTTTTCTGATTTAGAACACTTTGATATAAGATATAAGAGACTAAACAATGTTAATATTCATGAACAAGAACACAAGATCCAAAAAGGTAGCATTGATGAAAGAAAAATCAGAAATTAATAAATTTTGGCTCATTATAAAAAGTTGGGTAATCACTACCAAAGACTAACTATATGTAAACTTTATGGCCATAACATATACTACATCCAACAATACTCTAGTTGGGAATTTTCACTCACATAAAGGCAGAAGGGCTGAAAGGAAAAACTGGCCTTCACTGTAGTAGTTGGACACATTCACCTGGATGTGTTGTATACATTTTACTACTCATTAAATTAGTGATAGGAACATACCCCAGCATTTGCACTCTCACGCAACAACTACATTACGTTGACCAAGTTACCCATTAGGATATGTAGGGTATGTTCCCGCCTAGCATTTGAACTGAGGAAGCCATTTGAATTTGGTGAAATGTGTTCAGCATTAGAAAACAAGCCACTTCATGAACACAGGTGAGGTCGTCATTAAGCATGAAAATGATATAGTCATGATCTTAATTTATTCTATCAAAAGCACTAACTGCTATGAATTACTGTGAAAAAACACTTCCCTACATCTACCTCCAATGAACCTCTTCACCAAAATAATCTGACTCCTTTTGCTGCCCATAGCAACCAATCGCAGTATTCCACTTGGGTCATGTGTACTTTTTCTCCATGCAATATGAAAAATTAAGGAGATGGAATAATAAAGACATAAAAAAAAAAAAAAAAAAAAAAAAAAACGTAGAACGCAGCAAAATATGTGATCTTGTGCACTTCTAGCAAGTGGATGGATCGGTAAGACAGGCTCTGATTCTGAGAAAAGACAATAAAAAAAAACACATGGCATCTTACCAATCTCTTGATTCTCTTGGCTGCTTTGTCTGGCTCTCATTTGTAGCTGGAACTTGTGCAGGGAAGAGCAGAGGTGGAGGAGATATTGGCAAGTCTTGCTGCTGTCTGTTTGGAAAACGTGTTTGATCCCATCCGATGTGTTCTGCAAACTTATTTTTTTCTTCTACAGCCAGAAAAAAAAAAAAAAAAAAAAAAAAATCACGTTACCTTTTGTAATGGAAGAATCATTTAAATATACTGTACATATGCATCCAAAAAGGGATTTGTTGAAGCAAATCTCTACACAAACAGTTGTATAAATAGCTGAAATACATGCATCTTTCTGGGTCTGCTAAAAGATCTGCAAATCTGTACAGCCAGTCCCATGATTCACACACCTTTGACACACTGCACATCTAAGCGTGAAACACTTTATTGTTCAGCAATGCAGCTGCTCATGTCGCCTATCTACTGTGGGTTCTAGTTTCCCCTTTATAATTGCTGTATTCTGCATAAAAAAAAAAAAGATTTAAGTGTATGTATATTCAAATCTTTTTATTGTGGTTTTGGATTGATTGGTGCGGGGTTAGATCCGCTATCAATTTTTTATTGTTGTCTTTGTGCACGCAAGGTCGATTCACTTTCTCCAGTTATCCCAGTGACCATTGTCACAAAGGCAAAAAGTGATGGGAAAGCTAAATTTAAGAGATGTCACCAGAATGGGTGGGGGAGGGATGATCCAGTGACAACTGTCAAAAACTCCATTTCTCTTTATTTTTGGAGATTTACTTGCACTTCCTGTTGTGTTTCTAGGATAGGAAATGAAGAGGATTTTTACCAGAGGCACAAACAAAAAATAAAACCGATAGGGGTTTTAACCCTTCTCTACTATGTTATACATGCACACGTACAAGTTCCTTCCAGGGACAGATTTTCCAGAAACCTGTGGCTGTCCCTGAAATATTTTTTATTCTGTGGAGGACAGGGAACGATCCAAAAATCAAAGATAATAAATTGCAGCTCTAGGAATGAAGCTGAGCGATAGTAGTGTACCAGGTTCCCAGTGGTGTTTGCGGATTATCACAGGCGGGTGCATGAGGATAGACAGGTCCAGTGTGTTTTACTGTAAATGAAATATGTAAATCAGCAGGTGTCATAAATCCTATCAATCAGCAGTTCCAAACCCCATTCATGTGACTTTATCTTAGTACAATGTGTGGAAGGAGGACAAGAGCCACCATCAAGTGGCAGGACCTGTGTTCAGGCAGAGTTTCTGATTGGCTTGTTCTGTTATAAGGTCACCTGTTTATGGCACACACTCGACTCTACAGAAGCGAACCGAAGCTTAAAAGGGACATTGCAGTCATAAAAATTAAGTGCCAATATGGCTGGGTATCTTTTAAGAGGCAATGCTCTTTTCCTAATGCCCTATTTGTAGAAATCAAAAAATCTTTTAGCCATCATGCAGTCTTGTTTGCTATAAGAAGGTCCTATAGTTAGCAGCTCATGTATGAGAAATTTTCAACAAAACACAGAACATAAAATGCAGTATGAACTTTTATTAGGGACAAATATAAATAGAACAGTATTTTATACATGCATAATGACTCATTCACAAATGAGTGGTTTAGCACATCATCGGCCCAGCATGATACTATTGGTTGTAATAACATACCTGTTTTAAGTTTATCTGAAATCCATGCGATTGTATCCAGGTTGCTTTCCCAGCATTCCCCAAAACTACAGTACTATATGCAGCAATTTAGGCGTGCTTTACATAGAATGCAGCAATAAGTGTCCTTTTTAGGATACCTTCACCCTACTCAAACCGCACTTCATAGCATACTTTTCCCAGCACAGATGTGAAGGAGCTCTAAGAGCCCATAATGCAGAATGCAGATCAACTGCACATCACATGCAGCTGTCAAATTCTCAATAACCTCAGAAATGACTCAGACATCCATCTGATGCCATCAATACAAACCCAAACCTCGTTGATACAGGCCCTAACTACAAGACAATTTATGAACTTTAAAATGCTTTAAAACTAAATCATATCTTTATTAAATATGTATCTAAACTCAGTAAAATGCAACCAAAAGAGTTGTAAAGTATAGTTTTATTTCTATATGCAAAATCTTTGTTATTAGGAGAATGTGATGAGCCATACGCACATCTGTCAGACAGCTGCATCAGCTTATAGCAGCTTCCATACAAAAAAAAAAAAAAAAAACAACCAAACACATGAATCATAATTGACCAACATACCAAAACAGACTAACAGATGTAAAATGAATCCGTGGGCACAATAATATAAATACTAGCCCTTGTTTGAAAAGTTAGGACCACAAGCTTAAGTCTGATAGTTTTATGGTAGTTCTGGAAGTTTCACAAACTAACTAGTCCACCATTTTCACACATTAGTCACACTATGCAGGGTCATAACGAGAAACTATGGAGCCCCATAGCAAAAGAATTAATGAGTCTCCCAACAGCATGTGTCCATAGTGTAGAACTCGTGCACAGCAGCAATGGATCAAGATCTGTCTAAGGTAAGTATAAGGGGGGCCACATACAGAAGGCTTTTTACCTTAATGCAGTGAATGCATTAATGTGAAAAAACTTCAGCCTTTAGAAACACAAAGTTTAAGGGATGCCTCATATCTGTCTGAAAACATTCAAACCATGGGATGGAAGATATGAATGGCTTATGTCTGATTTTGGAAGTAAGGAATGTGTTATTAAAATGCCAAATGTTAACTACCAATGTTCATGCCACAAAAAATATTGCAAAGTCACTAAAAACGCCTAAAAATTTTTGCAAATAAGACTTACCTTAGACTAGTGGACATCACTAGGCCTCTCTTCCAAAATGTAAAGTGGAAATGCACAAAAGCTTTTAAATTAAAAAAATCATTGCAAGAGGAATTAATGGGGGAGAAGATTGTTGCACAAATCCTGAGAGGTTGAAGAGTTGGTACCACGGCAATAAAGAATAAAAGTGCTTTGAAATGTTTATCTATTGAAATGTAGAATTAAAAGAGGAACGTGAATGAATACTAAAAAAAGTCTGGTATGCTTACACTAGAAAAAGGGGTTAAAGGACATAGAAATGTCACAGCAGGGATACTTTGGTGAACACATTTTTCAAGCAGCTGTGGACCAGAACAGTCTGTGTCCAGTGTACAGCAATTATACATATTCTGGAACCAATAATTTCATACTTACAGTAAAAGAAATCTTCTTTGTTTCTCTCCATGGGAATCGCAGCACTGGGGTCCGTGTGCCATTGTGCACTTCAAAGATGAGGACTCCCTTAGGACACACCCCGAGGAGGATGCCAGTTTGAGACTTCTTCTCTGGGAGCACTCTATGGAAATGAACCCCATACTCCGTAAGCCTCTGGCACACCTGACATAAGAAAAAAGGACAATTGTAGGAATAAGTCTAAGGTTCATCAAGAGAAAAAAGAAACATGACCAACTTACACATTCTATTGCATTTACGTTCACAAAGAATTCTGTTGATGTTATTCATGATGACCGTGGACTAGCGTAGGGGCAGAAGTAGAAATCACATAGCTCTATAGCACAATTTTATGGGGCAATCCTCCCCAAGCAGAAAAAAATCCATTGAAAAACAGCCTACGGTAATTACTTCAGCCATGCTGCCCGCACAAGGCATGATCTACAGCAGGTATATTGTTTTTAAACCAGAAAAAAAATATATGCATCAAATATAAAAGCAGTGGGCAAGCAATGTCATTGGTCCCATTCACATCATTTCATTGCATTGACGCATTCATTACAAGACACTAGGCGCGCTGTGTTAACATTCAAAACCAATGGAATTTCAACGCACCTGCCAAGGAGTGTGCATTTTCGCTCAGAGCAGCACGTGACAAAGCAATTAAATATGTTGTGCAGTGGTGCACTGATAAAAAGTAGTGCATGCATACGCACACATACAGTGCCTTATAAAACTATTCATACCCCTTGAGTTTCCACATTTTGTCATGTTACAACCAAAAACGTAAATGTATTTTATTGGGATTTTATGTAATAGAGCAACACAAAGTGGCACATAATTAGGAAGTGGAAAGAAAATGATTTTCAATTTTTTTTACAAATAAAAATCTGAAAAGTGCAGCGTGCATTTGTATTCAACCCCCTCTACGCTGATACCCCTAACTAAAATCTTATGCAACCAACTGCCTTCAGAAGTCACCAAATTAGTAAATAGTGCGCAATTTTATCTCAGTATAAATAGAGCTGTTTTTTGAAGCCCTCAGAGCTTTGATAGAGAACCTTAGTCAACAAACAGCACCATGAAGGCCAAGGAACACACCAGACAGGTCAGGGATAAAGTTGGAGAAAATTTAAAGCAGGGTTTGGTTATAAAAAATATTCCAAGCTTTGAACATCTCACAGAGCACTGTTCAATCCATCATCCGAAAATGGAATGAGTATGGCACAACTGCAATCCTACCAAGACATGGCCTAAACTGAAAGGCCGGGCAAGTAGAGCATTAATCAGAGAAGCAGCCAAGAGGCTTATGGTAACTCAGGACCCAGTTTAGGTAGGAGAATCTATTAGTCGTGCATTGCATGAAACTGGACTTTATGGAAGAGTGGCAAGAAGAAAGCATATTCATGTGTTAGAACAGCCCAGTCAAAGTCCAGACCCTAAATCCAATTAAGAATCTGTGGCAAGACTTGAAGCTGTTTACAGATGCTCTCAATCCAATCCAACAGAGTTTGAGCTATTTTGCAAAGAATAAGCAAAAATTTTACTCTCTAGATGTGCAAAGCTGGTAGAGACATACCCAAAAAGATTTGCAGCTGTAATTGCAGCGAATGGTGGTTCTACAAAGTATTGTCTTGGGAGGGGGGTCGTTGGTCTATCACATAAAATCCCAATAAAATACCATTTAAGTTTTTGGTTGTAACATGACAAAATGTGGAACATTTCAAGGGGTATGAATACTTTTTCAAGGCACTGTATGGTTTTCTTCGTGTCCCTGATAGGTCCCACACATACTTGTTCATCTTATGAGTTAAGTCCACCTAATGCAGCTTCCTGTGATATTGTGGCAACAATGCTGTACTATTCCTGAATTCAGAGCACAGTAGCCACTCGTGTACACTGTGCCTGCTCACATTCCCAATGTGGGCTGCAGTGCCTGGAAGGTGGAAGTGTGTAAGGATTTGGATCAATCAGGGATGGTAAAGAAATATTTAATTTTTGAGGCTTATGCATCACATAGTAAATGGATTTGAGACATGTTTGGACAGTCATACAGGAGCCTTTAGTTGTACTTTTAAAAGGACCTATGCTTCCTGTTTAGTATGACTAGCTACTCAAAGTATTGCATATCTTCTTTCAAGAGCCAGACTTCTGTTTACATTAAGGCTGAGAACTCTGGGAAGTAGTACTGGGGCAGGGCCTGTTATACATTTTGGAGGAGACTTCACACAAATTGTTTTTTTACACTATCCCCAGTGTTTGTTTACATTCACCTGTCAGTCAGAAATGCTGTTATGACACCGACGTGTCCTGGCTCCCCAACAACCAGGAGGAAGATGTCACATACAGCAGTGGTTATAAATACCACTGCTAAATGTTTTGTTTCATTCTGCACCCATTATTTTGACCATTCGCAAAAGATTCTCCATAGACTGCACATTGTAGAGAAGTCTCCATCATAGTGTTTTCCCTGCTGGTCGATTGTTCTTAGCCTAATAATTCATTGTCAAATGTTCTTCAGCTATTTTTCTCTTAGGATTGAATGCTAGTGGTGAAAATATTACATACATATTACAAACATTACAGGTATTTATTACATTTTCACCAATGTTGAGACGTAAAGCACATTTTTAAAAAAAGTCTTAGCCTATATATAGCTTTAAATCAGGCAAAAGAAAGAATATGAAATGTGATTACTTTCAAGAATTCAAGTTCTGTTTCCCTCTCTGAAGCTCCTGCGTATGTGCTGTGTAGCCTGGACAATTCCTCCTTCATATAAGACAGATCCATTTTCTCTATCACTCGAACAGGGAGATAATGTTCCAGTTTAAAATAAGCTAGACCATGAACCTAGGTAAGAACATGTTACTTACATGTTAGTTATATGTTATGTAATACAATGTTGTATATATTATACATATATTGTACATGTAGCAGCAAAATACGATGTAGCTAAACAGCAAGTTCTGAAATTATATAATGAGAACAACCACTATAATTATTTTTGGAAGAAAATAAATGCAAAACAGTGGACATAATTTAAGGCACCTGCGAACACACCCTTGGATGAAAGAACCCCAGGGGGTGCCCGCAATTAGCTTCATGTAGGCAGCCTCATTGCCTCTCCTCCACTCTGCTCACTCCGAAAATCCAGCAGGACCTGCCTACACAGCCCAAGAGGGAGAGAGAGAAAGGGGAATGCGCTGCTGACGGAACCAGAACAGTAGCACGCTCAGACTGATCTTCTTCCTCTTCTCACGCCAAATCCTTTACTAATTTTGCACCCCTAAGAATTTTTGGCCAACCAATCTCCCCCACCCACCAATTGATACGCCACTGGTCTTGGTAACCAGACGGTATGTAATGGGAAATTGCCACAATGTAGACAGACAGCAATAAAAGCTTAAAATTATACAAAATACCGCCACTGTCCAAACACTGTAAAGTATAAATAAATACTGCTCAAGTATAATTGCACAGTGAATAATATGGCCCAAGTACATTTTGTACCAAGGGATAAACAATGAAAAAAGCCTCATACAAAAAAATGTATAAATACAAAAGATAACTTTATTAGAAAAACAAATAGAAACATATGTTATTCAAAAATAGACACACTAACCATGCATTGTATACTGCATATGTATTCAAGAAAGGCTAGAATGAGGATCTGCCAATATAAACAATGTGGATCCCCATTGTGACGGGGCAGGAGAGAGAGATCTGCTGTTCCTAGTGATCTGGAACAGCGATCTTTCTCTACTCCATAGAGTACACTTAACTCCTTGATTGCCCTGCCAGTGTATTTATACAGTGATTGATACATTTGTATAGCAGTGATTTGATCAGTTAATTTTTATAGCACTGATCACTATCATTATATAATAAATTATTAAATAAGGCATAGAACTGGTAATGGATTCATGCTGCTGGTGAGGGTAAAGGGGGCATAAAAAGAAGCAGATGCATGGAGACAGCCGTGGCTCCATCGGCAAGAGAATGAAATACTTGTTACAAGACATATTTATCAGGGAAAGAGATCTGGATTTTGGTAAAAATAATCTCAAGTTAGAAGTAATGTTCAGGATTCTGCTGGTTTGCATTGACAGTTTGGCTTCTGTCAGTTTTGGATAGGGTTCAATATGAGGATTTCAAGACCTTCTCCCAGTAATTAGGACTGCTTTACTGTCTGTGGATTTCACCGGTAGGCAATTAATCCATTACCAGGTCTATGCCTTATTTAATTATGATATAATTTATTTATAATATAACCTTCATCCTAGGTGGGTTTTGTATAGGTGTCATTATGCCTTCCTCTATGGCTTCACCAAATGTCCTTATCCAGTTACCCCTCTGATTTTGGAACCCAATTTGTTATTGGATTATTAGAAACTCACCAGTATTAAGGTAATTGAGACTTGGAGTTGGCAAGCAGGCCCATACATATTCGAGATTGATAATATATTTTTATATGCATATCGGTTTTCGAATGTATATTGTCTTTCCTGTTATCAATTATCTAAAATATATTGTTCTTAATGATCATACATGCAGTTCTTGACTAAATGTCTCCTGAGGAAGCCATTGTATGGCAAAACATGTAGAGAATCGTAATCTACTGCTCCTTTTCCATCTACCGTATGGATATATTTGATGACAATGTCTACATATTTTAATGTCTAAATAAAATTTCGATTTTTTTTCACATTTTTGTATTGTGTTTTTGCACCCTAAAAATCCCATTCTGTCTCTTTTCTTGTTGTACTTACCAAATTATGGGATGTGGTGCTGATGATTATCAGACACTCTGCAGCCTTTCTTATATCTAGTCAACTCATTTGTCCCTCTCTTTATTAACCACTTCAATACCTTAGGGCATCATATGACGATATAATTTTTTCAAGCCAGCGATTCTGTGCCGCCGCTTGATCGTTCTTATAGGTCGACACCCCCTCCTCCCGGCTCTGCCATCTGGGGCCCGGAGAAAGAATCGGCCGGCGCTGGATGACGACGATAGAGATTTCCGGTGACCAGATAGTCATCTCTATGACTGTCGGAGAACTGGGTGCGATGTTATGACGTCACGCCCAGGTTCCTGGAAGTAAACAAAGCCGTGTTTGCGGCTGTCAGCATGAGATCGGTGATTTATTTTCTCAATCTCATGCTTTCCAGCCTGAAGGAGAGATGTGGGGTCTTATTGACCCCACATCTCTCCATAAAGAGGACCTGTCGCACACCATTCCTATTACAAGGGACGTTTACATTCCTTGTAATAAAAAAATAATAAAAATGTAAAAAAAAAAGTGCAATAACAAAAAAATTAAGAATTTTTTTTTTTTTAAAACACCCCTGTCTCCGGTAGCTCGCGTTCAGAAGCGAACGCACATGTAAGTCCCGCCCACATATGTAAACGATATTCAAACCCCACAAGTGAGGTATTGCCAAATGCGTTAAGAGTGTGTGCAACAATTCTAGCATTAAACCTCGTCTGTAATTCTAAACTGGTAAACTGTAAAAATTTTCAAAGCTTCACTTATGGAGATTTTTAAGTACCGAAGTTTGGTGCCATTCCATGAGTGTGCACAATTTTTAAGCATGACATGTTGGGTATCGATTTACTCAGTGTAACATCATCTTTCACATTATACAAAAAAATTGGGCTAACTTTACTGTTTTGTTAATGATTGTGCGAATACCGTGCAAGATAAAAAGCAATGACCACCATTTTATTCCATAGGGTGTCTGCTAAAAAAAAATATATAATGTTTGGGGGTTCTGAATAATTTTCTAGCAAAAAGAAATTATGATTCTTACATGTAAGAGAGAAGTGCCAGAATAGGCCCGGTATTGAAAGAGGAAGTAAACCCTTCCAAACAACTTGGACCTATAGGTAAGCCTAGATTAAGGCTTACCTGTAGGTCCAAGCAATATCTCCTAAATGGTTTAGGTTATATATATATGGTTTAGGAGATATTTGCCCGAAAATGGGCACCGCTGTCTACGGCGCATGCGCCGTAAAATAGAGAAGATACCCCACTGCTAGATCTCAGTGATCATTCTATTATCAATGACCTAGCAGAATTTTATGATGAGACATTTCTTAGAATTGGATTGGCTCACTCAGCATTTACCTACTTCCCCCCCAGTTCAACATACCAACTTCAAACCAAAATCAATATTAAACCCAGTACACAAAAAAGGTCCCTACATAAACACCTTTTATCAGGTGGTGTATGCAGACCTCATCAAAATGTGACAAACCAGCACAAACTCCAAGAAAATATCCAACCTATCCACGGCTGAACGAACAGCACTAGACACACTGGCCAAGAACGAGGACATCATCATCAAAGCTGCACACAAGGGTGGAGGTATTGCAATTCAAAATAAAATGGATTACATAAAAGGAATCCCTGAGACCGTTGTCAGATACCAACACCTAAGTTAACTCAGCACCCTCTGCCCCGTTTCACTCAGGAAGCTACCACATGAGCCCTTCAGGGAGAAATTATTTCCAAATCAGAGTTCTCTTTTCTCATTAAAAGTTTTTACAAAACTCCGTATTTTTACCACCTGCCAAAAATACATAAAGATATCAATACCCCACAAGGACGGCCCATCGTTGCTTCAATGGAAAGTGTCACCAGTGGTTTTTCCATGTGGATCGCTTTTTACAACCTCTGGCACAGAATCTTCCATCATACATTAGAGACAGTACACATCTACTGGACTGAACCCAGGTACATATGGGCATCCCTGTATGTCACCTCCCTTTACATATCCATTCCCCATGATGTAGGTCTGATGGCAGTAGAACACTTCCTATCCACTGATCCACTTATCAACCCACGGCAAGCCCACTTCATACTTGAGGCAACAACTTTTTGCCTCATGCATAATTACTTTGAATTTGAAGATCAGTTCTAGCTAAAAACCCAAGGCACTGCCACGGGGGCAAACTTCACCCCAAACTACGCAAATCTAATGATGGGTTATTGAGAACCCCACCACATCACACACAACAATCCCTTTGCTGCCAACATCATTTTTTACAGGTGATCAATGATGTAATAATCATCTGGGATGGCACCATGGAGAACCTCACGCAGTTTGTTTCCCGTTGTAATAACAACTTGGCAGTCTTTCACCTTCGTAGCGGACACTGACAAACTAGCTTTTTTCGAATCTAGAACTTTATCACAGTGGCACACAAATAGATGCCACCAACGATGTGAAACCCATTGCAGGAAACTCATACATACACTTCCAGAGTTGCCACCACCCCAGATGGAAGAACAATATCCCCAAGAGCCAGTTCCACAGGAACTGACGCAATTATACCAGA
Source organism: Lithobates pipiens (assembly GCF_037356315.1). Lineage (NCBI taxonomy): Eukaryota > Metazoa > Chordata > Amphibia > Anura > Ranidae > Lithobates > Lithobates pipiens. The sequence continues at coordinate 236,150,741 of NW_027507718.1, forward strand.
GATGAGGATTACCAGACCCAAGGCCAACTCTTAACTCAAAAATTTCTGGACAAGGGATACCCCCCAGCTCTCGTAGATGATGATTTTCATCAGTATCAGGCTAAACCCAACACGCCAGAAGGGCTCCAGCCAACAAAGTTTACCACCCAGTTCCATGACTGCTACAGACAAATGGAAAAAATCTTCATCAAGAAATGGTCCATCCTGCTGGAAGATCCTTATCTGGGTTCCACCCTAAGATCCAAACCCAAAGTTTTCCACTGCAAGGCCAAAAATATCAAGAGCCAAATTGCACCAAGTAAGATCCTCAAACCAAAGCCAGATCCCATTCCCCACAAACCTCTGGATCCCACAAGTGGGCATGTTTCAATGCAAGAAAAAATTATGCATATGTAAAAAAAAATGTATATACAGACATACCGTATTTATCGGCGTATAACACGCACATTAATTTTAGGAGGGAAGTTTCAGGGAAAAAAAATTACATTTTAAATAGGGAACTTTTAAGCAAAATAAAGGTCAGTGCCCATCTGCAGCCTCACCACTGCCATCAATACAGCCTGATCAATGCCCATCTGCAGCCTCAAAAGTGCCATCAATGCAGCCTCATCAGTTCACATCAATGCAGCCTCACCATTGTTATCAATGCAGCAGCCTCACCATTGCCATCAATGCAGCCTGATTGATGCCCATCTGCAGCCTAAAGGGGACAGGGATGGGGGCATGATGAGCACTGACAGGTTACATACAGTGAGAATCTACTATGATAGACAGAACAGTGGTCCAATGGTGGCCCAGGAGACAGGACTTCCTATTACAGAGGTTGCCAAGTAAACAGGAGATTCTCACTGTATGTAATCTGACGGTGCTTGTCCCGTCCCCACCCTGTCCCCTCCGAGGCAGCTAAAATTTAAGTATTGGCGTATAACACGCACATGCTATTGGCACCCGATTTTCATGGTCAAAAAGTGAGTGTTATACGCCAATAAATACAGTATATACATATTACATGATCCATCATTAGGTGCACCCCACTTGGTATCCACACCATGAGGGGACACACACACACACACACACACACATATATATATATATATATATATATATACATACATGTCTTGTATACCAATTCAGGGGTAACTCAGCATCAACTTTATCATTACAGTTCATTATTATTAATAATTATTTACACTACAGCCTATGCCCCCTCCATCAATTCTTCATGTTTACATGCATACTAACCCCCCTTTTTTCTATTTTACTTGCCTGGTCCTTCCTACATGGTTAACCTCTTCAATAGGCTTCTATACATATAGAAGATAATTATGCTTCAAATATGTCCACGTGTATCAGTTTAAAAAAAAAAATATATATTTTTTGTCAATCCGAGACTGTTAACTTCTGCTTCACCTTGCTATAATTTATTTTTCCCTAAATTGTTTACCGATTGGTCTGCTGGAAGTTCTAGTTCCACTGCCACACCCACATGCTCTCCATTGTGTATATATAGCTGTCCTCCTCTAGAGGGCAGCAGGCCAATAGGAGGAGCAGCCAGCTCCGAGCACGTAGCCTTTCACCACTGCAGCCCTGATTGACAAGATTCCAAACCTGCCCAGGTCCAATCAGACACCGGTGACATCACTTTCTGTTCCATGGTCCATGCGGGTCAGTGTGGAGCTTCTTAGTTCCTTTGCTCCTGGAGAAACACTGATCCATTCCAGCCAGCTGCTCAATCCTTTCCAGCTAGCCAGAACAGCGGTGGGACCCACAGAGCCATGTGGAATGCCAGGACTGCATTTTATTTTGACGAGCATGCATCTTTGATCATCTTGTGTTTTTAATCTTATCCTATAAGTTATCATTTTAATACTCCTCTCAGGTCGGCACCTCCCCCTCCCTGTTTTTTTTCCCTAGATGGCACTAATCAGATCAGTCACGGGCTCCTGAGTGGGAAGGGAGACCCGGGAAAGGCAGTAGGAGGGGGGGGGGGTCCTCCTTCCGCTGCCTGTGAAGGTGATCGAGAGCTAGCTGAAGTAAAAAATGGTATGCAGCATCAACCACCTCAATACGGGCCATATATATTTTATTTATATATATATATATATATATATATATATATATATATATATATATATATATATATATATATATTATTATTAGTTTTTTTTTATTCATACAGCAGTGTTGAAGTGGTAAACTAATCTTCAGGCTTACAATAATTTTTTTAAACACACAAGCAAAAAACGCAAAAATTGTGCAGGCAGCAAAGGAGTTAAATGATAATCCACAAATGTTAGCCATCAAGTGAATCTATATGTGACTGCATGTGATATTACTATATATGTTCAATGGCAGGGAGTTTTATAAGAGTTGAGGCAAGAACAAGTACAGGTGTTGCCGTTAAATAATTTTTCATGACTCAAGATAAAAGGATATTACTAACGGCTGTGGGGTATACCATTTCACAATTATGTGTACAAACTTTATCAGATGGCTTAACCTGACTTTCCTGACAGGAAGCCACAAGTAAAAAGTTAATTGTTGCACACATACTTCTTGCTGGTAATCTCCATACTCCGCTTGAAGAGCCAGGGACGCCAACAGCAAGGCTGCTTCATCATCACAATATAGCCTTTCTTCTAGGATGTCTTTTCTTTGCTGCAGGTAGTACTGATGGCAAGTAAGGCTGTGCCTACAGAGACAGAATAGATATAAGGAAAATCCTTAGCACAAAAATAGGATTTTTAATACAGCTTACCTGTAAAATCCTTTTCTTGGAGTACATGACGGGACACAGAGCAGCCAAAGTAATTACTATGTGGGTTATACACCACCTATAGGTGAATGGACACTGGCACACCCAAAGACATGATGTCACCCTCTATATAACCCCTCCCATACAGGAAGCGCCTCAGTTTTGTAGCAAAGCATGTATATCCCAGCAAGAGGGTAGGGATCTCTGTCCCGTGATGTACTCCAAGAAAAGGATTTTACAGGTAAGCTGTATAAAAAATCCTATTTTCTTTATCGTACATCACGGAACACAGAGCAGGCATAGTAATTACTATGTGGGACGTCCCAAAGCAATGCCCTTGAGGGGAGGGAGACGCATATCAAAGCAGCCCGCCATCAGACATAAGGACCTATACTGCTGCCTGCAGTACACTGTGCCCAAATGCAGCATCCTCCTGTCGCCTTACATCCAACTGGTAAAATTTAGTAAATATATGTACTGATGACCAAGTCGTGGCCTTGCAAACCTGAGCCAGAAGCCTGTTGACGCACTGCCCATGAAGCACTTACTCCACTGGTAGAGTGTGCTCTAATTTGAAAAGGTGGCATCCTTCTTTTCAAGCCATAAGCCTGAATTATAACCTGAGGAATCCACTGGCATATAGTTGATTTTGACGCTGCCTAATACTTTCTGAGCCCATCTGGCAGCACAAAGAATCAGTCTTTCTTATCTGAGCTGTCACCTTTAGATAGATCCTGACAGCTCTCACCACGTTGAGAGAATGCAAAAAATTTTCTTCCGTAGAGCGAGGTTCTGGGAAAAAACGAAGGCAGGGAGACATCTTGGTTAGAGTGAAAACTGGACACTACCTTGGGCAAAAAGGTTGGGTGAGGACGCAACACCACCTTGTCCTTATGAATAATTAAGTATGGTTCTTTACAGGAAAAAGCTGCCAATTCTGACATTCTCCTTGCCGAAGTTACTGCAACCAAGAAAACCAACTTCCTTGTCAAAAGGATCAAGGGAATATGGCACAAAGGCTCAAAGAGTTGTCTTTGCAAGACCGATAAAACTAGATTCAAATCCCCTGGGCACAATGGCCGCCTAACTGGTAGAGTTATACGCGTTACCCCTTGTATAAAGGGCCGAATCAAAGAATGTGAAGCAAGCGGTCTTTGAAAAAAAATACTGCCAAGGCCGAGATCTCACCCTTGATGGTACTCAAGGCTAGCTTCATGTCTACTCCTAATTGTAGGAAGGCAAGAATTCTCCTTATAATATATTTTCGAGAATGCCATCTCTTGGCTTCACACCAGGAAACATAGGCCCTCCAGATCCTATAATAAATGGTCCTAGAAGCCAGCTTCCTTGCATTAATCAGGGTAGTCACCACTGAGCTCGAGAGCCCCCCGACCCGTTAAAATTTGGGTTTCAATAGCCAAACCATTAAATTTAGCGACTGCAAGGCATGATGGAACACCGGTTCTTGCGAAAGCAAGTCTGGAGGGAATGGAAGAGTCCACGGTTTTCCTACTGCCAATCTTATGATCTTCGCATACCAGGCTCTTCTGGACCATTCTGGGGCTACCAATATCACCGGCTTCCCTTCCTCCTTGATAGTGCGTAAAAGCCGCAGTAGGAGCTGAATTGAGGTGGAATGCATAAATCAGTGAAAGCCGATCCCAAGGGGTCACTAGCGCATCTGTCCCAAATGCAAGCGGATCCTTTGTCTTTGAGACAAAGCTTTCCAACTTCTTGTTGAACCTGGATGCCAACAGATGCCATTTTTGGCATATGGCTGAAAAAACCTTGGGATGCAGGGACCATTCCCCCAGGGACAACTGCTGGCAGCTCAAGAAGTCCGCCTGCCAATTCTCCACCCCTGGAATGAAGACTGCCGACAGGAAAGGCACATCCTTCTCTGCCCATGTCAGAATATGGTCTACCTCCCTTCTGATACCCCCTTGGTGGTTGATGTAAGCCACAGCTGTGTCATTGTCAGATTGTATCCTGACAGGACAACCCTGTAACGTGAAAGTCAATTAAATTTGAGCCAGATGCGCTGCCTGAATCTCTAGAATGTTGATGTGTATGGCTTTTTCGGTCTCGGACTACTTCCCCTGGACAATGGCCTCCTACAGAACCGCTCCCCAGCCCAAGAGGCTGGCATCCGTTGTTACCATCTTTCCGGTTACCAGCATGAAGGATTTCTCCTTCTGCAAATTTCTGGTCATCAACCAATTTAGACTTTAGCCCCCCATTTACCCTAGCAACCTCATACAAAGGCGAATGGAGAGATCCTTTTTTACCCTTGACCACACGGACCAGATCTCTTATAGACAATAAGAAAAAATAAGATTGCGCTATGGACAAATTTACCTGTTCACTAGACAAGTTTGAAATACAATAAAGTGAACTATGAGGGGTTAAAGCTGCCTGTGCTTGAAACCTATCCCTCTAAATGGGAATAGGCTGGAAATCTGAAAAGTAAGTTGAGCTTTGGCGCTAAAACCTTATTAGTGTACTAAAAATATGAATGCTAATACTCTGCAAGGGAGATGACGTCGCTCTGACGAAACGCGTAGGGCGTGGCCTAGGACGTGCACCTTACACTGCTATTCAAGCAGTAACGCCGGCGCAACCAATTTCATAGCGATTTGTCTTTTCGGATTTTGTGAGTAACCTGATTTTAATAAACAAGTACGTTTATACAACAGTATTGCACTATGGCTGTACTTCTGTTTCCCTTTATGCATAAACGCTAAACGGATCATTCACGGAAGGAAGAGTGCAAAATATCTCCACATCACAGCGGAGGCAGAGCCCTGAGAGAGCTGCACAGTGGCTCATACTGTGACTGCTTGGTTAACCCATTGAGGGTTTGATGTCTGGTGAGCGCATATATATATTTCTTCTCTAACACAGAGTGGCGCACCGGAAAGGAATCCAACCCTTTTACACCAGTCACCTTGCTTCACCTTCCTTATCTGACAAAAGTTTTATGCGTTTTTACAGCAACTAGATGATGCGACTTTGAACCAATATTTTTAGTTGGACATTATAAAATATTTTTAATTGGACATTATATGATTTTTTTGGTGTTTTTAATTGGTATTTTCACAATACTTTTCTGATTGTCACTTTTGGAGCATAATCATTGGCTCACATATGTGAGCAAAAGCACTTTTCACTAAAGCACCCATATTTTTAGTTGTTATATATATATATATATTTTTAGTTGTGATAGATTAACTGTATTTTTCACTACACTTGTGCATGTTTATGTTGTAAGATAACAGACACACATTTCACTCACATTTTTTCATCTCACGCAATTTGTTTAATATTACGCATATAGTGTAGTTTGGGAAATTTCTACATTAGGTTTCGTTTAACCTTGCAGAGTATTAGCATTCATATTTTTAGTACACTAATAAGGTTTTAGCGCCAAAGCTCAACTTACTTTTCAGATCTCTTATAGCCCTAACCTTCGTCTGAGGCAAAAAGTCCTTTTCTAGGACCGTGTCTATGACCAGACCCAAGTATTCTAGCCTCTTTACTGGCCGTAAAGCCAACTCAGATGCTCCAAATATCTGACAGTGCTGGACACACTGTCTACCGTGAAACCGAGTGATCTATAAGCAGCAGATCGTCTAAGTATGTCATTACTGATATACCCCGGACCCATAATCTTGCTAATACCGGGGCTAAAATGTTTGGGAACACCCGGTGGGCGGTGGCTAACCCAAAGGGCAAGGCCACAAACTGAAAATAATGCTGTTCTACCTCGAATCGCAGAAATTTCTGGTGAGTGGGGTAGACTGGCATATGCAAATATGTATCTTTGATGTCTATTGATGCTAGAAATTCTCCTCCTCTCAGAGAGGACGCGAATGACCAGACTCCATACAAAAAGAGCAGATGGTTAGGAATTGATTTAGATCTCTGAGATCTAGAATGGGTCTGACATCTCCATTCGGTTTTGGCACAGTGTAGAGATTGGAATAAAACCCCATACCATGCTCCTCTTTTTAATGGGTCTCTGGGAACATTCGATCTTAGAAATTTAAATGGTAGAAATTCTCGAAACTCTAGCTTGTAGCCTAGAGATACTGTGGAGATGACCATTTGTCCTGGATCTCCACCCGCCAAGCTCCTTAAAACTGCGGAAACCTTCCACCACTCGAGTGAGTGGGGGCACCCCTTAATAAGGAGGCCTTAGGACTCTGCTTTGTATGCTTCTGCCCCAAGGGCTTCTTCTGACCTTGTGCTTGACCTTGAGGCTTACCTCTTGAACCCGACGGCGTAGGCCGTCGAAACTGCCTGGAGGCTGCAAAACCAGGTGCTGGGGAAGAACTGTTAAATGAAGGATGCTTACTCCTTCTTTTAACCAGTAAAACGCTACTCATACCACCTAAATTTTTTTGGATATACTTATCCAAGTCATCTCCGAACAACCGTTCCCCATGAAAAGGAAAACTTGCCAATAGCTTTTTGCACGGCAACTCAGCTGACCAATGCTTCAACCAGAGAATTCTGCGCATATGCACAGATAAGAGGGCAAAGCGTGACACCTGTTAAATAGAATCTTTAAGGGTGTCCACCGCAAAACATAAGTCCCCTGGCAGCTCCGCTAACTCGCAGGTTGCTTCCCCTTGAGTAGGGACATTTTTATTGACCTGCTTGAGTTGGTCTCTTAAGGATTGACAAACCTCCATCGCTGCTACTGCAGGCCGTACTGCTGACCCAGCTATAGTAAAAGAAGCTTTAAGTAAAGATTCTAGCTTCTTGTCGGCTGGATCTTTGAAAACCTGAACATTGTCTACTGGACAAGTTAGGTTCCTATTTACAGAGGAAATAAAAGCATCCACTGCTGGCAAACTCCACATTTTAGTGAATTTTTCCTCCATTGGATAAAGAAGAGAAGATCTCACAGGAGGGAGAAAATGCCTATCTTGGCGATCCCAGTCTGCTTATATCAAATTGCTACAGCAGTGGGTGTAAAGGGAAAGCATGCAGGCCCTGTGAAGGCCTCAAAGAACCCAAGGAAGAACAGGGGGCCCTCAGTCACTTCCGCTGGGGGCAATTTATATGCCCAACGGACCAATTCCATAAGGGATTGGACCAGCAGCTTTTGGGATTGAGAAAAGCTCCTCTGAGATTGAGTCCTCAGAAGAGGAGTCATCTGTCTGCTCCTCTTCCCGGTCACCCAATGGCACCTCAATGTTATCTGCCCATTCTTGTTCCAAAACTGGAAGATAAAGAGGGGAAGAAGGGGACCTTTCGCATTTTTTCCCAGACTGGGAGACAGACGTGATCATGTTGGCTATTTTTCTCTCCAACCCAGCTAATGCTGAAGCCAAATCATCCTTGGTGACGTATGCAGAAGCTGAAATGTTGGATGAAGCCACTATGCCTGATATCCTCATAGGTTCAAACTGGGCAGTTGCATTTTGCCTTTCAGGGGAGGATAGTACTGTGGAAGCATGACTAGGATCCCCAGATCCAGACAGCGGCGCTTTTGCGCTCATCCCTGCTGTATTCCAACCTTTCTTTTGGGAGGACATAGTCCTAAGCACAAAATGCAGAGGTACTTACAATATGCATCCACTGCTGAGCTGTAGTCCAACAAAAAAATGCCGCCATCACTGCTCAGCCTAATGGCCCATAGACATGCCTTTAAATGCCTGTATCCACACCCATACAGCTCTTACATGCACCAGTATATTCTGTGTCCCTCTGTCAGCCACCAGACTCATCACAGAGTCAGAAACTTTATGGCCTACGCTGTGCATGCTCACTCCCCACGTGCGCGCTGGCTACCTAAGCTATGCCCCCTATGTCCTGCATTGGCCGATTTCTAGCTGACCTTCACATTCGTGAATGAGGCGGTCCGGTCTAATGGGATAGCTTGGGGTGCTCAGTACTGTGGGCAGATGCCGGCCACCCTGCTCCCCCATCAGAACCAGCCTCTGGGGGAGGGCTGCGTGCCTGCGGGTAGAAGGAGGGAGGTACCAGGGAACTGGCAACCAGGATGAGGGGTAATGCTGTCTACACAGAAAAAAAACAAGCATGACAAGCATGTATGTTACAATACACCCTCTAGTGGTGAAAAACAGGCAAGGCATTCACTACTCAGAAGAAATCCTTTGAAGTGAGCCAAATGTGTTCCTTTCCCAGGTGTTTTTTTATTTTTATTTTTTAAACTTGCCATTCCTGCCACAGGCTTTGCTGGAAAACACGCAGCCAGACCCAATCTTCAACCATCACAGCGAGCTTTGTTAAAAAAGACCCTCAAACTGGGCCCCCCTTAATGTGGGGTCCATTCCCCTGGACCTGTATAGCACCCTGCAGCAAAGCACCTTGGTCAGAACACTGCACAGGGATCCATTACCCAGGGTCCAGTGCCGTAAGGCTGCATTACAGGCAAAACCTTGAGCAATATTCTCTCCTTCTCAAGAGGCTCGGGTAACATCCATTTTTGGCTAACAGATTTTTTGACTGGATCCAGTTGAAGTCCATGATTCCTAACAGTACTGTCCATACTTCCAAGTATGCTCCAAAAGCACATGTAATCCATGATCATCACCTTGAAGACACTGGCGAAAAAACTGAAGTGCTACCTGTATGAGAGGGGTTATATAGAAGGGGACTGGCAGGATTGGGGGCAAGATTGGGGTGGAGGTGGAGGGTGGGGTTGGGATGGGATGGGAAGTTGATTGGGAAGGGTGGGTTCCTTCACCTATTCGCTAAGAAAAAAAGTCCTGAGCATACCTAAATTAAACTTTATAGCTTAAATCAGTACTATTTTATAATTGAACTTATGACATAAAATGCCTTACTGGATAAGACTGACATCATCGACAAAAAATTTTATCCTGAAATACAAGGAGAAATTGATTGCAGATTTTCCTCTCTTCTTTGTATCTTCTTTCCAACCATCTGGAGCAACTTTTGACAGTTTCAGGTCAAGATCAATAAAGAAGAACTCATTTTCTAAAAAGATATAAACAGTCATTGACTACATATTTCAGGGGAATAAATCCGTTTTTCAGCACCTAGAGGTGCAAGCAGCAATGACAATTATCTGCATACCCCAAAGTCAGACCATTCTGAACCAGAAAAACTCTTGCAATTCCTTGTTGTAAGGCAGCTTCCCCCCCCCCCCCCCCCCCCCCATCCACTAGCCAGTAATAAATTAGGGAGGTGTTTTTTTTCATTGGGGTGGGGGGAGCTGGGAAAATGTGGAGGGGGAGGGTAAGCTATTACACTATTCAGAAGAGTCAGAGCTTTGGCCGGTCATAAAAGCCTGCAAGACAATACAAAATTATGTATCTCCTTTTTATGATCTAAGTGCAAAAATACAGGTATGGATAGAACTCTAAACCATTGGATCTTGAGGCTGCTTCCTTAATGACATACTAGTACACTGCATGCAATCTTCCATCTTAAACTATCCATCCAAACCAATGATCCCTCTTTGGGGTGGTTCACACCATATGTGCATGAAACCGCATAGGAACTGATGGGAAAACTGTCTCTCACTTGCAGAGACATGAATCCACCTGTTTACATTAATTTTCGTGTACATTGAGGGACATATAAAACAATAAAAACTACAGAAGTTTGAACATTTATTCATTATTTTCAAATTATTATTTAGGTTGAGGCTCCACTTTAAAATGCTTATAGGTCGATGTGCTCACACTAAGGAAATTATTTTCTAAAGTTACATCTCGATATTATTTATATCATTTGTTGCAAACCAAAAACAAAACAAAAAACAGGCCAATAGGAGTAAAGGAGGGAGACAGGAGAGTGCAAACTTCAATACAACCACAAATTTTCTAGCCAGCACTAGCGGCCTGCACCTTATAATTGCTAGCAGCTTTTTTTCTTAAACTTGTTATAGATTTGCTCTGAAGTAAAAGAAAAGCCCAATTCTATGCTTAACCTGTACAAAAAAAGGACACGTTATATTTAGCTAGAATTAATCCACTCCAAACTGGTCAAATGATCCTGGAGCTTGGCTCACACAGCACTCAACAATGGCTGGGAATTCCGAGAGCCATCACATCACCCATAGCTGTTGTCTGAGCTCCCTTCACTCCTCTGCAGCAGCAGCAGCAGCTTACTGACTGGAAAGAGGGAGCTGCGGGATCCTGTGACCAGACCAGATCTTTTTATATGCAGGTTACACTTACCTGTCCTAGAGTTCAGTGACGTCGGCACCGCAGATGATGTTTTCATCAGCTGTCGGGTGCATGCCGCCTCCATTACGAGTAAGGGAACCCGGCAGTGAAGCCTTACAGCTTCACGCCAGGAACCTTACTGTGCATGTGCAAGGCTCCTCTCCCCTCTCCTATTGTCCTGGCAGCCGGGGAAGGAGGAGGGAGCCTGGGCGTTAATGTCAATATCCGTGGCTGAGGATCCCGAAAGCAGAGACAGGATACCTGTGAAAGGTAGGTATTCTGCCCCCCCCCCCCCCCAAAAGGTGCCAAAATGTGGCACCTGGGGGGGGGATATTACAAAGAGCGGAAATTTCACTTTTGGGTGGAACTCTGCTTTAAGAAGAACAATTCAGAATATATATGAAGGGAAGCCCCAAACTACCAAACTTCTTCCAATTAAGTGGATGCTCTCATGTTCTTGACTAAAGGCTTACAGCTATGACAATCAGGCCATACAGTACACTCACCTCTCAGAATTGCTAAAGCAAACAAGTGATGCTCAACAAGCCCAATGTGGGCCACAACCATGTCAAATACATCTTTACAGGTAGACTTGTTATCACAAGTTAATTCAAGTCTTTGTCCACTAAGGAGAATGATGTTAAGCTTTCGACGGGTCTCATCTGTCTTTCCTTTTTTGGCCTTAAAAAAAACAAAAAGTAAACTTGCTGAGAAATAAACAAGTACACGAAAAGAAAAAAAGAAAACAAAATACTGTATTAAAAAGTAATGTTTTAGCCTTTTTAGATATTGAAATAAAAATGATCAGTCTGATATAAAAATGTTGTGTTAATATTATAAAAATCTTGTGTTTCTACACATAATGTATAACACTACTATAGTTGCATGGGAGCAGACATGTGTGCTCATTTCATACGCAGGCTCTGCTTCTTGCTTTGCAGCGCTCCACAATTGATGTGTTTTACTGCTCCTACTAACAATGCAAAGCAGCACACTCACTAAAAACAATGCACTGTATACATAGTCTTATACTGTTATTGTCTGCAATACATGCATATTTCTCTATATTTTATCTTTTAAAAATGCTTTAAGTATCTGGGAAATTCCTGTTTGGCCTGCCAGAAACCCAGTGTGCTTCTTTGTTTCCATCTGATCTTTCCACACTGTGCCTCTTCTCTGCTGGGATCCCAAGAGGTGTTGTCAGCCCTGCTCAGCTCTTTTCTGATGGAGAACAGAACACTTCCCTGATTCTTCCTCTCCGTAACAGTTTTGTAATGCAGCAGAGAATAACGCATGCAGACAACACTGTGTGGGATTTCAGTGTAGTAAAGGCAGTATTATCAGCTTAATACAGGAAGTTAAATAAAAAGTATGGATTTAAAAAAAAAAACAAAAAAAAAAAAACAAACACGCATACTCCCCTAGATGGCTGGAGCACCGGTCCCAGGTGTAGTTGTCCCCCAATACACCGAAGAGAGAAAATTGAACGATCAAAGACCACTGATCATTGCGTTTTAGGTCTTCAGCCTGCAGAGAGCTGGTGGCTGTCAGTCACTGACTCTCTACGCTGCCCCGCTAGCACTCACTGGAGCGCTGTGGTGTGGAGAGGATGGAAGTGGATGCCTCAGTCTCTCTGAGGCGCTGAGCCAGCTGACGGTCCAGGCATCTTGGTGGATCCCAACTGTAAAGTCACGATCTTACCCAAGCCTGGACCGACTGAGTGACTGTGTTGCATTTGTTAAAATATGATTTTTTATATTAATCAGACATAACATTACATGGGATAATATTACAATAGTAGTTGGTCATAGAAATCAGATTACTGTCAGGTTTTGGCTTTAGTAGATATTTCTCAAACAAATGCTGTTGGATACAATGGGAACGTAGATACCATTGTTGTATTAAATTGACAGTTTGAATTGGATATAGTTTCTATAGCCACAGTAAACCAGTAAGAGAGGGTCTCTCAAACTGAAAGAATGACTGTTAGTCGGTTGTTATGGAAAACAAGTTTGTAACCATGGTAAACAAAAGCCCAAATAAAAGGAGCAGTAGAGACTGATAGTGGAGCCCACTCAACACGGATTAACACCGAAGGACACTCAAATTTGTAATTAGGGAACAAGAAGGTGCCTGTTCTCCAGAAGCAACGGAGATAATGAAGACAGTAACTGGAGCCAAGTAACTTTTAAGTGTATTTCTACTGTTACAGACCATAGACTGTTTATTTGCTAGGAATTTTCTTGTTATAGATATCTGTTAATCTAGTATTGTATTCCTAATATTGTAATTGTTTTGTATGTACAGCATTTTTGTATAGTAAAAGCACATTTACACACTGCAGAGGTCTCAGCTTCCTTGCTTATACCACAAAGTAACCTTGCTAGATAGACGCAAGCAAAACAGTGATGTCAGCTGAAAGCGGGTTTTAGCCCGCTGTTGGCTGAAAATAATTCACAGGAGTGCAGCTTAGGTTCTGCTATCAGCATGAGCCACTTCTGACAAGTTTTCCTGACACCAAGAAAAAAATGGTGACAGAGGAGGGAGCTTCAGCTGATTGACAGCTTCAGCTCTGTTCCGGTGTACTGTGTGAAGGGGGCGTTTGTCCCTTGCCTCCATTTAGCTCTCAGAGCTTTCCTCACTGAGCTCTGCAGTAACTTCTGACACGCTTTAAAAATTCTGGACTTTGAAAGGATGTAGAGAATTGAAGACTGCAGAAAAACAGGTGCAACTTAAAGTGGTTGTAAAGCCTCAAGGTTTACACCTTAATGCATTCTATGCATTAAGGTGAAAAACCTTCTGTGCTGCATCTCCTCCCAAGGCCACCTCTTTTTCTTACCTAAGCCCGATCAGATTCAGCGATGTGCATGAGCTGAATGTCTCCATCCTCATTGGACAGATTGATAGCAGCAGAAGCAATTGGCTCCCGCTGCTGTCAATTAAATCCAGTGACACAGGAACCGGGATGAGTCCTGCTGCCTATGTCAATGGACGCAGCAGCAGGACTCGGGAGTAAGCCCACACGGGTGCCCCCCGGAAAAGATTTCTGTAGGGGCACCAGATGAGGAGGCGGCACTTGTAATGCTGTACACTTGTAATGCTGGCACCCCAGAATAAGAGGACCGGGGCTGCTCTGTGCAAAATGATTGCACAGAGCAGGTATGTATAGGCATGTTTCTTTTTTTTTTTTTTTTTAAAGGAGGGTTTTTTTTTTTTTTTTTACAACCCCTTAATGTAGGAGGATTTACTTCATCTCTGTGTATTATCTGCAGCTAGTTTCCTCACGTGGGCATATATAAGGATTTACAACCATTTTTCATTTACAAAATTTAAGTCCGTCACTCTTACCAAAATTGATGGTGGGAGATCCAAAGAAATGTAGGGTTCAACTGTCATTTTTACAAATTCTGGCCCAAAAAAGTTCTATAAAAGGAAAAGAAACACATTTTAAGGTTTACAAGCATATGTTTTCTGAACATAGTAATCGAAAAAGAATAATATTTGGAAAACATTTTTGCCATTGCAGTCAATTTTGTACAAAATGTGAACGCCAAGCACCCTTATGCCCCTTAAATGCAGAATTGCTTAAACTTTTTCTGGACAGACAACCCAAAAATTGCTTGGCAGTAAAAGTACAGGTCACGTCATCGAAGATCTTCCTTGATTAACTATTTAAAGGAGTTTTCCTTTCAAGCTGAAAAATCTTTGGTCCAGCTATAAAGTGCACACAAACTGTACAGAAAAGTACGACTTACTGCCCGCTTACATTAGAGTGTTTTCTCCTGCATTTGGAGTCGTACTGGCATGCGCCACAATGGAAATCACATTCTCTATAGTGCCTATTCACATCAATGCACCACAGAGCACTGTGTTTTTTGAAAAGGTGCAGCAAAGCATGTTGTTTTGCTCCACAGACTTCAATGGAAATGTAAACCGCATGTAAAAACACATGCATTTTTAGTGCATCTCTGGCAGAGGTTTGGGTATAAGATCTATCAAAAAACTTATAAAAACACATCAAAAATGTCAGCCACTTGCATCTTGAGGACGCACAGACATTACTTGATTCTGAGGTAGAGGAAGGGAGTAACATGAGCCTACAGAGAGGGGAGAACATCCATCAGATCGTGAAGCGGTCATCTCCCGGCCAACTTCCCACAGCTCAGCTGTGTGGGTCTTTAGCACATGTGCAGCCGATTGCACTGTTGCAATTTGCAAGCTCTGCCGCAAGCAGATCAAGTGTGGCAAAAACACCAGCTACTTGGGTACCACATGCGTGACAAGGCATTTAATCTCCCATGACTCAGCCCGTTGGCAAGAGCACCTGAAAGCCACTTAAATCTTCTCCTCCTCACCTTTCATGTCTATCCCTCACTATATCCCTCATGACCCCACTGATCGGGATAATAGTATAGAAAGGGTGTCACAGGTCCTTACAACACATCTGCCAACAGCACACCACCAGCTGTAGAGTATAGCAGGCAAATTTCTCTTTCCCAGCTAAAAAAATAAAATAAATACATTCCCTGCCACCCACATGCCCAGCATTTAAATTCCAACTTGTCCAAATTGCTTGCTTTACAACTCCTTCCTTTCTGTTTGGTGGATTCTGCCCCTTCCGTAAATTTGCAGAATGTGCTGTACCACAATGGCAGGTTCCCAGTTGCCATTTCTTTGCATGTAAGGTCATTCCAGCTCTATACCATTATGTGGAAGGTGTCATTGACCATGCTTGCGGACATTTGGTCCAGCAAGCATGGTCAGAGACAATATATTTTGTTCACAACACACTGGGCAACTGTTTTGCCTCCACCTCTCCATAAAGCTGGTGGTGATGATGCAAAATCTCTCAGCGCCACCTCCTTCTCCATGCCCTCCTGTGCTGGATTGTCCTATATACCAAACAACAAGCAATCTCCTGCGCCCGGGTGCCCGGTCAGCTAAGTATGTGGCGCAGCCAATCCCTTTAGCAAAATCAGTGGAATGTTGCAGGCCCGCCTCAGGATAATGCGTAACCTTTACAAATGAAACATAAAAAAAAAAAAAACGGGGGGGGGGGGGTTTATTCAAGTTTTATTCATAAAACAAGAAATATACTCACGAACAAGCTTAAAATAAGGCTGATCAATACTCCGGCGTTACTTACACATTACGAGGGCGAACCCTCTTCTTCAGAGCCATAGCGATGATGGCTTGACCTCCTCTAGTGTACCCACAGGCACATGAGTATACGCCCACCAGAGCTTGCCACACCTACACAAGTAGGCTCCACTTACCATATGCATCCATCACATGATGCAGACAGCATGCTGCTATCACCATCCCATCGCCCATACAATCCTCAACCACTCCCCCTACACACATGGAGCTGTCCACCATGCCACCACCTCCCTTACAAAGGGCATGACATCACAACTTATTTTAAGCTCCTTTGTGATATTATATTTCTTGTTATTTTATGAATAAACTTTATCTTTGGTAATGCACAAGGTCGGTGCGCCCCCTTGTCCTATGAACCACCAGTATCCATCCCCTAAGCGTTGAAGGGGCCGTTCAATGAGTCAGGCTAAAAGATGCCATGCAGTGCTTGAGCTGGTCTGCCTAGGGGACAGGAGCCACACTGGAGCAGAGATTCTTTCAGCTCTGCAGGGACAGGCCCAGAGGTGGTTCACGCCACGGAAGCTTGAGCCAGGTATGGTAGTGTGCGATAATGGCACTAACCTTCTGTTCACCCTTCGACAGGAAAAGTTGACACATATGCCATGCCTGGCACATATCTTCAATTTGGTGGTGCTGCATTTCTTAAACAGGTACCCAGGGTTGCAAGAATTTCTAAGGCATGCCTGAAGAGTCTGTAGCCATTTCAGGCAGTCAAACAAAGACAGTGTTTGGTTTACTGAAATTCAGCAGGAAACCGTCTGATTTGTGACATGCCCACCAGGTGGAACGCAACTTTGGCAATTCTGCAGTGGCTGCACATACAGCAGAGGGCCGCCAATGAGTACCTGTGTGAGTATAGCACAAAGACAGGCCCATGGCAGCTTGGCCCTTTTGCCCCACAGAAAGGGCTTCTCATAAAGATGCATGCACTGTACTGTTACCATTTGAGGAGGCGACAAAGCTGTGATAATGCATGCATCAGTGACACAGTGCCTCTTTTGTTACTGCTGTAGCATACTCTGCATGGTATTATGGATAGGGCAGTCTAGATCTAGTGGGAGAAAGAGGAGGACTTCCTTTCCTCTTAAGGCCTGATTTATGCAGACATCATTCTTGCAACGCTGTAGAACACACAAGAGTAGATGGAGGAGGATTCTGGCAGCTTTGGAAGCATTGAAACAGAGGAAGACATATGTCAAACCTTGAGGGATAGTTTTTAGTCCCCAGAAACCTTGGGAGAAGAACATGGCTGGGAGGAGGCAGTTTCAGATATTGTAATTCTCAGTGATCCCAAGGACTCTGCTTCTAATGCCTCCGCAAACCTGAAATGCATGGGCTTCCTTATTCTTCAAAGCCTGCAAAAGGACCCAAGAATTTGTGGCATCAAGGAGAAGGCTCATTATTGGTTGGCAACCCTCCTTGACCACCATTACAAGAGGAAAGTCTCGGAAGTCATCCTGCCCTCGCAGAGGGAGCACAGGATGAAATATCTTGAGGACACTTTAAAGGGAGTTTATGTAATGCTTTCCAGACTCTGGTAGGTTGCAGTCTCGTGGAAAAGCTAGTTTTGAGGCTTTGGATGGTCAAAGGAGACGCAGTGTAAAAGGGGGCATTTCAAAATGTTTTAGTCCTCAGCGCCCAGGGCTTTCAGCTTCAAGATCCCACTGGCAGTGTCTGCATCATATGGCGGAAGATCATCTATGTTCGAAAATGGACATTGAGAGCTTTCCAGTAAACAATCCACTGAGTTTCCGGGTTATGAGAATAGACCACTGGCCAGAACGTGCCCAGTATGCAAATGAGCTTCCAGGCTGCCCTGCATCCAGTGTGCTTTTCAAATGGCATTCAGTGCCCGGAGGTTTTCTGACAGATAAAAGAGCACATCTGTCCACAGACACCGTCGACCGGCTGACATTTGTCAAAATGAATCAGTCCTGGTCCTGCATCAAATTTCAATATTTTACAACAAGGCCAATTCTTGCTTTCATCAAAAGTACCTCTATATGGTTACCGTGTGAAGGCACCAACACCCAAAGCACAATTGCTTTCAGAACGGTTTGATAGTGATGTAAAATTATTTTTTTTATAGAAAGGCCAATTCTTGTTTTCATCAAGAGTACCTCTGGGAGGTTACAGGGTGAAGGCACCACCAACACCCAAAGACCAATTTATTTATTTTTTCACTTTAAGCATTAATAAAATCACTGCTCTTTTAAAAACAATCTTTTTTGCATTGGTACATGTCTCCCGGGGCAGTAGCCAGGCCCCCATATCCTTTTTATGGCCAATAACTTGCATATAAGCCTTTAAAATGGGGACTTTTTCAAGTTTGGGTCCCATAGACTTCAATGTGGTTCGCCGTTCGGGTCCGAATGTTTGCAGTGTTCGAGAGTTCTGGCGCGAACCAAACCGGGGGAACCAAACCTCTACTCAGTACCTACATTAACTGTATTAAAGTCATTATTCTTTCATGCAACACAAAGACCATATGTAATATGAAATTTACTGGAGGAAAACCTTAACTTTAAATTCGAGCATATAATAAAAAAACATTACCATTATAAAGTTTGCTGTATTGAAACGGGTAAATAGGTGATGAAACAAAAGCTCCGTTCAATTCAAAAGGAAAATGAACAAGACACCTGTAAGAGGCATAATATCCTCTTATTTTTGCTGTTGAAAGACTACTCAGTTTACTATTTATGGTAAACTAGAGGTAGAAAGGATTCATGTATATATTGAAGCGCTTAAGGTTTTACTACAAAAGTAAAGAAAGAATAAAAATACCAGCAGCATGAGGATGTTTTCTACTGTATTCAATGTCTAAATTGTGCCTTTTATCCAGGGGATCCATGTCACCACCAGTTTATACTTAGGGTAATATTACCTTTTCAAGGCCCCCTGCCCAGTGTGAAGGGGCGCTCTTTATTTAAACCTCTCCGTGATGGCATGATTTGTGTTTTATACCCCTTGTGCATAGTCATATCTATTATAGATTGTTGTGATATTCTTCCACTTTGTCCCCTTCTACTGCATGATATTACTGTTGGAGCATGCCTAGATGCTTTTTTGCTAAAATAAAGAATTTGAAAACAATAAAAAATACCCTCAGTTTCCTCTGTGTCATGGCCGTCTCCATGGCGATTTCTCGTAGAGGATCTCTACTGACGTCCAGCATAGATGCTCCAGGCATATCACCTAAATACAAGTTCAGCCGAGATTGTTTTAAAGCCATTCTGGCTTGTAATTGAATCATGTCTTCTTCTTGTCGTTTCCGCATTTCTTGATTGATCTGGGCCCTGTCAGATGGGTTGTCATACTGGCTACAATATAAAAAAAAAAAAAAAAAAAAAAGTTTTTTTTTAGCAGCAGTTTACTTACACCACCAATACAAGCAAAAATAAATAATCCATGTTAATGATGGTGTCCCTATGTACAACCACCTTCTACTGATAATGTATTTCCCCTCTATAAAGTACAGTTAAGGATGCAAATCATCCTTAATTTTAGATTTGTATAGATTTCAAAGTATATTTTATTTTTAGCCATATTTTATACACCACAATTGGAAATGTCTGTGTCCACCAGGGTATATTGTCATCAGGAAGACAAAAAGGAGATCATAGCGAGTCTTATGGTTTCTGTTTAGAATCTGATTTGAAAATCTTGATTTTGCTTAAATATACTATATCATTTCGTTATTCCTCAACACGGACCTCATAATATAGCATGTAAGGGCTCCTTCACATGGACGTGTCCATGTACGGAGCCCGCTCTACTCAGTGGGGGATCGGTCCGTCGATACCCGCTGGGCAGGCAGATGACAGTTCCGTCTCTGCACATTGTGCAGGGACGGACCTGTCAGAGCGCCGCTCTCCCCTATGAGGGATCGGATGACAACGGACCGTAGAGTCCGTCATCACCTGATCCGATGATGGATGGAAAAGTAGGTTATTCCTCCATCACACTTTTTCGGATCGGAGCGAGTTGGATGTCAGCGGACATGTCACCGCTACATAGAGGTCTATGGAGCGTCCATTCAGGTCCGCCTAAAAAACTGACAGGCGGACCTGTCCGCGTGAAAGAAGCCTTAGCTTTTCATATTTGTATTTTGTTTTAAATTAAAACATCTTGACCGATGTTGTAAAAGCTTTATTTTTTCAAACCTGCATAATATAAATTCACACTATGCAGTAACATCATCATTCCGCCCCCGCCCCCCCCCCCCCCCCCCCAAAAAAACAGCACATTTTACCACCAAAAAATTACTATGTCTAGACTTGGGAGGTAAAGCCTGGGACAGTGATCCCATCAGTCAGTCTCCTCTTCCCCAGCAATCACTCAGGCATTGTAATAAAAGTAAACAGCCTTTAGGCTGGGTTCACACTGCTGCGGCTACGAGAACCGGATGTGATTCGCACCACACTGCAGTGCAAATCACATCCGATCTCTGTGCGATGCGAGTTCAGCCATACAGATAGTATATATATATATATATATATATATATATATATATATATATATATATATAAAATATTTGATAAATCTCGTACACTTGAAGGTTAAGTGAGTTGAGAATCTTTAGACACTTAAATTGTGTGAACATTCAATTAAAGTGATTATAAAGGAAAGAATAAAATAAAAAATATGTTCTACTTACCTGCTTTTGCAGTTGTGTTGCACATAGCCTCCCCAATCCTCCTCCTCCTCTTTTTTTTTTTGGCTCCTCGCTAACGTTCCTGGTTCCTTTCCCTTGCTGAATTGTCCCCAATAGCAAGCCTCTTGCTATGGGGGCACTCGAGCAGGCTCACTCACAAGCCACGGTCTGTGTGTCCATTCACACAGAGCATGGCTCTGCCCCACCCTCACACTCTTCTCATTGGCTCACTGACCAGTGAGGCGAGAGAGACCCGGGAGAGCCGCTGCTCTTGTGCACATTACTACATCAAAATGGGGCTCAGGTAAGTATAAAGGGGGGGGGGGGGCTGAGGGAGAAGCTGCACCCTGAAGATTTTTTTTTTTTTTTTACCTTAATGCATAGAGCCTTTAGAACCACTTTAAATGATCCAATCATATGAAAAGCAAGTTTCTGTTTACTTATTTCCTCTGCTCATAAATGAGTATTAAAAGTGAACAGAAATGTGCTTTTTATGTGATTGGATAATTAGAGTAAATATGTATACAATTTATTGTGTAAAGGTTCTCAACTTCTTCAGTAAATCAGCCTTTTTATCTAAGAATACAGGACCTCATGTAGAAAATAATTTAAACATCTAGAAAAAATGTTTTATGATCTTTTTAAGTTGTCTATATTTTTTACCATTACTATCTATCTATCTCCATATATATATATATATATATATATATATATATATATATATATATATATATATATATATATATATATATATATTCCAGTTTATCAATTCAAAAGCCATCGATCGGCTAGGTGCATCCAGCAGCAATCAGAGAGCCACAAATAGCTGTAGATATAGTAAGCGGGGCCATCGGTCGCACTTAGCCACTCACAGCTGCAGCAAGAAGCTGAAGATTTCAGTAGATACAATTTGCACTGGCCTAAATCACCAGTGTGAATGTAGTCTAAAGGGAAGAGGCGAGACAAAGACAAAGAAATCTTTTTATACCAACAGCCAGGACCGTTTTTAAGGCAGGGCAAAGGGGCGGCTGCCCTGGGCCCCATCATTGTTGTGGAGACCTAAGCAGCTGCCTCATACTTGCCAACTATGCCAGTTTAAATTCCTTTATCTCGAAGTTTTAGTTCTGTGCCGTGTCCCGATATTTCAGTGTAAAGTTCTGTTGCTTCTGCCCAGCTCTGCCCTATTGCCCTGTACAGATGACTCACCTGCAGACCTTGTGTTTACATGTAAATAGCGACAGCATTAATATGTAAATAGTCGTGGACCGCAGCAGTGACATGTCCCGAGGTCATATCGACCATCACTTCTGCTAAATGCTGCCTACTGGGGAGGTAAAGGGTCATGCTTGAAAGTCCTGCCTACAACTATAGTCATTAAGCCCAACATCAGCTTATTCTACAAAAGGTAAGCAAATTGGAGGTGGAACCCTTCTTCAAAAGAACATGCCACAGCTCCCTGAATATTCCCCCTTACACTGGTGGTTGGTGTACATGCTCTTATTACATTGGTGTCAGTGTAGAAATCCCTTTTTTCTATTCGTGAACGGCATAAAATCCCCCCCCCCCCCCCCGTTACATGGTGGTCAGGGCAAATTCCCCTTCACATTGATGGTCAGTGTAAATCCCCCCTCGCATTGGTGGTCATAGTAAATTCCCCATTACATTGGTAGAATCCCTCACTATAGACTTGCCAAAGATTTCCAGCTTTGCTCTACATGATTCAGAATTTGTCACAGTGTACTGCCTTCTAACTAATCCCATCCACCACTACTGCCACTGATCCCATCAACGCCACATGTTTGCCCAGGGTCCAGTCAATATTAAAGACGGCCTTGCCAACAACTGTACTGTTAACAAAATAAAAGGACCTGGTCCTCTTGGTTGGTGATTATGCATGGGGTTAATTACCCTTATGGATATAAAAGAAAGCTAGAGTGACACTCTAGGACAGTCTAGGGCAGTGATGACGAACCTTGGTGCCCCAGATGTTTGGGAATTACATTTCCCATGATGCTCATGCACTCTGCAGTGTAGTTGAGTATCATGAGAACCGTAGTTCCAAAACATCTGGGGTGCCAAGGTTCACCATCACGGGTCTAGGGTTTCTTGACTAGAGTACAGAGAGGTACCCAGGAATTATACCATTCACCATCATTGCAGCAAATTCATAATTGCCCAAGAATGATTTTAAAAATTCCCCACTGCAAGCTGTCAGGGATTTGTGTCTGCCAAAGTGTGCATTTAGTTGCAGTGACTGAATACCACTGGGCAGATTTTCCCAATGGTACATTTTTTGGGGGGTTCTGGCACCTGACATTACCATTGTGAAAGAGTGTGGAATGGGAAGGACGGACCATTTCTTACATGTAAGTATGCGATGGCTAGAAGAGCAGGTGGGAACTGCTTTTTACAAAATACCAAGAAAAACAAAAAATCCTTGCCAAAATTTATTTTAGTATAAGAGAAGCAAACAGCTTCATTTAAAACAATATTCCAAAGTTCTAAGAAGGCCATAACCTCTATCTGGGAAATGGCATGTAAAGAACTGAAAATTAGAGCTTAACATTATTAGAGGTTGGTATGCTAGTAAGGACTCGCATTCCATTCTTACTGCATTAAAATATACCAATGTACTCTTCTGTGTTGCCACTGAGCACCAATATACTGTTAGTGCTTCTGTTGAGTACCACTGTACTGTCATTGTTGCGGTTAAGCACTGATGTACTGTTGCTGCTGTTGAGCACCAATATACTGTAAATGTTCTCACTGAAAACCAAAGCGCACTGTTAGTGTTGCCACGAAAAGCAATGCATTAACTCACCATGAGCTTGAGATCAGAAAATTATTTCAGAGTTTCCCCAAGAACTGAACATGTTTTAAGGGTTCCCCAAGAGTAAATCGGTTGAGAAGGGAAAATGACCAAGGCAAGGAAATGGCAAAGGATGGAGAACCAGGGCCGTGAAAAGAAAAGCATGATGTATAACAGTTGTAGAAACATCTGATTTGTTGAGTTTTCAGGGATCGTCTGATCGTCTGAAAAAGTCGGAGAAAAATTGGACAGATTGGGGTAGAGCATTTCAGAGGATGGGAGAGGCTCTGGAGAAGTCCTGAAGGTGAGCATGGGATGAGGTGACAAGGGAGTTTGAAAGCAGGAGGTCTTGGGAGGAGCGAAGAGAACGATTAGGTTGGTATTTTGAGACTAGGTTAGAGATGTAGCTGGGGGCCAGGTTGTGTATGGCTTTGTAAGATATAGTTAGTATCTTGAATTTAATTCTGTGACTGAGTGGCAGCCAGTGAAGGGATTGGCAGAGGGGTATAGCAGACAATGAGTGGTTTGTGAGGTGGATGAGCCTGGCAGCAGCATTCATGATGGACTGAAGTGGAGAGAGCCTATTTAGAGGTAAGCCATAGAGGATGGAGTTGCAGTAGTCAAGGCGAGAGATGACCAGGGAATAGATTAGAAGCTTTGTGGTGACATTGGTTAGGAAGGTGCGTATCTTGGAGGTGTTGCGGCGGTTGAGGTGGAAAATTTTGGATAGCGATAGGATGTGGGGCCGAAAGGTTAGTCCAGGATTACACCTAGGACCTTGGCGTGGGGGACAAGTTGATAGTTGTGCCATTGATATTGACAGAGAAATTAGAGAAAACGGCACCTGAGGGAGGAAATATCACAAGTTCGGTTTTGGATAGGTTGAGTTTGAGGAAGTCATGTGACATCCAGGCTGATATGTCTGCTAGTATGTTGATAATGCACGAGGAGACAGATGGAGAGAGCTGGGGGTGGAGAGATAGATTTGGGTGTCATCAGTGTAGAGATGATATTTAAAGCCGTGGAAGGCAATCAACTGACCCAGGAAGGTCGTATAGATTGAGAAAAGGAGAGGTCCAAGAACAGAACCTTGGGGGACACCAACGGAGAAAGGAAGAGGAGAGTGACACTGAAGGAGCGGTGGGAAAGGTAGGATGAGAACCAGCAAAGAGTACTGTCACGGAGACTGAAGGAGTGAAGTTTATTGAGGAGGAGGGGGTGGTCCAATGTGTCAAAGGCAGCAGAGAGATCCAGGAGAAGTAGTACAGAATAGTGCCCACTGGTTTTAGCCGTTAGGTCATTTTAAAGTTTAAAGAGAGCAGTTTCTGTGGAGAGTTGAGGGCGAAATCCGGACTGAAGGGGATCAAGAAGTTTATTCATGGTCAGATGGTCACTTAATCAGTTGTAGACCACTTTTTCAAGAAGTTTGGAGGAGAACGTGAGTAAGGAGATGGGATGTAGGTTGTTAAGATTGGTGGGGTCCAGTGAGGGCTTTTTAAGTATGGGGCGCATGTTTTAAGAGAGTTTGGGAAGATGCCACAGGAGAGGTTAAAAATGTGAGTTAGAGAGTTTAGCATTGAGTCAGAGGGTGAGCATAGCATTTGCGAGGGAGCAGGATACAGGAGGCAGATGGTTAGCTGAGCGTTAGATAAAAGTTTAGCAACTTCATTAATAGTAGCAGGGTGAATAAGGGAAGTAATGATTGTATCTGTAGACATGGGGGAGGTTTTTGCACATTGGAGATCTCCTCATGAATTGTATCAATCTTAGTTTTGAAGGGATTGGCGATCTCCTGGGCTGTGAGTGAGTTGGTGGGTGGAGGCAGTAGAGTGTTGAAGGTAGAGAAGAGTTGACATGGACTGGATGAGGTGTTAATGAGTGTGATAAAGTAGGTCTGTTTGGCAATGTGAAGGCAGAAATAGTATTTTAAGAGGGCATATTTATAGTTTATGAAGTCTTCCTGGAACTTAGTCTTATGCCACAGACGCTTAAGGCCACCGCTACGTTTTCTGAGACTTCTGGTGTCATCTGTTTGCCAGGGTTGTAGCAGTCGGGGCCTAATTCTGCGTTTAGTGAGGGGGGCAAGATTGTCTAGGGAGGAAGACAGTGAGCTGTTGTAGATGAAAGTGGATAGGTTGGGGCAGGACAGGGGTGAGATTTTACATGTAACATTATGTAACATTATAAAAACAAATTGAATTTTGGTAATATAGAACCAACTAGAAACTAACCAGTCATATGCAGGAAATTCATTAAGGTAAAAAAAGGTTTAAACTTTAGAACCATTTAACCCTGATAATGGAGCTACCATATTTAGTCTTTCCTGAAAAATAAAGTTAAGTACCTTCCAGGATGCTGAGCGCGGTTTGACTCCTCTGATCCAGTGAGGACTCCTGTGGAATCGTATCGTTTTAATCCTTCAGATTTTCTCCCTAGCAAAAACATAACAGTAAAAGCTCATCATTTCCGAGAAATAACATTAATTTGAATATACATTATTTTGCATTGACTCGTCTCATCTTGAAGAAAAGATTGCAGAGATCAACAAACTCTTTACTTTAACCACTTAAGGACCGCCTCATGCCGATATACGTCGGCAGAATGGCACGGCTGGGCACAATCACGTACCGGTATGTGATTCTTTAAGTACACAGCCGTGGGTCGGGAGCCAGCCGCGGTTGGCGTGCTCCCGACCTGGTCCTGTGCTCCGTGACCATGGCCGTGGGACCAGCAGACCTGATCGCCGATGGTGTCCCGCGATCGCGTCACAGAGCTGAAGAACGAGGAGAGGTCTGTGTAAACAAACCTCTCCCTGTGCTTCCCTGTGTGGCTGTCACCGATCGTCTCTTCCCTTTTATAGGGAATGACAATCAGTGACGTCACATGCCAGGCTACGCCACAATACAATAAAAAAAAAAAAAAACACATAACGTCATACATAACACTACACTGCCCCCTAGTGGTTAACTCCTTCACTGCCAGTGCCATTTACACAGGAATCAATGCATTTAAATAGCATTGATTGCTGTATAAATGACAATGGTCCCAAAAATGTGTCAAAAATGTGTGATGTGTCCGCCATAATGTCGCAGTCACATTAGAAATCGCTGATCGCCGCCATTACTAGTAAAAAAAAAAAATATTAATAAAAATGCTATAAACTATCCCCTATTTTGTAAACACTATAACTTTTGCGCAAACCAATCAATAATCCCCAATTGCGATTTTTTTTTTACCAAAAATATGTAGAATAATACGTATAGGCCTAAACTGAGGAAAAAAAAAGTTTTTTTTTATATAATTTTTGGGGATAATTATTATAGCAAAAAAAATTTAATTTTTTTCCAAATTGTCGCTCTATTTTTGTTTATAGCGCAAAAAATAAAAATCGCAGAGGTGATCAAATACCACCCAAAGAAAGCTCTATTTGTGGGGAAAAAAAGGACACCAATTGTCAGTTAAAGCGACGCAGTGCCAAATCGCAAAAAGGGGCCTGGTTCTTTGGCTGCAAATTGGTCCGGGGCTTAAGTGGTTAATGTGTAAACCATTGTAACAAGTAATATCTTACTTTGTGGTGTATTCATATTTGAAGAAACCCGATAGGTTTTTGGTGCAAAAGGATGTGCAATATTATACATATCCATTTTAGTGCAATATGTAATTCTAATGTTTCACATAAGGGATAGTTCTGAGGGCCCGTTCTCACCAGAATGTAGTGTAATAAATATGTGTTCCATACATATTTCCTGCACTGCATTTAGTTTATCACATAGAAAAGGAATTGAGGAAGAAAGGGGCTATTCTGGTAGTGCATCCTGCTTTTTCAGTTATTGCTCCCATTTTGATTTTTTTTTTAAAGAATTTGGTTGATTGGCATCTGGAAGCTGCTATGTCGATTATGCTTCTACACTACAAAAATAAGTGTAAATCTCCTACTCATACTGCTTCTACCTCCAATCAGAAAAAGGGATCTTTTCGCTCACCCTAGGCGTTAACCTCGAAAACCAAGGCTTAATTTTTCATCGCAAGCCCTAAACTCCTAAATCCATCAAGTCTGCCCAAAAGCCCTCTTCACAAAAAAGTGGTGCCCCCACACTAGAGAGGGAGGTGGTCTGTTGGCACTTGCGCCAGTATAGATTCGACATGTCCTGGAACTCTGAGCACAGTCTGTCATTTCAATACAAAATAGAGCTTCCTGCAAAATTTCAATTGTTCCTGTTTCAAGGTTTTCTATTCAAACCTATTCCCAGTCCTAAAACCAAAATAAGGCTTCTGCTCAAAATTGGACTTAAAATCTGTAAACAAATGTCTCCAAACGTATATATCTTTGTGTACCCACACAACCAGCAAGATATGTAATTGGTTCTTTCAGACAAGGGGAATTTCTGGCATCAACAGATTTACAAGATGCCTATCTTCCCATTTTTACAGCACATCAACACTTTTTGAGTTTTGCTGTGGGAGACCATGTCTAATTTGTGGTATTCCCATTCAGGGCTCTCTTCTGCACCTCAAGTGTTAGCAAAAAAGTGCTTGCCCAGCTTCTGGCTTTTCTGTGAACCCAGGGCATTCATGTCAAAAAGTACCTGGATGATCTACTCTTAAAAGATTCCTCATCTACAGACTTGGTTGACAAAATCCAGAAGACAACTCATCTCCTTTCTTAAAACCTTTGGCTGGATAATCAACTTTCCAATTCTGTCCTTCAGCCATCACACCATCAGGAGTACTTTGGGCTAATCTTGGACACTTCCCAAGCAAGAATTTTCTTTCCTCAGGAGAAAATTGCTTCTTTAAAACCCCACACAGGGACCTTTAGATCCGAATGGCATCTCTCAGTTTGCTTCAACATGAGGGTTCCTGTGTTTCACACAGTCCTCTTCAAAAACAATAACAAAATAGAACAGCCAAATCCAGACCAGCCAAACCAAGCTCTGCTTGGCATGGTGGACCTCCAATCCTGACCTAGAAATATGAAAACTCTTTTTATCAAGCACCCTGGATGGTGGCGACAATGGATTCCAGTCCTATAGAGGGGATGGGTTTAATTCAGATTGATTTATGCCTTCCCTTCAATGAACATCTTTTCTCAACTGCTGTGCAACAGGAAGAAAAGGATCCAGCAGTTCCCATTGCATCAAATTGGCCAAAAAGGACATGGCACAAAGACACATGCATTTTATATTTCCAGAGCTGCCCAAATTGGCAAAACCTTCCTTAAATTTATAAAATAACAAAAAAATCCACCATACATGGGACTTTAAAGGTGTTTGACAATATTTAACATCTACTGCACTGTTATTTAATTCATTTGCAGATTACCTGGTCTGAAAAATAATAGAAGAAACAAGTGGTACATAATAGGGTGGAAAGATAATCGAGCTGTGAAACAAATCTGAAAAACGAATGTATTGTATTTTTTGAACACATAAATAAAGCCTTGCTGGACTATGTTGTGTTACATTAATGTTTTTATTGGAACTGAATGATATTTTAACAGTGGTGTATAGATATGTTCCCTGGATAGACGTCAACACAGGAATGATGTCAGACTGGGATTTTGCAGGATTTGCTTAACTGCTCCTTTCTATCTTCTCCCTAGGGACTGCTCCTGTTCCTGCAGGAAATCTGGGTAGGGGGAGGGTAAGCAAACCCTACAAAGTCCTGATCTGACAGCCAGTGGTGTCAGTAGAACTGGGCATTCAAGGCATGTGCCCTACACCTCCTGCAGGATTCCCCCTGGTCCCTAATGGCAAAATTCTCCGTAACTGCAGCAGACAACATCGCTCTTCATTGGCTCTCTGTGAAAACTAGTAAGGGTAGGTAGGATAGGTAGGATCTGAGGTAGGATCTGGGCTGGGGAGGGGGGGGCTAGGGTGGGGAAAAGTTTTATTAAAAGTTTTTTTTGGGAGAGGTGGGGTTGGGGATATGTGCCAAGAGGGGAGATTTGTATTGGAGAGTAAATTTGGGGGGGACAGCACGATATTTGTACTGGGAGAGGGAATTTATGTGCAAGATACATTTTAACCACTAGGGATCCGCGCTATAGCCAAATGACGGCTACAGCGTGGACTTCCTTTGCCGGGACTACGTCTATTGACGTTGTCCCGTGCACAAGTGGCCTGCGCGCCCTGTGATCAGCGAGTCTATGAGACTCGCCTGATCACAGATAGAAGCAAGGGGTCGATCCCGACCCCTTACCACGTGATCAGCTGTCAGCCAATGACAGCTGATCATGTGATACAACGGAGCCGGTAATCGGCCATTTTTCCTCCTCGCGCTGACAGCCCGAGGAGAAAAAAAAAAAAGCCGATCACCGACGGCCGTAATCGGGACCAGCTTACCAGTGCCCACCTGCCCCCTGTCAGTGCCACCTCAGTAATAAAGTGCCCCATCAGTGCCCACAGTGCCACCCATCAGTGCCCACAGTGCCACCCATCAGTGCCCACAATCTGCCTCAACGGTGCTGCACCCCAGTGCCACATATTCGTGCCCATCAGTGTCATCTACCAGTGCCCATCAGTGCCGCCCATCAGTGCCGCCTATCATTGCCACCCATCAGTGCCCATCAGTCCCATCTATCAGTGGTACCCATCAGTGCCCATCAGTCCCATCTATCAGTGGTACCCATCAGTGCCCCTTAGTGTCACCCATCCGTGCCCATCAGTGCCCACCAGTGCATCCCATCAGTGCCCATCAGTGCATCCCATCAGTGCATCCCATCAGTGCATCCCATCAGTGCATCCCATCAGTGCATCCCATCAGTGCATCCCACCAGTGCAGCCCATCAGTGCAGCCCATCAGTGCAGCCCATCAGTGCAGCCCATCAGTGCAGCCCATCAGTGCAGCCCATCAGTGCAGCCCATCAGTGCAGCCCATCAGTGCCCACCAGTGCCGCCTCATTAGCGCACTTCAATGAAGGAGAAAAATGACCTGTTTGCAAAATTTTATAACAAACTATTAAACATGATTTTTTATTTATTTTTTATTTTGCATCTTTTTTTGTTTAGCAAAAAATAAAACTCCCAGCTGTAATTAACCACTTGCTTACTGGGCACTTACACACCCTTCCTGCCCAGACCAATTTTCAGCTTTCGGTGCTCTCACACTTTGAATGACAATTACTCAGTCATGCAACACTGTACCCAAATGATTTTTTTTTGTCCTTTTTTTCCCACAAATAGAGCTTTCTTTTGGTGGCATTTGATCACCTCTGGGGTTTTTATTTTTTGCGCTATAAATGAAAAAAGACCGACATTTAAAAAAAAAAAACATATTTCTTTGTTTCTGTGACAGAATTATGCAAAATTATTAATTTTTCTTCATAAATTTTGGCCACAATTTATACTGCTACATATCTTTGGTAAAAATAACCCAAATTAGTGGATATTATTTGGTCTTTGTGAAAGTTAGAGAGTCTACAAGCTGTGGTGCGAATCGCACAAAATTGATCACATCTGATGTACTGGTGGCCTATCTCGCTTCTTGTGACCCGAACAAGTCAGGAAAGTACAAATACCCCCCAAATGACCCCTTTTTGGAAAGTAGACATTCCAAGGTATTTAGTAAGAGGCATAGTGAGCTTTTTGATGTTGTCATTTTTTTCCCACAATTCTTTGCAAAATTAAGATTTTTAATTTTTTTTCTCCACATCATTGTCATTGTAATAGGTTATTTCTCTCACATGGCATGTGTATACCACAAATGACACCCCCAAAAAACACCCCCTGCTACTCCTTCTGAGTATTACAATACCACATGTGTGGGACTTTTTCACAGCCTGGCCACAGAGAGGCCCAACGTGCAGGTAGTGCCATCATGTGTTCTAGGAACATAAATTACACATCTAACTTGTTGACTATTTATTACACTTTTGAAGCACCAGGACAATGACACGTGACACTGATGACAGATGGCACTGATACGTGGCAATTATGACACTTATACGTGGCACTGATGACACGTGACACTGATGACAGATGGCACTGATACGTGGCAATTATGACACTTATACGTGGCACTGATGACACGTGGCACTGATGACAGATGGCACTAATATGTGGCACTGATGACAGATGGCACTAATGTGGCACTGATGACACGTGGCACTGATGACAGATGGCACTTATACGTGGCAATTATGACACTTATACGTGGCACTGATGACACGTGGCACTGATGACAGATGGCACTAATATGTGGCACTGATGACAGATGGCACTAATGTGGCACTGATGACACGTGGCACTTATACGTGGCACTGATGACACGTGCCACCGATGACAGATGGCACTAATACATGGCACCGATGACGCGTGACACTGATGACAGATGGCACTGATACGTGGCATTGATGACACGTGACACTGACAACAGATGGCACGTGACACTGACAGGTGGCACTGATGACAAATGGCACTGATGACAGATGGCACTGATACGTGGCACTGATGACACGTGGCACTGATGACAGATGGCACTTATACGTGGCACTGGGTGCAGGTAGCACTGGGGGAGGATGGCACTGCTGGGGGAGGATGGATGGCACTGCTGGGGGAGGATGGCACTTTTTTTTTTTTTATCAAAAAGCAAAGCAGAACGGCTGCCGCTGCAGCCGTTCATCTCTCCCCTCTCACACTCTGTGTGAGGAGGGAGAGCGGCGCTGAGAGATGATCTCATATGTTTACATATGAGATCATCTCCCATTGGACACGCCGATCACGCTGTAAACGACCACGTGCCCAGGGGACACGGCGAACACAGAACTTCCGCGGTGCGCGCCCGCGGCGGCGCGCATTGCGGAAGTAAACATTAGGACGTCCAGGGCCTCCCGGACGAACGCGCCTGCTCTACGGCCGTCATTCGGCTATAGGGCAGGCGCGAGGTGGTTAAATACCACCAAAAGAAAGCTCTATTTGTGGGAAAAAAATGATAAAAATTTCATTTGGGTACGGTGTTGTATGGCCGCGCAATTGTCATTCAAAGTGCATCAGCGCTGAAAGCTAAACATTCAGGAGGGGGGTTTAAGTGCCCAGTAAGCAAGTGGTTAAAAGCAAATCCCTAGAGCACATTGACATGGCCAAAAAACTTTAAGAATGCAGAGTTTAAAAAAAATGTTTTATAACATATAAGCACATATATAGGTGTATAGTAAAATTAGTCAAAAGGGTATTTTAAAAAAAAGTAAAATTGTAATCATATCTATTATCTCTGAAAATAGGGCAGACTTGATGGTCCACTTGGTCTTTTTCCTGCCATTCTAAAAGGTTCCATTTGTTTTTTTTGAATTTTAAGGCTAAACTACAACTTTTTTACTAGAACTGAATGGAATGATCAGTCTCAGCATAGATCATACCTCTGTACCATGTTTCTCTGTTGTCTGCAGATTAGAGGTTGACCAATATGTTTTTTTCTCTGGCCGATCTATGATGCTGATTTTTGTGGCAGATATTTTAGGCTGATTTTTCTTTTCCCTTCATCTCAAACTCACCCACTCCTACTTTTATATTGTGAAAGATAATGTTACGCCGAGTAAATTGATACTCAACATATCACGCTTTAAAATTGTGTCCGCTCGTGGAATGGTGACAATCCTTAAAAAAATCACTGTTTTCCTATGCGGGCGATGCGATACATATGCGTTCGCTTCTGCACGTGAGCTCAGCAGGACAGGGCACGTTAACATTTTTATTTTTCTTATTTTACCATTTATTATTTTATTTTACTTTACACACACAGTGGGGTTGTAATTTACATGTACAATGCAACTGTTGATAGTAGGAGAAAAAACTGAAGTTCTTCTTTAAATATACTGTACATGCATGTTTACATAGCAATTGAATGTGTAAAAAGTAACAAAAGGAACAGATTTCTACCCACCTAAAACTTTGGTACCCTAAATGATTTTTGCATAAATCGGAGCCTGGTTAAGTATATAAATAATGTTGATGTTTGCAGATTACATAGTTCTGTGAACAGAACTAAGGGGAGTTTGGTTCTTTTAGAATAAGAATTTCCTCAGTAGCACACAAAAATAAAAAAAATTACCATTCCGCTCTGTAAATATCTTACCTTGTCTAAATTCTGCGTCGGATGATACAATAGATGGACTTTCACTAGAAGTACTATAGGCATCACTGTGAGATGACCTGTGCAATCTTCCAGGCTCTGAAATGGCACATAGGTATTATAAGTGTTATTTCCCGATTAAAACATGCATAGTAAAAGGTTGCACAATAAAATAGATATTTTAAGTCGTATAACCAGGTGTAGAAAACAGATATTTTACATTATATACTGTAGCTTAAGAGATCAATGAATCCAAATATTCTGGATATATAAATGTTCAATTACCTAAAATTTCTCACAACTTCTGCAATAAGACTAAAGTTAAATGTAGATAGCTGGGATAGTGGCAACTGAAGTTCTGGGATTTAATGAACTTTGAGGTGTTGCAGAGACTAACGAGCTATGTACGCATCATTTCAGGCAGGGGTATCAAACTCAATTTCATCTCCCACAAAAAAGCTGTAGCTTCTTTACAAACTCCCAAACTCAAGCTCACAGATAAGGGTGGTAACCTTGTGATTACAACCTGCCCATAAATACAATCAATTTATACTCACTGTATTGAAATTTATCTTGACACAAAATGTCTTTACGTTTGGACCCTCCCACTACCTCCAGGTGCAGGGCGTAGTGATGGGGACCACGTGTGCCCTATCGTATGCCAACCTGTACCTGGAGGGGGTGGGAGAGGGAACGGTTTTGCTTGTGAAGACATATCCAATTTACCGACACATGTGATCTCTTGGCATCGATCGATGACATTCTACTTTTTTGGTCAGGTACTAGAGAGGAACTATATTGGTTTATGGACATTATGTGTAATACAGTTTGAAATTTACTATGACCTGTGACCCTTCCAAAATCAGTTTTCTGGATGTGGAGTTTTTTTTTTTTTTTTTATGAAAATGGACCATTAGGTTTGTTGCTCTATAGAAAACGTATGCCCCCAGTTCGCACCCAGCACTCTTGCTAAAGAGTATACCATATAGTCAGTATATCCGTATTCTATCTCCCTTTTTGCTCTTTCAAAGTTTCTTTATGGACATAAATCCTATGTATTATGCAATTTGAAGAACCTCAGCTACTAGATTATATATCCTCTACACCATCTCAGATGACTCACTGCTGTCGGCTTGATGCTTTTTTTGGCACATTGTCGCTTTGCAGCAGTTATTATCAGTGATAAGTTTAATCACTGTTATGTAATATATAGTTTTGCGTTTTCTTCTACGCCTAGTATATTCTAAGTAAAACACTGTTATGCCCTCAAAAGGCCATTAATTTTGTGAGGATAGCCATATATTTGGTTCATAAACCAAATTACCTTTTTTCTCCTTGTGATTTTAGTCCTTTCTGGTGGACTGTCATATTTTCCTTTTATATTTGGTTCCCTCGCTTAAATTTACATTAGCAATCTATTCTGTGAGTATATTGTTCACCTTGTAACATTATTATTACTTACAACTTTTCTGCTTTAAATTATGTTATGGTACTAGAGCGACTTACCTATAATTTGGCATTTGTAGCTTGGTCTTTGTGGGCCCTCTGCGGCCGCACGACCTGTCCTGTTTCTTCCATAGCATCCATTAGGCTATGGTTTAACAATATGGGAGCATTTGCCTGGGTAAGCGGTTGAATGGCTGGGTATGGTGAATATTTAAAAAAATGTATCTTCAGTAATGGTCATTACAGTGGGGAACGAAAGTTTGGGCACCCCAGGTAAAAATGTGTATTAATGTGTATAACGAAGCCAAGGAAAGATGGAAAAATCTCCAAATGGCATCAAATTACAGATTAGACATTCTTATGTGTCAAAAATGTTAGATTTTATTTCCATCATTTACACTTTCAAAATTACAGAAAACTAAAAAAGGCGTCTGCAAAGGTTTGGGCACCCTGCAGAGTTAATATCTTGTACTGCCCCCTTTGGCAAGTATCACAGCTTGTAAACGCTTTTTGTAGCCAGCCAAGAGTCTTCTCTTCTTGTTTGAGGTATCGTTGCCCATTCTTCCTTATAAAAGTGTTCCAGTTCTTTGAGATTTCTGGGCTGTCTGTCACGCACTGCTCTTTTAAGATCTATCCATAGATTTTCAATAATGTTGAGGTTAGGAGATTGTGAAGGCCATGGCAAAACCTTCAGTTTACGCCTCTTGATGTAATCCCCCGTGGATTTTGAGGTGCGTTTAGGATCATTATCCATTTGTAGAAGCCATCCCCTCTAACTTCAGCTTTTTCACAGATGGCATCAAGTTACCACCCAAAATTTGCTGATATTTTCTTGAATCCATTTTTCCTTCTGCTCGTGAAATGTTCCCTGTGCCACTGACTGCAATACAACCCCAAAGCATGATTGATCCACCCCCATGCTTAACAGTTGGACAGAGGTTCTTTTCATTAAATTCTGTGCCCTTTCTTCTCCAAACGTACCTTTGCTCATTCTGGCCAAAAAGTTCTATTTTAACCTCATCGGTCCACAGAACTTGTTTCCAAAATGCCTCAGGCTTGTCTATATGTTCATTTGCAAAGTTCAAACGCTGATTTTTGTGGCGAGGACGTAGATGGTTTTCTTCTGATGACTCTTCCATGAAGACCATATTTGAACAAGTATCTCTTTATAGTGGAATAGTGTACCACAGCCACAGTGTCTGCCAGAACGTGGGTTTTGAATTGCTTTTCTCACAATCCGGCGAGCTGTTCTGTCTGATATTTTTCTTGGTCTTCCAGATCTTGCTTTAACTTCCACTGTTCCTGATGACTGCCATTTCTTAAATACATTCCGAACAGAGCATATTTACATCTGAAAACACTTTGCTATCTTCTTCTAGCCTTCTCCAGCTTTGTGAGCGTCAACTATTTTAAGTTTCAGTTTTCTAGACAACTGCTTAGAAGAACACATGATGCCGATTGTTGGGGCAAGGTCAGATGGGTCTGGCCAGTTAAAACCTTTGAGATTGACATCACCTGGTCTTCCCAGAAGATGATTGAGAACAATCCATGACACTGGCAGGTCTCAGCTTTGCAAAGGGAACAGTGCATGCAAAAATTCTGCAGGGTGCCCAAACTTTTGCAGACGCCATTTTTTTGTTTTCTGTAATTTTGAAAGTGTAAATGATGGAAATAAAATCTAACTTTTTTTGACATCTTATAAGAATGTCTAATCTGTAATTTGATGCCATTTGGAGATTTTTCCATCTTTCCTTGACTTCGTTATGCACATTACACATTTTTACCTGTGGTGCCCAAACTTTCGATCCCCACTGTATATATTGTTTTCTTATTTGTTTAAAAAAAAATTATATTCTGGTATTTGTTTTTTTCTTTATGAATAGTGATGACCCTTTGATTCTATCCCCCGAGGAAGCCCTCTCTGGGCAAAACATGTCGGGATAACATCAAATCATCACCTACTCAGAATTTGACACCTGTGATACGATAAAATGATAATTTGCTAACTTTTTATGATGTATATATTTTTAGCCATGTATAAATAAAAACGTGTTAAACTTTTAATTACTTCTTGAGAATACTTGTGTTATTAGCACCGCTAAAAATCCCCTAAAAAAACTATCCTGTATATACTTACTATCCAGGGATGTTGGTGAATATTTTACTAAACCACACTACCTATGTTTTTTGTTCATGCAGCTCTGTGTCCCCTTATTTTCAAATTCTGCCAGCAACACAAATCCTGGGGTAAAAAAAGCTAACTCACCATACTGTCTCTATGATGAAAGAGTGTTATTACCCTAGGACAGAGTTACAGAACACCTTCTCTTTCTTTTCTCCATGAGCCTGGGTTCACAATGAAGGTGGGTTTGAAATTGTGTGAGTCCAGCTGAACTCGCACAATTTCAAACCCACATTTCAGTCCGACTTGGGGAGCGATTTCCCTGTCATCTGTGTGGGTTCCTGCACAGATGTCTATTGAAATCTCACCCAAAGTAGTGTAGGAACTACTTTTGGGAATCGGTGCAGCGCAGTAAAGTCGGTGTGGCACCGATTTGGACAGTTCCATTGCCGGTGTTCTATCATGAATTGCCCCCCGTCGAAAAATTCCCTGATGGGTCTGCGCACGCGCAGTAACAAGCGTCACTCCAGCTGATACGTTGATCAGCCCACTTAGGCCCTTTTCTATTGGAAAATAAATTCATACCAATGTCAGTGGTTCTGGCTATCTAATTATATGTACATATATGTTAATACATGCATATTGAGGCACACAGAGAATATCCACTTCAAATGGGGACATGATGGGTGTTAATTCTTTTTAACGGTTTAAACGTTTGTCTTATTGTGGTTCTTTGCTAGATTTCAGGAAGGCATTTATAAAGAAATTTTGTAACCATAACTCTCAGGAAATGTTTCATCCCTGGTAAAGCATTGGTTAAATTATTCTTTATGTAGCGCTAACCCCGCAGGAGCCGCTGGTGAATATTGTTATCTCCCACCCATAACAGCCAGGCACATGAATTTTCTATTCACTCTGGAGTCAAAAAGCAGTCCTTTTGGCTTTGTTTTTTTTTTTTTTTTTTTTTTACTTGGGGGAATTAAAATAGGATGGGGAAGGGTTGTTATGGGACACCCATTTGACCAGTAGGAAACTCTTCAGGGACACAACCTATATACATCTGGTACATACATACTTCTCTTCTACCGTCAGCACAGACAAACACACACATACAAACCCAAGATCAGCTAGCACTTACTGTTTGATCCAACAAAATCTCAGTCAGATCCTTGTGAATGTGCTTTGCAGGAAGGGACTCTGGGTCCATTTGGTACTGCAGCAAAAATAGAGGACCATCTATCCCAGGCTGCTTGCACCCAGTCCCTTCAGGAATGCCTCTCAGTCATTTGACTACAACACTCACCAGCCCTCTTGGCTGTCTTCCTCCCTGGAAATTTGTGTCATCCTGCTGTCCTCTTACTCCTGTGCCTCCTGGTCAGGATCCCTGTGTGTCATGAAGAGGGGTCCCTTCTGCACCCCCCTCCCAAACTAAGGGGCTACTCTCAAAGACCTCTGACAGCTTAACACTCCAACTTTCACCTAAACTCACACTGCCCCAAGTTGGGCTGACCCTGAGTATTTTAAGGTTGCCTGCCCCCTGCCAACCCATCCGGTTGGGATTGGTCAGGGCCCTCAGAACACTCCAGCTAGCTCCTCCAAGACCCCTCCCAACTGCTTCTGGAACCTTCTACAAGTTTCCAGCAAGCAGTGAGGAGTCCCCAGAGAAGCTGCTGCTGAGATTAACGCACAAGCTTGGCTGCCAGCCAAGCCTGACAATTTACCCAACAAAAATCCTATCACTTAGAACTCCAACCAGGGGTGCTGCATTTATGATACCGGAAATTATGGGTGTTGAGCCAATATCCAATTTTATCTTTTGAGTAAAGTTAAAATCATCTAGTGTTATCTGTAGGAACACTCCAAAAACTTACTCGTGCGGTATCTTTTATGTGTTTTAAACTAAGATTGTGATAATAAAACTTAAAGCAGAACTAAACCCATCAACTTAATTTCCAAAAACAGTTCAAACATTCAAGGCATGCTGTGAATGATAACTGTCACAGTTGCTTGTGCTCTCAACCAAGCTGTCCTACGACTTGTTTCATAGCTGATCACATGTGCAGCACTACGGCAACTGCAGATCAAACAGAGGCTAAGATGACAATTTCCTGGGCTGTAAATGATAGAAAAATTATTCTCTTAAATTGGAAATAAACCTATGTTGTGCCTATCACTATCTGCTCATTGCTGTCATGTACACAATCCATGGATCAGAAAGATACTGTATGAATATCACCCGATGAATGATTCTGTATTCCCAGTGACCTGCATAAAGTAAGTTTTCATTGTGACACACGCTGTATTTGTGTAAACAAGCCCTGGAGGGACATCTTTACTATTGCCAAAATGCACATTTGTATCAGCAGCCACAATCTTGGAAAAGATCACACAAACACTCATTACATTTTCTAGAATAGCCTCAGGACAGATTTTTTCAAAAAAACAATGGAAACTTAACTATCATATGTCTCTTGTTCTACACAATATTCTTATTACTGTCAAGAACATACAGTATTACAGAGGAAAAACAACAAGAACATAGACAGGCTTCATCTTTTTGTTTATACATAGAGAGGAGTGAAAGATAAAACCTTTAAAGATTTGTTGTTGTCACACTGACAAAGTGAGGGGAATTTTAAAAATTGACAATCTCTAACCACTAGAATTAACGAGCATGGAGCATCTAAAATATCAGCAAGTACAAGTGGATATACACAAATCTAGCTAGGGGTAGATACTGCTTTCAATTATTTTCAAAGGCTTGTGATACACCCACAGTGAATGGAGGAGGTAGAAACCGAGCCTGCAGCCTATAAAGATGCACAACTGGAAAAAGAGGGCAGCCAATAGTGTGTGAAAAGAAGGGTCCGGACTCTGCTTAACCACTTGCTTACTGGACACTTAAACCTCCCTCCTATCCAGACCAATTTTCAGCTTTCAGCGCTCACGCATTTTGAATGACAATTGCGCGGTCATACACCGTACCCAAATACATTTTTTTATAATTTTTCCCCCCCAAATAGAGCCTTCATTTGGTGGTATTCAAACACCTGTGCGATTTTTATTTTTTGTTAAAAAAAATGTAAAAAGACCAAATTTAAAAAAAATTATTTTTTATTTTTTATTTTGTTATAAAATTTTAAAATGAGTAATTTTTGTCTGTCATTGATGTACGCTGATGAGGCGGCACTGATGGGCACCGATAGGTGGCAGTGATGGGCACTGATGGGTTACACTAATAGGCAGCACTTCTATGTGGCACTGATTGGCACCACTGGTGGGCACTGATAGGTGGCACTTGTGGGCATTGATAGGTGCCATATATGAGGCATAATTGCCTGTTCCATTTCGGGACCGATGTCCCTTTAATATGAGCCGGTGATCAGCTTTGCGTGAGGAGAGAAAAAAGTGATCACTAAGCTTTTGTTTTGATCATGTGATCAGCTGTCATTGGCCAACAGCTGATCACATGGTAAGGGACCAGGACCCGGATCGGTGATCACCCATGTTTCAGTGACTCAGTGATCACAGCGCGTGCAGGAAGCGTGCACAGGGGAGGCCATCATATGACGGCCTCCCGGGAATTCACATCCACGATGTGGCCGTCATTCGGCCATAGCGCGGATGTCAAGTGGTTACAACAAACCAAGTGTAAACATGAACAATATAGACGGAGTCTATTATGAAAAAATGCTACAAAAAGTGCAGATACTGATTATTCTTAGGGCCACCCTAAAAATAAAAATAGCAATAATATTCTTAAAAAAATGTAAAAAAAAAAAAACACATTTGAAAAAAAATATATATTTTTTAACTTACCAGAAAAACCTATCACTAGGCAGTCTTCTTAATCTGCCTCTTCCTATTCCGCGGCGCTTCCTCCTCTTTGGCGAGTGGCCCCATTGTCTTCTGGGACATGTGTGTGTCCCAGAACACAACGGGGCCATTCACAAAGTGCCGTGCGACTCAGGCATACACAGTAGGAAACGGGCAGTGAAGCCGCAAGGCTCCACTGCCTGTTTCCTTTAGTGAGGATGGTGGCGTCGAGACAAGATATGAGGAACTTATCAGCCCGGGGGGAGTGGGCCGACATCACAGGCACCCTGGACAGGTATGTGTCCTTATTAAAAGTCAGCAGCTACAGCTACTGACTGTTAAAAAAAAAATGTCTAAGGCTGGAACACCCCTTTAATAAACACACACTGTCACATGTCCCACTATCCAGCTGCCTGAACCTGCCTAGGTGGCCCAAAAGGAACGGAGTGGGATACCTATCAAAACTAGGTACCTGCTTCCCCCCGATAGAAGGGGGTGAGGAGCGCTTAAAGCAAAATTTACCTTTTGGGTGGAACTCCACTTTAAAGTGAAACTAATAATAATAATAATAATAATATCTAGGTTGCACATCTAAGTATCTCAAGAACATAAGTCCATTTACTGGGAATAAAGTTGCAACAATAGTAATTATTATATATGTGTATACAACCTGGAAAATGTAACTTAACTGTATTTATATTTAGTGTATATCAAATGATATTAAGCTTATTCTAGATACCATAATGTCTGTGAGCATCCCAGGAAAGCCTTAGGGCCCTTTCTCTACTCTTTTTTTTTTTTTTTTTTTTTTTTTTAGCATGAGACAGAAATTCTGTCACTACTGTCCCCCTCTCCTTTCCATTGATTTGCTGCCATTTTCATCCCAGAAAAACATTAGACTAGCAATGTGCACACATCCACTTTGTGCTCTAGCGGATGTCTGCACAAAAAAAGCAGATGCTAGTCTCTGAGGATATCATCCTCACACTATGGCAGGCGAGTAGGAAGTGACAACCGAAGCACATTTTCAGTTATACCTCCCGGGAACAAACAATATGGCACCAGTAAGATCACCATGATAGAGGTAAAAAGAAACATAATTTTCACTTCAATTACACATATCAGCCGCAAGGATAGATATTGATCAGTGCACCAATATGCTATGCTCTATCAATGCATTTTCAGGTATAGAAAATCCTTACTCCATCTGGCTGATATCTGCACTGTCTATAGTGATTATCAGTGATTCTAATGTTTTTTCTACATCACATAGTGGGGGTTAGGTGTCATTTTCCATCTGTCACTTGATGTCACCCTTCTACTGGAGTCTTTTGGAGTGGACAAGGACCCTGAGCTTTCTTGTGATGTGTCTACTGAGTGCACACATGTATATAATGAGCTGAAGAAGCTACTACTGCTAGGCTCTGAGGAAGAAGTTGTCCCTTCAAAAAGCATCAGCCAGCAGTGGTCCCAATGTCTTCTCCTTCACCATCTGGGGACTGTCGATACCAAGACCCATTGCCACTGCTAGGTGGCTTATATTAGGCAAATTTTCTTCACATGTTTGTGAGTAGCTTTTTATCTGTCAAATTTACTAAGGATAATGCACAAGGCCAGTGTGCCCTCTCTTTACCCTTCTTGACTGCTAGGAAATGCCTATCCTGGAGGGAAGCAAGGCCTGACAAAATATTCTTTGAACGCTACATCACCAGGACATCACACTTATATACAAGAGTATTTGTTTGCTGCTGTAAAGTGAAACTAAGCCTGCTTATTTTTCACAGTCAAAATACTGCCATCTTAGCCTCCGTTTACCATAGTGCTGCACATTTGATCAGTTACGACACCAGCCATTTGATGGTTTGGCCTTTCGGTTGAGAACACAAACAAATGTGATTACAAATTAGTAATCACAGAATGCCTTAAAGGTAACTGTTTTGGGAAACTAGTCAATTAATGGGATAGGTCCCTTTCAACACAAGACTCCCCCCTCTGGAAGGGGGGGCTGCTTGGGGATTCCTCCATCCACCTACTTTGTGTGGATGGAGAAAATCACAAACACGATATGTGAATTTTGCTCTGCCTTGCAATCTGTCTTTTCTTAGCTGCAAATACATGTAAACCAATGAAATTTCTAAAGCCTAGTACACAGCATTAGTTATTTTTTTTCAACCTGCTGGGTTGAACGGAAGAAAAAAAAAAACCTGACAACTCCAGTTGGAGCTGCTGTACTAACAATCCGAAGTTAGTACAGTGATATCGCCCCCGATAAACTATTTTGTGCTCTGACTGGGGGATGACATGGGTTTTCTGCATTCACGGCTGGCTTCTGTCGGACCAGCTGCCATACACATGTGCCGAATGTCAGCCGGTTTCTATTGAATCGGCCGATGTAGCGCATGTGTAGTAGGCTTTAGACTTCCATCACTTAAAGTAGCTGGAGGACAACATTAAAAACACTGACAAAACCAAATTATTCATGCCATTTTTTAAAACATCAGATAAGACGATCATTGCCGTCACCATTTCATGTGGTATACTAGGCATGGTTTTCAACACTCCTGCTTCAACAAGGCTGTAAAGAAGAGCTGTGGAAGTTAGGTATATGTGATTATTTAAAGTATAACTAAAAAGGTAAAACATTTTTGTTTTTTAGACTTGGATAGAATGGAGAAGGGTTAGAACTCTTTTTTTTAGGTTTTTATTGCTGTAAAATTTTGGGTTGTCCTGAGCAATTGGGGGGAAATGTTCAAATGGAGACACTAATTCTGGTGGTCCTGGTGACAACCAGAGATTCCCCCCACTTTGGAAGATTTTCCTCTGACTATGGGACAGCAAGGGAAAAGAAGGGAAATTTCCCTAATGACACACAGATGGCAAATAAAACCTGACAGGGGCTATAATCTCTCTCAACCGTTTGCCAACCAACCGCCATTATACTGCGGCAGGTCAGCTACAAGTCGTAGCTGTACGTCGGTCCCTTTAAACGGGATAGCAGGCATGCATGTGCCCGCTTCACTGCGGGGATGCAGATGACCGCTGGACACGCACAATGGGTGGGCGCGAGAGCCAGAACAGGGACGTACGTGTGTGTGTGTGTGTGTGTGTGTGTGTGTAAATACACAAATCCCTGTTCTGTGAGAGGAGAGACAAATCATAAAAAAATAAAAAATAAACTGCTGAAGGTACCATGCTGCAAATCTGGTGGGACTGCCTGC
This sequence comes from Lithobates pipiens, assembly GCF_037356315.1. Taxonomy (NCBI): domain Eukaryota; kingdom Metazoa; phylum Chordata; class Amphibia; order Anura; family Ranidae; genus Lithobates; species Lithobates pipiens. Next base: position 236,194,963 of record NW_027507718.1, read on the forward strand.
TTTTCCGCAGTTTCTGGGATGTGGTCTGCACTCAGATCTACTCCATAACAAAGAGTAAACTGAAACTCACAATGCTGCCTATTGCATATTTCTAATTACTCATTAAGCAAGTATAAAAAAATGTGTTGTGCACCATACGTTAAATGCGTTTAAAACAATTATCCCCAGGCACTGGAAAACAACACAACACAACACAAAACATGTACGCACGGTAACAGAATGGCTATCTGCCATGGACTCCCTTTATAAAATGGAGGAGACAGTGTTCATGGCTTTGGAAAATACTGACAAATTCCACAAACTATAGAAATCATGGTTCCTCTAAGTACTAATCATGGTTCCTCTTTAAGTACTCTGACTCTTTTCCCAAAATGCAAAATGGCTGACTTTGTGAGATGGGATTATTGATACTTGACTTGTATACCTGGTTCTTGAACAATGAAGGACCTCAGGGCTGGAACCCCTTGGACCAACATGAAAACCACTTATGTATACAGCGGTGAAAAAACCTACCACCCTGTCATTTAATTTCTTAGTTCTTTTCTGCCCCCTCTATGTTCTAATACTAACTCTTACGACACTCACGAAAACACAACCCTCAACTACTAAGTATATTGGTACACAAAATGCAAAGGGTTATTAATAGTTTTAATTGTGATATGGGTGGTCTGCACAAACAAATGTTTTATTGTCCGAAAACGAATCCAACATAGCACATGATGGATATATTGTGTGACACCCAGGAGAGCCATTTTTTGTATACTATATACACGTTGTTATGTTTACTCAATTAAAAATTTTTATTGGGAAAAAATAAATAAAAATTGCTGATCAACACCATTACTAGTAAAAAAAAAAAATAATAATAATAAAAATGCTATAAATCTTTCCCCTATTTTGTAGACGCTATAACTTTTGTGCAAACCAATCAATATGGTTATTGTGATTTTTATTATTACCATAAATATGTAGAATACATATCGGCCTAAACTGAAGAAATTTTTTTACAGTAACCATGAGATAAACCAAAGTTCAGGAATATTCCTTTATCTAATTTTTTGCAAACCTGTAAACCTGTGTGTACACTACAAACTACAACACTACAAACTGCATGATTGAATCAGTTCTGATATTGCTGTTTTACTAACCTGACAGCCTTAATAGGAAACCTTCATTTTGTTTGCAAATATTAACAATTCTAACTACCAGCAAGAATAAGTCCTTTCAATTAAAGAGCGCCTCTGATTTCAGAACCATCATTGCAGCGCCTGTTAGAGGGCACCAACTCACCTGCTGCCGCCACATCCCTCACCTTCTTGTGTCACTGCCATATCACCAGCCGTCTCATTGAAGTGAATGAGACTGTTGGTGAGTCAACAGCGGGTCAGAGATGAAGCCGCTGCGGGACAGGGATGACAGTTACCCTTTGAAAAATACGATTTAAATGGACTTGATTTAAATCAAATCCACACTGGTTTGCTAAAAGCTGAACTCTCAGGAAAAGCTCAAAACAAAGATAAATTACATACTGTATATTCAATCTGCTTTACCTGCCAAAGGACTGATCTTTCTATCCGCCCACTTCAGAGATTTACAAAACTCAACACAGCCCATGTCTGCTAGGGCAAGAGACCAGATTTTTCTCTGCTGTAGTTAATACTTATAGGACTTGTCCATCCCCCAGCCTGTGACTGGACAGTGAAAGGAGAGGCAACACACTGATAATATCTGTTCATCATTGTGCTATATTGTCTCATTTTAGCATGTTACCTGTTCACACATGAGCACTGGGGTACAACTTTGTCCCTTGTGCTGCTTCTCCCTCCCTCAGTCTGATGTCTGCTGTACATGGACTGCAAGAGACTGATGCCAGATTAAATACAAGTGTTTGTGTGGATATATTTATAGATCTCAAATAAAGGTTTTTGTGTATACACACACACACACACACACAGGATAATGTATTAATGATTACACAGGTGCATACATATCTTTTTAAAGCAGCATAGACTTTTCCCATTTAAAAAGATATGTTACTAGGCTAGCTATGTTTTAGTCAATATAACTCACCCATATTGTTAGACCTTTACATGAATTAAACTGTTAAGAGAATTTTCCATAGTGTATTTATTAGGGGCTGCACAATGTCATTCAATAGTATTTCCAGCAAATAAACATTTCAAAGCTGTAAAACATATTCTTCCACTGCCTCGCCCACAACAGGATAGAAGTTCATGAACCATGATGGATTTCCCTGCATTTCCCCGCCCAGACTAGACACTATCAAAGTGATAGACAACTGGATAAACGAGATGCAGGGCGAGTTAAACAAGCACACCTCTCGTAAACTGCCGTCGACAGCAGCATTGCCTCTAGCAGAGAAAAGATTTAAATAACTTAAAAGTGTATTTTCACTTTTGCAGTTAAATTGTAGATAACCACACTATATGTTTATCATAATTCACACAACATGCCTAAACATTTTTTTTTAAATCTTATGTTTTAGATGTTTTTGAAGAGGTGTCATGGCTGACTGTAAAGCCTCAAACAGCAGAAGATCATCGGACAAATGATTGTCTGTTTTTTCTTACATGTTAGTCTCATATCAAAAATGAAGAGGTTACTAAAGTCACGAAAATTCTCACAATAGAATACAACTTGAGAAGTGACGCAATATTTTGTATTGTATTCTTTCGTTTGAGCATGCATAATCTTGGTCTTCGATTTTATTCGGAAGAGTACTGTACTGATTAAACGAATATCGTATGAGCTGGTATCTTACTAGAAACATTCTCACGTTTGTCTCTTCGGATAATTTTGGATGTCATGATGGCCACTCGAAAGCTGTGTACCAATAAATCAGATTATCATACGATCTTTTCAAAAGCAGTATTTTTCATCCTATTTTCTCATCGTGTGTACGGGCCCCATAGTGTCCCTACACAGACTGGGTATTCACTAAACTATCCCTCATTAACATACAACACAGGAGGACCATTTCTAAAGCCTGGTACATGAGCGCAGAGGAATTCCACCGCCGCAACCAAAAATGAGGTGGGTGAGGTGTGTGGCGTCATGGCTAGCTCTTTTAAATTACCTTCCTTTTCAATCTGCTGTCCTGCAATTTTCTGTAAGAATGCAATGCAATATGGCCACCTGAAAATGTAATATACTGCATGAGCGATTGGCTTATTGATTTCTGCGCTAAGATACAAGTCAGCTTTTTGGCATACCCTGCAACGAAAATGTAATTTTTGGTGAGATACTCCCAAGGGGAAATCATGTCTTAAGGGATGCAGACCTTGCAGCTTTCCTCATTAGAGCTCTGCAGGTGCAGCAGCTAACTGATAATTATAAAAAAAAAACTCACACAAATTCACTCTGCTATTTCTTCAGAACAAAAGGTAGGAATCTGCAACAATTTGTTAAAATCCCTGCAATACACATTGCTCACCAAGAGAGGAATGTTTTTTTTTCTCAACAAAAGTGTTACTATTTAAAACAGTCTATTTAATGTAATCTATGCAAAAATTAGGCAAACATTTAACTATAGGGAAGTACCATAATATAACACTTGCCAATTCCCTCCAATAAACACCAGAGTCTAAGCCCTTGTACACACGGTCGGAGATTCCGACAACCAAATCCGTCGGATTTTGTCCGAAACTGTTGCATACACACGGTCGGACGAAGAAGTCGGAAAATCCGATTGTTCAGAACGTGATGACGTTATTTCATTACGACGGGACTACGTTCAGGCTAATAGCCAATAGCTTTGATGTAGGAATTTGATCTGAGCATGCGTGGCACTTTGTCCGATCGGAATTCTCTACACATGATCGGAGTATGTCCGGTCAGAGCAGTTTGTCGGAAAATATTTCCAGCAAGTTGGAAAATTTGGTCCGACAGAAACAGTCCGATGCATACCACACAGAGTCGGAATATCCGACAAACCGCTCCGATCGGACACATTCCAACGGAATCTCCGACCGTACAAGGGCTTAAAGTGTTACTAAACCCACAACAGTAAAATCAGTCTGCATACTATATGCAGTAAAGCATGCTTGTCATACTGTGAAACCTAAGGGGTTAATCCTTTGCATTGTGTAAAGGCTATGGGAGCCGGTTTGCTCTGATCCCCCTCTTCTTCCATTGTCCCCAATCAATCTGCTGATAGTACAGAGCGTTGGGGGCATTCTGCATATGCTTGCATAAGTTTGGTGTGTATTGTTAGAGAGTTTTTTTTTCCTTTTCTTGGAAGGGTGCATGTGATCAGCACAGGGCCAATCAGTACTGTCCAGACAGAGTGTCGGGGGTCCTGAAGCCTCATAGGACAGTCAGGAGAATGAAAACTTGTACAAACTTTGACCAGACACTGAGAGAAGTCACAAGACTGCTATATACTGCTGATGAGAAAGTAATTTAGCAGTTTATATTTACTAAAAGAATTGCATTTCCATGTTCTGTGTACTGTGGGAGACCAGATATAGTCAAAGACTTGTAAGCAGTTTGAAGTAAATAGCTCTATGATACTAGGCTGTGTCTGTATTGTAAAACGCACAGTTGGTCTAGGAGTTAAAAGGATTAATATGACTCATGTGTACGGGCCTCATAGTATCCCTGTCTCAACACAGAGTTGATATTCACTGAACTATCCCTCATTAACACACAATGCAGGACAACAATTTCTGAAGCATGGTACACACCCCACTGGGATGAACAAAAAAAACAAAAAAATGAAGAGCTCAGGAGGAGCTGCTTTACTATCCGATGTTACTACAACGGTCTGCCCTGCTGAGCTATTGTGTTCTGACCACCAGAACACACTGGCCAGTGCTCTCAGCCATTGGCTGAGAGTGCTGATCGGGTACCAAATAGACCTTTTTCGATCATGTCCTTTCTAAGTGCTTTTGTCAGACCAGCTGCCAAACACACAGGCCGAATGTCCTGATATTCAGTCTGTGTGTACGACCCTAATGGTTAAACCTTCGTTACAAAAGAGTGTTCAAAAACTAGTTTACAAATGAAATCAATTAAAAGCACAGAACAGACAAGGTTAATTATGTCAATTACATAGCACTCTGATAAACATTGCAAAGCAGGGATTTATTTTAATTTAAAATTTTATGGTAAATTATGCTATGTCAATGGGAACATGTAACAAATAGTAGGTGGTATCCTAATTTGGTTGCAAAAGTGTAATTACACCAAAACCACAGATATTCCAAACCTTAAAAACAGCTCTTTGTAAATAACTTGTAATACGCTTATATTTGTACAATTTGGAACCAGCAACGGCAAACTGACTCCAGTGCATTGTGCTTGTTTCCTAAAATAAGATGCATCAAAAGAGAAAACAGACATCACAGGAGTGTTGCGTTTCCTAACCAGATGTCATAATACGCAGATCATGATGAGTCATAGGCATTTTTAATGATTTTGTTTTTCTACTGTACTACATATAAAAAAAAAAAAAAAAAAGTAATTGCAGTCAGAATACAGCCCCATAGTCTGCCGTAAAATACACATACTAGAATAGCAATATTTTTAAATTTAAAAAAAAAACATGTCTAATACTGGGCACATATAGTGGGGCTCATTTAAAGCTCATCTCCAGCTTTTAATGAAATTTAAATAGTTTGGACCAAGCGGTTCCAGACAAACTATTACCTTCACTTAGGCTGGATTCACATCTATGCATTTTTTGTGCTTTTTGTATTTTGCAGATTTTCACTACAGTCCAGTTAACATGGTTTCCTATGGAACACTTCTGTAATGCAAATCTGCATAACACAAAAATCACTAAAAATTCAAAAGGTGTGAATTAGAGCTGCACGATTTTGGCCAAAATGAGAATCACGATTTTTTTTTGCTTAAAATAAAAAGAACACGATTCTCTTGTGATTATCGCGACATAAAATCTTTCATGTTATACAAAAAAAAATGCTAACTTTACTGGTTATTTTTTTTTTTAATTCATAAAAGTTATTTAAAAAAATAAATGGCATTTGAAAGATAGCTGCGCAAATACAGGGTGACATAAAATATTGCAACATTTTATTCTCTATGGTGTCTACTTAAAAAAACAAAATAATATATAATATATATATATATATAGATATATATACATACACACACATACATACATATAATGTTTGGGGGTTCTAAGTAATTTTTGTAGCAAAAAAAAATAAAAAAATAAAATTATTTTAACTTCAAACCAACAAATGTCAGAAACCGGTTTAGTGTTTATGTGGTTAAATTTTTTTCAAATTTGTTACAATGTTTATACTTGGAGGGATTTCACTGTAAAAAAACATTAAAAGCCAGCAGCTACAAATACTGCAGCTGCTGACTTTTAATAAACGGACACTCACCTGTCCCAGGATCCAGCGATGTCGGCAGCCGAGGCCGATCGATCGGCTCACAGGCTGCTTCCGCTGCCATTCTTGGTGAGGGAATCAGGAAGTTAAGCATTGCGGCTTCACTTCCCGGTTCCCTACTGTGCATGCGCAAGTCGCGCAGTGCAATAGAAATGGTCCGAGCTGTCTCTGGGACCCGTGTGTGTCCCAGGAGACAGCGCGGCAGGACAGGAAGAGGCATAGACTCCTGTGGGAGTCTATGCCGGGAAGTGGGTGCAAATACCTGTCTTAGACAGGTATCTGCACCCCCTCCGCCCAAAAGGTGCCAACTGTGACACCGGAGGGGGGGGGGGGAGGGTTCCGATGAGCAGAAGTTGCACTTTAGGGTAGAACCCAGCTTTAAGTTCAACTGATAAAGAATGTTTTGATTCTTGGCAGACTGCCCAGTTTTTCTCTTCCTTTCTTTTGAGGGCTGTGGCTTCAGAAGAGCAGAGAGAATTCTTTGTATAAAAAGAATTGTGAAACACTTTAGTCAAGATTGCGATTCCGGTCCGTATGCATCGATGCCGAATCGGGGACACCCAAATCCCGATGCAACGATTAATTTCAGCACCCCTAATCTGTAGGTGACAAATTGGTTAATAGCGAGTACAAATCTTATAGAGGTGATGTATGTAAAACTTTGGGCACTTTACCTTGCGGGGGATGTCTGTACTGCCAGTATATGGATATATGTAAAGATGTATGCCTGCCTAATGGGCAACAATCTTTTCCCAAAAACTATGTTAAATGCAAACCCCAGGCATAGTATACATGCTCACATGCAAATATGGGTGCTACTATGTTGGAAAGATGAAAAACGAGTTCTGGAAAAAGGATATACCAACATCTCACAACCATACGAAAACATGACCCCGATGCATCCATTGGCCGTCATATGGCCTTGGTCCATCCAAAGTAATTTCTCAAAGTTCACTTTCTTGCCCTTGACCGTATCCACTTCAACTCCAGAGGCGCAGATTTTAATAAACAGCTCCTCCAATGTGAGTTGAGGTGGATATTCAATTTGCAGGCAACCTCACCACCTGGCTTCAATGAGGCACTCAATTTTAGACCCTTCCTCCCTGGATTCGTCTCGGGAGTTTGCGAAATGAATCTGTAGGGGTTCTCTCCTAACCTAATTGCCCCCCTTATATATAGAGCACAATATACGCCCAAACAATTATAAGAATGCTTCAACTGTCTCATTGCATCTAGACAGATATTAAAGTATCTATCTATATGTGATGCGGCCATTTCCTTATCTGTATGTAGTTCTTCTTAGGACTGTAGTTACTTATTTCTGTGTATCCCAATGATCTATAGTTTGTAACGCTATTTGGCATTTGTTTTTCTGTTTTTTTGTTTAATTTCCACTTTTTCCTTTATTCCTTATATTCACAGATTCCCCTTTTCCTTCTATATTATTATATATTACTATTATGGTGTTTTTTTGTTTTTATGTTTTTGTATTTGCAAGGTGTACAACACTGGCTGCAATACTATCGTTTGTCCACTAGGTGGCACAGTGTGGACCGTCAGCCAGCCTGTATTCCCTCCATCACAGTTTTTGCCCTGTTATGATTTATAACGAATTTTATCCATCCACAGTATTATACAATTTATGTTATATATAAGGAACAAATCACCCAACTGTAAATCCCTGATGAAGGAATATTTATCAATGTGAATCTCCAAAACATGTCAGGATATATTTTGTAAACCTATCCGTCTGTCCTCAACTTGATTTAGGCAGTGGATTTTGAGCTTTGAGTTGATATTTTTACCTTGTATATGATTGATTTATTGATGTATTTTAAAGTGAATTTTGTACCTATACTATTTTTTTCTATAATAAAGTTAGCACCTATGTGCATTTTTACACATATTGTTACTCCCTATATTTTTCTGCCTAAAAAGTGTAAGGGGCGATCTTTTTATGTACTACTCTCTGGACCAGTTCAAGCACATGCTTCCTGAGGACTGGTGCCCAGAACTGGACGGTATAACCCAGGTGTGGCCAAACCAGAATCTTGTAGAGTGGGAGAATCATTGTTTTGTCTCTGGAGTTAATCCCCTTTTTAATGCATGCCAATATTCTGTTTGCTTTGTTTGCAGCAGCTTGGCATTGCACGCCATTGCGTAGATTACATCTACTAGGACCCCCAGGTCCTTTTCCCTCTTAGAGTCCCCCAGAGGTTCACCACCCTAGTGAGTGATTGCATTTATATTTCTGTCACCCAAATGCATTATTTTACATTTTTATACATTAAACCTCATTTGCCATGTAGATGCCCACCCCATTAATTTGTTCAGGTCTTGCTGCAAGGTTTCCACATCCTGCAAAGACATTACTGCCCTGCTTAGCTTTGTATCATCCGCAAATACTGAGATTGAGCTGTTTATCTCATCCTCCAGGACGTTTATGAATAAATTAAATAAATAAAATCCAGATACACCACATCTACGGGCCTTTCTTTATCTAGATGGCAACTCACCTCATAGAAGGGTAATTATTTGGTTTGGGAAGAACTATTCTTCATGAAATCATTATTAACTGATTGTCGATACTGTTGCCATTGCTAAAATCGTATATATCATCCCTTATTATCCCCTCCAAGAGCTTGCATACTATTGACCTTAGGTTAACTAGTCTGTAATTCATAGGGATGTATTTTGGACCCCTTTTTAAATATTGGTGTTACATTGGCTTTTCTCCAATCAGCTGGTACCATTACAGTCAGTGGACTGTTTGTAAGAATTAGGAACAATGGTCTGGCAATTACTTGACTGAGTCCCTTAAAGACCCTCGGGTGCAAGCCACCTGGTCCCAGTGACTTGTTTGTGTTAAGTTTTTCAAGTCTATTTCTAATTCTGTCTTCTGTAGGTCACGAGGGTGCTTCCTTTGACATGCCATGAGGATAAACATTGCAGTTTTGGTTACTGAAACCCCTGATTCCCTTGTGAACCCGGAGGAGACAAATAAATTCAAAACCTTTGCCATCTCTTCATCCTTAGTAACCAGATTCCCTTCATCATTCTTTATGGGACCAGTATGATCTGACCTCCTTTTGTTACAATTTATGTACCTAAAAAATTTCTTGGGATTTTTTTTACTCTCCTCCGATATGTGCCTTTCAAGTTCTATCTTAGCCTCCCTGATTTCATCCTTACATTTCTTGCATTCTTTGTTATGTTGGAATGCTAATGATCCCTCAGTCTTGTATTTTTTGAAGGCATTCTAATTTGCTTTTATATGCATTTTTACGTTGGAGGCCACCCAGAACATGTATTAGCGCTTTTAAATTGATTTCCCAATGGGATGCACTGGCTAATGCCCTTAAAGCACACCCATTTTTCCTCTATTTTCTTTGTTCCTAGAATTTTATCCCATTTAATATCTTCTAGCAAGGCGCGTAGTTTAGGGAAGTTGGCTCTTTTGAAAGTCAGTGTCTTTGCATTCCCTTTTTGTTTTCTATTTATGCGATTTATACTAAAACAAATTGACCTGTGATCGCCGTTTCCTAACTTACCCTGTATTTCCACATCAAGTCTGTATTGTTGCCAATGCAGAGAATTCATTAAGGTGAAAGACCCAAAGGGGTTTACAACTCCTTTAAGGGTCCCTGCTCAGGCTCTCCAGGTCTGATGAGTTGTTTGCCATTGGTGAGGGTAAAGGCAGAGAAATGGTCCATCCAGACCCAAAGCATACTGCAGAAATATGAAGAGATAGCACAGCCGCTGGACACCTCACCTGGGCCGGGTGGTTAGCAGGTAAAAGCAGCTTCAGCTTGATTCATCCAGTCGACAACTCCAACAGGTTTCGCCTTGCATTTCCATGATTAAGCCCAGAGGACGGGCAAAACATGTTGAAGATGAGGTCTGGATGAATTTAGCAGAGGCTGTTTTACCTGCTAACAACCCGGACCAGGTAAAGTGTGTGGCGGCCGGGCTATCCCTTCCTATTTTTGCTGTATATAATTGTGACACAAGTCATATTGTAATTGATACCTTATTAAAAATGACCTTTTTCTTTTCAATCGGCAGTGCTGTAATTACCTGCATTATATTGCAACGCAATGTGGCTACCTGGAGGCATTCTGTACACAGATGGTGTACAGAGAACACCCCCTGAAAATGTAATTTCCTGCTTGAGTGATTAACTTATTGATTTTCCCAGAAGTTTGCACTAAGATACAAGTCAGGGTTTTTGGCATCCCCTGCAACAAAATTTTCATTTTTGTTGATACTCTGAAAGGGAAATCACATTTAAAAAGGGATGCAGACCCTGTAACTTTCCTCAGAGCACCATGCAGGTGCAGCAGCTGATTGGTTGAAAACCATTTCCACACAGACTCACTCTGCACAGACAAACAGCTATTTCTTCAGAATAACAAATGTTTGTTAAAATCCCTGCAATGATCACCAGGATGATAATGTTTTTTTCTCAACAAAAATGTTACTCTTTAAAACAGTCTAATGTAATCTATGCTTTATCATTTCTTGTTGCGTGTATGGGCAGATGTCATAAGCACCAAACAATTCCAAAAACAGGCAAACCTTAGGTAATCAATATTTAACTACAAGAAAGTACTCTTATACAAAACTTGCCTATTACCTCCACTTAGCACCAGAGTCTTAAAGTATGGAAACCAAGGCTTTGGTTCCAATGAGACAACTCCTACTTCATAAACACCATGGTTTCCATACAATAGACTGGTAAAAGACAATAAAGCTGCTGAATGAGAATAATTCATCAGTTGCCCTATCCCTGCTATGCAGCATGCATAAAAAGGTCATCTGCCACCTATTGTATACAGAATGCACTGCTCCAGTGGCTTCTAAATACCTGAACAGTGCTTGCACCTTATGGAATGCAAGTACTGTTTGGTCAATCTTTGAACCAGCTCTTTTGACAAGGGCCACCCACAGCTTAAATTTCAGCTGATACAGCAGAAATCGGCTTAAATTCGAGTAGTAAATGGACAGCTTAAGTCTGAAAGACTTGTATGAAGTTTGAAATAAATAGTTCTATGATACCAGGCTGTGTCTGTGTTATAAAACGCACAGGGGTTTTTTTTTTTTTTTTTTTTTTAAAAGGACAGTGCAACAAATTTTGGGGGATCGGAGATGGATGCAAGAAATCCAGATATCTTTAAGGAGGCTCGATAGATAGACTAATTCTACAAATAAACAAAGACAACTATATATTTGCTTATCACATTATATTTGCTCTTATATCACTGTTACAAAGTCGCACAATAGTTGTCCTTCTCAAAATGCAAGTTAGCCAACTATTTGAAAACAATGCTTTGTATAGTCATCAATGGCTAACCTATGAATGTCTATACTATATAAATGCGTAAATATATATATCACACAAATACACATAGAACATTTAAAAAAATAGACGTCATGTCAAAAATGACTTGCATGGCAATAACAGCTCATAACATGCACTTACTAGAGTTACACTATAGTTTTCTTTTACATAACATACATATTTAATATACAAGAAGTCGCCACTGCAGATTATTAAGTAGACTTCAACTTTTTTCAGACAATTTATAAATGCATAACTGATTTCCCACCTTACTCACAGTTTTACAATTATTGTACACTTGGAAAATAATTTCAGCAGAACAGCATCCATTTAGTATCGTCTTGCACAACAGAACCTTACTTATATTCAATCTGATAAGAACTACAGCTTTGTACCATTACTGGCTAATAAAAAATCTACAATATAATAAAGATTAAAGTTGTCTCTCCCTCTCTCTTATGGATAAGGCCATGCTGGGCAAACCATTTACAGGTTTATCAGCTATGTTTTTCTATCTCTAAATTACAACAACATGGGGCTTTGACACCCAAACACCAGCAAATTATCCATTGAACCTTGCGCGGTTCCAAACACCAATCTAAATTACACACTTGCCCTACAATTCCATTACTAGACTTCAGCAGCAATTAGAGAGGAAACAAATTCCCAACATTTGCTGACATATCTTTTAGGTATCATATCACTTAAAGAAGAAAATTTGTAAAAGTCCTTACCTTTCCTTTTTTTACACCTGGGACTTCTTTTCATTGAATTTCTATGCTTCACATGCTGCTCTGGGTTGCTTTATCACCCGCAAGTCAAATGGTATGGGATATACCAGGTATAAAAGTAAAAAAAAAACACTACCAAATTTTAAATCTCAGGGTACCAAAAAAAGCACCATCCTTAACCCATACTGGAATGTTCACGCAAACACACGTGTCAGATGTTGAAATGTAAATAGGCATAAACCATAAAAAGTAGAACAGCAGTTTATGCCAAGTACAGAAAAAAATACAGTTACATTTTCTGACACTATAAAAGAGTGCGTGGATATTTTCATACTATTTATAGGAGTTGTTGTGTTTTCCATCCACACCTAACCATCTGGTTTACAGGTCATCTACAACTAGAATGATTTTATTCATACAAGGTGCAGTTCTACATGAACAAAAATGAATACCTAATGAAGAGATCATATTTTTTCCAGGAGACACCCTGAATTAACTTTACAGCCCATAATGACTAAAGCCCATTGTTAAATCATCATCTTTGACACATCATCACCCATTCCAACGAAATTTCAAAGCCTTCTTGTGTGACATCCTCCAGGGTGCTTTCATTTATGTTCTATTGCAAAATCACATGTAGGTTATATCACAGCAGAATAAACTTTTACAAAAACATTAATTATCCAAGTCATTGTATTCAAGTCCAGGCAGGATGGGCAGTAAGAACTCCTCCCTTCTCAATGTGAAAGTTTACTAAGCCTACTACTAAAATAATAGCGTGAGCAAAAAGACTTCCGTTAACCCCTACTATAAATTACACTAATACAACAAAATAAAATAAACAGCCACTGATAATATAAAAAAACAGAAAAAAAAAAAAGGTACATAAAGTAATTTGATCAACAGAAAAATAAAGCTTCTAGAGCAATGTGGAAAGCAAATTTGTAGAAATCAGGTGACCAGGATCTAGTGTCTACAGGTACTATAAATCTAAACTCTGGGCAAACCGCTAAATACACAAAATACATACAAGAGTTGCTAAAAAAGTAGCCGTAACCAGCTCAATGTTCACTATTAATTTGTGGTTTACTGGAGGTTCTGGCACTTTTTCTAAAACTACCTTCATTTTTAAAGTTGTATCTGGCTGATGGCTCACACCCCTATTTTTTTATTTTATTATTTATTTTTTATTTTTTTAGAGGTGTAGCCCAGGAGAGCATTGAGTGGGCTGCATGAGGGGACAGCTTTGTCGTTACACTATCCTACAATTAACTTCTGTGTTGGATCTCTTTGAAGAGATCTATGTGTGCTCTTTGAAGCACACAGTTTTTCCCAATGTCTCCTGGAAGGGACCCCTGGAGGTAGTGAGCCGACTAGTAAAGTTCTGCTGTATGGAACACACAGGCACCAGGTCTTTAGAAGACAGTAATTCTGCCTCAATTCCCAAAGTCTGAACATTTAGAAATAGAGAAAGTATTTGAGGCTATATCGCTGTGTCAGACTAAACCAGTGTTGTCAAACTAAATTTCATTGTGAGCAACATTAGCAGTATAGTTGCCCACAAAAGGGCCAGCTGTATCTGGGGTGCGCTACGTACAGTGTGCAGAGTTCAGGAGTGTGTCATGTAGAGTACCGGGTTCAGAGGTGCATTATATACAGAGTACAAAGTTTAGGGGTGTGCTGTGTACAGAGTGCAGGGTTTGGGGGTGCACTATCCACAGTGTGGAACCCCAACTTCCCCCTCCCAAAGCTTCTTATCTCTATCTCCTACCTGACCAGGCTCTAGTACATCCCCCATGTAGGCCACTCTGCCTTGCCTTGCAGGGAGATCATTCTCCCTCTCAGATTCTGGAGATCTGTCCCCGCCATGCCCTGCCATGAATGCTTGCACGGATTTGTTAGTTCCCAAGAGCAAAGCTGGCCCTTGTAAACACAGAAGGCTTCTGTGTTTACAAAAGTGGGGAGCTGGAGCAGAGGGTGAGTGCCAGAGGTGATGAACTAGCGTTCCAGCACAATGTGTCTCCAAACCTGGTGTGAGGGCGACATGACAAGGCTTGGAGGGCCATGTTCAGCCCGTGGGCCTTTTGTTTGACATATGTGGACTAAGCCAACAGCTAGAATAAAGGGAGTTAAAATTGAACTCTCTCTGATCAGACAAGATTTCTGAAAGTTGGACAACCAGGCGTCTGCGTCTGAAGTAGAAAATTAAATAGGACAGTTGAAGGACATGGTCTCCCACATACAACAGTCAAAGACCAAAACAGACAATTACAAACACTGTGTCAGCAACATGACGATAGGGAAAATTACACAAGTCAAAGCAACCTCTAATTTAAAGGTGTGCCTGAAAAGGCAGAGGACCCTGACCCATGTTGCTGGAAAATTTCTTGATTAAAACCTTTGGACAACACTATTACACATCACTAGAGGAAAAAAGGCACATTCTATTTCAGAACTCAGTGGTGATCTTTACAGATTTTTTAGCTGAACTCTGGCAACAACAAATCAATTTTAATGAAGTACACCAAAGTTTCTCAATGGCTAGATCTTTGCCAAAATAACTAATTTCCTAACTTCTCTCTCTTCTTTACTGTCATCTAACGATGTTTAATGGAAGTGTGAGTATTTTGAACTATGTATGGTTTTTCTTTTGCTCTCTGCTAAGGAAGTGCAATATAGCCTCTGGATTCTGAGGGATAAAGCTTAGTACACACTACTTATTTTTTTTTCGTTCAACCCAGCAGGGTTGAACAAAAAAGCAAAGAACACAAAACAAAAAAAAACTGACAGCTCCGGAGGAGCCGATGTGCTATGTGATTGTAGTACAGCAATCTCCCCTGCTGAGCTATTGTGTTCTGACAGAACACTCCAGGCCATTGGCTGAGAGGCTGATTGGGAGCCAATCGGTAGACCTTTTTTAGTCATGTCCCATCGACCAAATTGCCGGCTTCTGACGGACCAGCTGCAGTAAACAAGAGCCAAACGTCCAGTTTATATTGAACCAGCTGATGCTGCCTAACATTCGGCCTTGTTTACTAGGCTTAACCTCTGGTCTCTTTCTGCTGTACTCTCCCAGATCTCTTTTGAGATATTGCATCAGTGAAGAGTTCGGCCTCTTGTCCCCAATATCCTTATTAACCTTTTTGTCTTCTCTAGTTAAGAGGACTGTGGATTCCTGTGATATTTGAGTTAACCTCAATGCCTAAAGCCCCGTACACACGGGCCGAATGTTGACAGAAGCTGGCTGTTTAGCTTCTGTCAGACAAGAATGCTGGAAAACCAGCAGCCGACCAACTCCCAATCAGCGCTCTCAGCTAATGGCGGAGATTGCTGATTGGAGTGTTGGTGGGAGAGGGTGACTGGCACCGACTTTTTTTTTTTCAACCCAGCGGGTTTTACGAAGAAAAAAAAAAAGTGAAGAAAACCTCAGCTTTAGTCACCTAAACCACTCTCTATAATATGCTATAAGATTGCATGGTCATTTGTGATTACTGGAAGCATATTGTCTAATACCTCAATTAACTTATGAGCTCCACAGTGCCCCCGAATCCCCAAATGATGCCTTCTGGGTGTATTAGGAGACCTAACCTCAACTAGACAAGATTCTTTGGTACTTCAGGAAACATTAGTAACACAAACTGGATATACTTACCTCCTACTAGGGCTCAATGGAACTCTGAGATTAATGGTACTCTTCTATGCAAACAATTTGTTTATATCCACTGGGAATGTCCACAAAAATACTATAATCTGGGAAAGATGGCTGGGACAAAGCTTTAATTGCAATGCACTCACCCAGTGAGCACAGCAAGCTACAATCTTACACAGGCATGCTCTGCTTTATGGGGTTAAAGTTTCAAATAAACAACTTAGCACTAGTTTATCCTCTCATTCTTTTATATGCTGCACACAAAAAAGGAAGGTTCACTCTTGTTTTCACGTTTTATACATTGCTAATATTTAGATTGTTAAGACAACAGAAGAGCCGCTCCTACTAAAATGAGAATATTTTTTCATCGTCACGTGCCATCACTGTATTTGAAATTGCTTCTGTTTAATGTCTAAGGTTGATCACGAACTTACTTGCTGATGTGACAATGTACTATGCCTCCTTTTTATAAAGATCTCTTTTTTTGAATAAAAAAGTTTCCACATCACTAGTTTTTATTTTCTTATTAAACAAAGCTCAAACACTAGCCAATGTATTGTATGTTACCAAAAGCTTGTGGGAGGGTTAGAACCTCTGGCATGTTTTTGTTGCCACCTGATTGGGGAGATTTCCGTTAAATTTCTGTGTGTTGACTGGAGCAAGAAGTTAGAGGAATCTCTCAAAACAAACACCAAAGCACTTTTTTAATGTAAAGTGGTTGTAACCCTCTTAAATGAAAAATGGACCAAGCATATCCCACTGTAATGTGTACTAGCCTTCCCTACGAGACTGTGTGTATGGTGTCTATTATAATAATAAAAATAATAATTCTGATATGGATTCCTTTGCACTCTTGTGGAAATAGCACACCAGTTATAAAATCATTGCAGTGGGAAGGTAATAAAGGCGCATGTCCAATAACCATGTAATTTTCACATAAACAAAATAAGACTAATATTCCCTTTGAAGATGATCACTGTTTTTAAATAGAGCTTACATTTATTTACTTAAAAGATACAGCGACAAGTGAGCAATTGTACAAGATAAACATATAAGTACTGATTGCCAGGTTACAAGAAGCTGGTTCATCAGGGTGTAGCAGCAAACTACTCCTACACAACAAAGTTAATTTGATAACTCAGAATGCAGGACAAAGGAAAAGCCATAGATGCCATATAATTATCAATAGCAGCTGCTATAGACACTAGCAATAATCACCGTCTTCTCCGGGTGGGGATGTCCCCCCCCCTTCCCCTTTGAGAATACAATGTCTCAGCAGGAGGGATACTCCTGTCAGCCTCATCTGTGTTCATGGGAGAATTGTGCGCATAATATTTTTGCAGGGGAAAAAAAAAAAGTGCATTTATTGTTTTTCCCTGAGAAGCCTGGAAAGCATTGCACCCGTGATCAGGGGTGCAATGCCAGACGACTGCAAACAAGCCCTGCAGTTTTTAGCCCATACCTGCATATGGGCTGGCTGTTTACAAACTGCAGGGCTTGTGAGTGAACTACAAGGCCGTTCATCAGCACCCTCGCAGTCCATTCAGAACTACAAGCCATCAGCCGCAAAGGCTGACAGTACTTAGTAGTTCGTGCATTCACCGGAAAATGTGAAAGAATGACGTGGCCATGTGGACTGAGCCCTGCGCGATTGCATGATTTTCAAATAGTGACAGCAGGCACCTGGAGAAGTTCCCCGATTGCTGTCACTGGGGACAGGCTGCAGCAGTTACTGGCACACGTTACATGTTGCACCCCAAGTACTGGTGGAACATGTAACATTCCCAAAAGGTGAGCCGGCAATGGAACTGTTCTATTGCGGTGACTTATGTCACATTGATTTTGAAAAAGGTTCCTGCGCTACTTTTTACCAATTTAATTGTGACTTGCATAGACTTCAATTAAATTAAGTCGCAAGCTGCAATGAATTCGGCAGTGCAATCTGCACTGATGTGTGGCTTCAAAAAGCCGCACCGGTGTGATCGGGGGAGGCTCATCCTTTAAAATCTCAGTGTATTCTGTAGCATTAGTAATATCCTTTGCTGGAAATAACAGCATCTAATAGTTTGTATAGTGTAGGTGTGATGGTCAGATGTACATAACTCTTTGGCTATATAGTGTACAGTAACTAGCACATAATAATCCACAAAACAACACAAAGACTAGCCACATACTCCCCAGTGTCATGTAAGAAAAATCTTCAATTAAAAGATTCTCTTCCTGAATGACTGTAAAGATTTTTAAAGTGCTTTCAAATTATCTGTCTGGTACCTATCTGGTAAAAATTTAATAAAAAGAAATGTATAAATATCTGCCTGGTACATTACTCCCTCTTAGTGTACCCAATTAGCTATACTTGGATTGCTATGAAAAAAATTCCTAGCGTGACTGGCCTCTATACTAGAATATACTGTGACGAAACACCTTTAGAGGATTACAGGTGTTAATGAAAATGGGTTAGTAATGCGGCAAACACAGGAAGATTTAGAGGAGGGTAATTAGGTTACATGCAGAATGTGAGATTAATTACAATCCAGCATTGATGACGACAATCCAATACAAGTAATGAAGGCAAGGCTTCAGAAGTTCTGAGGTTAGTTTATGTTAACAAATCCATTATTAAGCCAAGATGGTGTTACGTCACATTCATCCAAAATATTTAGAGTCACATTTCATGAGATACGCATGTTTACAAAATCTTCATTGTTTGCTTCAGATAAAAATCTTCACTTGTGCTTTCCTTCTGTTATGTTGTTCATGAAGCAAGTCAAAACTGGGTTTGTGCAAAGATTGCTTTTTATTAAAATAGTTACTTGTTCTATCTGAAATGAAGGCAGTAATCTACAGGATGAATTTAGTGAGCAAGTAACAAGTCACTGGAATATCCCATTTTTATTAGCATTTATAAAAAAATCTCCTGTGAGTGCTGATGAGAGGATAAGTGCAATTTAAAATGGCAACAGTTCAGTTAAGGCTAAAGAAATAGGACTTCAACGTCACCTTGCTCCACGATCCAAAAGCTAAAAAAATTTGCAAAAATAAATGTGATATTAGTTGGTAATTGACTGGGTGAAAAGATTAACTGGCAGAGAAATACACAGGAGTCTAAACTGGTTGCATACAGTATGAGCCTTTGTGCTTCTCATAGTGGATGAAAAAAGCTTTTTGATGAAAACTCTATATCACGTTTCAACAACTGACATCATTTCATAAACTTTGTTGAAGGAGACAAGACAACATTCAATTAGACTATTAGACTGACCTTCTATGCTCATTGCTTCTCTCAATACTTGAAGTCTTTTCTGTTTTTCTCTAATTCTGCCCAAGGCACTTGAAATTGCGACCGACGTTGGCACATCTGGTCCGTGTCTAGCTTGGTCCAACCTCTGTTGCATTAAAGCATCCCCTGCTCCACTTGACTGTCTGAGATCCTTTATTTTAGATATGGATATAGTCCGTCCATTTAGGGCTTCAGAAAAACAAGGCAATCTGTATGGGTCCCCAGCAGAACAGGCTTTCTCTGCAGATGTTAAGTCAAAAGATGATGCCCAAATTTTTTTCTTTTGACAATGGTCACCAAGTTTCCCCCCTAACTGAGTGAGCCTGAAATCATTAATAGCACTTGTAGGATTATCATATCCAGAGCTAGGAACCGGGGATGTGCAATAGTCCTCCTCCTCCTCCTCTGGTTGGTCCTTAAAGGCAAGGAACCCCATTGATTTACTGAGGCCTCTGTTAAGAAAGTTCTGCTGTGAGATTTTATTGTAGCTGACATCAAGGTCATCTTGCACTGAGCACTGTCCTGAAAATGTAAGGGTAACAAGGTCCAGTTTTAGAAGGGGAAAAAAAAAAAAAAAGCATAGCTATACATGGATATTTAGCTCAACTTTCATAAATGCTCCATTAATTATCTTGAAAAATTTGATTTTTCAAAGTGAAACCATTCATTTAAGTGAATACTTTTTCCAGAATACAAAACGGAGTTGAAATTTTCATTGAACATACAGCTTTTCAGCAATGCTTCCTTAACTTGTGTTCCTTGGCAAGTAGCTTCAGATATATCTATTCCAAACTGTTTCAAATGGGTGCCTTTACCGAAAACAAAGTATAGTTCTTTACTCCACATGCAGAGATCCGGATATTCATGCATCATTTCGAAACAACCATAGGCAATGTATAAAATCTATTTATAAAATCCTTTGATAGAACAAAACATGTAAAACAAATGCAACTTGCAACAGTTGATAAAGCTATTTGAAATAGCATATTAACTAGGATCAGGATGTCCAATGATGTCATTTTAGTTATACATAAATACTAGTGGATTGGTTCACCCGCTGACCTGACATATCTGGGAACTTGATGGCTGGATGGTTGAAACAACAGAGATGAAGGCAAGTTTTATCCTTATAGTAAGAAGATAATCTACCCTCATGCTGCAATCTCTTGTAACTTCAAAGACAAAATCAACCTATACTGTAATGGCTATGGCAGGAGACAGCTGAAATTTCAGGTGAGGAGATCTTACTAGCACAGACCCCTAAAGAGATGTACAAAGCTAGTGAATGATTAATCCTTCTAAAAATCTACCCACAACTAAGTTTTCGACTAATTTAATTTTAATATAGTATAAAAGCAGCCAAGTGATCTCTGAAATGGTTTTAATGTCCAGAGTGAATCCTCCTATTTAACCACTAGGACATTGTATCTGTGAAAGCTAAGCACAGTACTTGAACATCTGTTTTATATATGTAGAAATTACAGAACACAATTGAACTCTGAACAGAACACACAGCACAAGCTGGTTGTAGTAACCAAGTATTTTTACTATATGTATAGATTTAAGGTAGGAGTGCAAATGTAATTTAAGCTGAAAGAAGAAGAGAAAAAAAAAAAAAAACACTGTATATAGATACTTCTTTTTTTTCATGCTACTTCACTATGCAGAGTTGCTTACATCATAGGCCCCTTTCGCACGGGACAGATCCGTAATGATCCGCCCTGTGATGATCCGCTTGCTCAGTGGGGATCACTCCATTTATCCCCGATGAGCCGGCGGATGACAGGGCGGTCCCGGAACACTGTGCAGGGACCGCCCTGTCAGCTCTCCACTCTACTCTATGGGGGATCGGATGAACACAGACCGTCTGTCCATGTTCATCCGATCCGCTCTGCAGACAGATAGAAAAAATAGGATTTTTTGTACTCACCGTAAAGTCCTTTTCTCTATAATTCACCGACCGACACAGCTCCTCTCTTAGCCATTGGGTTGTTATGCCCTATTACTAGGAGATACTAGGCATTAGTTGTAACACAACACTCAGAACTCTTAGTTCCGCTGGGGGCGGTCCCTTGGGCAACAACCCTCCAGTCTGCCCAACAGACCTCAGTACGTCAACAAGCCATATAACAAAGAGAAAAAAAGGGAGGGGTGGGTGCTGTCAGTCGCTGAATTACAGAAAAAAGGATTTTACGGTGAGTACAAAAAAATCCAATTTTCTCTTATATGCACCGACCGACACAGCTCCTCTCTTAGCCATTGGGACGTCCCCAAGCAGTGCCAAACGAGGGGTGGGAAAAACAGCATAAAAACACCATGGCAAGCGGGAACTAGTGAAATGTTACCCACAAAAAAACAACAGTGCATGGAAAAACCACCACAAAATCCAGGGTACCCTCAACAGGAGTGACTACCCACAGCCGCACCAAAAACTGCGAAATGTAATGCAACAGCGCATTAACTTAACGGTACTGTGTTTTTATAGAAAGAACAGGAAAAAAAGATATATATATTGCATATTCAATTGCAACTATACGACCGCCTGCAAAACTTTGCGGCCAAAACAGGCATCAGCCGATGCACTGACGCCTACCTTGTAGAACTTTGTAAACGTGTGGACAGATGACCAGGTCGCCGCTTTACACACCTGAGTGACAGGCGCTTGGTGTCGGAAGGCCCAAGACGTTCAGATTGCCTTTGTGGAGTGGACCGTGACCGGAAAGGGGGGCACCTGCCTCTTCAAGGCATAGGCTTGTACTACAATCTATCTGATCCACCTGGAAATGGTGACCGACGAAACCGCCATGCCTTTCTTTGGACCAGCCACCTAAATAAACAGCGAGTCTGACTTCTGAAAGGGAGCCGTGGCAGACAGATACACCTTCAGAGTCCGAACCACGTCCAGAGCGTGAAGAGCCACCTCCCTAGGGTGCTTCGGCTTAGGACACAGAGATGGTAATACAATGTCCTCATTGATATGAAAACCCAAGACCACTTTCAGTAGGAAAGACGGTTGCGGACGCAACAACACCTTATCCTTGTGGATAACCAGATAGGGAGACTTGCAGGACAAGGCCGCCAGTTCCAAAACCCTCCTGGCCGATGTGATGGCCACCAGAAAGACTACTTTTTGGGAAAGAGTCAACAAGGGAATCTCCCTGATATTTTCAAACGGCGTTTTTTTTAAGTGCCGACAACACCAGGTTCAAATCCCATGGGGGTAACGGTGGACGCACTGGAGGGACTACATGTCGTACCCCCTGAACAAGTCGCCAGGAGTCGCTGAAAAAAATAAAAGACAGCCAAGGCTGAAATTTGCCCCTTAATGGTGCTTAACGCCAATTTCTGGTCTACTCCTTGCTGAAGAAACAGCAGGATCCTGGATATAGAAAAGGAGCGCGGATGCCATCCTTTCGCCTCCCACATGGAGATGTAGGCCTTCCAGGTATGATGGTATATCTTCCGGGAAGAATATTTTCGTGCCTTTAACATAGTTGGGATCCCCGAGCCCGACAGACCCCGGTTCCTCAACACCTGGCTCTCAATAGCCATGCCGTTAAAGCCAGCGATGGTAAAGCAGGATGGAGAATCGGACCTTGAGACAGAAGGTCCTCTGGCAACGGCAGTCACCAGGGAGAGTCTGGCACTAGACGCACGAGGTCTGCATACCAAGGACGCTGAGGCCAATCTGGGGCAACCAGTATTACTGGGATCCCCTCGGCTTCCCCTCTGCAAAGCAGGCGTGGTAACAGTTTCAGTGGAAGAAAGGCGTAGATCAGCTGGTACTGATCCCACGGAGCCACCAGCGCGTCTCACGTGTCTGCCCACAGATCTCTTGTCCTGAACACGAATCTTGGCACCTTCCGATTGAGACTGGAGGCCAGAAGATGCACGTCTGGTGTGCCCCACTTCAGGCACAGTAACCTGAATATCTCCGGATGCAATGCCCATTCTACTGGGTCCAGCATCTGTCGACTCAGATAGTCTGCCTGCCAGTTCTCCACTCCCGGGATGTAAATGGCCGAAAGGGCCGGTATGTGTCGCTCTGTCCACCGCAGTATGTGAGCGACCTCCCGTGCAGGGGCTGAGCTTCTTGTTCCCCCTTGATGATTGATGTATGCCACCGCAGTGGCGTTGTCTGACTGGATCCTGATCGGACGCCCTTGCAGTCTCAGCAACCATGTGGATAGGCACAACCTGATCGCTCTCAATTCGAGCAGATTGATCAGCAACTTGGATTCTTCCGTCGACCAGAGGCCCTGAGCCAACTGAACCCCCATCACTCCACCCCAGATAGACTGCCATCCGTTGTGATCACTGTCCACTTCAGAGGTGGAAACGATTTTCCTGACAATCACCGGGAACCTCAACCACCAGATCAGTGAGTCTCTGACTGACTGGTTCACTTGGATCTGCCGATCCAGAGACAACTGAGATTTGTCCCATTTTGTCAAAATCTCCTTCTGCAGGACTCTGGTGTGGAACTGGGCATAAAGTACTGCCTCGAAGGAGGCTACCATGAGACCCAGTACTCGTATGCAAAAGCGGAGCGACAACCACTTGCGATTCATAAGCAGTTTTACAGCGGATCTGAGAGTGCAGTTTGTCTAAAGGGAGAAACACTCCCGCTTTCATGGAGTCCAGCAGCAAGCCTAGGTACTCCAGACGCTGAGTCGGTATGATCAAGGACTTTTTTTTAGGTTCAACAGCCACCCAAATTCTTGCAGGGTCTGCATGGTGATCGCCACATCCTTCTCTAATTCTGAGGCGGAAGATGCCCTCAGGAGGAGATCGTCTAGGTATCCCACGATCACGATCCCACATTGCCGTAGCAATGCCAAAAACGGAGCCAATACCTTGGTAAAGAATCGGGGGGCTGATGCCAGACCAAAAGGAAGAGCCACAAACTGGTAGTGGGCTTCCCCGACTGCAAACCGCAGAAATTTTTGATGCCGAAGGCATATGGGTTTGTGCAGGTACGCATCCTGGATGTCCAAGGACGCCAGGAAGTCCCCTTGATGGAGTGCAGCAACTACTGAGCGAACTGATTCCATTCTTTTACAAAGTAATTGAGGGCTTCTAGGTCCAAGATTGGACGTACCCCTTCCTTCTTGGGAACCACAGATTTGAGTAGAATCCCTGGAAGCGTTCCGATTCAGCAGGTCCCTTATTGCCCCCAAGAGGGCCTCCCGGCGAGCCAGGGGTATGGGTATGCTGGAGGGGAAGAATCTTTTTGGTGGCCAAGAGATGAACTCTATCCTGTAGCCGGAGGAAATCAGATCACAGACCCATTGGTCGGATAGTCGAGGGGACCACTGGGCTGCCAACTCCCGGTAGCACTTTTGTTCGCAGGCTTGGTAGGCTTGCGGTTCCAGGGACGTTTTTGACCATATGTGGTCGCCCTGTCGGGCTGGGGACGTTT
This sequence comes from Lithobates pipiens, assembly GCF_037356315.1. Classification (NCBI taxonomy): domain Eukaryota; kingdom Metazoa; phylum Chordata; class Amphibia; order Anura; family Ranidae; genus Lithobates; species Lithobates pipiens. The sequence continues at coordinate 236,219,769 of NW_027507718.1, forward strand.
TGTCGAAGCTCCGGGCGGACGAAAAAGCTGTTTGTGAGCAGAAAAAGAGGGCCCTTGCCTACGGCACGGCTCCTTAGCCTTCCTGGCCTGTGGGAGTAAGGTACTCTTACCACCGGTGGCATTTTTAATAATGTCATCCAAAGAGGCTCCAAAGAGCCGGTCGCCAAGGAAGGGAAGACCCGTCAGGGCTTTTCTGGATGCCTGGTCAGCAGACCAGCATTTTAGCCAAATCAGGCGCCTCAGCACCACAGCTGATACTGAAGCCCTGGATAACAGAGGGAGAGTATCCAGAGCCACGTCACAGGCGTACTTAAGGCCTTGCACTAGTTGGTCTGCTAGTTCCACGCAGACAGGAGAAGCCTGTTGCTCTCCCAATTCGCGGTGCAAAAGTTTTGCCCATTCAGTCAGTGTCTGCAACACAAGTGCGGATGCCAGTACTGGTCACACGGCTGACCCCCACAACCGTGGGATCCTTGAATGCAGGAGTCCCCTCAACGGAGATCATGGTTACTTTATTTAACCTGGATACTGGGGGGTCCACAACCAGAGGAGCCGACCATTTTTTGAAAAGGCTCTCCTCAGATGGCTAACGCAGCTGCCATGTATTTGGGGACTGAAAAGATCCGTTGTGGGCAACCCCATTCCTTGTAAATTAACTTGTCAAAATAAGTCAGATACGGGAACACCTTAGGTGAACGAGCTGGCTTGCGGGACTCAAAAGGGACCAGTACATCTGCAGAGGGATCCGCTGGCTCCTGAATCTTCAGGGTATCATGCACAGCTGTGATAAGTGCTCCAACAAGCGCTTTGTCGCGCTCGGACCTGGACGGGGACTCATCCTCACTGTCCAAACGGTCCTGGTCAGCGTTGCCTGACAAGACAGAGCAGGGGTCACCAGCCTCAGCAGGACCTGAGTCTGCATCAAGAGGTCTCCCCAGACGATGGGGGGGGGGTTGCCGGGCCGCATTAGTGCACCTTTCTTTCCACGCACCGCCTCCATCTTGGCAACGAACAAATTGAGGACCGCTGTTAGGGTGTCCATGAGCACTGCGCAGTCCGCAGGTGACCCGGTTGCAATTGCCTGGATTTCGGGGGAAGAAACACCAGTTTCTGAAGCCATGCTGACCCTACCCTGTCTGCCACCCAAAGGGGACTTAGGACAGTGGCACTCTCACCCTCCTTGCTGTCGCTGACTGAGGGGCTCTTTCCAGCCGGATTCACCACCCTGAGGAGTTCTGCGCTGTCCCACAAGTATTGCCTGTAGTCCCTGTGTGCTCCCAGGTGCAGAGTAAACAAAAGCTGTGTCGGTGGCAGCCGCTGTGATTAGCACCAAAGCGCTCTGAAATGTGCTCAGGCTTCAATAAAATGGCCACCCAGCGTCCAATACAAAGACAGAAAACACAGGGAAAATGGCTGTGAGAGCACATGAGCCATGCTGCCGCTAGAGAACACTGAAAAACGTGTTCAGGCTTCCAGAAAATGGCCGCCAGTGTCCTGAAAGGGAGATCACTAGGAAAATGTCCGCTGAAGCCCAGGAAGGCATGCTGCCCTCGCCCACACCTAAAATGGCTGCCAGCAGCTCCATGAGGTACAGAAAGGAAGAAAAACAATGGCAGAGAACACAGCGGCGTACCAGACAACAGCAGACCCTCACAGGTACCTTCCAGGGACATAAACACAGGACCCAGGACACCGCTAGACAGCCAGCACCCCATCCCAGATGAGAGCCCCTAAATATACACACACACAAACACACACACACACACAAACACACCGCTAAGCAGCCACATGCAGCATCCGCCCAGGGAGGAGGGAAGATAGGGACAGGGAGAGAAGAGACGGAGGTGAGGGACCCCCGAATCGACCTCCCGGGGAATGCCCAGCTGCTTAGCCCCACCGAGGCAGGGAGAGCTGTACTTACCAGTCCTGAAGAGCTGGGAGACATTCCATTACAGACCCACTCACTGATCAGTACAGGGTGGCTGCTGGCCTCGGCCCACTGTGATGCAGACATCAGTACCCCGGTCATATGTGGGCCCCGGATCATAAAAGCTCACCAACCACCTCTGGAGCTGAGGTTTTGTCGTGGCCGACCCAGCGCGGAGCTCTGGTCTGCACACGCTCGATGGTCGGACTGGGGAGACTACAAGGATAAGGGTATCCAGCCTGTCACCCAGCCGGCTGTTGATAGATCACAGGATCATTCATCTTGCGCAAAAAGCTAAGCTTCTGCACAAAAAAAGCACGGGCCGATGGGCCTGCATGGTTCCTAGGTCCTTCTCCTTCACTAGGCAAAATAAAAACTGAGGTCTGTTGGGCAGACTGGAGGGATGTTGCCCAAGGGACCGCCCCCTGGGCGAACTAAGAGTTCTGAGTGTTGTGTTACAACTAATGCCTAGTATCTCCTAGTAATAGGGCATAACAACCCAATGGCTAAGAGAGTCGGCCGGTGAATATAAGAGAAATAGGATTTTCCTCTGTCTGCAGAATCGGACAATAGCGGAGACAGACGATATTGGGTGTCTGCGGACCCGCTATCCCATAGGAATGCATGTATGTCCCTATTTCATCCGCAAATGGATGGATGAAATACGGACATATGGTCCATATGTGTGAAAGGGGCCTAACTTTGGAGTTATTACTTTAATACGGGTATGTATAAAACAGAAAAAAAGTCTACCATTAATTTAGGGGATCTGAGAAAACCAGATTTGCAAAACTTGGTAAAAAAAATAATGTCTTTGCTTTGAAGACATTCCAATACTTTGCTGATAGAAAGAGTGTTTGCATGAATGACTGTTGTATTTGAGTAGGTATGCTTTTTCATTGTGTGTTTCCACTACAGTACAAAAGTCTCTTGCTCATTTTAAAGCAGTATTAAACCCAAAAGGAAACATATTGCATCAAAAAACTGTTTGCTGTAACTGCTTATAAAGTATTAGCTATGCTCCTTCATCCAAAGTGCTCCTTCATCCAGAGTGGGGGCACTCTAATACAGGAGGTATGTTACTGGGCAGATCACCAGGTGAAAACCAAGGGAAAAAACCCTAAAAACACTGAATGCAGCCACTGCAAGAAAGCTGCACTATAGTGCAGTTTGATTCTGGATTTAATACCGCTTTAACCACTTGACACTCCTGCACGAAATCGCCGTAGCTGTACGGCGAGAGCTTTAAGGAGTATAGGGCACGCGTAGGAGCCCGTGCCCGTCAACTGACCCGCGAGTTCTCTAGACAAGGAGAGAACATAGATCTGTCAATGTAAACAGGCAGATCTCCGTTCTGTCAGGGGTGAGGAGTGCGATCTATTGTTCCTACTGCTTAGAAACAACAATCAGTATCCTCCCCCAGGCAGTCCCCCCCCGTTAGAATCACTCCCTAGGACACACATTTAACCCCTTGATTGCCCCCTAGTGTTAACCCCTTTCCTGCCAATAACATTTAGACAGTAATCAATGGCTTTATAGCTCTGATCATATATAAATGTCAATGGTCCCAAAATAGTGTGAAAAGTGTTCGATCTGTCCGCTGCAATGTTGCAGTCCCAATAAAAATCGCAGAACGCCGCCATTACTAGTAAAAAAAAAAAAAAAAAAAAAAAAATGTATATATATATATATATATATATATATATATATATATATATATATATATATATATATATATATATATAGATATATATATATAGATATAGATATATAGATATATATATAGAGATAGATAGATAGAGATATATATGCCATAAATCTATCACCTATTTTGTAGATGCTATAACCTATGCACAAACCAATCTATATAAGCTTATTGCGATTTTTTTTTTTAAATACGTAGAAGAATACAAATTGGCCTAAACTGATGAAGAAATGTTTTTTTTATATATTTTTTGGGGATATTTATTATAGCAAAAAAGTAAAAGATATTGCTTTTTTTTCAAATTAGTCTGTCTTTTTTTGTTCATAGCGCAAAAAATAAAAACCGTAGAGTTGATCAAATACTATCAAAAGAAAGCTCTAATTGTGGGAAAAAAGGACGTCAATTTTGTTTGGGTTCAGCGTCGCACGACTGCGCAATTGTCAGTTAAAGAGACACAGTGCCTTATCGCAATGGCCCGATCAGAAAGGGAGTAAATCCTTCCGGGGGCTGAAGAGGTTAATATAGTCCAAGTCTTAGGCTCCATGTACATGGGGCTCTGGCATTTAGCTGCGGTGGCGAGCACAGTTGTCCCACCCAGACCCACAGCCAGCAGATTGGCAAACTCTAGAAGGCTGACAGCTGCTGTATCTACACAGGGAACCTAACAGTTCAGGGTAGTATGTCCCCAGGAAAAAATTAAAGCATGGATTGCTTTTCATAGTGGCAAGCACTGCCACGTGTACAGTGCCTTGAAAAAGTATTCATACCTCTTGAAATTTTCCACATTTTGTCACATTGGGATTTTATGTGATAGACCAACACAAAAGTGGCGCATAATTGTGAATTGGAAGGAAAACGATAAATGACTTTCAAAATTTGTTACAAATAGTTATCTGAAAAGTGTGGCGTGAATTTGTATTCAGCCCCCTTTACCCTGATACCCCTAACTAAAATATAGTGGAACCAATTGAATTCAGTAAGCACCTAATTAGTAAATGGAGTCCACCTGTATGTAATTTAATCTCAGTATAAAAACAGCTGTTCCGTGAAGCCCTCAGAGGTTTGTTAGAGAACCTTAGTGAGCAAACATTGTGAAGGCCAACAAACACGCTGGACAGGTAAAAAAAAAAAAAAAAAAAAAAAAAGACTTAAAACAGGGATGGAAGTTCACCCTCCAACAATGACCCTAAACATACAGCCAGAGCTACAATGGAATGGTTTAGAGCAGTGTTTCTCAAATCCAGTCCTCAGGCCCCCCCAACAGGTCATGTTTTCAGGTTTTCCATTATTTTTCACAGGTGATTTGATCAGTTTCACTGCCTTAGCAATTACCACAGCCGTTTCATCTGAGGGAAATCCTGAAAACATGACCTGTTGGGGGGGCCTGAGGACTGGATTTGAGAAACACTGGTTTAGAGAAAAGCATATTTATGTGTTAGAATGGTCCAGTCATAGTCCAGACCTAAATCCAATTGAGAATCAGGTGGCAAGACTTGAAGATTGAGCTATTTTACAAAACATGAATGGGCAAAAATGTCACTCTCTAGATGTGCAAAACTGGTAGAGATTAGAGGTCGACCAATATATCGGCCGGCCGATATATCGGCCGATATTTGCCGTTTTTTTAATTAATCGGCATCGGCCGATTGTGCTGGTAAAAAGCCGATATAGAACTGCAGCGGGACTTTGAAATGACTTCTGTATAGAAGCCAGTGTAAGTTGCCATAGAAACGTCTTCCTCCTCTCTGGGCAGGCTGCCAAGAAAAGAACAAAATGATACAATGTTTACACTTGAATGAATAAAGTCATCTCTGTGTGTAGAAGTTCTCAGTTTAACCATTTAAAGACTAAATCTTTTCTGACACTTGTTGCTTACAAGTAAAAATCCTGTATTTTCTGCCAGAAAATCACTTAGACCCCCCAAAAATTATATATATATTTTTAGCAGAGATCCTAGGGAATAAAATAGCGGTTGTTGCAATATTTTATGTCACACGGCATTTGCACAGAGGTCTTTCAAATGCATTTTTTTGGGGAAAAAATACACTATTTAAAAAATAAAAATAAAATAAAAACAGTAAAGTTAGCCCGTTTTTTTATTTTTTTTGTCCAAAAGTTTTGACTACCTGTTTTTATTTAATACATAGGTTTATTTTTATTTTATTTTTTATCTAAATCATACATACAAGTAAACTGATTGGAGGTTTGTTTTGTTTAATAAATGTTTAAGTGTAAGAAATTTTCTGTATCACTTATGAAGGCTGCTTTCACACTGGAGCGGGCAGGCGTTGATGGTAAAACGCAAGTTTTAGCGGCTCTTTACCATCATTTTAGCGGTGCTATTTGGCTGCTAGTGGGGCACATATAACCCAGCTAGCGGCCAAGGAAGAGGTTAAATGCGCCCATGAAGCACTGCTGCCGAATCGCATTGCATGCGCTTCGGCAGTGGTGCCCATTCATATCAATGGGCAGGAGTGGTGGAGGAGCGGTATACACCACTCCAAACGTGCTGCTTGCAGGACTTTTTTTTAAGATCCTGCCAGCGCATCGCCTCAGTGTGAAAGCACTCTGTCTTTCACACAGACTGCAGGGGAGCTATTTTGCAGGCACTTTACAGGCGCTATTTTTAGCCCAAAAGCGCCTGAAAAACGCCCAGTGGGAAAGGTGTGTTAGATCAAGGGTGATTAAAAAAAATAATAACAATAATATATAAAAAAAGGAAAAAAATAAATAAAATAAAATCGGCCTAACATATCGGCCCAAAAAAAAAAAAAATCGGCATCATATATCGGCTATCGGCCGCCATGATTTCTAAATATCGGCATCGGCCAGAGAAAAACCCATATCGGTCGACCTCTAGTAGAGATATCCACAAAAAGACTTGTAGCTGTAATTGTAGCCAAAGGTAGTTTTACAAAGTATTGATTCAGGGGGGCTAAATACAAAGCACGTCACACTTTTCACATATAAGAAAATATAAAACCATTTATCGGTTTCCTCTCAATCATGTGCCACTTTGTGTTGGTCTATCATATAAAATCCCAATAAAATACATTTACGTTTTTGGTTGTAACATGACAAAATGTGGAAAATTTCAAGGGGTAATGAATGCTTTTTTTCAAGTCACTAATTGTGAAGTGGAAGGAAATAATAAATGGTTTACAAAAATGTTTTACAAATAAATATGTGAAAAGTGTGGTGCGCATTTGTATTCAGCAACCCCCTGCATCAATACTTTGTAGAACCACCTTCCCCTGTAATTACAGCAGCAAGTCTTTTTGGGTACGTCTCTACCAGCTTCGCACATCTGGAGTGAAATTTTTGACCATTCTTTTTTTGCAAAATAGCTTTTGTCAAATTTGATGGAGAGAATCTGAACAGCAATTTTAGGTAATAAAGTAATTTTAGGTCTGAACTTTGACAAAATGTGGAAAATTTCAAGTTGCATGAATACTTTTTCAAAACACTGTATGAATGAGCCCTTGTTCACACTATTCACAAGCCAAATGCTCAGATTAATTGCACTGCAGATGTCATTTTTCTGCTGCAGTGAACCACAGTGAGGGGGCAGTGTGGTGTGCATTTAAGGGCATCACAATGTTTACTTTTTTTAGTTTTATTTGAAGTGCACAAAATGACACTTTATACATGACACACAGTGCTTATTTGTGCACTGCAGTAAAATGTTAAAGGTTTGAATTGTACTGCAAATCACTTCCTCATATCCCCAGGATGTTGCAGTGTGAACAGGACAGAGAGAAAACAATTGTTTTCTATGTACCTGAATGGTGAGTGCAGAAAAAATCCTGTCACTGCATTACCTCACAAAATCTACTGTTTAGGGTGGTCACAGACATCTTCCTTCTGTCCTGCATTTATGAAAGAATGTGCCCAGGAATGAATGCCCAGAATGAACACGGTTTGCATTCTGGGCATTCATCCCTGTGCACATACTGGCCTAAACTTACATACTGCTGGTGTCAGACTTTCAAAATGAGACAGACTGCCAGCTGTGGGGCCCTCCAGCAACAGCTAAACATCAGTCTCATGCACTGGGCCTAGACGCCCAGTATGCATAAGGCCCTACATTGCTGGTCAGGGATAGAAGAGCCCTAGTACACTGGTGGTGAGTGGGAAGACTGCTACTTAAAGTGGAACGCCAACATTAAAAAAAAATAGCATTAATATTCTTAAAAAAAAAGAAATGGAAATAATTTTGTTTTTAACTTGCCAGAAACCCCTATTGCTAGGCAGTCTTCCTAATCTGCCTCTTCCTATTCTGCGGCGCTTCCTCCTCTTCGGCAAGTGGCCCTGTTGCCTTCTGGGACATGTATGTGTGCCTGAAAACAACGGGGCCATTTACAAAGCGCCAAGCCACTCGCGCATGCGCAGCTTCACTGCCTGTTTCCCTTCATTAAGATGGTGGCGCCGACAGCCAATCCGATGGATGGATGGGTGGATGGGCCTGGGGGGGGGGGGGCGACATCGCTGGACAGGTAAGTGTCCTTATTAAAAGTCAGCAGCTACAGTGTTTGTGGCTGCTGACTTAATAAAAAAAAAATGCAGCTGGAATGCCCCTTTAAGCTAGCCATATACAATGGGTATAGAAAAGAATCACCCCCTTTAAAATAATTGTTTTTGTTATATCCCGCTGTATTTTCTAGTGCAACTTATAACATCCAAGTGAAAGATATAACACCAAAAAAATGTAACTTCTAACTTCTATAAAATAAAATAATTACATTTTGGTGTCATATGGCCACCTTAACTGCTTCTGAACTGCCCCACACACATTTACTGCAGCAGGGCAGCCCTTCAGTGCGAAATCACCTACCTGCACACGATTTAAATTTCCAGGTCTGGGGTGCGCATGCCTCTGTGATTGGACAGGGTCAGTGGGTCTGGAGGATTGGATGTTCGCCAGCACCCAGCGATTCTTGCCGAAAGAGGCAGAACGGCAGTCTGCCTATGTAAACAAGGCAAATCGTTGTTCTATCAGAGGGGAAGATGGAGATATTGTGATTCTGCTATGCAGGAACACTGATCTCTGTCTTCGCCCAGTCAAAGCTCTCCCCCCTTCTACAGTTAGCAAGCACTCCCAGGGAACACATTTAACTCTTTTGATTGCCCCTGTTAACCACTTCCCTGCCAGTGTCATTAGTACAGTGACAGTAAAAAATTTTTTAGCACTGATCGCTGTATTGATGTCACTGCTGTATTGATGGCACTGGTCCACAAATAGTGTTATTTCGTGTCAAAGAAAATAAAAATTCCATACATATATCCCATAGTTTGTAGACGCTATAACTTTTGCGCAAACCAATCAATATAAGTTTATTGGGATTTTTTTTTTTTACCAAAAACATGTAGCAGAATACTAAATTGATGAAGAAATTTGTTTTTTATTTTTTTATTGGTTGTGTTTTATAGCAGAAAGTAAAAAACATTGGGGTTTTGTTTCAAAATAGTTGTTTTTTTTTGTTTATAGTGCAAAGAATAAAAACTGCAGAAGTGATCAAATACCACCAAAAGAAAGCCATTTGTGAGGAAAAAAATGACGTACATTTTATCTGGGTACAGTGTCACACAACCGTCCAATTGTCAGTTAAAGCGGGAGTCCGCCGGGAGTTCGCCGTTTTTTTTTTTTTTTTAAAAGCCAGCAGCTACAAATACTGCAGCTGCTGACTTTTAAAATAATGACACTTACCCGCCCAGCGCGCCTGTGATGTCGGCACCCGAAGCCGATCTCTCGATCATCTCTCGGGTGCTGCCGCCGCCATCTTGGGTATGGGAATCAGTAAGTGGAGTCTTTTGGCTTCATTTTCCAGTTCCCTACTGCGCATGCGCGAGTCGCGCTGCGCAATAAGGATGGTCCCCGCTGTCGCTGGGATCCGTGTGTTTCCCAGCAGGCAGCGGGGGACCTTCGGAAAGGGGCGTAGATTCTGCAGAAAGGGGCGTACCTTCTGCAGAATCTACGCCGGGAAGTGGGTGCAGATACCTGTACTGTACAGGTACCTGCACCCCCCTCCCCCCTGAAAGGTGCCAATTGTGGCGCCGGAGGGGGGGAGGGTTCCAATGAGTGGTAGGTCCACTTTAGGGTGGACCTCCGCTTTAAAATAACGCAGTGCCACATTGCAAAAAATGGCCTGGTCATGAAGGAGGGGATTAAAGCTTCTGGAGCTGAAAAAGCTAAAACGCATCTTGAAGATTCGGAGGCCACATGGAAAAAGGTGTTATGGTCAGAGGAAACTGAATGATTTGGCCAGAACACCAAAAGATATGTCTGGCGGAAATCCAATACAGCTCGCCAGCCAAATAACACCATTCCTACAGTAAAGCATTGAGGTGGTAATATCCTGTTATGGGGGCGTTTCTCTTCAACAGGGACTGGAACACTTATCAGGATAGCAGGAAAAATGGATGGGGCAAAATTCCATCAAATTCTTGAGGAAAATCTGCTGCCCTCTACAAGAAAGTTGTCAAGAAGAAGGTTTACCTTCCAACATGACAATGACCCAAAGCACACAGCAAAAATGACCACACAGCGGTTGAAGGAGAAAATTGTGAATGTCCTTGCAAGCCTTAATCAGAGCCAAGACCTAAACCCCACTGAAAATCTGTGGAATTACTTGAAGACTTCAGTCCACAAGCAGTCACCATCACATTTAACTGAACTTGAGCAGTTCTGCAAAGAAGAGTGGGCAAATATTGCAAAGTCTAAATATGTAAAGTTAGGAGAGACATATCCCAACAAACGAAAAGCTGTAATTAAAGCAAAAGGCGGTCCAACAAAATACTGACATAAGGGGGTAATCCTTTTTCCAACTCAGTGATTCTGTTTTTCTTTTTCTGATGTTGGTATTATATCTTTCACTTGGATGTTATAATTTGCACTAGTAAATACAGCTGGATAAAACAACTGTGTGTCTTAATTTCAGGCTGCAAAGCAACAAAATGTGATTATTTTAAAGGGGGGGTCTTTTCTATGCCCACTGCGCTTCTAGATTTTTCTGACCGATTCTTCTATCCATGCTATATAGCACAGATGGACAAATCCCACACGGTGGCTATTGTATTTTGACAGCCAGTCCTTTCAGCTGTGGCTGTCAAAATGCCTAAACTGTGGCTGCTTCCGATTTGATGCAGCCGCTGTTCAGTGGTGGCTTATCCAAGATGCAGAAATTGCTTACTGCTCAAAGATCCCTTTGCGACCTCTGGGGAAACCCTAGGGTCCCATGAAACCCTGGTTGATAGGCTGAGCTAGGAAACTTTACAGCAATAATGTGAAATGCATACTCAGTAAAAGGGACACTACCGTTTTCCTAAACTGGAACATGCATTTATTACATTTTAATTAGGTTTCTTCAATCTAGTTTACATATAGAGAGAGATGACATAAGAGAGAAAATCTAACCTGAAAAATAAGGTACACAGCCAGCGCCTCTCTTACAATGTTCTATATTTATTCCACATAAATACACCTCGTAAAAGATTGTCAATATACTACATTGTAGCCGTATCATTATAAGACAATCTGTTCACTCAGGTGACTCAGAGTTAGGCAATAAAGCCTTTGCAGTGACTTAATGTTATCAGCAAGGTTGCCCAATCACTTCCTGCCACATTATTCCATGTAATAGAATTGTAATAGTTTTGCTCAATCATTGGTGCTTATCTCCACCAAATATAGTTCATATATGATTCAACTTCACTTTCAAAGGCTGACCTGCTGGCGAAAAGCAGAATTCCATTCTTCAGCAATCATTTTACATATCCCCTTCCATCAGTGGTGGTGCGTCCATAAAGGGCCCAGGAGTGCTGCCCACTCTCTCCTGGCACTGCTCTATCATGATAGATTCATGCATTGCATGAATCTATCTATGGTCGCCGTTGACAACCCCTATTCAGGTGTCCGGCCCCTTTTCGGGAGCCGGGCACTTGAATTACAGCGGCAGGGGTGTTTTTGGAAGCACCCGATTAGAGCCATAGGCTCTAATAGGCGCCCAAAAAGGTGAACAGCGGGCGCAATGCTGTGCGTTCGCTGTTCACTCAGCTGTGTGTTAGCAAAGTGAAGGAATTCGCCTCTCAGCCAATCAGGTGCTCAGGTGCTCAGGTGGCTGAAACGTCAGGCGCTGTGATTGGACGCCTGGCAGAGAGGACGGAAGAAGACATCAATGAGCGTGCAGGACACTGCCGCTGACCCGCTGTGAGACAGGCAAGTGCTGGGTGATGCACAGTGGCTGCGCTTGATTTGTTTTTTTCAGTTCGTTTGCGCCCCCTCAAAAAATTTTGAGCACCAGCCATCACTGCCTTCCATTATTTTAACATTTATCTAGTTTCCAACTTTAGGCCTCATGTACACTGCTGCTGCTAAAAGGACGTTTAGGAGCAGTTGGGTATTTTTTTTTCAACTGCTCCTGAACTCTACTCTGTTATCTTATCAGTACATGTACACGGGATCGTTTACAGTAGTTTCTAGGTAGTTGAGTTTAGAGGCTTTTTTTGGAATGCTAAAAATGGGTTCAGAAGCCGAGTTGAGGCATTTCAAGTGCCAAACGTGGTAACTCGCGTTTAGCCGTATTTAGTTTACAGCCGTTTTTCCATTTTTGGCTATTTCGAAAATAAAAAAATAAAAAAATGTAACGCTTCTAAATGCCAATATGGCAAAATGCGGCTAAACGTGGCATGTAAACGCAACAAAATGGACGTTTCAACCTCTTTCCGCCCACCCTATAGCTGAATGACAACAAATGCAGCCCCCAGATCCAAGAATTGACAAGCTACAATATATTATTTTTTGGGGGGGGTTTAATAATGCATTAAAAAGTGAATTATTTTGCCTGCAAGTCAAGTATAGCGATACTTGTAAAGTAATTTGATTAGTGCTATCTATAGTTTAGTGCAATATTACTTATGCTGGCCATACTTTATACAAATTTCAGCTTGTTCCTGATGAAGTGGCTAGCATGCACTTCAAAGGTGGCCCTGTCAGCACCCCTCCTGCCTGACATCCTTTGATACCAGCAGTAGCTGGCACTACTGATTTATCCATCTGCATTTTATAGCATGGATAGATGAATTTGTATGCATCTTTCAGTGTATGGTCACCTTTATGTTAAAGTATATTAAAAGGCAAAAAAAAAAAATGTAAAAGAGAGAGATATTGAAATGTTGAATGGCTAGAACCAGTGTCAGGTTTTTATTGCTGTCTGTGCCCTTGGTTAACCACTTGGGATCTGCGCTATTGCAAAATGACGGCAACAGCGCGGACCCACATTTCCGGGACGACGTCTATTGACGTCGTCCCGGATACGAGCGGCCTGCGCGCCCCCTGAGGGGCGCGCGCGGCGCGCTCTATGATCGGCGAGTCCGTGAGACTCGCCTGATCACCGATCCGTGTAAGGGGTCGATCCCGACCCCTTATCACGTGATCAGCTGTCAGCCAATGACAGCTGATCATGTGATAAAACGGAGCCGGTAATCGGCTAGTATTCCTCCTCGCGCTGACAGCGCGAGGAGAAAAAAAAAAAGCCGATCGCCGGCGCCCGTGTTCGGGATATCAGTCCCGATCACGGCCAGCAATTTAAGCGGACACCTGCCCCCTGCCAGTGCCCACCTGCCACCCGCAGTGCCATCCTGAAATAAAGTAAGTGCCCCCCTGTCAGTGCCACCCAGCAGTGCCCATAGTGCCACCCAGCAGTGCCCACAGTGCCACCCAGCAGTGCCCACAGTGCCACCCAGCAGTGCCCACAGTGCCACCCACAGTGCCACCCAGCAGTGCCACCCACAGTGCCACCCAAAATCTGCCTCAAAGGTGCTGCACCCCAGTGCCGCCCATCAGTGCCCAGCAGTGCCGCCCATCAGTGCCGCCCATCAGTGCCCAGCAGTGCCACCTATCAGAGCCACCTATCAGTGCCCATCAGTCCCATCTATCTGTGGTACCTATCAGTGCCCATCCGTGCCACCCATCCGTGCCACTTATCCGTGCCACCCATCCGTGCCATCTTATCTGTGCCCATCTTTGCCCATCAGTGCCGCCTTATCTGTGCCCATCGGTGCCGCCTTATCTGTGCCTATTAGTGCCGCCTTAACTATGCCTATCAGTGCAGCCTATCAGTGCCCACCAATGCAGCCCATCAGTGCCCACCAATGCAGCCTATCAGTGCCGCCTAATCAGCGCACTTCAATGAAGGAGAAAAATGACCCGTTTGCAAAATTTTATAACAAACTATTAAAACATGATTTTTTTTTTTTTGCATCTTTTTTTGTTTGTTTAGCAAAAAATAAAACTCCGAGCTGTAACTAAATACCACCAAAAGAAAGCTCTATTTGTGGGAAAAAAATGATAAAAATTTCATTTGGGTACAGTGTTGTATGACCGCGTAATTGTCACTCAAAGTGCATCAGCGCTGAAAGCTGAAAATTGGTCTGGGACTGAGGGGGGTTTAAGTGCCCAGTAAGCAAGTGGTTAAAGATGCACTCTCCGATTGTCCTAATCATCTAAGGATAAATTCAAAATTTTGAGTTGCCACTAGAACAGGAAGAGAGGGGGAATCTTTCAATTGGAATACTTCCTGTGACAACGAAGAAGGGATTTCTCTTATGTTGGAAAAATGTTTTTACTTACTGTTAAGTCTACAGGAAAATAAACGAAAGGGAAATTTTACCAATGAGACAGACAACAAAAAAAGATTACAGGGGTTTTACGCTCCTTTACTCTATTCAATATGAATATAGGTGAATGCTGTTGGATTGAATAACTAATGTACTCTTTGCATACCTAGAGGACTCAAGTGGTGAGCTTTCTCCACCAGAAGACCCAGTCCTATTACAAGAGGAGTAAGGGAAAAAAAATTACCTGAAGGAAGACCTTTTCCTCTTAGTCTGTCACGGATTGCTTGAGAGCGATTTGGTTCATTTGCTTTATTTCCCACTTGGTCTATCTGTGGGATTAAAAGATATTAAAGTATTAGCAGCTATAAGAAAGAAAAAAATATATCATGTAAATATTTTGCAATAACTAGTATAAAGACAACCTTGTGGACAGAAAAAATTGTACATCCTATTAATCCACAGCAAGAATTATACTTGGGAAAAAAAAAAAAAAACCTGCACCTTCTATCAGTTTATTTCTTTTATTTATCACCAGAAGAGATGTGCAAAAAACAACCTCTTGGTTTTAGCCATTTCATTATCAGTGTACACTACCTGTGGAGCATACGCAGGGCAGTGTACATGACCGCTTGTCCCTTGCATATGTAAGATTCTACAAATAGAACCAAGGCCTGTGGACAATGTCATTTTTTGCATGCATCACTGGAGGAGGTCAAAGAGGATATAGGGCTCTGGAGGAAGGGGTGTAGGAGATGGTGTCCACATGAGATGAAGCAGCAAGTGACAGTCTAGATCAGTCATTGCAGGAGGGGAGCATACCTGTAAGGTAAGTGTGCCGTAATATGCAAGTGTGGTGTTCACTTGCCACAGCAGACTTTACTTTACTGCTTTTTCAGGCTTTTTTTTTTTCCATTTTTACCTGCTGATCCTGCCAGTAACATACTTCCTGCCCCAGGGCTCCCTCACCATACTGTATATATGGAGGAGAAGCATTACTACGCTTCTAAAGGGCTGCAAGACACCTCCATTTCTTATCTTCATAACAAGGGGGAGAGGTGTTCAGTGCTCTAGAAAGACAACTGTGGAAGTTTAGCCAAAAACGAAGGAACTCTAATCCTACTGTATGCCACGTTCCAAAAATAATCTATCGAGCCCTGTAAAGCAAAAATCTGCACTGTACTTACCTTTTCTGCAGCCGCTCCAGTCCAGTCCCACGCTTAGCTGTCAGTGGCAGCTTCAGTGTGAGTGTGTAGGTGTGTGCAGAAGAGGCAGCAGACAGTGGAAGCCTTGTAATAAGTCTATGAGTGATGTCACTTCCCAGCTGTTGTCGGTTCTATGATACACACAGCATCTGCTGCTGGTGACGGCCCAAATTGGCAGCTGAACAAGTACAGTTCTTGTTTACAGGGCTAGACAGATTAGTCTTAGAATGTGGCGTAGAGTAGGATTAGAATTAGTTTGTTTTTGTCCAAACTTCCACTTTAAGGTTAAAAAAAAAAAAAAAACCTTTACTTTCCAACCACTTTAATTTTTACAGGTGTGATCCAACTTCTTGTTGGAGAGTAGCTGCATTAATTCCCTATTGTCCCAGTGTATGTAGGAACCTAGCCACCCTCTCTTGCTCGCTCCTGAGATAGACTAGAAAGTACAAGCTTTGGACTATGGGATGTGTAGTGTGCACATGAATGCAACTAATGTGCACTGCAAAGAAAACAAAAACATTACATGGAAATATAAAAACACAGTTAAACGATTTCCATCTAAGACATAACCAACATGCTTCTTAGCCCTGCTCCAGTGCTGTGGACAATACTACACCAAATTAAAGTGTTCTTCTCCTGAGTGGGTTCTACATAATGTAATGTATACTCTTGATTACAAAGGCTTGACAACTTTGTTATGGAATGGTGGGGCAAAGCTACTGCAGGGATATCTCACCATGAAAGTTAACAAAGATAAGAGGTGATTCAACCTATAGGTATCCAAGTAATTATAACTGTTGGGTTGAATTCACCTTTTAAATGTGCATAATTGAAGTGGGATGAAAACTAAACCCATCGATTAACGTTTTCTAAAAAACAGTTACATTCAAGGAATGAAAGAGAACTGTCACACTTGTACCGCCAACTGAACTGTCAAGCCATTACATGGCTGGTGTCATAACTGATCGCATGCGAAGCAAAATCTAGCAGAGGCAAAGATGTCAACTTTCTTGGCTGTAATGGACAGGAATGTCAATTTTTCGCATACCCTTTCATCCAAAAGAATAACCCACTGATTAATAAACCTTTGATGCAGTTTGGAAAAAATGATCACAACAAATGGATAGTCTAACTTAAACTGGCTTTCCACTAATTTTTTTATTTATTAAAAGTCAGCAGCTACAAAAAGTGTAACTGCTGACTGTTAATAAACCTATACTCATCTGTCCCACGGTCAAGCATTGCAGCTGCTCGAAGCCTCGGTTCTCTCCCCTGCGTCTCCTCTATGCCAGCATCACTAGTGTGGGCACCCGGCTGTGACAGTTTGCGGCTTTACAGCCGGGTGAGCACTGCTCGTGTGCGTATCGCTCTGAGCTGTCCTGAATGGCCGAGCAATCTTCTGGGACCTGTGACGTGTCCCAGAAGATTGCAGAGAGGGGAGAGGAGGAGTTGCCTAGGCAGCGCGGGCGGAAGTGGGAGCTGGATATCTAGGGGTTAGGACTCAAAGTGGAAGTTCCACTTTTGGGTGGAACTCTGCTTTAAGAATCATTAGACAATATATAAAACGTTGGCTCAATTCTGCATGTTAATACCTGACCGTATAAAGTAAAAAGAGCTGAAAACAGAGAACCAAGAACAAAATCTACATATTTAGCAACAATGACATAGAATTTCATGATAACATTAGCAGTGAAATGTGTATATAGCCATGTTCGCATTTGTTCAGGTAACATTCCCCCTGCATATTTAATAACACTGCCCAAGCTTAAGACTGCGAGCTTTGAATGAGATCACCATTCATGCATAGAGTTGAATGTAGACCTGTCATTAAAGATCACAATTTTTTTTTTAAAGACCTGACATTTTGCCCTCCGGGTTTTTGTTCCAGGTTCACAGCTCCGGCGTTGTGAGTGGCCAGAGCTGTGATTTCGTCACTCCCACACACTCCGTGCGGGAGACTTTTTCCCAGCAAGGTTCGGCAGTGGACCTTCACAGGGCATGCGCTGCTAATGTCAGCGGCTGCATGCAAAGTGAATATCTCTTAAACCGTACAGGTTTAGTAGATATTAATTTCATCTACAGGTAAGCCTTATTATAGGCTTACCTATAGATAAAAAAGAAAAAAGGGGGGGGGGGGGGGGGGGTATTCAACAGCTGTCAGGAAAGCCAATTTTAATACAACTACAAGATGTAGCCCACTGCTTTTCTACACACTGTTTCATTATTATCAAGCTGAAAACAGCTGGTCTGAAACAAAACTATAGAGCTAGAATAGCAAAGACAGCAAACAGGCATTTTATATTAAATTTCAAACACACTTTTGGGAAAAATGCATGACAGCAAATAAAGAGAAAATAGAAAATACCCAGTATGATTTGAACAAGTAATAGTCGTAAGCACTTTTTTTTTTTTTAAAGAGAAAACTTACCCCAGATAAACTTCCCAGAACCAGCTTCACCAGCTGTTTTATGTAGTAGAAGGAAGGTGCACAGTTGCTGTTGCGAATATGGGCACTACAGCCATCTAAAACCGTTCGAGTGGATAGTCTTGTTAAAAACTGGTCCTCGCACATGTCAAGTAAAATGCTATTCAACCGTTCCCCCAACTTAATAGGCTGTAAACGATAAATTGAAAAACAAATGTGAATTCATACACATTCAAATAAAAAAAAGTTAATGCATTCTGGTCATTCCCCAAATACTATACAAACATTCTGACCTAAAAGAGTTTTTTTCTTTTAACACCTTTTGTATATCAGATTACATTTTACAAGAGAATACGTATCTATTTTACCAGTTAAAAACTGCTAAATAAGAAAGCAATCGCACAATAAATAAAAACAGATTGCAATAAAAGGGCCCATTCATATTGGTGAGCTACGCATTGCCACTGGTGCATTCTGTGACAACATTGCCAACACCTCCAGCCTGGTGCATTGCGGTTTACTTTCTTTCACACAACTTTATTGAAACGTCATGAGCAACATTTCAACTGAGGTCTATTTCCCATGGCAGCAATGTGATGCGGTGGTTCATTTTGAAGCATTGCATCATTAGAGAAAAGGCATTTTGCCTTATCTATGCTTTACATCTGGTATTATCACGTCCTAAAATATTTCCAAAATAATAATTTATTTTGTGTGCATAAACAAAGAGCACTTTTATTTGTAGATTTTAAAAGGATTGTTGTTATTATTATGCGTGATGAGCGTTGGTTTGTTTTTTTACTATAGAATACTTTGGAACTTTTGGAGGAAGTTCTCGCTCTTCTAGCCCATTGTTTGTGAATTATAATACCTTGAATGCAGTAATTATTAACAATTCTAATAATGATAGCAATTTTAACTTTATTTGCCTTTCAGGTCAATAGTACTTAAAAAAAAGAAAATGATATCTATATACACACACACACACACACACACACACACACACACAGTATCTCACAAAAGTGAGTACACCCCTCACATTTTTGTAAATATTTTATTATACTTCGTAAGAAATTACACTTTGCTACAGTGTAAAGTAGTGAGTGTACAGCTTGTATAACTGTAAATTTGCTGTCCCCTTGAAATAACTCAACACATAGCCATTAATGTCTAAACCGCTGGCAACAAAAGTAAGTACACTTCTAAGTGAAAATGTCTTATGTGTAAATGGGGATCAGGCGTGTTACATTTGGTGTTATCACTCTCACTCTCTCTGGTCACTGGAAGTTCAACATGGCACCCCATGGTAAAGAACTCTGAGGATCTGAAAAAAAGAATTGTTGTTCTACAAGAAGTCTATAAGAAGATTGCCAAGACCCTGAAACTGAGCTGCCGCACATTGGCCAAAACCAGACAGTAGTTTAACAGGACAGGTTTCACTCAGAACAGGCGTCTCTATGGTCGACCAAAGAAGTTGAGTGCACGTGCTCAGCATCATATTCAGAGGTTGTCTTTGGGAAATAGACATACGAGTGCTGCCAGCATTGGTGCAGAGGTTGAAGGGGTAGGGGGTTAGCCTGTTAGTGCTCAGACCATATGCCGCACACTGCATCAAATTGGTCTGCATGGCTGTGGTCCCAGAATGAAGCCTCTTCTAAAGAGGATGCACAAAAAAGCCTGCAAACAGTTTGCTGAAAACAAGCAGACTGGTGGAAGAGCGCAAGGTCTCCAACTTCCACCAGTTCTGTGATGTCATCATGGAGGATTGGAAGAGGACTCCAGTGGCAACCTGTGAAGCTCTGGTGAACCAGATGCCCAAGAGGGTTAAGGCAGTGCTGGAAAATGATGGCCACACAAAATATTGACACTCTGGGACCAATTTGGACATTTTCACTTAGTGGTGTACTGACTTTTGTTGCCAGAGGTTTAGACATTAATGGCTGTGTGTTGAGTTATTTTGAGGAGACAGGAAATTTACACTGTTATACAAGCTGTACACTCACTACTTTACATTATAGCAAAGCGTCATTTCTTCAATGTCACATGAAAAATAGAATTTTTTCATCATACTTACGTGTAAAATCCTTTTCCCAGAGTACATCATGGGACACAGAGTTAGGCTAATATTCATTACCTACTGGGTTATACCTCATCTCCAGGTGAATGGACACTGGTAGACCAAAGGTCTTTAGACGGGAAGTGATTCCCTATATAACCCCTCCCATACAGTAAGTATTTCAGTTTTTTAGCACGTACTGAATCCTCAAAAAGATGGGAGGGATCTCTGTGTCCCATGATGTCCTCAAAGAAAAGGCTTTTACAGGGAAGTATGATGAAAAAATCATGTTTTCTTTTTCATACATCATGGGACACAGAGTTGGGCTAATATTCATTACCTACTGGAATGTCCCAGAGCAATAGCCTTGTGGCAAGGGAGACACCCTGCCAAGCAATAGCCATCAGACGTTATATGGCAGTCCGCAGTACACTGCGGCCGAAAGCAAAATCTTCGGCTGCTTGAACATCCACTTGATAAAATTTTGTGAATGTATGCACTGAAGACCAGGTAGCAGCCTTACAAATCTGAGCCACAGATACCTGATGGCGTAAATCCCAGGAGGTTCCTACACCCCTGGTAGAATGAGCTCTCACCCAAGGGAGGAGCTTTATGTTTCAGACCATAGGTTTGAATGATCAATTGATGGATCCAACTGGCAATGTAAGCCTTGGAAGCTGCATGCCCTTCTTGGGTCCTCTTGGTAAAACAAAAAATGAGTCTGATCCTTAGATCTCCGCAGATTTAGACAAATAAACCTTGACTGCCCAGGCAACATCCAATGAGTGCAGTAGTCTCTCTTTCACTGAGCGAGGCTGAGAGAAAACAGAAGGCAAAATAATGTCCCGATTTAAACGAAAGGCCTACACCACTTTTGGCAAAAGGATGGAACAGTTTGCAACGTGACCCTGTCGTGGTAAAGAATAAAGTATGGTTCCCTGCATGACTCCGACACCCTTCTAGCCGAGGTGATGGCCATCAGGAAGGCTAGCTTGCGTGAAAGTAAGTCTAATGGAATTTCCTTGATAGGTTCAAATGGTTGTTTCTGTAACACAGACAACACCAAGTTCAAGCCCCAAGGACGCGTAGGTGACCCAATGGGGGGAAGCAAACGAGTTGCCCCCTGCATAAAGGTTCAGACCAGCAAATGGGAGGCTAAAGGCATTTGGAAAAATACTGACAGGGCCAAAATCTGACCTATGATTGTACTCGCAGCCAATCTGATTTCAACAGCCGACTGTAGAAAAAGATAATTCTCCCAATCATGTATTTCCAAGGATGCCATTTTCTGGCTCACACCAAGTAATACAAGTCTTCCAGACCTTATGATAGATCTTCCTAGTGACAGTTTTTCTAGCATTCATTAGGGTAGAAACCACTGGTCCCAAGATGCCATGGTCCTTTAACACCCTGGCTTCAATAGCCATGGCGTCAAATTTAGAGACTGTAAATTGGGGTGGAATATAGGACCTTCAGACAGTAGATCAGGGTGACGTGGAAGCGTCCATGGCCCGTCTATCGTCAGTCTCAGATTCTCAGAGAACCAGGGCCTTCTGGGCCAGGCTGGTGCTGCCAGAATGACTGGAACCCCCTCTCTATGAATCCTGTGCAACAAAATGTGGAAGGAGAGGGATTGGAGGGAAAGCATAAACCAGGGAGTACTGGCTCCATGGAACTACCAGAGCATCTGCTCTGATTGCCAGAGGATCTCTTGTTTGGGACACAAGATGCTGTAGCTTGATGTTGAACCTGGATGCCAGTAGGTCGACTTCTGGCCATCCCAAATGCTGGCAAAATTTCTTGGAACAACCCTGGGTGTAGGGACCATTCACCCAGATTTGCTGGTGGCTGAGATAATCTGCCTTCCAGTTCTCTACTCCCGGGATATGGACTGCCAATAGAATCGGCACATGTCCGTCTACCCAGGCTAGTATGTGGTTAACCTTCTTCAGAGCTGAACGACTCCTGGTACCCCCTTGGTGGTTTATATAGGCCACTGCAGTGGAATTGTCGGACTGAACCCCGATTGGATAGTCCTGAAGCTTCACCATCCAGGACCGAAGGGCCAGACATACTGCGCATAATTCCAAGACGTTGATGGGCAGGATCTGTTCTGTCCTTGACCATTTCCCCTGAGCTGTGAGACCCTCTAGGGGCACTCCCCAGTCTGAGAGACTGGCATCTGTAGTCTGTACTCCAAGTTACCGGGAGGAAGGATTTTCCCTTTCGCAGGTTCTGATCCTGCAACCACCAGTTTAGGCTTAAGCATGCCCGAGGAGATAAGAGAGTTGGATAATCCAGGGCTTGTCCTTTTCTGTTCCAAGCCAACAAAATGTCTTGTTGTAAAGGCCTGGAATGGAACTGGGCATAGGGCATTGCCTCAAAGGAGGACACTATCCTCCTTAGAAGACTCATACAGAGCCAAATGGAGGGTTTTCTGGTGCCCCTTAACTGACGCACCTGATCCTTCAGTGCACAGAATCTTACGGTCCAAACAAAGGTATTTTTGCCACCCGTATCTAGGATCAGACCTAAATAATTTAGACCTTGAGCTGGTCTTGAGGTTGACTTTTCTGTATTTATGATCCAGCCTAAGCTTTCCATATACCACACTGTGCATGTTATGCTCTGTTCTAGAGCCTGTAGTGAGTGATCTCTTAGCAGGTCATCCAGATACCAAAGCACCTAGAACCTTTGTGAACACCCACAGAGCTGTAGCAAGCCCGAAGGGTAGAGCCACAAACCAAAGATGGCGTTACTCTACTGCAAATTGCAGGAACCTCTGATGAAAGATAGGTACA
This sequence comes from Lithobates pipiens, assembly GCF_037356315.1. Classification (NCBI taxonomy): domain Eukaryota; kingdom Metazoa; phylum Chordata; class Amphibia; order Anura; family Ranidae; genus Lithobates; species Lithobates pipiens. The sequence goes on from NW_027507718.1 coordinate 236,242,499, forward strand.
TGTAAATACGCTTCTTTTATATCCATGGAGGCTAAAAAGTCTCCCATCTGGAGTGAGGCTACTTTAGGGGACAGACTCCATCCAAAAGGACTGAATAAGTAAATACTGGTTCAAGGATCTTAGGTTCAAAATGGGCCTTATGTCCCAGTTTGGTTTTTGAACCATAAACAGGTTCGGGTAAAACCCCACGCCCTTTTCCGCAATCACTCCTTGATGCAATAAATGATGCAGTGCCTGAAGCAATAAGTCTCTTCTCGGAGGATCTGAGGGAACGCTGGATCTTAAAAACCTCTGAGGGGGACCCCCCCGCAACTCCATTTTGTAACCACGGGATATAGTTGAGGTGACCCACTCGTCCTGAACTATTGTTCTCCAAATGTTTGCAAAGTGTAGCAGCCTGCCCCCCCCCCCCCCACCGGATAGAGGGTGGGTGTCCCCTCAAAAAGGAGGGCTTGTTGCTGAGTTTAAAAGTTTTGGACCCAGGGCTTTTTCTGGCCCTGGTCTTGCGGCTTGTCCCTGGCTCTAGCGCCCTGTTGGTAGCGAAACTGTCGCTGAGACACTTGAGGAAGCAGTCCCTGAGGTTTTAAATGAGGGTGCTTTTCTTCACAGGAAGTAGAGAACTCTTCTCTCCAGAATTCTTTTGGATATATTTGTCCAAATGATCGCCAAATAAAGTGTTCCCCATGAAAGGGGAAACTTGCCAATAACTTTTTACAAGGAAGTTCGGCTGACCAGTTAAGCCACAAAAGTCTGCGCATATGTACAAACAAGAGAGCCAAAACGAGAAACCTGCTGTATTGAATCATTTAAGGCATCAACAGCAAAACACAGCGCTCAAGGAATATCGGTCTTATTTTCAGCCAGATCATCCTCCCGGTTAGGCCTGTCTGGCCGCTTGACCTGATCCTTTACGGACTGGCAGATCCCAATTGCTGCAATAGCTGGTTAAATAGCCGAACTGGCCAAAGAAAAGGAAGGTTTTAATAATAACTCAAATTTCTGGTCAACAGGGTCTTTCAAGCCCTGTGCGTTATCTACCGGACAAGTTAAGTTCTTGTTTAAGAAAGAGACTGCTGCATTTACAGCTGGTATGCTCCACTTCTTAAACTTTCCATCAATGGGATATAAAAGAGAAAACCTCTTAGGAGGAACAAAAATCCAGACAGGATGTTCCCAAGCAACATACACCACCTGTTCCAACAGAGGGTGTAAGGGAAAAGCCTGTGCTGCCTGAAGAGGCCTCAGGGACCCCAAAGAGGACCAGGGGGGGCTCAGTAGCCTCTGCATGAGGCAGCTTTAAAGGCAGAACAACCCATCTCGGTAAGAGTCAGGATCAAAAACCTCTGCGACTGAGAAGCAGACATCAACTGGATATCTTCTTGTCCAGATTGCTCGGAAGCAGCCACTGCTGCCAGGCCCTCCACAGAAGCCTGAGCTTTTAGCTCTTCCCCATCTTCAACCTATTCCTGCTTCAAACTAGGAGGCTCCAGGGGGGGGGGGATCTGTCACGCTCAATGCCCACCCTGCGGGATGGAGGCAAACATGCCAGCAATCCTGTGCTCTAACCCAGCTAGGACCGAGGACAGTACATCCTTGGTGATAAAGGGTGAAGCAGCAGCATTAACTAGACACAATACCAGCGGCTTTGATTGCCCGGAAGCCTTTGGTCTTTCAGGGGATATAATACCAGGGATATGACTAGGTTCATCAGGAATGAAGTACGACATAGGCATGCCCTTCCCTGTAATGTTAGTCCCGCTCCTCTTTTTTGAACACATTTACTAATCACAAAAAGAGTACCTGGGTGTAGTATTAACACACCACAAAAGGGAGACCTTTTAATAGGGCTCACAAAGCCCCTATGCAACAATCCTGCTAAGCACCTTTAGCCTGGCAACCAACACCTAGTGACTCCGGTGACCCGGGTAAGGAGAAAAACTGCTGCAAATGTTTGGTTCGGAGCCTGTTCTGTGTCCCACAACCGCCTTGTGGAAGCACCACATGCTTGGCATACACAGCTTAAATTAGCTGGCTGTGCGCCAGAACTTTCTGTGCATGCATGCGCACACACATGATCCCGGAGAACGGGCGTGGCTGTATTCGCCTATGACGCAAATCTTCATGGGCCCAGATAAAGGCTACGGCACATGTGCGGCGACGCCGCGTGCGCTATGGCCGTCAAACAAACTGCTGAGTACAGGGACGAGAACCAAGACGAAATGGTGCACCGTCATGCTCTATCATACAGGTAAAAAACAGCCAGACAGGCAAAAAATGTACACTTTGCAAACACCCACAGCTAGCCCAAAACTCCCCAGTATGGTCACTACACACAGGTGTCCAGGCTTTAGCTAGCTTGACTGATTGTTACAATCACTGGGACACCCCACAACAAGTAAATAAACGGCTTTCACTTACCCGTCCAGGCACCAGGCAGCTTAGTAAACTAAGAGCCCAATCTTCACCCCCAGCGGGCTCCTGACAACTGAGGACCTTCAAGGACTGGGTACACCTTTTCATGTTTAGGGTCCAATCCCTTGGACCTGCACAGCACCCTGCAGGAGTGCCTTCGCTCTGTGGTGTCCAGGATTCCACTTTGTAGGTGACAGAAACCATGAAACAGACTGAGACAGAAGTACAATCAAATCACACCTGTTTATTAACAAAAATAAAAAAAGGTAATAGAAAAAAAAAAGCCTAGTCAAGCATAGCCAGAGTCCTGTAGCCAGATCAGGTAGTCAGCCAGTCCAAAGTTCATAAACCAGATCGGGTAATCAGCCAGGCCGGAAGTCAGGGATCCAAGGAGAGCAACCGCAAGCAGAATAAGAAGCAAGGTGGGATGTCAGCAAGCCAGTCTTGAAACAAACAGCAGGAGATGGTTCCATGTAATGTGACCACGCAAAGGCAAATGAAAAAGTGAGCAGGAAGACTTTAAACAGGCAGGTCAGACGAGCATCATCGGGAACAGCTGGTAACTGTGGAAAGAGAAGAGAGCTGGCAATTAGCCGACAGCTGAGCGGCCAGCCCAGAGGAGGAAGGGCTAAGCCAGCCCTGACAGTACCCCCCCCCCCCCCCATGACCCCTCTCCCTTGGAAGGCCACCGGGGAAACCGTCTATGGAACTCACGGAAAACAGGGGCATGTACGTCAGAGGATGAAACCCAGGAGCGTTCCTCCGGACTGTACCCCTTCCAATGCACCAGGTACTGTATGCGCCCACGGAACCTACGGGAGTCAACAATGGATTGTACCTCATACTCCTCATGGTTCTCAACCAGAATAGGGTGAGAACGTGGCACTGAGGTGATAAATCGGTTACAGACCAACGGTTTCAATAAGGAGACATGAAACACATTAGAGATGTGCATACTAGGAGGAATGCCCAACGCGTAAGCTACTGGGTTAATCCTGCGAAGGATACGGAACGGCCCAATAAACCGAGGTGAAAACGTCAGTGAGGGAACACGAAGGCGGAGGTTGCGAGATGACAGCCAGACCCTGTCCCCAACCTGGTAGGCAACATGGAAGGTTGGAAACCATAATTCGCCATAAATGGAGACAATCGGGAGGCAGAATTCAAGGCACTGTTGTGAGCAAACGCTGCCCAAGGTAATAGGTCAGACCAGTTGTTATGATGGTCAGAAATATAGCAACGTAGGAATTGCTCAAAGGACTGATTGGCTCGTTCTGCGGCCCCATTAGACTGCGGATGATACGCAGAAGAGAACGCAAGCTGGATTCCCAACTGTGCACAAAAGGCTCGCCAGATCCGGGAGACAAACTGACTGCCCCTATCCGAGACAATCACCTTGGGTAGCCCATGTAAGCGAAAGATCTCCCAAGCAAAAATGGAAGCCAATTCCTTAGAGGTGGGCAACTCCTTAAGTGGAAAACAATGACACATCTTTGAGAACCGGTCAACCACCATAAGAATAACAGTGTTGCCTTGGGAGTTGGGCAACTCCACAATGAAATCCATAGACAGGTGAGTCCAGGGCCTCTCTCCATTGGGTATGGGTTGTAGGAGGCCCACTGGAAGGTGTTGTGGAGTCTTACTCTGAGTACACACGGGACAGGCAGCTACGAAGGCAGTAACATCAGCCCGTAGACTAGGCCACCAGAATTGTTGGGAGATGGCCCAAATTAGTTGATTCTTACCAGGATTGCCAGCTGCCTTGGGAGAATGGCAAGTCTGAAGCACAGCAGTACGGAGACTCTCGGAGACAAAGCAGCGGTCACAAGGTTTATCAGGAGCAGCATGGACCTGAGCAGCAAGAATTTTGTCACCCAAAGGAGAAGTAAGACTGGTGCGAACCGTAGCCAAGATACGTTTAGGAGGAATCATAGGAACCGGAAACCGACTTCGACTTGGAAGTGGAGGAAAATTGTCGTGACAAGGCATCAGCCCTTACATTCTTAGTACCAGGTAAGAATGAGACAATGCAATTAAAGCTCAACAAGAAAAGAGCCCATCGCTCCCTTCTGGGAGAGAGTCGCTTAGCCTCAGACAAGAATGTAAGATTCTTATGGTCAGTAAGAATAATAACAGGCACAGTGGTACCTTCAAGGAGATGTCTCCATTCTTTCAGGGCTAAAATAATCGCCAACAGCTCTGTCACCAATCTCATAAAATGCACTCAGCAGGTGACAATTTCTTGGAAAAGTAGCCACACTGATGCATAGCGTTCTCAGAGTTAGGACGTTGAGACAGAAGGGCGCCAACTCCCGTCCCAGAAGCATCAACTTCTAGGATAAAAGGCAACGTAGGATCAGGATGTGCCAGCACAGGAGCAGAAACAAAGGCAGCCTTGAGAGTCTCAAAGGCCTTAATGGACTTCGGAGACCAATTCTGTGGGTTACCGTCCTTTTTGGTCATATCAGTCAGAGGTTTGACCAGAGACGAGAAGTTACAAATAAACTTCCGATAGTAGTTGGCAAAGCCCAGGAAATGCTGCAGAGGACGTAAGCCCACGGGTCGAGGCCACTGTAGGACTGCCGACAGTTTCTCTGGGTCCATCGAAAAACCAGCAGTGGAAATGACATAGCCCAGGAATGTAACCTGTTCACAAAGGAACTTGCACTTCTCCAGTTTACAATAGAGATTGTTCTCTCTTAGTTTCTGAAGTACACGACAGAAATCTGTGTGGTGGCTCTCCAGGGACTTGGAAAATATGAGGATATCATCGAGATAAACCACCACACACACACAATTGCAACAAATTTCGGAGGACATCGTTAATAAATTCCTGGAAAACTGCTCTGGTATTAAACGCAGTTTTCCACTCATCGCCCTCCTTAATGCGCACGAGATTGTATGCCCCTCTCAGGTCAAGCTTTGTGAAAACCGTTGCTCCCTTGAGGCGGTCAAATAACTCCGTAATCAATGGAATCAGGTAGGCATTCTTAATCGTGACACGATTGAGACCCCTATAATCTATACAAGGTCTCAGTTCACCGCTCTTATTTTTCACAAAGCGGAAACCAGCACCAGCAGGAGACGAGGACTTGCGGCTGAAACCTTGAAAAAGTGCTTCAGCAACATACTCCTCCATGACCTTATCCTCCAAGACCGACAAAGGGAAAACCCGGCCATGAGGGGGTATGGCACCAGGTTGAAGGTCAATTGCGCAATCATAAGGCCGGTGTGGAGGCAAACTACCAGCTTGACCTTTATCAAAAACATCACCAAAATCACGGTACTCCTCCGGCAAGGAGGGGAGTGAAGCAGTGCACAGGACCTTGGATACCTTCAGGAAGCATGTTTCAATGCATTGTGGTGACTAGGAGAGAACCTCAGCACGGAGCCAATCAAAAGAGGGGTTGTGCCTCTGTAAGGAAGGATAACCAATAATCAGTGGAAATCCGGGTGAGGAAATAACTTGGAATTGGATTATCTCGTGGTGAAGGGCCCCCACGGCCATGGACAACGGAACCGTCTCATGAGTCACATGGGCAGGCTGTAAAGGTCTCCCGTCAAGAGCCTCAATGGCAAGTGGAGTGTCACGCAGCTGCAGCGGAATCGAGTGCTGCGAAACAAATGCAGCATCAATGAACAGGCCTGCCGCCCCAGAGTCGATTAGAGCCTGTATGTCGATGGACGACTCAGCCCAAGAAAGGGTGACCAAAACCAGGGGCTTATCCTTCTGGATAACCGGGGACGAAACAACGGCACCTAAGGTCTGTCCATGACAGGACCTCAAGGTTCAGGTGTTCCCTGGACGGGTAGGACAAGACTTCAAAAAGTGACCTGCCTGGCCACAAAGGCATAATCTCTCCCTCCTCCTAAAGGCTCTCTCATCCGCAGAGACACGTGAAGCCCAGGTGCATGGGTTCATCTTCACTGACTAACTCGGTACCAGGAGGCATGGGAGGTGAGGGAAGCATGGGTGGGACTACAAAGCTCAGAGGCAAACGTACAGGAGGCTTCCGCAAGTGCTCCTTAAGAGAAAGTCTTTCTCTGAGTCTGGAGTCAATGAGGATGGCAAACGAGATCAAGCTCTCCAGCTCAGTGGGTATATCTCGGGCTGCTATCTCATCCTTGATGGAATCCGAGAGACCATGAGAAAAAGCAGCCACGAGGGCCTCATTGTTCCAAGCAACCTCTGCTGCCAGAGTACGGAATTCAATGGCGTAGTCGGCAACAGTTCTCGTCCTCTGATGGACATGAGGCACTTGGCAGCAGAAGCGGAGCATGTGGGAACATCAAAAACCCTTTTAAAGGAGGCCACAAACTGAGGGTAACTCAAAACAGGTTTTTGCGTCTCCCATAGAGGGTTAGCCCAGGCCAAGGCTCTCTCAGAAAGCAAAGATATCACAAAACCTACTTTGCTTCTGTCCACGGGAAATGCCTGGGGCAGCATTTCGAAGTATATCTCAACCTGATTGAGAAACCCTCTGCATTGAACTGGATCGCCCCCAAATCGCTGGGGAAGCGGAGCAGAACCAGACATACCTCTTATAGAGGTAATACTTGAGGTGGGTGCCTGCACATAGACTGGCGCAGCAGCAGGGACAGCCTGCGACTCAAGTTGTACCAGAGCAGCCACCTTGGGGGATTCCAGGTGAGCCGTGCGATTCAGGAGCATTTGTAACGCCAAGGCAAACTGATCCATGCGGTGATCTTGCTCATCCAATCTGGAAAAAATATTAACAAGTGGATTGACTGTATCTTCTGAATTCATGGCCTTCGCGTAGACAGAAACCATGAAACAGACTGAGACAGTAGTATAATCAAATCACACTTGTTTATTAATAAAAATAAAAAAGGTAAATAGAAAAAAAAAAGTATAGTCAAGCATAGCCAGAGTCCTGTAGCCAGATCGGGTAGTCAGCCAGTCCAAAGTTCATAAACCAGATCGGGTAATCAGCCAGGCCGGAAGTCAGGGATCCAAGGAGAGCAACCGCAAGCAGGATAAGAAGCCAGGTGGGATGTCAGCAAGCTAGTCTTGAAACAAACAGCAGGAGATGGTTCCCTGTGATGTGACCACACGAAGGCAAATTAAAAAGTGAGCAGGAAGACTTTAAATAGGCAGGTCAGGCGAGCATCATCGGGAACAGCTGGTAACTGTGGAAAGAGAAAAGAGCTGGCAATTAGCCGACAGCTGAGCGGCCAGCCCAGAGGAGGAAGGGCTAAGCCAGCCCTGACAGTAGGGTCCAGTGCCCAGAGGCCGCATTACAGGCAAAACCTTGCAGGATCTTGTGTCTTCTTTGTGAGGCTCGGGTACCATTTATCTAAGCATATAGAGCCTGTGTCAAATGGATCCGATCAGTCAATTCCTTGATTAATTTAAGAACCGTTTGTGGAACTAGAGACCTGGAGCTCAGGGAGCTCAAACAACTGCCATCCACCTTGCAGACACTTGTAAAAAACGGAAGTACTTCCTGTATGGGAGGGGTTATATAGGGGATCACTTCCTGTCTAAAGACCTTTGGTCTACCAGTGTCCATTCACTTAATGATGAAGTATAACCCAGTAGGTGATGAATATTAGCCTAACTCTGTGTCCCATGATGTATGAAAAAGAAAGATAATAAAATATTTACAAAAACGTGAGGGATGTACTCACTTTTGTGAGATAATGTAGGCTACTATAAATCTTTATATTTATTAAACTCCATTTAACTTTCAAAAATAATACACAAATGTCTGCTTGGCCTTATTTTCAAATGCAGCCTTTGGTACATCTAATGAGGGGTATATTAAGTCAATATGAATTTTAACCCTTCAAATTCTTCCCTTGCATAGCTAGATGAAGGCAGACACAATAGACATGAGACTTTCAAATCAATGGATTGTGACCACTGAGCAGTAATACACACACAGAACAAGCAAAAAGTATAAAACCCAGCAATGATGTACTTTTGGACATATATCAGTTGGATTTACCTGGCTTTGTGGTACTTCATAATCTGCTCCCCAATATAAGGTCATTCCAAGGGAATAAATGTGAATCTGCAAGAAAACAAAGACAACCACATTATTTTACATGCAAGTCTTTTGGACAGAGTTTTCATATTTACCACTTCATGATTCTGTAAAAGTTAAAAATAGCTACTTTTTCTGTGTGCATAATGTTTATTGAATTAATAATATTAATACCACACACTGTGAGGGGGTTCGCTCGGTAGCGGGTGTGTGTGACCCCCTGGATGGGTTCACAACACAAAGTCAGGCACAGCAGACAGCGGTGTAGGTGCAAAAAACAAAAGATCCGGTTTATTTAGGCTACATGCAGTGATACATATAACAGCCAAACAAAATAAAACAAGAAAATAAATCCTGGTCAGCTTGACCTCTAACTACACACGTAGACTCCCTGTCTAACAACTGGGTGCAGCCTTGTGCTGCCCCAGTCCCTGTCTCTATTGTAGGGGTTTGCCACACAGGCGTTAACTCACCGCACAGAACAGATCTCAGACTCCCCAGTCTATACACACAAAACTGGTTCCAGGATGGAGCATCTCCCTATGCATGCTGGGGTTTTTTGTAGAGGTCTTAATGAGCCCACTTACTTCAGCTGGGCTCATTAACTCTTCCCCTCTAATTGTAAAAGTCTGCATAAAGCCTGAATCTAGGACACACATATTTCCCATCCTGAATACAACCAGGTGATTTTACCTGCGTGCTGCCACAACACTCATACAAATAGGACACTTAGGCCAGCCATAGACGATCAGCAGAGAACAGCTGAGATTCAAACCATGTATGGGCAGGCTGATTGTAGCCAAGTTGATCAATTGATCAACTTGGCTACACAACCTGTCAGATTTTTCATGCGATTATTGCCAGTGGCTATAGCTGCTAGCAATCACTGTGTTGTCCCGGCAGGGACGGTCCCCCCCCCCCCCCCGCTGGGAAAACACAATAGCTCAACAGGAGGGATTCCCCCATCAACCCATGGTTGCAGTAAACAAAATTGCACCATCTATGGCCAGCTCAAGGAACAAGTGAAGGGACTATCTTTTAGATCCAAATCCTTCCGTGCCACTTTCCTCCTTATGGCCCATACGTACGGTCAGAAAATCATTAGAAAAATACTACTGTCAAATCGATCATACGATATTCTAAACGTTAGTACGCAGCTTTCGAGAGTTGATCAATTCATGTGAAATTATACCAGATTGATCAATTTTCTTTTAGTCGGTACAATTACCGTTTGAAAATACAATACAAATAAACTACAAATACACTACAACACATTACATCACTTCCGATATGAGACTAGTATGCAAATAAAAAATAAAAAAACGGGATGATAATTTGTCCCATAATCTCATTGTGTGTAGCGGGCATTAGTTGCTCCTCTTTTAGGTCTGATGTATAGTTTTTTTACTACAAGACAATATGCGTTTGGGGCTGCTCACATTAGGACAAGCTGTTGCGTCTGTGCAGCCACTGCATCCTAATAAACTTGAATAGGATTCCTCTTGCATGCAACAAATAAGAACAGTGAAATCAAGTGCAGTGGATGTCAAACATTTATTATGGAAAATTATAAAATAGCAACTCACATAGAAACAGCTAAAATATGCTTATTGAAGACTTAGGCCTGGTTTACATCTATGCAGTTTGCATATTCCAGGTGCATTTTGGCCCATTCCATAAAATGCAGAGATGTGAACATGACCCATAGGAAACCATGTTAAATGGACTGTAGTATGTTTCTGTAAAACTGAAAATGCATTAAAAAAATGCATAGGTGTGAACCGTGCCCTAATGGCTACTCTTCACCGGGGAAGCATTTAGAGAAAGGTGGAGGCCTGGGAGATACTTCACCTGCACCGATTATTGTCTGCAGGTAATGTCTCAATCTGACCCTGAGCTATATTATGCAGGCCATACATGGGTCGAATTTGGAACAAATTTTGTTTTAAAAAAAAAAATCTGAAATTTTGTGTTTTTGATCTGATGGTTTCACCACTGGATTTAGAAATTCGACCAATCAAGCCTTCAATTCCACCTCATGTTGCTACAGAAAAGAATTTGTGGCCGGAAATCTTTTCTTTCTGGGACTTTTATCTTGTGCTCATGCACATTTCTTTTCAATTATATTTCTCTATTACGATTCTCTCATCATTGATTAGAAAATAGTTTGTTATTCAAAAAATTCCCAACATGCCCGATTACACAAATTCGTAGGCCACACGAAAATCGGCCGTTGCTGCGGCCCAGTAATGGCGAGAAATTCGAAATAAAATTCTTAGGAAAGATTTTCGAAAGAAAATTCTTTCGGAATTCGACCCATGTTTGGTCGGCCTTAAGCATACGGCTGTGTGCATACGCACCTGTTCAAATTTTTCTGGAGAGTGACCCTCCAGAGATCCTCCATCCCTGGAGAGTGACCAGAAAGCGGAATATTTATTTCAATGTCTTCATTTAGGCATCTTGGAGATAGGGAGTTCAAAATGAAGAGCCAGTAAGTTTTTATTTCCCAGAACCTCTTGAATCACTCTCCAGTGAAGAGTTTATGTGAAATGGAATCAAAAGCCCACACACACACACAGGCCTTCGAATGATTTGTCGTGAAATTCGACAAAGTGTCTGGGAACACTGTGCTTTGTGTTCCTTCCTCAGAGTAAATATATTAGGCTTGACAGAGACAGGTTGCTTTGAAACCTGTAGCTATACCTCCCTTAACATCCCTTGACATGGGACGTCATTTCCAGCTTGCTTGCATTCCACGGACTCTCTGGCCTACCACATAGACACTGTTTACAGCCTTGCCCACAGCAGTGATTGCGGGCTCCCGACATAGATGTTACTGCACAGCGGACCCACCATTACCTATGACACCCACTGTTCATCTCTTATTGAATGAGCCGTCATTTTTTTGCTGCACTTAGGTTGGCACCACCCTGGTCAGCTACCAGATCTGTGGGCTGTTATGGGCTGGATCCTAGTGCTTTACCTTGTGGAGATCCCCATCCATGTTGATAAGCATATTTTAACGGTTTCTATGCGAGTTGCCATTTGCCATTTTCCATAATAAATGGTTGACATGCACTACTTAGATTTTGTGCTCTGCTGTTCTTATTTGCCATTGGAGATATTTCTTCCGTCTCCAAGAGGTCCTGCATGAAGGTGTTTTTTTCAGTCAGCAAGAGCTGACCCCTACTGTGCCATAAGGACTTATCTTGATGGACTGTTTAAGGACTTTGCTGAGTTACCATATATAGGAATAGGCAAATAAAATCCAGTAGTTAGACTACTTGTGATATATTCCTATTTCCTATTCCTGCATGCAGGACCTGCTGGCTAGTGACAATGAAAAAAAAAAAAACAGCCTCAGAACCCATTTAACCACTTCAATACAGGGCACTTTCACCCCCTTCCTTCCCAGCCCAATTTTCAGCTTTCAGCGCTCTAGCGCTTTCAGTGACAATTGTGCGGTCATGCTACACTGTACCCAAATGAAATTGTTATCATTTTGTTCGCACAAATAGAGCTTTATTTTGGTGTTATTTATTCACGACTCTGTTTTTTTTTTTTTTGCGATATAAGCGCAAAAAAAGCGGAAATTTGGGAAAAAAACAATATTTTCTTTTTTCTATTTGAAAAGAAATCCAATAAAATCAAATTTTGTCATAAATTTAAGCCAAAATGTATTCTGCTACATGTTTTTGGTAAAAAAAATTCCGTTAAGTGTATAATAATTGGTTTGTGTGATCACGGACATATGTACGCAAATGATCATGTACATATGTGTGCAGGTGATCACGTACATATGTGTGCAGATAATCATTGGGACATGTGATTTTAGTGGGACATATGTGGGGGACATGTTTTTATTATTAGGGACATGTGTTTTTATTATTTGGGGACATGTATGTTTTGGGGACATGTGTGTTTTGGGGACATATGTGGGGACTGTGTTTTCACTGTGTGGTGTGTTGTGTGTTTACACTACACTGATGATCAGTGAGTAAAAAGCTGTGAAAAGCAGCCCATACTCACTGATCATCAGCCGGCTGCAGCGTTCTGCTCTCCTCTTCTCAGCGGTGACTTCCGTGTGAGGAGAGGAGAGCCGATTGCCTAGCAACCGGCTGTTTGTTTACATCACATGACGGCCGTGATTGGACACGGCCGTCATGTGATCAGGAGGGCCAATCACAGAGCCCTCCTGCCGATCTGAGATGTGCCGTGTCCGGGTGACACGAGCACATCGGGATCGCGCCGCTGCGCTGGCGCGCGCGCGCGCGATCCCGCTGCTCCTGAATGACGTTCCTGAACGTCCTATCAGGAGCAGGCGGCTCCCACCCGGCCGTATATATACATTGGCCGGGTGGGAAGTGGTTAAAGAAAGCCTTAGGCAAAGCCAGCAGCCGCGGCTGCCTAAATACAATACATTTTCTCCTTCTCTTGGGTGCGTCCAACTACACCCAATGTCAATTTCTGCTTACAGCCAGTCCAATAGCCAAAGGGTCGTAATCATAAAAAAATAAAAATAAAATAAAAAAATTGGAAGGATAACTTTCATGTGTGCACTGCCACCAGCACCTTTCCAGAATAGCAGTGAGTGCATCTATTTAAAGTTAAAGGCTTTGCGAACCTACTTGTATAAGTCTATGCCAGCCCCTCTATTAGAGGCTGGCATAGCATGAAAAATGAGCGCTGTGTAAATACCGATTTGCAGCTGTCTTCAGGCCGGTCACTTGACTCATGGTGCTTTACAGCTCCAATGGATGTCTTTTGCGGGAGGGGACAAGATCTCCCTCTGACGTCAGCTGGGGAGATCACGTGGGCGCTCGGCTCATAGCAGCCTCCCCAGCACCCCCTAATTACTTACCTGAGCCCCATCTCTCTCCAGCGATGTCCACGAGTGTCTTAGCTATCCAGGACTCTCCTCCTGATTGACTAAGACAGCAGCACTCGTCATTGGCTCCTGCGGCTGTCAAAATCAGTTAGCCAATCAACGGTAAGAAAGGGCAGGGCCAGGTCGGGGCTCCATGTCTGAATGGACACGCTGAGCTGCAGCTCGGCACGGGTGCCACCATAGAAAGCTGCTTGCTGTGAGGGCACTTGACAAAAGGGAGGAGCCAGGAGCAGCAAAGAGGGGGCCGAGAAAGAGGATTTGGGCTGCTCTGTGCAAAACAAACTGCACAGAGGAGGTAAGTATACCATGTTTGTTATTTTTATTTTTTTTCTCTTAAACAAGACTTTACAATCACTTTAAAGTGTAACTCCACTTGTTGAGCAAATAACATTCCCCTCTGGGTGATCTATGTACAGTGCAAGGATTATAACAACCTTTGTTGCAGATTCCTACTTTTTGTTGTTCTGAAGTAATCCATGTGCGTTTCTCTGTGCCCCTGTAACTAGTGGGTCTAATGGGAGTGGTTTCATAATTAACTGTTAGGTGTGCAGCTGCAGGTCACCAATGAGCACAGCACAGCTCAATGCTGTAGCCAATCACCAGCGACTCTAGTGATCAAATGACTAGCTACTAATTGCTTTTAATCGTTGCCATTAGTGATTTGTAGCAGGGACTTTCCATCAGCCTTACCCTAAAGAATAATTTTAGGTAACCATATAATCTCATACCACAAACTTTGAATTAAGTTTTCAGTAAGGAGCATCTGGTGGTAAACAAGTCCAGGGTCATTTCATTACTCATACAAGCACTTTGGACAATAAAGTGGCAACTGATTCTTATCCTGAAACTACCGGTACTATAATGTGTGAAGTCAGCCTCTGCATCATCAAGCAGAGAACTAGGAATCCTCTCATCTTCCAGGAATGTTAATCTCATGTGTTATCCTACTCAGTGTTTGTGCAACTGAAGGTCCAGCCTAACTAGCAGATTTCAGCTTCCTGTACTCAACTTGCCAAAAGTCTCAATTACATTGACGTAACGTATGTTCTTGGATCAGGAAAGCACTATAAGAAAACCCACAGAGAACATGTGAACGTCACATACATTATGGCATAAAATAACCTGAAAATATGGTCACTCATTTCCAAGTAGCAAGCACAAACATTTTACAGACGTCTAAATCATACCAACAATATTCCACTTCCTTTAAAAAAAAAAAAAAAAGTTCTCACACAGACAAAGCATAAAAAGGTTACCATCTTCACTGTCATTGTGCCACATGCTCATCAATGCAGTCACCATAGAAATAAAAGATTCTGCACTGCATCCCACGAACGCAGCCAACCAGTCCAGAGATTGTAGTTCATCAGGCCAGCCTCTTCCGTTTGAGTGTGGTGTTTGGGCACACAAACTGCCAAGACATAAACTGCACGCCAGGTATTCCCAATCCCCATCTACCAACCCACTACTACCTTTTTGTCTCAGAGAAGGAAAGATGGAGGAAGCTGCACAACAGAACCTTATGGTCTGAGGAAGAACACTACTTCAGAAGAGCATATCATAGCTTCCTGGAAGCTGAACTGAAATAAGCAGAACCTTCAAGTGTTCGACCTCATGCACACATAGGATGTTTTTTTGTTTTTTTTTTAACTATAAAAAAAAAAAAAAAAAAAATGTAAAAAAAACATGACGCTTGTAAGGCTCCACTGTACACTAACTGCTCCTAAACTTGAGTTTAGGAGCTTTTGCTGTTTTTTTTGCCAAAGCTCCTAAACTGTCTATGTACACATAAGGCTTTTAGGATTGTTTAGGAGCTGCTGTGGTTAAGGGAGGTTCAACCTCTCCGGAACACAGAAGAATCGCGTTAAGGACAGGAACGTTTTGACCACCAGCCGTTTTGCGGTTACCCTGCATCCAGAAGTCAAAGTAGTTCAAGTGTACATGGCATCTACTTTTACAAGCTTTAACCACTCAAGCCCCGGACCATTTGGCTGGCAAAAAACAAGAGCATTTTTTGCAATTTGGCACTGCAACGCTTTAACTTAATAAGC
This sequence comes from Lithobates pipiens, assembly GCF_037356315.1. Taxonomy (NCBI): domain Eukaryota; kingdom Metazoa; phylum Chordata; class Amphibia; order Anura; family Ranidae; genus Lithobates; species Lithobates pipiens. The sequence goes on from NW_027507718.1 coordinate 236,257,861, forward strand.
GTTTGATTGGTTTGCGCAAAAGTTAAAGCGTCTACAAAAGCGATCAGCGATTTTTATCGTGACTGCGACATTATGGCAGACAGATTGGACACTTTTGGCACTATTTTGGGACCATTCACATTTATACAGGGATCAGTGCGAATAAAATGCATTGATTACAGTGTAAATGTGACTGGCAGTGAAGGGGTTAACCACTAGGGGTCGTTGTAGGGTTTAAGTGTGTCCTAGGGAGCGATTATAACTGGGGGTGGGGGGCGGGTGGGCTGTGTGTGATATGACACTGATCACCGCTTTAGATTACAGGGAGCTGTGATCAGTGTCCTGTCACTAGGCAAAACGGGGGGGGGGGGGGGGATGCTAGTTTACATCAGCATTTCCCTGTTCTTGTTTCCATGAGACGATCGAGGGTATCCTCGCGGACATCAAGTCCGTGGGATCCGCAATCACACTCACGGAGGTTGCGATGGGCGGGCACGCCCACAAGCCGCTTCTTAAAAGGGCAACGTACAGGTACATTAATCTGCCTGTACATGCCCTTCTGCCGACATATCGGCGTGAGCCGATCGGCAAGCGGTTAAGGAGCTTTTACATGCGTCAAGCTCTTGGACGTTAATTCATTTTGTTGGCCACAATAAATCATTTCTTTTGGTCATTGAAATTAATGCTCAAGCACGAATGTTTAACAGGATATTGGAAAACTGGATAACGTGCAGAGAAGGGCAACCAAACTGATAAGAGTTATGGAGTAGATTAGGTATGAGGAAAGATTAAAGCAACTGAATCTATTCTCTATTAAGAAGAGATAAAGGGAGGATATGATCAACATGCATAAATTCATAGGTGGTCCATATAGTGAACTTGGTGTAGACTTATTCACTTCTAGGTCATTACAAAAAGACAAGCGGGCACACTTAACAGCTGAAGAAAAAGATATTTAGCCTCCCCATACAGAAATGCTTCTTTACAGTAAGCTGTGAAAATGGCTCGCTCAAGAACTACTTCTGGCCAGCTCAGTGGATTGTTTAAAAAAAGGACTGGATGCATTCCTAAATATACAAAATATAAACGGGATATTAACAGTTATAGTTAATAACACCAGGGATATTTGAGCCGGGGAATATCCGATTACCTCCTGGGGGACCAGGAAGGAATTTTATACTCTCGAATTTTCCCTCTCTGCAGCAAACTGGACTATGCTTGGTAGGGTTTTTTTTTTGTTTACTTTTGGAAGGGTTGTGTACATGGAGGATTTTAACAGATTTCACTGGCAAAAGGAAGGCCTCATTCACACTGGAACCCATGCATTTAGCTTTACTAAGCACAAGTTTAGTCAAGTCACCTACGGAAAGTATAAACAACTTTTGCTCAATGCTTAGTTTGAATGGCAGCACTGAAAAATCTGAACACATATAAACGCAGGTCAGACACTGCCAATGTGAATGAGGCCTAAATCAGAACCTCTGATTTTGTATATCTCTCTGCCTCCCCCAGGTCTATTTTCTTTTTTTATTTAATACAGTATACTTACCTTTCATTCTGCAGTCTTCATGGCCAGTCTGGTGACATCACAGTCCATTTTCATTGTTGGCCTCAGGGGATGACCCTTCCTCCTGGACTGAGTTGTGTGCATGTGATGACATGTGAGCGCCACATAGTAAAAAGAGTACTGGGAGCCCAGGTTGTCCGAGGACAAACCCCCCAAAAAGATGTTGCATCATTGCCAGCCTAGGCTCAGAGAAAGTGGCTTGGCTGATGATGGCCATCATTCATTGTGGAATATAAACAACGCTGAATGTCTGGAGTGGGCAGACTGCAGGGAACAGCACCAGTGAGGTGGTGAGTATTGCATTCATAGCTGATATTTTACCAAATGCTGAGCAATGGCTATCATTTGAAATTTGTCTATTTTAAGGTAAAGGTGGTCTTTAAATCACAGGATAGGACGGTCAATAAAAATGAAGACAGTCTTAAATTTTAGCCTAAAAGCAACTACATTTTGATGAAAGAACTGCAAGGCAAAAACAAATGAGATCCTTGCACACATTTTTCTTTTGAATTATATCTCCATAGAAAAGAACACAACGGATGGACAATATTGACATCACTTCTGCACAGAACAAGATTTAGGCCAGATTAACACTTCTGCAGTAGATTAGTACAAGCATGTTAACGTGTATTATGTCACCTGTTAAAGTGCATTGCGGTAAGGCAATCCAATCTCTGACAGATTACTTGTCAGTGTGGCAGCCCTTTATAGTGATAAGTTAATAGAGAAGTATAGGGGTGAGAGAGTAAAGGCAAGCCTCAACACAATCATAATGGATAAAACAATAAAAAAAATTTTTTTTATAAAATGCTTTTGGAGTAAAAATCTATATAAAAGATAGTTTTCTATTTAAGGTACATTCATAATTTTGTTTATTCAGCATGGAATGGAGCTTAGTTACGTAGCATGAGGCTGTATATTCTGCAATATTTACATTTTTTGTAAACTCATTCAATGAATCCAAGCTCTGCAAGCTGAGATAACATGCATTGCATTAATACATTCACAGAATTTCACAGTAACCATGAGATAAAACAGTTCAGGAATATTCCTTTATCCCATTGTTTTGCAAATCTATGTACACCACAAACTGTATGACTGTTTGAAGAGAAATGTATCTGTACCAGGTTCTGTGTGTGAGGAGGAAGAGTAAGCAGAAAAAAAATGAAAGTGAAACCTTCTAAGCAGCTTATAAACCTTGTGATCTTTCTGTACATCACTTGAAGTGCTTTATTCCTCCCTTGAGAGGCAAAATGGCAGCAGGCTGTAAAAGAGACACACAGTTTAGGAATAATTTTAATGAAGTTCCTCTACCTATGGGTAAAGCAGGTATGTGTGAAAATGCAAGCAATGCAACAAAGAGATGCACGTTTGAAGTTTTTTTTTTTATGTGGACCCAGCTGATATATCCAGTGTAAAGTGGTTGTAAACTCACCACTCACCTAGTATAAACTAATGACACCGTATTAATGCTTATATACATGCAAGCCTCCTGCATGAATCCCTACCTTGCAAAGGTAACCCCCTTCAGCTGTAGGTGCCCCGTAAAACTCTGGAATCGGTGTGTGGGTCTCTTTGCCAAGGCTTGGTGGGCAGGGTCATGATGTCATAAGACTCCTGCCCACCTCTACACTCTCCTATTCCTGAGTTTTGAGTAACATCCAGTGAAAAATCAGGAAAGGCATTACATGACTTCAGCATGCCCAATCATGCGGAGGTGTGGAGCAGCCAATCCTGGGAGAGCTAGAGAAGAAAGGAGGAGGGATATGAAGTTGGAATCGTAACACTTGCTCTCATGCTGTGCATGAGATAAAGAAATCAGATGTCAGTCACAGCAGTGGGGGGGATGTGGTGACACAAACTTATCTGTGTGTCCTTTTTTATCTTACTAAAAAAAACAGGATCGCTCAGAGCTGGATTAACTATTTGTGGCAAGACTGGGCACAGATGAACTGACATGCTCTACTGTACCAGATAGAAGTCTTAATTAAAAAAAAATTTTTTCAGGTTTACATCCACTAAGTTCTTTTGTTTGTTTTTTCAAAGATATTTTGTTTATGCACTTCAGTTACTAAACATTGATGTTTAACCACTTGCCTACTGGGCACTTAAACCCCCCTCCTGCACCAGACCAATTTTCAGCTTTCAGTGCTTTCACACTTTGAATGACAATTACTCAGTCATGCAACACTGTACCCAAATGAATTTTTTGTCCTTTTTCTCCACAAATAGAGCTTTCTTTTGGTGGTATTTGATCACCTCTGGGGTTTTTATTTTTTGCGCTATAAATGAAAAAAAAAAACGAATTTGGCCACTATTTATACTGCTACATATCTTTAGTATAATGAACCCAAATTTGTGGATATTATTTGGTCTTTGTGAAAGTTAGAGAGTCTACAAGCTGTGGTGCGAATCATACAAAATTGATTACATCTGATGTACTGGTGATCTCAATTCTTGTGACCCGACCAAGCCAGGAAAGTACAAATACCCCCCAAATGACCCCTTTTTTGAAAGCAGACATTCCAAGGTATTTAGTAAGAGGAATGGTGAGCTTTTTGATGTAATTTTTTCCCACAATTCTTTGCAAAATGAAGATTTTTTTTTTTTTTTCACAAAATTGTCATTGTAATAGGTTATTTCTCTCACATGGTATGTGTATACCACAAATGACACCCCAAAATAAATTCTGCTACTCCTGAGTATTATGATACCACATGCGTGGGACTTTTCCACAGCCTGGCCGCTTAGAGAGGCCCAACATGCAGGGAGCGCCATCATGTGTTCTAGGAGCATAAATTACACATCTAAATTGTTGAATACCTCTTACAATTTTGAAGGCCCTGGAGCATCAGGACAATGACACGTGGCACTGATGTGGCACTGACAGATGCCATGTGGTACTGATGACAGATGGCACTAATACGTGGCACTGATGAGAGATGGCACTAATACGTGGTACTGATGACAGGTGGCACTGGGGACAGGTGACAGTATTTTTTACGTTTTTTGTGGAACTTATGGCCGCTGCAGCCGTTCATCTCTCCCTCCTCACACGCTGTCTCTGTGTGAAGAGGGAGAGCGGCGCTGAGAGATGAGCTCATATGTTTACATATGAGATCATCTCTCAATGGACACGCCGATCGCGCTGTAAACGGCCGCTGTGACTGGCCATTTACAGCGATCCAAGGGACACAGCCAGCACAGAACTTCCCCGATATTCGCCCTCAGGAGCGTGCATTGCGGAAGTAAACAGGAGGATGTCCAGGGACGCCCTCCCGGCAGGTAGCGTCTGCGCTGTAGCCATCTTTCAGCTATAGTGCGGGTGCAAATTGGTTAAGAAAATACAAGAATATGCAATGTAATGTTATTGTTTTAATTAAATAAAAGAATTTGAGAAGTTCTCCAACTATTAACCTAAAATCGGTTCTGATATCGCTGTTTTACTAACCTGACCGCTTATTATCCTAAATAGGAAACCTTAATTTTGTTTGTAGTTAGAATCTATAATCTTTGCAAACAAAACTGAGTCCTTACATTTAACCACTTCCCGACCGCCGCACGACGATGTACGTCGACAGAATGGCACGGGCAGGCATATGGGCGTACCTGTACGTCCCTGCCTTCCCGCGGGTGGGGGGCCCGATCGGGCCCCCCCCCGGTGCCAGCGGCGGTCGGTATCCGTGCAGGAGCGATCCGGGATGAGGGGGCGGCCATTCATTCATGGCCACCCCCTCGCGATCGCTCCTGACGAATGGGAGTGAAGCATTGCATCACTTCCTCTCCTGTAATGTAAACACAGGAGAGGAAGTGATGTAATCTCTCCTCCGTGTCGGTATTTTTTGTTCCGGCACCGAGGATCGGTGAGTTGCACCAACACGACACTTCACAGTAGAACATGCCAGGCACACTCACACCCCCCCCCCTTTACCCCCCGATCACCCCCCCAATTACCCCTGCCCCCCCAGTCACAGTGACACCAATGTTTTTTTTTTATTTTTATTTTTTCGCATTGGTGTCATTTGTGACTGTAATAACTGTTAGGGCAGTTAGGGTTAGCCCCCTTTAGTTCTAATGTACCCCCCTAACCCCCCCCAATAAAGGTTTAACCCCGTGATCACCCCCCGTCGCCAGTGTCACTAAGGCTGGGTTCACATTGCAGCGGTTTATGAGAACGGATGTGATTCGCACCGCACTGCAGTGCAAATCACATCCGATCTCTGCGATTCGAGTTCAGCCATTCGCGCACCCGCCGCAAATTCGCACGGGACCCTTTTTTTGGTCCGCAGCAGATTTGGATCGCATGGGTGTTCACACCATGCGATCCGAGTTTGCAGATCGCACTGCGATATGCGAACTGATCTGGGGGTGTCAGTAACATTTCACTGACACTCCCAGCAGTTCGCATAGGGCAGTGTGAACTGCCGCCGGGAGGCATACAATGCGGGAACCCGCCGCGGATTCGTGGCGTTCCCGCATCACTCCAGTGTGAACCCAGCCTAATAAGCGATCGTTTTTCTGATCGCTGTATTAGTGTCACAGGTGACGCTAGTTAGGCAGGTAGGTATTTAGGTTCGCCGCAGCTTTTTATAGCGCCAGGGACCCCCATATACTACCGCATAAAGCCCCCTGATTGCCCCCTAGTTAACCCTTTCACCAGTGATCACCATATAACTGTTACAGGTGACGCTGGTTGGTTAGTTATTTTTTTTATAGTTTCAGGGCACCCGCCATTTATTACCTAATAAAGGTTTAACCCCCTGATCACCCGGCGGGTGTCATTTGTGACTGTAATAACTGTTAGGGCAGTTAGGGTTAGCCCCCTTTAGTTCTAAGGTACCCCCCTAACCCCCCCATAAAGGTTTAACCCCGTGATCACCCCCCCGTCGCCAGTGTCACTAAGGCTGGGTTCACATTGCAGCGGTTTATGAGAACGGATGTGATTCGCACCGCACTGCAGTGCAAATCACATCCGATCTCTGTGCGATTCGAGTTCAGCCATACAGATAGTATGGCTGAATTCGCGCTGCACCCGCCGCACCCGCCGCAAACTCGCACGGGACCCTTTTTTTTGGTCCGCAGCAGAATCGGATCGCATGGGTGTTCACACCATGCGATCCGAGTTTGCAGATCGCACTGCGATATGCGAACTGATCTGGGGGTGTCATTAACATTTCACTGACACTCCCAGCAGTTCGCATAGGGCAGTGTGAACTGCCGCCGGGAGGCATGCGATGCGGGAACCCGCCGCGGATTCGTGGCGTTCCCGCATCGCTCCAGTGTGAACCCAGCCTAATAAGCGATCGTTTTTCTGATCGCTGTATTAGTGTCACAGGTGACGCTAGTTAGGCAGGTAGGTATTTAGGTTCGCCGCAGCTTTTTATAGCGCCAGGGACCCCCATATACTACCGCATAAAGCCCCCTGATTGCCCCCTAGTTAACCCTTTCACCAGTGATCACCATATAACTGTTACAGGTGACGCTGGTTGGTTAGTTATTTTTTTATAGTTTCAGGGCACCTGCCATTTATTACCTAGTCTCACTAGTGTACCCGTAAATTTAGGGGTGTCTACTTTCCAAAATGGGGTCATTTGGGGGGGGTTTGTGCCATCTTGGCATTTTATGGCCTTCAAAACTGTAACGCCCTTAGAAAGCCTGAAGGCGGTGCTTGGTTTTCGGGGCCCCGTACGCGGCTAGGCTCCCAAAAAGTCCCACATATGTGGTATCCCCATACTCAGGAGAAGCAGCAGAATTTATTTTGGGGTGTCATTTCACATATGCCCATGGCATGCGTGAGCAATATATCATTTAGTGACAACTTTGTGAAAAAAAAAAAAAGTTTGTAATTTTCCCGCAACTTGTGGCAAAATATAAAATATTCCATGGACTCAACATGCCTCTCAGCAAATAGCTTGGGGTGTCTACTTTCTAAAATGGGGTCATTTGTGGGGGTTTTGTGCCATCTTTTTATGGCCTTCAAAACTGTAATAGGTAGTGAGAAGTGAAATCAAAAATTTACGCCCTTAGAAAGCCTGAAGGCGGTGCTTGGTTTTCGGGGCCCCGTACGCGGCTAGACTCCCAAAAAGTACCACATATGTGGTATCCCCGTACTCAGGAGAAGCAGCAGAATTTATTTTGGGGTGTCATTTCACATATGCCCATAGCATGTGTGAGCAATATATCATTTAATGACAACTTTGTGTTAAAAAAAAAAAAAATTTTTTTGTCATTATTCAATCGCTTGAGGCAAAAAAATAAAATATTCAATGGGCTCAACATGCCACTTATCAATTTCCTTAGGGGGTCTACTTTCCAAAATGGGGTCATTTGGGGGGGGGGTTTTGTACTGCCCTGCCATTTTACCACCTCAAGAAATGAGATAGGCAGTCGTAAACTAAAAGCTGCGTAAATTCCAGAAAACGTACCTTAGTTTGTAGATGTGACAACTTTTGCGCAAACCAATAAATATACAGTTATTGACTTTTTTTTACCAAAGACATGTGGCTGAATACATTTTGGCCTAAATGTATGACTAAAATTGAGTTTATTGGATTTTTCTAATAACAAAAAGTAGAAAATATCATTTTTTTTCAAAATTTGCGGTCTTTTTACGTTTATATCGCAAAAAATAAAAATCGCAGAGTCAGTCAAATACCTTTAAAAGAAAGCTCTATTTGTGGGAAGAAAAGGACGCAAATTTCGTTTGGGTACAACATTGCATGACCGCGCAATTACCAGTTAAAGCAGCGCAGTGCCAAAGTGTAAAAAGACCTCTGGTCATTTACCAGCAAAATGGTCCGGTCTGAAAGTGGTTAAAGAACACCTGTCATTTCAGACCCATCATGGCAGCGCCTGTTAGAGGGCATCCACTCACCTGGTGCTGCCACATCCCTCACCTTGCTGTGCCACTGCCGCATCACCAGCCGTCCCATTAAAGTGAATGGGACTGTCGGCGAGTCAACAGTGGGTCAGAGGAGGAGTTGCTGCGGGACAGAGATGACAGTTGCTCTTTAGTTGATTTAAATCAAGTTTTAAATTCAAGTTAACTGAGTGATTTAAATTTAAATCAAATCCACCCTGAACAATATCAAGAGATGAAGAAAAAAAGTACTGATTCTAGCATGAAAGCCAGGTAACTGGTATTTTTAGAAGCAGAAGTCAGCACTTAGCAATGGCTGCCTGCATACAAGTTTTGACTAATGATATCATTATAAAGTTCACCACATGCTTCCAAAGTAAATTACATTTTATGCTAGACCACCAAATATTAATGTGCTTATTCTTAGTTAACCCTACCACATCTTCTATGAAAACAGCTCAATACTTATTATTCATCATGGACTTTATGTTGTACAGATCATACAACTTTATCACAGACTAAAGATCAATGTTAACAAAACAAAGGCTGAACTGACAAACACTCAAAAGGGAGCTAAATCAATTGTTTAAAAATTCATTAGGGAAATCAAATAGAATGCAGCCACACAGAACATAGTACGCTTTTAGGAGAAATCAAATTAGAGTTGTTACAGGGCCTCCTATTTAAATGTAATGAAATATGTCCAATCTAATAAACTGTGATCGTGCAGTGCTCAGAAGGCACAGTAGCCCAATGAAATGATTTTGAGGCTGTTCTGCAGCAGACTGCCTCTGGCAAGCTATGGTTGGCCGAGCAGACATTACTGGCACACCGAATAGGAAAATAAGTCTGCATTCTCCATGATTTCAATATTGACTCATTTGTAGAACAACTGTGCCAAAGTGCATGTTGAAAGAAAGCCCATAGCAATGGGATATTCAAGTTTTAAATTATGTAAGCAACTTTAAAAAAGCTAAAAAGGAAACAAAAAATTACGATTTAGTTAACTAAAATATAAGAAATTGTATACTTTTTATGCAACATGCTAAAGTTTGATTAGAATTTAAAAACTGTGGACATTGGTTCTAACAAGGAGCTTGGCGTTTTTGTTTCTTGTGTGGGTTTTCTAGCTGTGCTCTGGTTTCCTCTTACAGACCAAAGACACGCTGGCTGGTTTAATGTCCTCCTTGCTATTGTGTTTGTGTGTGACAGCTGCCTACGCTAGGACACAAACCTCATGTTGATCATTTCTTTATCAGATCAAAATGAAAAAATACAATTTAGTAGTACGACACTACAACGCAGAATTATAAACTATACATCCATTTTAAAAATTGTTTTTTTTTTTTTAACAGACCCACCCACTTATAGCCAACAGACACAAACATGGAGAGGATAAAAACCTTACACATATATATGACGAAAGAGAAATAAAATGTTTACATACAAACAGTTGCTTTTTTTCAATTATTTCTATAAAATCAATTTTCTGATAGTATAAAGGAGTGCGAGTGATGAAATGCACACTGTCTATGTTTGAGGATACTTTGGGCACATTGGGCAAAGAAGCTGTTTTTGTGCAGGCACTTCATCCTAATAGACTTCAATGAGCTGGCGGTATGTAGTAGGGGTGCTGAAACTAAGCGCAGCATCGATGCATTGCGATTCGGGTCTCCCCGTTGCAGCATCGATTATGGCGGGTGACGTCATCCCGGCTTGCCCCACCCCTCCTGGGAGAGCATTCCGAGTGTACATTATTAGTGTTAAAATAACTTTGTCAATGAATCCTGTGTTACTATACATTCGGTGCCCCACTGTATGTGCTTTTTTTAAAAATCTGCATCTACATACTGCATTTTTCAGAGTGTCCATGCCGCTCATGTGACTGCCCGGCCCACCTCTCTTCTGATCTGATAGCTACAGTCAGCGGTCGGGTCCAAGAATCCCCCATGATGTCAGACTAGAAAGGCGGGCCATGCAGTCACATGAGCGGCGTGGATGCTCAAAAATGCAGTATGTAGATTTTTTTTAAAAAGCACATACAGTGGGACACTTAATGTATTGTAATACAGGATTCATTAAGACAAAGTTATTAACAGCATTAAGTAAGTAGCGTACATATGAGTTTGTACTCTACTTACACACATTCCACTGTGTTAACTCCTAGTGTGCTGGAATATGCAAACAGGGAAGCCTAGGGGAGCTGTCAGTATTGAGCCAATAAAGTGAACCTCACAGGGTTGTTTGTCAGCTGTGGATTCTATCCCTCCTGACCCCCCAGCAGCAGTGTGTTTTCCTCCTATGTGAAGCCTGTACCCTGTAGTACACTTTGTGAGTGAGATTCTTTTTAATTCAAAGCAGAGTTCTACTAGTTTTTTGTTTATCAAAGGTCAGCAGCTACAAAAAGTGCAGCTGCTGACTTTCAATATAAAGACACTCACCTGTCCCAGGATCCAGCAACATGGTTGCCCGAACCCTCCATTCTCTCCCCTGCCTATCCGTGGCATCGGCAATGCTACTGTGGGCACCCGGCTGTGACAGCTTGCAGCTTCACAGCTGGGTGTGTATGTATGTCTCACTCCTGTCCTGAATGGTCGGGCAATATTCTGTCCCAGCAAATTGCAGGGAGGGAGCGGCTGCCTAGGCAGCCCGAGCAGAAGTGGGAGCTGGTACCTGTCAAAACTAGGTACCCACTCCCCCTCAAAGAAAAATGACATGGCAAACGCGGCATATAAGGGGGTCAGCACTCCTTAAAGCAGAAGTTCTACTTTATTTATTGTATTCCATTTGAATTGAATCGTGAGACCAGTGAAGATGCGCACCTCTAGTACTCAGCACCTGGAAGTTAGAGACTGCAAAAACCACCCCGTTCACGTTATACGAGGATCATCACCCACGTGAACAAGGCCTAATAGATCATGTACTTTTTAAATGAAAGAAGTGTAAGTACCTACATTTGACCTGCTATCAGTCTCTCGTAGGGCCAAAACAACTAATCAATGAAAATAGTTAACTATTTTCATAATCAATTAAATCAGCCAGTCAATTAGTTAGCCTGCATACAGAATACATTATTTGTTTACATATCAGGAAATACAGTGCAGTATACATACAGCTCAGTACACTGTCCATACATGTCAGTATACATAGTGCAGCACACATACAGCTCAGTACACCCTCCATGTCACCAAGTGCCTGAGAACTTGTGAATGTGTGAGGAGCAATGCCTTATGGGACATGTAGTCCTGGGCAGAAAGTGAGTGGTTCTAAAGTCAGAAGTTTTTTTTTTTACAGCTTGCTGTTGGGGCACTCTGAAGGCAGGAGGAGCCAGAAGCATCAGTGGGGGACCCTAGAATAGGAGAATCAGGACTGTTCTGTGTAAAACCATTACACAGAGCAGGCATGTATAACATGTATGTGGTTAAAAAAAAATTAAAATACCCTACCCCCCCCCCCAATTAAAAATAAAACAAAAAACTTTTATCATTGCCTTCCCTTTATAATAAAACTCTTTCCTACAACGATTACAGGTCCTGGGGCTTGCAGTGTGCATGCTCCCCATTTAGCTAAGTAAGCTGTCTATTACTATACACAGCCTACTTACTAGGTCATGTGATTACAGTTCTACGTGCAACACATCATGTGACATTGCTTTAGCTATTACACACCCTCCCTTCCAGTCCATTCACGGCGGAGTGAGCCGTCAGTCAAGCAGATGCTTCTCCCCCAGATGCTTGACTGTCAATGCACTCCTCTCTGAATGATATGGAAGGGGAGGAAGTGTAAAAGCTACAGACATCACTGGACATGCGATATTCTGCCGTTTAGCTCCACCCCTGACGTGGGCCATGCTGCACTGGTAAAATGAACAGTGATCACCAGACCCATGAAGAAGATAAACTAAACTAAAAAGGTACAATCAGAGTGTGTGTACACACGCACAACGTGTAAAATAAGTGTTGAATGTCACCAGTTTTCTAGGTAAATAGATTTTTAAATGTGCTATTGACATGAAATTAACACATGCAATCTATACATACAAAGAAACCAAAACAAATACATTCATAAATTAAGTAATGTGTGATAAAATGGAAAGACACAAGGAGAAAGTATTGATCACACTAAATGAAATGTATTTAGCCACTTCAATACAGGGCATTTTCACCCCCTTCCTGCCCAGGCCAATTTTGAGTGCCGTCGCACTTTGAATGACAATTGCGCGGTCATGCAACACTGTACCCAAATTATTATTTTTTCCCCACAAATAGAGCTTTTTTTTGGTGGTATATGATCACCTTTGCGTTTTATTTCTTGTGCTATAAAGAAGAGTGACAAGTTTGAAAATAAATATATTTTTTACTTTTTGCTATAATAAATATCCAATTTTTTTTTTATAAAAAAAAAAACACTTTTCCTCAGTTTAGGCCAATGTGTATTCTTCTACTTTTTTTTTTTTATTACCAAAATCGTAATAAGCGTAGATTGATTGTTTTTTGCAAACGTTGTAGCGTGTCTACAAAATAGGGGATAGATTTATGGCATTTTTTTTTTTTTTTTTTACTAGTAATGGCGGCAATCTGCGATTTTTATTGTGACTGACATTGCGGCGGACAAATCAAACACTTTTGACACTATTTTGGGACCATTTACAGCTATAAAGATGCACAGATTACTGTATAAATGTCAATGGCAGGGATGGGGTTAACACATGGGGCAATCAAGGGGTTAACTTACCTAGGGAGTGATTCTAACTGTAGGGGGAGGGGACACACGATCAGTCTCTCCCCTGAAAGGACGTGGATCTGTGTGTTTACACACACACATAGATCCACGTCCCTGCTCTGTTATCGGCATGTGCATTGGCTCCTGAGTGATGCGATGGGGGCGCGTGCACTGCCTAGATGGCCAGGAAGCCGAGGACATCATATGACGCCCACCCAGGATGGGAGATCCCTCCTGCAGACATAATTTACTATGGGCAGGGAAAGAAGTGGTTAATACTGGATACAAAATCCTTTGTTGGTATCAACAGCTTCAATATGCCTCCTGTATGGAGAAACTAGTCCCATACGTTGCTCAGGTGTGATTTTGGCCCATTCTGCCACACAAATAGTCTTCAAATCTTTAAGGTTCTGTGAACCTCTTCTATGAACTCTGATCTTTAGTTCTTTCCATAGATTTTCTACTGGAATCAAGTCAGGCGAATGTGGCTGGGCCATTCGAGTAGCTTTATTTTCTCTTTGAAAGCAATTGAGAGTTTCCCTGGCTTTGTGTTTGGGATCATTATCTTGCTGAAATGTCCACCCTCGTTTAATCTTCATCATTCTGGTAGATGGCAGCAGATTTTTATCAAGAATGTCTTGGTACAATTTTTCATTCATTCTTCCTTTCTTCAAAGATATGAAGATGGTCAGAATCGTATGCTAAAAAACAGCCCCACACGATATGATGTTCCCGCCTCCAAACTTCACTGTTGGTATGTTGTTTTTGGGGTGATGTGCAGTGCCAACTGACCTTCAAACATGTTGTGTATTATGGCATCCAAACAGTTCAATTTTGGTCTCATCAGAGCAGACTATATGAAGCAACCTTTAGACAAGCTCCAACTTGCTTTTCCTTCAGCAATGGAGTCTTGCGTGGTGAGTGTGCATACAGGCCATGGTGGTTGAGTGCATTACTTATTGTTTTCTTTAAAAAAAAAAAAAAAACGTACATGCTAATTCCAGGTCTTTCTGAAACTCTCCACATGTGGTCCTTGGCCCTTGGGACAACTCTTCTGATAATTCTTTTCACTCCTCTTTCAGAAATCTTGCAAGGAGTACCTGGTCATGCCTGGTTTATGGTAAAATTATGTTCTTTCCACTTTCAGATTATGATCCCAACAGTACTCACTGGAACATTCAGACATTTAGAAATTCTTCTGTAACCAATGCCATCAGTATGTTTTGCAACGATAAGGTTGCAAAGGTCTTGAGAGAGTTCTCTTTTGTACCCATCATGAGATGTTTCTTGCCTGACACCTTGGTAATGAGACCCCTTTTTTTAGGCCATGAGTTGAGACTGAATCAGCTGATATTAATTTGCAGTGAGAAGGAGCATGACTGCTTTCTAATTAATGAAAGATTTCAGCTGGTGTCTTGGCTTTCCATGCCTTTTTGTACCCCCCTTTCCTCATGTGTTCATACTTTTTCCCCCATGTTATTCCATTTTGTACACACAATTTCTTAACATATATGTTTTGATTTCTTTGTATGTATGTATTGCATGGGTTGTTACTGACATATGGTGAATATTTCATGTCAATAGCACCTTTAGAAATCTATTTACCTAGAAAAATGGTGACCTGTCCGAAACGTATCCCACTGTATGTTTATATACATACAGTTGTGCTCATAAGTTTACATACCCTGGCAGAATTTATGATTTCTTGGCCATTTTCTCATTTTCTTGAACACAAAAACTTTTTTCGCACATGGTTAGTGTTTGGCTGAAACCATTATCAACTGTGTTTACTCTTTTTAAATCATAATGGCAACAGACTCTACCCAAAAGACCCTGATCAAAAGTTTACATACCCCAGTTATTATGTGTGTGTATAATGCCTCTTTAACATAAATGACAGCTTGAAGTCTTTTGTGGTATTTGTGGATGAGGCTCTTTATCTTCTCAGATGGTAAATCTGCCCATTCCACTTAGCAAAAAGCCTCCAGTTCCTGTAAATTCTTGGGCTGTCTTGCATGAACTGCACGTTTGAGATCTCCCCAGAGTGGCTGAGGTCAGGAGACTGAGATGGCCACTCCAGAACCTTCACTTTATCCTGCTGTGGCCAATGACAGGTTGGCTTGGCCTTGTGTTTTGGATCATTGTCATATTGGAATGTCCAAGCTTCTTGGCTGATGAATACAAAGGTTCTTCCACTTTTTGATAACCTACTGCATTCATCTTGCCATCAATTTTGACAAAATTTCCTGTACCTTTGTAGCTCACACATCCCCAAAACATCAGCGATCCACCTCCGTGTTTCACACTTTGGTCTCATCACTCCAAATGACTTTGTGCCAGAAGGCTTGAGGCTTGTCTCTGTGCTGTTTGGCGTATTGTAAGCGGCATACTTTGTGGCATTTGCACAGTAATGGCTTTCTTCTGGTGACTTGACCATGCAGCTCCATCTTTCTTCAAGTGCCTCCTTACTGTACATCTTGAAACAGCCAACCCACATGTTTTCAGAGAGCCCTGAATTTCACCTGAAGTTATTTGTGGGTTTTTCTTTGCATCCCGAATAATTTTCCTGGCAATTGTGGCTAAAATTCTAATTGGTCTATCTGACCGTGGTTTGGTTTAAACAGAACCCCTCATTTTCCACTTCTTGATTAGTTTGAACACTGCTGATTGGCATTCTCAATTCCTTGGATATCTTTGTATACCCCTTTCCTGTTTAATACAGTTCAACTACCTTTTCCCACAGATCTTTTGAATCAGAATCCAGAAACGTCAGTGCAGCACTGGATGAAAGATGCAAGGGTCTGTCAGGAGTCCAGAAACGCATTGACCTTTTACACACACACTAATTACAAGCAAACAGATCACAGGTGAGGATGGTTACCTTTAATAACCATTCACACTCCTTTGTAGGGATGCACCGAAATTTCGGCCGCCGAAACATATCGGCCGAAAATGCCCTTTTCGGCAATTTGCCGAAAGGAAAAAACGGCCGATAATTGAGCCGAAAATGGGGCGGGGCCTGGGGCAGAACTCCGCCCCCGCCCCGCCCCTGGTGCCTCCCATGATGGGGGTGAATAGCGCAGGACTGATGCAGCCAGCGATGTCCCTCTGCAGTGAAGAGAGCCGTTTGGTTGAATAGAGCGCCGGGAACATCACAGCTTTCATTTCAATAGCTGTGTGTTCCCCGTCGTGCGCCGTCACACACAGCCCCTCCCCCTTGTCCGGGGAACTTTGATAGACAGATCACCTGTCCAGATTGGACGGGTGATCTGTCTATCAAAGTGCCTGGACAAGGGGGAGGGGCTGTGTGTGACGGCGCACGACGGGGAACACACAGCTATTGAAATTAAAGCTGTGATGTTCCCGGCGCTCTATTCAACCAAACGGCTCTCTTCACTGCAGAGGGACATCGCTGGCTGCATCAGTCCTGCGCTATTCACCCCCATCATGGGAGGCACCAGGGGTGAGGAGGGGGCAACATTGTCTGCATCACAGGGGGCAACACTGTCTGCATCACAGGGGGCAACACTGTCTGCATCACAGGGGGCAACACTGTCTGCATCACAGGGGGCAACACTGGCTGCATCACAGGGGGCAACACTGG